>NC_134570.1:65695236-66295236 GCF_050947875.1 Dermacentor variabilis
CCATTCCCAACATGCCGGTGCTAAGTGCAGAAACAGAAATGTCAGCCTTCGTTGCAACTAATTGCATTCGTCCATTAGTGAACAACAGCTTCTACCTGTAATGTTGATTCAAGCTGATGGACAGCGGCCACCATGGTAACGCAAATGCGCACCTGAGTGCTGGAGAGTTAGTTGTTCCCCACGCTAATGCCGAACGACTCGTCTGTACGGCGTCCATGCGCGGGAAGTGGGTGCATTCAGACAAATAGTATGGAAGTGCAGAAGCTATGCAGATACTCAAAGTGGAAGCAAGACTGCAACAACGACTTTTGTCAACAATATATATATATATATATATATATATATATATATATATATATATATATATATATATATATATAGGAGTGAGAGGGAGGAGAAAGAAATAGAAACGTGCATGGACAGCACTACGAAGTCAAAGGCGCTTGCACAAGCCAGAAGTTCTCAGAAAGCACCAACGTACCTTCACTGTCTTTTGAGCCAATGATTGGTCGGGACGGTGTGCTATGGTACTGTGTGTTTACTCGGAGAACGATCATCTGGTTTCCTGGATGCGGTCGACGTAGATTGTCTTCTTGCTTCGAACTGAGCATGGCGGCACAATAGGTGGTCGGTGTTCTCCTCGCAGCCGCAGACGCCGCGTGCAGGACCGTCAGCCATTACAATTACTGCTGAATAAGCTTTTATGAAGGCAACCCGAAACCCCAACCAACAGAGAAGAGGCGCTTCGCGTTGGTGCAGTCCGGCCGGAGGTACGAGTTTCAGCGAAGGGTTTAGTCCGTGCAGTCTGGTGCACCTTGTATGTGCTCTATTCCATTCATTTAATGAGAGTGTACGTGCTAAAATGTGAGGCTGTCTTGCAGTGTCTGTCCTTTAGAGAGAAACGGGGACGAAGCGCTGTTCTTCGTCTGACGTCGGAGATGCCTTATGTGAGCCGCCGTGGTTGCTCAGTGGCTATGGTGTCAGGCTGCTGAGCACGAGGTCGCGGGATCGAATCCCGGCCATGGCGGCCGCATTTCGATGGAGGCGAAATGCGAAAACACCCGTGTACTTAGATTTAGGTGCACGTTAAAGATCCCCAGGTGGTCCAAATTCCCGGAGTCCTACACTACGGCGTGCCTCATAATCAGAAAGTGGTTTTGGCACGTTAAACCCCATAATTTAATTTAATGCCTTATGTGTGTCGTTATTTCCAATGATACCGCGATATCCGGGTGTGCGTTGAAAAGAGATATCATGGCCTTTTTCTCTCAAGCGATGGGTAAGATTCACGATTGCGCACATCAGTTGATCGTTAGTTTCATGTCGCAGAAACGACTGTCAGCGAGATCACAGAAAACGGTACCAGCTCGCGTGTGTCACAAATCGAATAAGTTTAATAACTAAGGGCTAGTCTAGGCGGCAACCATATGTCAATTTTGCTCGGTCAGCACGTCCGCCATGAGTTGGGCGAAATCTGGAAAGCAATAACAATCTCAAAGCGAAAGCTCCAAACTATAGGATATGTGTTTTTATCAAATTCATTTTTTTTTTCTTTCTCGAGGTAGCAATAGATCAATTTTTGGTTTCTAATTGTGTGATGATACTATTCCAGGAGGCGCTTGCAATCACAGCTTTAGTAAAACTCAGCGAGATCACGCAAAAATACTGAAATGAGGCTCATTCTTGACCTACTCTGACAGCTGTTTTCCAGCGGATGCCTAATTGCGCTTCGTGGAAGGGAAGCCGTCCGAAACGATGACGGACGGCACGTTGTCTGTTACGTCGAGCGCGTTTTCTCGCACTTGGGTCTCCGTGCTATTTGTAAGGCCCGTCATGCCGGCATGAAGGTGCGTGGCTCCTCCTGTTAAAAAACGAGCCAGCCCATGGATTCAGACAGCGACTATAGCTTCGTGTTAGTCCAACGGCTAGAGAATAAATACCGCAAGACAGCTAAACACATGGTTAAGCAAGGCCCCACCGGACCACATTCTCTTATTTACACGATTGCCTATGTGCATCTCGAGACCTCCAAGAATTTAAATTCTATACGCAGGCATATTCCTAACGCTAACCGTGGTAACGGGGCCCCTGAAGGGATTAACTCGGCGCGGTCCAACATCGTAAAACATAGTTACAGTGGAGGCAAGTAGAGACGCGGGCCACCCGGGAACAAATAAAAGCCTTGAGCATACAACAACACACAGATAGCATCGACACGTAGGAATCATTTCCAATATCGTCATTGACGTCAGCGGAGAAGAGCTTTAAAGGCTTCTAACAGTGAATGTCATTGATTTTTAACCCTTCTGCTGCTCATAGATCCTCAAGCTTATTTTCGAGGGAGACAGCTAGTCAACCTGATCACGCCAAGGTTGAGTCAATTAACGTGAAAGCACCGGCTAGTTGGTTATTCATATTCGGGCGGCAACAGCGCTAAGTGCACCGCAAAGTGTTGGCACATAAAAAGCGAGGCGTTATTTTCTCTGTGACTTCGCGTTGTGCGTGTCCTCACGACTATTCCCTCGCCTGAATATGCGAGACACCCGGTGTGTCTTTATGTGGCCCGACCACTGCGATGCCGCGCGCGCGCAAAAGTAGGCCGTATATCTGCGCTGTATGCACAGGCCAGTGTCATTCATCCTCTCTCTGGAACCGCCCTATTCGTACCCGCCCTATTCCCTCGCATGCTTAAGGACGGTACGCAAGCGAGTTGGGCGAAACGCTCGCGTGTAAGCGTAGGCGAGCTGCCAAGCCATGATTACTTTGTATAGTGCAAAAGAACGGACGCAAGAAAAACGACCAGGGCAAGGCGCTACCCTCAACGTTTTGTCCTGTCGTCTTTCTTGTGTCCTTTGTTTTGCGCATAAACAAAGTAATTATGGATTCGCACCAACTAGCCCGCCAACGCATTGTGCTGAGCGAGCTGCCAGGCTCAGAGATAAGAAATATAACATCGCGTAGTGGTCGAACTGCCGTATTCTAAAGAAATTTACACGTTCGCGCCGAGGAGTGTAGGATCATGGCGTAACGTCAACTTCCGTGGGTGACGTTACACTTCTTTCTTTCTTTCTTTCTTTCTTTTTTTTTTCTTAATGGAAGTTGCCCCTCGACGCACATATGGCAAGTGTTGTAACAAACCACCGTTTTCTAGAAATGCGGGTTTCTCTGGAAGGTTCGCTACCAATTTTTACCTTGGCTAATCCGGGAAAGGCAGAAATTTTATTGATAAGAAAGACTGAGGTCGACCTCAGCTAGTGCGCTCTAGTCTGCTACTCGGCACTGGGGAAGAGGGAAGGGGAGTGAAAGTACAGGAATGGATGGATGGATGGATGATGATGATGATGATGATGATGATGATGATGATGATGATGATAAGTGGTGAGTGCTTATGTAGATCAGACGGTGGCCGTACTATAGCCTCTCGTCTAGTTTAGTGCCATGCAGAAACTTCAACAGCGCTTTAGTTGTCCGCATGTAAGTTGCCGTGTTAGGCCATGGGCCGAGAATAGCGTCCTCCGACATTGGTTGCTGGCTAGGGAACTATCCAACGTCCTTGGCTTCAACATATATGCTGGGCGATTGCACAATATCTGTTCCAGCAATTCAACGGCTGACAGCATTCGCAAATGGAACTGTTCTACTGGCCGATAACCTGTGCTCCGCGTGAACTTCGGGGACAAACATAATTTACCCTCTGGGTCGATCGTATGCAGGCGTCTGTGGATGTCGACAGCATGGGCTCTGTATGCCTTTGTAAGGTCCTGCATCAGTGCCTTGATAATCGAGTTCGTGTGAGGTCGCGAGTAGACAATCCGTACTTCATCAGAGTAATGCCGATCTTTCCTCACTGTGAGCAAGCTCATTGCCACTCACACCACTATGACCAGGCACCCATTGGAAAGTGATCGAGAGGCCACCTCGCTTGGTCCTGTGATGAAGTCCAGCAATCTCCAGCACAAGCAGGTAATATGGTTCTTTCTTTAAAAAGTATTTTATCGCCAACAACGGTGATTTGGCATCGCAAAACACCGTCTATTTATGAGGTATCAGCGTTCTCATAGAACAAACAGCCTGTTTTGTTGGCGCCATTTAGGATAATCCGGGAAATATATGCAGTGATAATGCGCCTAGTTTCGCACATAGCGCATCAACGCGAGCTCAACAAGTCTTTAGGGCAAAATAAATTGTTCAGATTCCGCACACTGTGGCAATCAACGTTATACAAAGCATTTTGTACCTGGCTTTCCAGCATTGTTTGGGGTTCCGCAAACTATTACTAGGTGATCCAACGTGTTTGTGTAAGTTGAGGAATTGTGTGTGCGGGTCGGGCGAAGGTACCTGTATGTGACGGCCAGCAGCACGACGACGAGCACGTCGAAGACAATCGTACGGCATCAATGGCATGATATCTACACCGGTCGTCTGACACGAGCTTACAACGTGATGATTGTTAGGCTCTACATGTGCAGAGGATGAGCATAGGCGAGAGAAACATGGGATTGTGATATTGTCAACCGCTACGCGTTATACAATCATGCACACCGATGGCTATGTCGTGTCGTGTATGTTCAAATGACGATGGCATTTTGCAATTCAGCGAAGAAGTCTTAAAACATGATTAACCTCGGCGATCACGAAGGTGGCAGAACGTCGCACTGATCCTACGTAGCTTAAACTGCTACGAGGAAAGGGCAGAAAGTCCGCACCTACCTGCGGATATCGTAACGATGACAATCTTTCCACTGAACAGGTGCATTGTTTTCATTTTTATAAAGCGTGACCCTTCTTGAAGGCTTCTTTCGCGGTTTCACTAGTATGGCATATGAATAATTGGTGCTATTGGTGTTATTTCTCACACATGTATTCCTGTATGATTTTGCTGCTTGCTTTTGTATGTATTGTGTTTTGCCGCGTTTGTTACATTTTCGCACAATTATTATACCGTATTTCCACACCCACTATGATGCTCAGGCGATTGGGGGTACCTGAAATACATACATACATACATACATACATACATACATACATACATACATACATACATACATACATACATACATACATACATACATACATACATACATACATACATACATACATACATACATACATACATACATACATACATACATACATACATACATACATACATACATACATACATACATACATACATTCACAAAGTGGGCTGGTACTGGAGATAGTGCAGTCTGATACGGCACCTCAGCGCGCGAGCTGTCAGTAGGAAAGACGAAAAAGTGGCACGTGGCGCATGCGCCAAGCGTTTTAAAGAGCTGGCTACGTTTGGGACGAGACAGAAGTAGGCGTGCGATCCTGGCCTGTAAAAAATAGAACTTCTTCACAATGGCTTCCTCCAAGGCTTTTTAATTTAGTACACTCTAGCCAAATTATCTATCAATATCGGTTAGCACCACGTGACCTGCCTTGTACGTGTGTGCACCGCTGCTAAGGAGGTAACAAAGAAAAAAAAGCGAACATGGCATAGTGGTTAGAGTACAGGGATGCTGTGCTTCACGCCAGAGATTAAATTCAGCCATCGGTGGCACATTATTTTCTTTTTTACTAAAGCGGGGGCATACATGGACATACTTGCCTGCCTACTTGCCGCAAAGTGCCACGAATGAGGCAAAGAATGATTTGCATTAAAAAGGATCGTAAATCAGTCTGCGTTGGTATTACCTCGTACCCGCCCGAGTAGGTTTCTTATTATTTCCTAGAAGTGCGGGTGAAAAAGAAAATGCATTGTACGCCTCGGACATTCAACGTCAAATCTGGCATCGTTACCGGTGCTTCTCGTACCGGCAGATTTTGTTGCACTTTACGAGAGACGGCCCCATTAGGAAGAAGCGACCAGCCAGCTTATGTGGGTGATGAGCCCGATGTCCGTTATAAGCCGTCTTCTTAGGCCCCCCTGCGATTCCTCTTGTCTTTACTTGGTGGCCCAAGAGCGTTATTTCTTTGGTCTTTGCTCATACATACGTCGACGACGGCCTTTTCAGAGGAATAGGTCGTGGAAAGGTGTGATAACAAGCCCAGTAGATGAGGCAACAAAATTTATCGCAGCCATCTTTGTGGTGCGATGATGCGGCGTCCTTGTTACTTCTGAAAGTCTCGTATGTTAGCCAACCGGATCCCGGAGGCTAAACCCCAGGAGGGCGCGCGATCTCCTAGAAGCCCTCCTCAAAACCGCCATATTTCATGGAGGTATATTACTTGGTGCCGCATTATCTTAGGGCGAACCTATGGAGGCACCGTTTTTTCGTTTCCGACTATGTGATGCGGTTCTTCGCCATGGTATTAGCGATGCTAGTCGCCGCACGAGCAGAAGTGATGAATCCGCAAAAAGCAGGCATTACACTAGTACGGAAACTTGGATATATATATATATATATATATATATATATATATATATATATGCCACTGGGTAGGTGCCGAAATAGACAAGCAGCATAAGAAGCCAGAAGCGAAGAAGTCGGCAACGGAAAATTGAATCATTCTGAACTGCGCCGATTGAAACTAATCACGATCAACTAGCACAAATAGAAACACCAGACAGGACGAGAAAGCGCAAACTGCCAACTGGGCAATTCAGTGGGGGCAGTTTGCGTTTTCTTGTCCTGCCTAGTGTGTCTACTGTTCGTTTTAGTTACTGGTGATTAGATTCACTCAGCGCAGTTCAGAAACAATCCCCCCAGCTACCCAGTCTCTTACTTTATTCAAGAAAATTGAAGAAGTCGACCACAAAGAAGTGAATAAGTTGACATCAAGAGCAGCCGAGTGTGGCTAAAGTAGTGAAGTGAAAAGAAAGGGACCAGAAATAGCATTTGTTTAGCTTTTAGATAAAGACAAATGAACAAGAAGTCGGTAATAGAAAATTGAAGTCGGCTACCCAGAGTGAAGAAGTTGGCAACAGAAGCAGCCGAGTTGGAGAAAGAAGGTAAGCTTACAAAATGGGGCCAGTGCATGCACTGAGACTTGATTTACATTTGAAGAAGGAGCAATGACATGAACACGTTTCAGTAAACGTCAAACAATGCTTTGCTTTTAACCGATTTCCACATATGCGTGGGACTCGCTTGTTTTTAAGACGAGAACGGCTAATATTAAAATGTAAAGTCAGCTATACCTATCCACTGGTTGCTCTTGTAGTGTCAAGTCCTTAATAAATAAGACTATATATTCTTCTGCTGATTTTTGTAAGAATAAAGTGTAACTTTGTACAGAGAAATCACGCTACTATTTCCGTTGCTTGACAAAAAGCAAACAGACCTTGCTCAGAGTCATTAAAAGAATGTAATTTTACACTTGGGCTTAAGTATACTCATGAATATCAGAACCAGCCTGACTTACTCGGGCTCAAGCTCACGACCTCTCAGAACCAGCGAAGCTTACCCTGACTCTCAGTCACCATAATTACACTCCCGCCGAACTTTGTCGGATTCGGACTCTCCAAAATTAGACTCAGATTGGCTCACTCATGTGCTCGCGAACGAATACTCCCTGGGGATCACCCTGAGTCACATAATCAGCTGCTAATAGAAAAACCATGAACGCCGACAGCGTTACGGACTCGCAAGCTCCTACATGTTCCAGGGTTCGGGGACTGAGACTCATACTCGGAGACGAAAACTGGATTCACTCAAACCTGACGGCTCATACCTACCTTTACAATACAACGCCATATTACGACACCACAGATTGAACAGACGACAATACCCACCTCCAAACAAGACTCTCTCACGGGAAGGCGCCGTAGCATGGCAACAATTACACCCGAGACATACCCCCGTTTAAGCAGACTACACGCAATTCAGTCTATACTATAGTCGTACAAATGACCCCTTTGTAACGACTACAGCTCCCTATATCAGATCCCATGGGCTCGCCCAACATAAAGGCAGCCCAGTAAATGCCCAACCCCGCACCCGAGCAGAGCAATGTGAGGCCGGGCTGATTAGCTCGCAGCCTCGTGACCAGCAGCAAGTGGTGCCGCGGGCCCCGGAGGCAACAAGAGTCGCAGGAGCCCTGGACTGAGGGTGCCTCCCCACACAAGCAGAAATACACCGGCTTTTTTTTATTCAATTATATGGACACTCCAGGTGCATTTCTGCCGTCGCCTTGAGGTTCCGTATGTGTGAAAGCTTGCGAGGGCGAGCTAGCGAACGTGGTTCAATCTCGCGTGTGCGAGCGAGGAACGCGGCCCGGTTGAGCGCCCTCTCCTGTGGCGCGCGAGTCAGGTGGGTGAGGCGAGGGAGGAGGGGCGTTCTCCTCCGGCGGCTGCTACAGTGCCTTGATGTCCTCCTCGCCCGCCGCTCCATACAGAGGGGAAACAACCGCGACGTCTACTACGGCGTTGACCTCGAATCGCGGACGCCGTAGTAGACGCTTTGGCGGACGCCCTATAGAGACGCGTTGCCGGCGTACGTCTGTCTTGAAAGCGATCTGCGACGTGGCTAAAGTGCGCGCCCGCGCGGACCTCCTCATCAAAGCGATCTGCCATGTCCGCAGAGTGCGCGTAGTGCCGGTAGTTTCGTATGTACTGTGCTTTCAACGTTTCGTTCGCGCTGAAGCGAGACATGCATGAACGTCAATTCGCTTACTGCTGCCCTGATTCCTCTCTCCAGAATTTTCCTAGCGAGGTTCCGCGCTGATGGGGTGAGATGGGTTCATGTTTACGTGTGTGCGCGTGACACCGTGCTGGTTAATTTAGTTAGAACACGTTGACAGGCTAGTTGGTTTGAATCCATGATAGAATGTGTAAGCGCGACAGAACGAGGACGTAAAAGCGCCTGCCGTGATTTATCGCTCACGGCCAACGCCGCGGACGCCGACGCCGACACCGACACCGACGCCGACGACACCGGCTTTTCTGCGACACGAGCTCCTTAACGCTATCGCGTTAAAAGGAAGCGGACACACAAGGACAGCACTGTCTCTATATGTCTGTTGCTTTCTACGTCCTCGTTGAGCCACGCTTACATATTCTATCATCGTTAATTTTCAATAAATGTGTTTCGTCCTCCTCCTCCTAAACTGCTCGCAGGGAAACACTAAACTTTGGTGGTCGGTGCTTGAGATAACTAATAAGAACTTTCGATTTCGCTCCCAGCTAGCGTTGTCGAAAACTTATACATTAACTTTCGTGATTGTGTCAGACCCAAACAGACATTTCTGTGCTAAGAACGCGTCCACGCAACACGGACAGCGCACGGGACATAACGGTTCTGCATTCTTCTCGCCTCTCACCTCTCGTTTCTCGCCTCTCGCCTTCTCATCGTAAGTTTGCTTTCGTTCGCAAGCTGTTAGCGCACAGCGCGAGCGAATAACGCGGAAGGCTTTCAATATCACCTAGGCAGCAAAGTATTTGCGATTATAGGCCTGCTTTCTTAAGGTTCTACCGTTATTGCGACCTCCAGCATGCCAGCAGAAACATATGTGTGTGTGAAGTGACCTTAAAGAGAATGGAAGAGATGAGTGCAGTGCCGTAACTGACTCTCACAGGAGGACACCTCAACAGCACTGCATGGGGAAAGGGTTATGGGGAGAAAAAGATGAAGAGAGATGAAAGGAGAAGGCGAGAGGGTACAATCCTCGTGTGCTCAGGTATGTGGTGTCGCAACACACCAAACGCCTGCTGACGCAGACGCCACTGCGAGGCAGAAGCCCATCGCCCTGTAAACAACACGTCAGAGCAAGCGATGTGTTCAAGCATGCATTTCCTTGCATCTCAAAAGAGCAAAACCATAAGAAAGTTAACCAATGACTAGTTTAACCGTTAATTGGATATTTTGTTTCTTTCTGTCGGTAAGAGGCAAAAACATCACACATTTTTCTTGCTAAAGCATTTAAAGGTTTCGTTCTCCCACCGTGGTCGAGCTGTAGGCGCCCATCTTATATAGGAGCAGAAGCGCGCGCTCGTATATTTCCCATCAGAGTCACACGTGGTGGTTGGCATGCGTGTAGGACAGTCATCAGGCTGTTATTGTTTCTCCTTTGCGTCTGCGTTCTTCAGCCGAAATACAGTGCATTAAAATACTCAATTATATAAAGTCAATAAGCATAACTATATTTCAGTGGTAGGAGTAGAGCGACGAATTGTTGAAATTTTAACATTTCCTCAAGTTCAAAGTTTTCAGGTTGCTTTTGACGGTATTGTGAAGTGTATGAACAAATATGCGCATAATTATCAGCATGAACGCACCTGTGATAGTATATGAACCTCCTGATTAGGCGCACGCTTTCATTTATCTTACCTAAGAAACTGGCTTTTCATTTTATGAAGGCTTTTGATGCCTGTTAGTGGTGTTTATAACAAAACACCTACTGAAAATGACTACAGCATTCATCATATGCTCACATTTGTTAGCTTTACTCTACCGATTCACACCTGCTCAGAAGTAGGTACAGAAACTCCGTAGGATTGACTTACTTTCATTCGCAGGTGACCCTTGTATTTAAGCTTTATTATGCCCACTGAATGAAGCACAGTGGTGTCTCTCGACTGACGCAGACACTGCGCATAAATCGCGCTCCTCGACGATTCTTATAACCGGGAACTTCTCAGGAAACACCCCTCCAGTACATTGTACTCGAATGGATGTCGCGAGTGCCTGCGATTTCAGGGATCATATGGGGGTGTTATCAAAGAGCAGTGACCATTCTGGTGAAAGCGCCGTGTTCAAATCACCCTCTTGGAGACAAAGTCGATCCAGCTTGCTTTATCCTGAGCAATACCGAGAACAGAAGACGCTGAAAGTAAACCATTGCTGATTTCAAGTCGTTGTGCGTTCTGATCCTTTACGGCACGGAGCTCAAATGACGACTTCAGGGCCGATATAATAAAATAACGTTAGTTTAGTTATGCACATTTTACTTATTCAGAGGCCCAATAGGCGCTCCGCGTATGCTTTAGCCTTAATCGGCAGATCGTGAGTGGTGGCTGATAAAAACAATACAGAATTGGGCGAATAACAACGTTACGACATAACTGGTCAAAAACCCATAAGTATCATTATATAACCGTACTCCGAACAAGAACACAGACTGCTGCCACTGAACCATAATGCTAAAAGCACGTGCTTCGTTGCAGCCATTCATGAAAGGAGTAAATGATAAGAGAAATTTGCTTCGCGGGTCTATAGTGTAAAGCTGGTTGCATCCTTCACGCCGCTTACCATGAATTCTAAGCCCACAAGCGGTGCTGATATGAGGACGAGGAAAATTTCTCAACGCGCTGGACGTACGCAACTTTGAGACTTGGGCCCCATTTGTCTTTGTACATATGTTATCTTTATCAATTATTAACCACTTTATGTACTTGACGCTTGGATTTAATAGAGAGCAGGACGAAGGGTCCCCAAGGTTCAGAATTTCGAGACGCACTGTTCCATCAAACGGCGATTCCACGGCTCATGCACTGTTAAAGACGCTGCCCCGGGTGAACTCGCAACGTCTCATACTGATTCCGGGCACACCGTCGGCAAAAGGCTAGCCGCAGGCGGCGTAGGTATAGTCAGCGCGTGTACGTTCTCAAACACTGGCAGACACCGACGCAAGACGCCTGTCCATCTACTGCCGGGGCTCGACGTGCGAGGTGGTTGTAGTCGCGGAGTTACGACCGCGGAGTGGCGCACTCATATAACCGCCTGCGTTTCCTAATACTCGCACGGCGCAGCGCCATCAAACAGCTGTCTTGACCCTCGGCAAAACCGTGCAATACTGTCGAAGATAAATGTGGCAACGGCCAAGCGAAATGCTCGAAGCGTATATACTTACCGATGGCGAACTTTCGCTGATTCGCTCATCAATTACCAGATTGTTCGAAGGGTTGATTAGTAGAAATCGGTCGTGGAAACTGCACGTGTAAGCAGTCCAATCAGTGGCTGAATTCGTGATTCGTTTTTGTACTCCCGATCACCCTCAACTGACTGAGCGATGAACTATTGAGGGATAGAGTAATCTGGTGTGTAAAATGGTAAATGCTGAACATTACTGCAGATGCATCCCCCTACAACAATACATTCTTGTTGTACGGTAAAAAAAAAAAACATCCCAATGTTAAATAGGGACATCACGGCAAGGAATTATTCTTCTAATGAAATCTGTTTTTCTTGTAGAATAATAAAACAAAGAGAGATAATGGAGATAGTGGTGATGTTCAGCAAAGTTCCTGCCATGGAATACAAGAAATAATGCGAGCAACATTAGCAAGTGAGGCTGCACATGGCGCAACATAAAAAGAACAGTATCAAATTAAAGTAATGCAGAAGTAGAATTTCGCAATTGCCAAAAACGACGATTTGTGGTGCGAAACAGTAACAGGACGTCAATAATTTTAAAAGATGCTATTACTACCAATTTCAGAAAGTTAGAAGGTTCTGAGGTTTCACGGCAAACGAAAGCTCCAAACTCCTGAAAACTCTGTCCAAGCAATCTTGTGAATCATAGCCCAGCTTTACTTAGATCGGTCCCCATAAGCTAAGTGTTTCGGAAATTCAGTCGAGTTATCTCAATTTACTGACTTCGACAGCTTTCGTTGCGCAATTTTTACGAGAATCCAGTGTACAATATTTTAGCTATGCCAACTCTGGCTTACACACTGCTGCACTGCATTAGACAGGCAGCGAGAACTCTGGCGCAACCACGCGTCCCGCGTGGCCTCTCCCACACTTCGCCGTCTTCGTTGCAGTGCAACCGCTCTTCGCAGCCGCAGACGCGGGCAACGTTAGATGTGCCTAAAAATTTGGCGCATGCAACTTGACCTGGGGTCAGAGATGCAGGCATCCTAACTGTTGATGCCATCTCTCAAACTCTTTTGTGCGCAAAGTGTGTGTCTCGAGGAGAACCACGAATTCTAGTTGTTTCTCAAAGAGACGCGGCGAGCGTGCCCATTCGTCTCCCATGTGATTGCGTATGCTCTCCATGTAACAACCGTCTCCTTCAGCCCGTGTTGCAACGACGCAGTATAGAATAGGTACAGTGTTGGCGCGAGTAAACAAAGAAAGATTGTTGCTACATTTCCGAGAGCTCTGGATGTCTCCACGCAAATCACCCAGCCTGTGAACTGCGAGATTGTTTAACTGGTCCAACCTCCCAAGTCTAACTCTCGTGCGCCAAAGTTGAGATTCACTTACGCAAGTCCGCGGGTCCCGTAGGTCCTGCGCAAGAAACCCGGGTGCGTTCCCATAGCCTTGCGCACGAACAGTCCAATGATGGAAACTTAGTGAAGGCTTCAACACGGAATGTCCCCCAGCTCACGATAGAAAGAAACACACACAGCCCAGCGAAGCAACGTACCATTTATCCCTCAATAGACCTGTATAGTTCCTGCACGGCGAGACTGACATGACGCCTACTCAGTGGTGGTGATTACGGTCTACAAAAGTTTGCACACGCGACGTTCTCTATGGGCCACGGCGCAGTCTTGCATTTGAGCTGCGTGCACGCTGCGCGTGTGCTCGGTTTGTGTGATGTGTGAACGACGGCGACCAAGCAATGCGCATCTTTCGCGCTCTTTTTTTCACGCACCACTGCCTCATCCACTTCGCCATCACGAAATTCGAGCGTTTGAAGGAAGGCTTAACAGCCTACCACGCGACAGCCGCTAATTTTGTGCGCTAACGTGCTAAGCGGGAAAGTGCACAGAAAGTGCTTCAGGCTCGAATCGCGGTGTCGGCCAACAAGCGGCGCGACGCTATGCGGCGGAAGTACGCCGCGGGAAGCGGCCGGGTCACGTGGTTTCCGCTTCCGGTCGAGTGCAGGCCACGTGCCGACGATGGTTCGAGAACTGGGTTTCGCCACGCTACGTTTTCCGCATTGGTACCACAAGGGCGAAATGAAGGCGACGGAAGAACTCGTTGGCTACGAAAGCAATCAAGCGGTACGCGGGTTCCGGACAATGCGTGTTGTCTGCGGCGAATAGCCGATCGATATGCAACTCTGGCAGATGAGGCCTCGTTCACGATACGCACCCTCGTAACCGAGAGACGGAACTAGGCACACACGCACGCAAGAAATAAAAAAAAACGGGATAGTCAGCCACTCAGCCTGATGCTGCTGTTACGGTTTATTTCCGTTATAGCTTACGAAAGCCGGTGCCATAACCACTCAGTGGGTCCAGCATTAAATAAATAAATAAGCAAAAAATTGGCTCGCGATTGGTCAACGTCTACGTGGCAATTGCGGCTCCGCGTAAGCAGACCCGTAGCGAATGGGTCATCCGGCCGCATCCTGTAGGCGAACGTTATTGCGAAGGGAAGCGTCGTCAATCTCCAGAATTCGTCCCCTCATTTCTCTGTTAACAGTTTTTGATTCTTTAACCGCGGGCGAGACCCTCTCATGTCGCGGCCTTTTTGTGAAATCAAGAATGCGCGCTTACTTAAGCGATACTTACACGAGTCGATTTGCGACAGATGCTAAAAATAGGTTGTAACGTGACGGTGAACGGCGATACACAAAAAGGCACACCCTATCGCAAATAAGTTAGGCTAGTTGTTCATTGCCGAGAATGGTCGACGCGCCTTTGCTATGGCGACAGGCTGTACATGAAAGCCAGATTTTCCGATATGTGTGCGTAAGACGGCAAGTGTTAGGCTTCACAAATGGTTACGAGGGTCATTTAAGAATCTATAAAAGAACCTATGTAAAACACATGCCTATAAACGCGTAATACAGCAGCAAATATATGAAACTGAATAACTATGCTAGTAATCTACCATAGATTTGATATTACTAAGACAATGTAAATAATAATAATAATAATAATAATAATAATAATAATAATAATAATAATAATAATAATAATAATAATAATAATAATAATAATTCATTTTCATCAATGCAGTCTGATGAAGGAGATGAGAAGAACAAGAGACAATCCGCTTGACTATGTTCTCCTCCCCTATACATAACGAGTAGTTCGGGCCATAAGAGACAAGAACACAGGTGAATACATACTAAAGTACATTTGGCGCGCACTAAAACAATGAAGAAATGTAAGTGTTTACGCGGCAAGATATCAAATACTAAGGTAAATACGCAGACGTGTAACAGCAAGAACACTAAAGTTACAATTACTAGAAAAGAAGAACGCGGGGAAAAAAATGAGCGTAATTTCTGACTGCTCGCATTACATATCAGAAACCTGGGGATCTCAGGATTTCTGATATTCGGTTTAATGCGCCTTGGTACTAAAGAGAAGATGACGGTTATCTGCTATCTTATTTGCTTTTTTAGAAGTCATGTCAGGTTTAGCCTTACAAAATCTTTTTGCCTCAGTTTTCATCTGTCGCAGTGCGACATCTTTATGACCAGTAAACAAAGTGCTTTTCAAGCCTTGGCGTGGAGCGTGCCAGTCGATAAAACAGGGAGTCTCCTATCTTTTTACACCTATAATATATCCAGTTCCTAAAAGAAGGACATATCCAAAACAGAACTTTATTACCTTAAATCTAATGACTCGTATACTGGCTAAGTTTTGAGTCATGCGTGGGCTGTGTAGGTGATGTATCAAGATCGTAATAATAAAACTTGACAGTTTTGCCCGAGCGGCGAAGCACTGACAGCGACAGAGAGGTTTAGTGTTGCACTTGAAATAAGCGTACGGTGTTTCAATCTATACGCCTGTGTGGCACGCTTGCGGGCGATGGAGCCTGCGAGCCAATTGCCGCTGCAGCCACAGGTAACAGCGCGATGGTCGTTAAAGCGTCTCACAGCGCATGCGTGGTGAGGACTGTGCAGGGGATGACATCGACGGGAAACCGTCGGAGTTGATCGGGGTTCAGTATATAAATATTAGATAACGTTAGTTTGGCGTTTACTCTCTGTTCCCCTCCGACCTGTGGGGAAGGGGAGGAAGGAAGTTCTGCAAGTGTCCACGTAGTGGACATGCCCACTTCGTCTGCTGCTGAAGCGCTGATTGGCTGGGGGCGCCTGTCTCCTTCTGATGCGCACCCCAGCCCAGCCGATGAGAACTCCAGCAGCCGACGACATGGGCATGTCCACTAGGCGGACAGTTGCAGAATATCCCCCCCCCCTCATTTCGTACACAAAGCAGGTCAACGAGAACGCCAGTAGGCTTCTAATGGCGTGCGCTCAATGCTTACGTCAGCAACGGAAGGCAGCACGCTGCCCTGGCTCGACGAACGAACGGATTGAGAGGACCCGTCGACGAAGTGCGTCCACTTCGCTTCGACATGTTTGCAGCCAAACGCACTCCGCCACCGTGGAATCCAATCACCTAACCCTCCGCGCGCGAATTACCGCGCATGCGCTGTCGGCGGCCGAACAGCACGGCGACAGCGGCAAAAACCGAACAGCGGAAATGCACCTTGAGCGTCCGTACAGAATTGCTAACGCAGTAAAGCTCATAAAACTCACATGACGGTGTTACGTCGCGCCACCGAGTTCAGCGATTCCCGCTGAAACCGAAATTGGTTCGCCAATGTGATACAATGAAGAAGACGGGGGCTGACGTTAAATGCCACATAAAGGTGCTACGATTGCTATTCCAGGCAACCTTTGACATTTCGGGCTTAGAATTTTCACCCTTTCACCATCCTGTGCGAATTGAAAGTTTTGAATTGAAGCGTTTCTCCATCCCCTCTCATTTCATCGTGTCCCCTGCCAGCATGTCAGCCGAATTTCGCTCCGTTGGTGCCGCCCCTGTGTCCTTACTTGACAAACGTCTGAAAAAATTTCGTCGATTGATTTATTTCAGTTTGCTTGAAAAGCAAAGCGCCTGTTCACCGGCAAAGTGTGCAGGAACCTCCTTGGCAGAGGCGCGAGAAACGACCGGGCCTCTTGATTCTTTGAGTGCAAAATATTATATACAGCTGCAGGAATATCTTAATCTATAAGTAATATTTGCTGCTTCGATGGTCCATATTAAGCTATTACAAGAAGTATGCTCCTGTAAGTCGTTCGAGAAGGCTTCTTATAACTCTTGCGCCTCTGCATTTACAGAGGCGCAAGATTTTACAAGGCGCAATATTTTGCAAGATTTGCAGCATTTGCAAGGCGCAAGATCTTGCAGCTTTGCATTTCCAGAGGCGCTAACAATAATCGTAAAATCTCAGAACGGTGGCGTACGACAGTGGTTAAATGCATCGAAGCATTACGTGAACTTTTACAGGTAACTGTGTACGCGTGGCGCTCTTAGTAACTCCGGTAAGTTTGATTCGCTTTATTCGCTTTGAGATGCTGCGAAGTATACGAACTTAGGAGCAGGCCATATAGTTTCCCACATCAATTACTCCGGAGTGATTGCCCCCTCGGCGCCGTCATTGTCCGGGCTGTCCCGGTATCGACGGCGCATGTGCGGCGTGGAGAGTTACGATGTCTGCAAAGGCACGAGTGATGCGCGGTGCGTTTGCCTGCAAGAGCGACGAAGCCAAGCGGACGCAGGCTCACATACCGAACGTTCACGTTGCTTCGTGCGTCACTGAGCGTGGCGTTGTTCAATTGGCGCCCCTGCCTCACCACGCGGACGATCTGTGACGAAAGCGCGGCGCTGGCGAATCACGAGAGCGCAAACGAACGTTCGCAAAGCGAGACACTTGCGCGATCTAGCCCGGCACCGTTCTGCCTTTCGCTGCTGGCACGAGCGTTCGGCGCACAAACGCAAATGGCTGTGTGCATGTCACACTGCGGTGCATACACAGCGGTCTGAGCTGATTGGCTAGTACACACTTTAAGATGCGAACGCAGACGAGTTTCCTCCTGTTCCGTCTGGTACGCAACTGAGGTGCGACGCCTGCAACGCTTGGGGGCGGCACTTTCCAAAAGGCGAAATGTGACACTCTTGAGCATATGTATAATATTAGCAGCGCACTGAAAACGAATAGAGCAATTGAACGAACGAGCGATGTCAGCGCTTGTGTTGTGTCTACACTGTAAACACAAATGAGCCCATATGGGCGTTTTAACAGTTGATATGCCATTTTTTCCCCCTAGCCTAAAATGAGTACTCCCACGAGAAGAAGTAAAATAAGCTAGAACCATTATTATACCCCCGACCCCATTTGAATAGGCATTGCGGTTGTAAAATGGGGGTTTTCAAGGAATAACGGTAGCGTACGGGAAAGTGGGAGTGTTGAAATACACCCATATCTGAGACGAGCCAAATAGAGAAAAGAATAACTCAGCCGTGACAAACAAGGAAGTGAGCCGCAGCGACAATTTCAGTAGGATTATTTCTGCAGTCAGATTCGAAATATCCCGCGCGATGTGTGTCGGCGCTGTTTTTCTGTTCGGAGTAGCCGCGCCTTGGCGCTGCACAGGACGCCGAAAGTCGGAACGGTCGGAACTACGCGCGGAGGAGCACAAGCCTTCGGAGCGCGCGCGCGTGCGTTGAAAGCCGCAAAGGAGCAGCCATTGTCAGCGACGGCGCATTCTTCTACCGTGGTTGTTGTTTCTCACAGCTTTGAACCCCCAAGACTCCACGGTAAGTGACTTTGAACGATTATTACACGTTATATGAGTGTGCATGTGTTCAAAGTGAGGAGACGCGCTGATATGACTTATTGAAGGTCTCAGTACAACATGTCGCGACAGGTGGCCGTCCAGAACCATTTTGCACGATCACTGTGTTTCTTCGAGCTTTGTCGTAATCGAGGCGACTTGAGTGCTTAGAGTCAAGCGAGTGTACCTTAAAAAGGGTATTTTACATGATGACAAACTTTGCCGCGTCTTTGTGTGGATGTGAGCATTCGACATGTTCCCCGAAGCGCAAGCCACTACCATAATAGTTACGTGCAGTGCGAGGTGAGCTAAGCTTCGCCGCCTAACCGCGGCCTGAAAAATGTGGCGGCTCGTTAAGGGTTTACTGCGGTGCGCGTGTGTGAGTGTTTGTAAAGCGATCATTTGAGCGAGAACCGGCGGCGCTTCTTCGTGCGCGGTATCTGCTAGCTGGCGCGTACGTGGCGCCAATCCCCTAGCTCGTGCGATTGTGTGCAGTAGGTCGCTCACTAAACGCGCATTGTGCAGATTTGCCAGTACGCTCCGTGCTATCGTCTGTGTCTCTTCGCGCCCACATCGCTGATTGTGCAGGCAGTGCGCGACTGCGGCGCGTAGCATGTAGAGCCTGCGCCCGTCGACTTTGATCTGCGGGCGTGAAATGTCGGCTGCGCGTTTGTGGTATTAAAAGCGTGTGGTGAGCTTCCAACGGCACTGCGGGTCAACGCCGCGTGAGCTGCCGGTCAGAGTATAAGAACCTCTTTATTGTTAGCGTACTGCTTGGCGGCAACAGGTGTCCTGCTTGGGTTCAGATTACTGGATACGCCGTCACTTGAACGGCGACGGCCGGAGCAGGTGAGTATCAGTGGCGCCGGCACCTCGGCGGCCAGAAAACGATGCCTGTGCCGTGACGAGATATATCAACTTACGCGATAGAATTGCCGGCGATGGCTCATACGGGCGCGTCGCTCCATGGCTGTGTTCTTTGCTGAGGCCGCCACTACGCCTGCCGTGCACCATACTACGATAGATCTATATAGTCGATGCTTGTGCAATGTTGTTATTCAACAGCTGGCGCTGTGCACTGGATACCTGGACTTGTTTAATGTTTAATTACTTTGCTGCTGTGCCATTGCGTATTGGGTACAGATATTCAGTTTTGAATTCTAGGTGCCAAATCAGGATCATATCAGATCATATCATATCAACTCAGGATCATATCACACATCACAGCGTCATCCTATATTGCACGAGTATTATTAACAAAATTTCTGCTGCTGGTGAAAAATTAAGGCAGACCGATCAACCTGTATCTGTGAGAAAAATGTGCTTGAAGTCCACCATTATCTATTATAAAGAGGTACTACCTTGGTGTTTAATGTCAGTAACACTCATAAGTTATGCATCCTTTTGTGTGAAGTAATTTGTCTTAGAAGCCATTCATTGTAAGGGATCAGTAAACATCTCATAGCTTAAGTAGTGCATAAGTGCATGATTTGGGCAAAGCTTTTAGTTTGTAAAGAGCAAAGCCATTAAGATATAAAATTTTGGCAAGCTTAGTTTAACAATAAGCTGACCAATATACAAAACCTAATGTAGCAGCAGTTGTTCTCCAAGATAAACTTGCCACCAGATTTTTTGTGTTCTGTGTTATCATTGTAGTGTCAAATATTTCTCTTTTATTTCAGGACTGCGGCTGCGGCCGTTTCATTGCCAGCTGTGAGGATGAAGCAGCTTCATAGCCGGAGATCAGACGCCTCTCATCAGTTTCCCTTTTCAGCAATAGAGGCCTTGGTATGCTCTTACCTAGATTTTACTTTTTTTACCCTGTATGTTTTAAGTGCAATGGCTAGTTTAGTGGCATCACTCAGAGTGATTGGTGTGACACCTGTTCCATGGGACGTATGCAGGTTATGCCATATAACTTTAGCAAACTTAAAAAAAATATGCAAATGCCACCTAGCTGCAGAGAACCTAGGTAATGTTGTTTCCTGTCTCTTGGAAATACTTGGATTTGCTGCATTTTGCCTAATTACCTAATTAGCCTTGATCAATTAATAAACTTATCAAATATTATAATTAGATAAAGAGTTTCAATTATAAAATTGTAGAGCAACGTGAAAATTTCCCAGTACAGCTTTCTGTGGCTCAATATGTGCTACAAAATGTTTTAGGAGCATGAAAGAAGCCTGAGAATCTCGCAAAGTGCCTTGAGTGTGTGTGACAGCGCCTGTATTGTGTTCTTCCTTCAGTCCTCGTCTTTTGCGCTGTACAATCATGTCGACCTCAAGTGGCCAGTCCTGTGGCAGTTTTGCATATATTTGAGTGCTTGCCCTGTATAGGCATGTGTGTTCGAGTAAGAAAAAAAATACTGAAGGAGCCCAAAGTGATGTATTTCAGGACAAGTGTATGATTTAAATTACCATGTAACAATAAAATAAGAAACTGAAACAAGACTTCACAGTAGAGGTATGCAGGTGTGTGCATCAGCATAATGACGAAAACTTTGTGCAAGTTTAGAAAAATATTAATTAGATTGGTTTCTGTCATTCTTCTCTATGACATAATTATTGCAAAAATATGCTCTCTACTATTGCACGACTAAAGATACAGTTCAAATACATCATTTGCTAGCACCTTCACATTCATAGCAACATAGAGAGGAATGGTTAAAAATTTGCTTTGCTTCTCTGACCTTCATTTTAGGTCCTTCTCATGTTTGCTGAGCTTCTTAAAGTATCTTAGACACCTTCCAGGGTTTACAGGCAACTTGAGTACATTATGCCAGATTGTGGAGAAGCCGCAGAGGTCGCAGCATCTATAGTGGTGTCCGGTAAATGCAAGTTTCTTGCATGATGCATTATGCTCAGTACCAATTAGATTAAGTTATCATTTTAGCAAAAATCATTGTTTTACAGACATATATCAATGTGTGTCCAAAGAACTGCACTGTTTATAAGAGTTGCTCATTCTCTAAGTGTACTGTCGGTGTTGTAAAATGCATGTTTGTTGGACGGCATAGTGTTTGGCCTTCAGCTGAAGGTAGTAGTGGCCCATTTGCATGCGCATAAAGCTGCAGTAAGCCAAATGTGAAAAGATAAGGGCTAATACTAGCAAAATTTACACGTAAGCAAACTGTTTGATGTGATCCCTAGGAAAGTATGCAAAAATATAATGTGCTTATATGATAAACAGTACGTATGTTTTAGGCGCATGGCTTTCTAGTGCCAGATTCCATAACAGTTCATTATTTAACACTTTAAAACTATTTGCCCTGTTTATGTCTAACTGCTCTAAATTCGAAAATTTTTATTGATTGCACTGTGAAAGTTTTGGCCGTGACTTAAGTCACTGCCAGAATTAAATTTATAGTTGTGGCCGTCCTATGTGTGATAACAAAGAACCATTTTGGGACCAGGTGGCTGTTATGCAGTATGCTAAGTGTGTGTATTAGAACAGTCACTTATATTTTCATTGTAATCATGTATCAAGTATGTATGTACACATCTCGAAGCCATAGACTGTGTAATCTTAATTGAAGGTGTTATTGTGTGGAGTAGGTTTTTTTGTAAGCATTGTCTAGAATTTGCGCTACATTAAGGTGTAGTGAAGCTAAGCAAAAAATATTTTTAAGACAAAATGGCTGAAGTACATCCTTAAGTCTTAAGCGCATTTAGACGACTTTACAGCATGTAGTAAAACAAGAATGGGAACTGAGGTGCTTAATTTTTGTTCATTATTACCATATGGCACCAGCATGCGATGAAGACAAAAGAGGGAGAGAAGTGAAGTGCACCAAAGGGCAACCCGCTCCTTATGGGAGCTGCATTCACATCTGCATGATGCATGCAATCTTTGAGTTATAGCAGCAGCTATCCACCTGTTCACTTTGTTGCACATTTGCATTGTTTATGTACTAAGTCTGGCCCTGGAAGTGTTAGGCAGTGCCACTCATGCATTGGTGCTGCATGCAACACATGCTTCTAACCACAGATGTCATGTATTATGTGAACCTAAGTTCTTTTGAATTCATGTAACCCACAAAAGTTCCATTTGAAAGGACGTGCCATACTTGCCACCATTGCCATGAGTAGCACTGGCTGACAGTCACAGGGCAAGATGTTAACCTTGCTCAGCTATTATGGAAAACTATTTTACATACAAATGTGGTAATTAGTATACATGCCAAAAGCCTCACAGAATAAAATTTTTTACCTGCATCTTACAATGATTGTTATTTTGCTTTAACTCAGGATGCCTTTCCACCTGCGTTGCATCCTGTGGCTGACCACTCCAACGATCTTAGCAGAATCGTTACACAGGTGTGTTTTTATTTTATTCTCAGTAGTGATATTTTGTAGTTTACGTTCGATGTAAATGCACAGATCGAATGAAAAACAGCTTAAAAGATGAACTCACAGGCACTGTATCCAAACGTTTGTTAGGAAGGAAAATCTTTGTTACAAGTTGTCATTATAGCAACACAAGAGAGTGTGCTCGTCAAACCACCAGTTCCTAGCAAGCAACAGCATTATACCATGGAAGAAGGCAAAACATCAGGCGAAAACCTGTACTAAACTAGGGACTGCATTAAGACGTTTTGGAGGCTTAAACTATTTATTGGGTTACTCTGTCTAATTGCTTGAACTGAACTGACATGTCCTGCAAAACAGTTTGTATTCACATTTGATACAATCTGCAGCAAAATGTAAACAAAGGGCTGCAATACTCTAAGGGCCTACTATTGAAGTAGCAACCAGTCTTCCCAGTGTACTGCAGCCTCAGGAAAATGATATGTGGTACACTGAACCACATGCACACACAACAAATTTTAATCCATAAGCATCTGTACACTGTGCTTGTGCAGGACTGGGCAACTGGCTGTTTGTTCGTGACTGAAACAACTACGTACTTCAAGACTGTATTGGGTAGCCACCATCTTTTTCAGTCAGTGTAACAGTCCATAAACATATGGATTTCCATGAACATTTTGTCTGCCACGCTTTTCTTTGTTGTTTTTTTGCACTCCTGCTTTGATGGCTGCGAGACACTTCAGGCTGGCTGAAGAGACAGTGGTAGCCTAGTAGCTGGCCTCGCAAAGTTATCTTGATTTTTAAGAGCCAACTTGCTTTGGGCAATGTTGAATAACACATCAAAAGGCACGGGAATATTGACAAGGTTAGAATGACTTTGAAAGAAGTTTATGAGAGTTCATTTTTAACTCTGATCTGTCTGCTGAGACCAAATCATGTCAGCTTTTAATGAAGCAATGTTCAGGTTGGAAAACTGCAAGGCTGTGTGGATACTCAATATACTCAAACACCATCGTTGCTTCATATAGCTGAAGTTGCTCCATGACATCAAGGCAGAAGCAAATGACATGGCAAAGGAAAGGTTGGCGGAATAAGGACTCTTGGTGGCAATTATCTAGGTTCAAAGGCTATCGCACTGAGTAAGAAAATGTGTTCCCGATACAGCGTCAACATAGTGTTAATGCTGAACAAACTGGCACCATCTGCTTAGTCCTACACAAGCATGTGCACAGAAAGGGATGCCTGTTGGCCTTGAGGGCCACCACTGCAGGGATCAGCTGCTATCGCTATGACATAGAATGTGACATCAGATAATTATAGTTCACACCTTTGCTGCAGCTCGCTGGCTGGGTAATTGAAGCCTTGATTGTAAGGTTGAAAAGTTGCAATCACAAGGTGGCAATTTAGTTGCCAACTCTTACAGCATGGTTCACTACTCAGTGCTGCAGTGCTGGACATATTCAACCAAGCCTGGTGCGAATTCTCATGACTACCCATGTTCAAGCTGCTGCTGGATACTTAGTTGATAAAGTCACTGAAAATGAAATTTGGTCATCGAAAGAGTCATGAAAACGATGCACACGAGGCTTGTAGCGTGCTCACTTGGTATGGCATCAGTCAAAACACCCTGTGTAGAGATGCTGGCAGAAGTGCAGCAGAAGTGTGGATTGAGGAGACAAAAATATAAGCTGTTCAAGTTCCACATATAACAGACTGATAATAAATCGTCGTTCAGCAAAAACTCTGGCAAAAAGGGCAAGCCGCACTCCCCATGACGAATTCTATGAAAACAGTACTGTTATTGCAGCAAAATTGCCTATAACTCTTTTGTGAAAGATCATGCCAACTGAATAACCAATATAAAAGCATCAAGTTGCTCCAATAAAAGCCTTTGTTACGCTACACACCAGACTGGGATGTAAGGTCTAGGTTGTTTTGTAGCCAAGATGCCCACAAGCAATGCTTAAAACATGCAAACACTTGGAATTAACTGTGATTAAACTGCTGATTAAACTGATTAACACTTCACAGCTGGTACCACAATGTTGTTTTCTATGCCACAGAAAGATTCCAGCACGTGGGGGCCACAATTCTCCTAGAGGCCAATACAGACACAGGGTGCCAGCAAGCATGGACTAAAGATTTTTCCATACGCATTGATGTAGTCTACCAGATTTGGTTTTCTTGGGGGCACAGTCATATTTGGGGTAACAATTTTCTGCCTGAATATTCATCGCAGGGAGCACTGCAGCCAGCTAAAGCGAGTTTCTTGTTCACACCTTGCCACACGTGTAGACTTGGCCCATTTTTCTAGGCACATTTGTTGGATTCAAGAAAGAACACAGAGTAACTTAAGAACTTTATTCCTTCTAGATTTAAGGCGTGGGCCAGGTGTTAACCAGTGTTTAAAAAATTTTACCAAACCGGGAAAGATTCTTTCTTGAAAGTCTTCTCATATCAGCTTGATACAGTCCCTGGCTTAGTATGGGTGCATGTGCAGTGGCTTCTTTTTTGGTCTGTTTAAAAGGTCGTTTTCCTTTCGAGTGTTTCAGTTGCAAGGAAATCACAAATATGTTTTCATTTCAGCAACCCTTGTGACATTACAGAATTTCTTTACATATTGCAACCAAGCTTATTTTTTAAACAAATGCCTTTCTTTCAGCATCAAAAAACATCTTAGATGAAACAAGGCAAAAATGGCTGCTTATGCATTTGTACGATATTCCATCTGAGAGGGGTGAAAAGTAATAAAATATTCTACTTTCATAATTTTTCTACCATGTGTACAAAATTTCTTAATAGGAATGAAGCAAATTCACTTTTTGCACTAGCCTATTACAGAAACAAAAATGACGAACAGCTTTTAAGGGGGCCCTCAGAGGAGCCTAGTCCGTGCGTTTCTTCTTTTCTAGCGCAGCCGTCGCTGCACATGGCTGTGAGTACAGCTGAGCACATCTGCAGCCTGCGCACCCTGTTCTATAGGTGAACTGCTGCGTGTGGAAAGGGTGGACGTGTTGATATGGCGTGGTATTATGTGCACAGTCTTCCCACGTGTTTAGTACTGGGGGTTGCATAATCTGTAGTTTCGGAGATGCATTGAAGTGAGAGACAGACAAAGCGTTCGCCTCCACTGCCAGCACTTTTCATGATGGTGTCGTCCCACTGCGCGTGGCAGTATCAAAGAGG
The DNA here is from genome assembly GCF_050947875.1 of Dermacentor variabilis. Lineage (NCBI taxonomy): Eukaryota > Metazoa > Arthropoda > Arachnida > Ixodida > Ixodidae > Dermacentor > Dermacentor variabilis. The sequence goes on from NC_134570.1 coordinate 65,721,210, forward strand.
ACAGAGTGGATGCAAAAGCAAGGCTAGGTTTGCTTCATACTACCTATGCGAAGGTATCGTTGACACACCGTGAAACCATATCTTTGGTCGCAGACTCTCAAATTCAAAATTTTTTTTTCTCATTCAGATTTGATTTTTCTGACTGCGGCCCTTTTCGTGGGAAAACAATCCATTTGCAAATGTACTTATTTGACGAAAAGGTGGAATCACAGTACAACAAACCAAATTGCTGATTTTAGTGGATTCGTTATGTTGGGGTTCCTTTGTACATGCCTCCAGAAAAAGCCGACCATCGTCTGCTCACACTCCGCCGTGCCCGCCCGTGTAGGAATAAACTTAATTTTGGTTGGCCACAATGCTTATCGGTGTAGTAGCTGTCATGTGTCCACCCATACATATTTTGTCGGCGACCCGAAAACCTCAAAGGACAACTGTATTTTGCTTATGTGCATTCACTAATCAAATAAGTATGTGTTTGCTATGATCCCCATAATATTGAGTTAGCTGGTATGCTTGAAAATGTTCAAAATATGGCAGTTAGATTGGTAATAGGAAGTCATACTAAAAGGCTTTGTATTACTGATAGTAAGAGTAAGCTGCAGTGGCAGGATTTAAAAGACTAGGAAATCTCTTCAGTTAAAGTTATTTCACAGCATATACTGTTCCAAACATGTAGAGATAGAGAAATTCATATCATGCTATCATCATACCTCACAAGAGAGAGATTAGACTAAACAGGTTTATTAATTTCCTTTTACTTATAGGTGATGCCTCACATTTGTTTTTTCCTTAGACCAAAGTGACTGCAAGGTTTTTCCGCCTGCAAATGTTTGCATAGTTCTCAAAGATAATTCCCTCCCTGCTTTGTCTGCTTGATTTGAATGTAAGTTACATTACACAGAATGTATACCCCCCTGCAATGCCAGGACAGGCGAAGCAGGTACTAAATGAATAACCACAAAAGGATTTTGGAGCGAGCAAAAATGGCATGTGCAATAAAGATATGCGTAGATGTCCCGTTGGTGTTGCTGTCAAACAAGAAATTGTGATATCGAGAGACTGAGCAAAATAACGAAATGTGTGCTTGGCAAACTATAGCTGTCATTTGCACCTTGATTGTGACTTAGCTTCCAAAAGAAGTTTTCTTTGTTTTGTCTTGTTCTTTTTCTGTTAAAATGTACTTTTTTCTTTGTTTACTTTTGTTTGGGTTTTTGTAGCTATATCATGTGCACATGTGACCAATAATGCCGTCTGGAAGTAAGTGGTGGCTGGCATTTCTCACTGCCTGTCGTTTGTTCAATGTGTGTACTAAAGTCAATAGAGCACCAACCAGTATAAACCAGTGTATTGAATTTGTTTTCTTGTTTTAGTATGAATGATCTGACTGGTTATGTGCCCAAATAAACAATTAGATTATGAAAACAAAGTTCATCAGAACATGTCATTCGTTTTACTTATAGTTACCCTATTTCAACTGCAGAACAAGTCATTTTGCGATTCTTAGTTCTGAACAGGTAAGAGCAGTGCTAAGGACACAAAGTGAGTCAACATAGATAAATGGCATGGTGCACTGTGCACTGACTGATAATTGATATGTTTTTGCAACAGACAAGCAAATAAATATCCAGTAACGCCTTGTCAAAGGCACGAAAGCACATAAAGAGGCAGGGGGTGGTCACATGCAAATGTGCCATGGTTGTAGGTTTGTTAACAAGCATGCCACTTTCCTGTAACTTCAAAAAACAGGTGCTGTACTGACGCATTCGTCTTTTTTTGCTGTTGTTATTTTGTGGGATTTGGTTAGTTTCTGGGTTAATGGTTACTGCTTTCGCTAACATGTTGCACTTGTGAAATTCGGGCCGTCATCTGCACTCTTTACAGTGTATGTACCCTAATGGTCACATTATAGTGGTGCTTAATCGTGAAGGCTCATTCAAATATAGACGTGTCTGCTCTACATATGCTGTTCTTCATGCCAAAGGAATAAGATATACTATGTTTGTGTCAGAAGGAAAGAAACTGAGACTGGTGTCTATTATTGCACATAAATCTACGCTTAGTTGCGTTAACATTTTCGCATAATTTCAACAACTTATTTGGGGCATTTCTGTAACATTCACTCTGGCTTATCCACTTAGGTGTAAGGAATAAAGGCAAAAAAGCAAAGCATTGCAGTGGATCTAACTTAATGCTCTTGATTCTTGTTACCTTCTTGGCAGCTTTCTTTTTGGAAAAGCATATGTACAAAAGCATGTTTGGACCAAATAGGCTGCTGTTTGCGAGGCTTTGCAAGCACCACTATAACGTGACAAAAGCAGTGTGTGGCCATTGGTTGTGCAAATTCTGGTGTAATGACACCACAAAAAGTAAACGAAGAAAGATATGTACGCAAATGACACAAGCACCGGATCTCACTTCAAGCTTTAAAATAAGGAAGCAGGCAATATTTAATAAAAGGTGGAGACATGATGTGATAATACCTGTTAAAAGAAATTCTTTATGCAGTGCAACTAATGGATCAGTGATACATTTGTCCTTCTTTTTAAATGTTGCAAGCCACAATTACCTTTCATGTTGTCAGGTCGTAATACCTGGCTACAACGCAAGTTTTGTGGAACACAGGACTGCAGTCCCATTCTTTGCAGTATCTAACATCGTGTGAGGGAGGGTTGTTTCACACAGATGACTCATACTCCCTCAATCTCCCTCATTTCGCATTAATAGAGCATCCCATCTGTCCGATGTAGGCACGGCTTTATGATGGCAGCAGACTACATAACGCTTGCGGCCTAGCTCACTAGATGCATATTGTGCTTCAAGCCACAGCCAACCTTTTCCTTTTTTTGGCTTCTGCCTTTTGTTACAGCACAAAACTCTCCTAGCAAGGGCCTGAGAAAACAATGATTTGTGCAACTAAATTAGGCATGGATATGGAATATAATGAATGATGATGAAGTAAAAAAGTGGTTGCAGTTGTTTCGTATGCATTTGTAATTTTCATGGGTAATTGTGTAGCTGGTTCCTACGTACAAATTTTTTTTTCTGTATGAGACGTGGAGAGATTTGCTCTGATGAGAAAAAAAGACTGAAGCCAGGAAAACAAATCAATTTGTTTGTTGCATGCAGCACAATTTGCAGGCGGTGCACTGTGCAACGGAGGTTATGTACAGTCTGCCATTCCCATCCAGTCATGCTTGCATTGCATAGACACACATTGTAATAATTTGAGATTGAGGCTAATAAAGTTTGTGTGCAACAACTCTCATCCGCACATTGTGATGCACTGCAAAATAGATTGGTTCGTTCCTGTGTTCTTCAAAACTCGTAGCCAGAAATTATGAGCAGACGTACATAAGATAATTAAGCTTTGGAAGATTAGCACAAATAGGACAAATGCATCAGTCATTCTCAGTTACATTGCACGAAGAATTTGTTTTTGAAATAATGACGTCACTTCATGTCACTACGTGTTGTATGTGATGTCTGTTTTGTTATTAAAGCCAGAGTTGAGGATAGGCGCTTGTGCCCTGCATGTCTTTGTCTTCGTTTGCTTCTGTGGTGTCATTACACCAGAATAAATCCATGGCAGGAGCTGCCAGTCCATGCATTTATACTACATTGGGCTCAGTACGGCTGGCGGCCTCAATGTGACGAGTTCGAAGTAGCAGTAAGTACTTCAGAAGGGCAGAATTTTGTGTCAGTTGGGGGTGCATATTACAGTATGGTGAAGCAATAGATGGAACAGTGTGAGGCGAGACAGGCAGGAAAGTGCTACAGACAACTGAAAGTTTACTGGAAAGTTTCACTGCAGCAGGACAATGCGTGCGTTATCCTGGTGCAGCGAAATTTGCCAATTTTCATAGTTGTCAGTAACACTAGCCCATCTTCATTACACTTCACCGTACCCTAATAGCAGTAACAACAGCAATAAACTGACCCGAGCAATAATCAAAGCCCACAGAATTGACAAATTGTAAGAGAAATGTTTCAGTGCAACACGTTTTGCTAACTGACAAGTAAATCTGCAAACCAATGATCAGATGTATTTTTCATGCACATACATTATTACATACATACAACTGCTTCCTGCGTTGGTTTTTTTATGGCTTTTAGGAAGCATTTTAAGGTACGTAACTGTTTGTCTGTTCTAAAATTAAATCTGTTGTCTGCCAGTACTATGTGTCATTACTGTATAAGCCCTTACTTTGCCAGTGTCCTTCGCACTGTTCGCAACTAAATATGAATAACCAGATAACCATTTTTTAATTTTCAGATTATGAAGAGAATACTCTTAATATGTATTTCATGAGAAAAATTTTCTCAATTTTAGGAAGAAGTCCGGCTGGCCCCAAGCCTGGTGTGAAATGAAGTGGCACTCCACATCAATTCATGTTTACTTGTCGTCATAGCCAGTCTGTTAGCTTAATTTTTGGTTCTTCATATTGAATTCCCCAAAAAAGGTACCAACTCTCATTCATTGAAAAGAAATTTTTGCACTTGGGGACGCAGCCATGCACAAAGCCTTTGAGCTCATTAATATCTTTATTTTTGAAAGAAAGTGCAACACCTGCGTGGAGCAATAGGTTGAATAAGGCGAGGGTAAATGAAAACAATGGCGACATTAGTCATCAACAGTTGTCCAACAAAGGAAGTCTCACGCTGGAGCCAACATCTTTGCAAGGGAACCAAATGGCTCCAGCCCGAGACATTCGTTCAACCTGGCAAGTCTCCTTGTCGAAGTATTTCCTCTAGCCTGAGACCTATATCCGTTCCACCACCCTCGACCAACAATACACCTATACATTTGGCAACCCATGGCAAGGTAACAAATTCACATTCAAAGAGAAGGTAGTGTGCACCCTGGAAAGTAGCATGAACAGTAATTTATTTACTTAATGAAATGCAGGTTTGCTATCCAATTACTTTATTTTGATCCCCATTTTATAATTGGACAGCATGGATCCTCAGGGAGAATAATAATTCGAAGCTCACACAATTTTGCTCCTTTATGTCCGTTAAATCCGTCCTGGTTGCTATACTATCAGCCCTGTCTGAAATTGCATTGCAGTGTTTTGAGTATGCATCCCACTTAAAGAATAGTTACACTTCTACCTCAGAATGTCTGCTACTGCGTTGCAGCCTCAATTTTATGTCTAGGTGGTGACTGTGATGCCATGTGCTTTTTAAATAAGACCAATATACTATTTGAAGTGCAATTAAATGCAATCCCAAATGACCTCAGCTCGGGGGATGACACAATTGGAGGCCAATGTGATAAGGAGGATTTGATTTCTGAAAGCAAGGCACTTAAACGTGAGAAAGCATGACTAATTTCGTCTAAAGATGCTGCTATTAGATATGATCAGGGAAGGTACTTGTTCGTGGCTGCATTTGCAATATGTTACATTGCTGGCTTTATATATTGCACTGGGTACAGTGAAATGTTGCTGCTTGCACAATATTCAACTAAACATTGTAGCCATGCCAAAGTGTCCATGCAGAACACAACTCATCGACTATTATGGTCTACAGTGGAATCTCGATAAACAAAAATCGCTTAAGCGAAACTGCCGCTTAAACAGGACACCATCCTGGTAGTTGGTTGGCTCTCTGGAATGTCTCTCAGAAATAGAACACCTGGTAAATGGAACCAATTTCCCTGGCCCCTTGAGGCTCCATTTAAAGAGCGCCCACTGTAAAAATATAGGGGGGATCCTGTTTGGAAGTTTCGCAAATCTAGTCGCAAACAAAACCGCATTTCAGTGGGAGCGAAATGCAAAAGCACCCGTGTACTTAGGCTTAGGTGCATGTTAAAGAACCTCAGGTTGTCCAAATTAATCTGGGGTTACTTGCTACGGCATGTCTCATGATCAGAAGGTGGGTTCTGGTTCGTAAAATACGATAATTTTTAATAGCTTGCTCTGAAATACATCCCAATAACTACACTAAATTATGTAGCTTGTTTGTGTGATGAGTCCCAATTTCTTAATTTAGTACTTTGACATTTATCATATTTGTGTGCTAGTCCATGCAAAATGCCGCTGATCGGCCTCATTATACAAGCGACTGTTAATTGGGAATGGCTTATTCAAGCAACTTAAACTTACAGCACAAACACCTAAGACGGACCACAAAAGGAAGATACGACACACACTGGCGCTAACTTCTTTATTTCTTCGTTGTCGATGCAATATAAACCCTAGGCCACACAACTGCGCAGGCACTCAGATTACATTACAGAGATCTGCCAAATTATCACGTACGCAAACGTAGGAAGTCAAATTCAGATGGGTGCAGGGACAAAGATATCTCACTGATGCAGTTATCGCCTTGCCTTTTTATGTGGTAGGCCTCTAAGGCAAGCCACGCATGCTCATTCTTGCTTTTGCCAAGAATTGACGTCCCATCAAGTTGTGCCTCACAATTGTGCAAGAGTTTATATGCGCACCAAGGTGCGCTCCTCTATTTACATTTCTGTTTACTTTTGCGCATGTTCCTCGAGTCGTTCATTGACGCAATGCCCTATCTAGCCAAGCTATGTCTTACCACATGAGAGTGGAATGGTATAAACCACGCCGACAGCGCGCTACACGTATAAAGCAGCATGCCGAATTTGGCATCCTCCTCTGCTCTCTCTGCAGATGTGGAAGCATAGCTCTAAAAGCTTGTTCGGCGCAGAAAATGCCAAAGGAACACTCTGCCTGCAAGCAACTGTCTTGAGTTGATAGATGACCTTATGTGTTTAAGGGACCACGCAGGGAACATGCGCAAAAAGTAAACAAAAATGTAGATGGAGGAGTGCACCTTGTTGCGCATATAAACCCTTGCAACAGTTGTGAGACACGACTTGATGGCACGTCGATTCTTGGCAAAAGCAAGAATGAGCACGTGCGGCTTGCCTTAGAAGCCTACCACATAAAAAGTCAAGGTGATAATTGCATCAATGACATATCTTTGTCCCTGCACCCATCTGAATTTGACTTGCTACGTTTGCATATGTGATAATTTGGTAGATCTCTGTAATGTAATCTGGGCGCCTGTGCAGTTGTGTGGCCTAGGGTTTATATATGCATAGACGATGAAGAAATAAAGAAGCCAGTTAGCGCCAGTGTGTGTCGTATCTGGCTTTTGTGGTCTGTCTTAGGTGTTTGCGCTGTAAGTTTAAGTTCAGAATTATGTTGTTGAATTATGAAGTTTTACTGTTAGTCAAGCAAGCTCAATATGTAGTCTGTGCAAAAGTGTGGAGTGTCAGTACAAAGTAACAATTCAAACACATGGCTCTGTAGTTACAGTTCAGTATGAAACGAGGTAAGATTTCTTAGCATTTCTTTCATTTACTAATTTCATTGTGTTAGGACATGTAGAATACTAGTAACTGGCATGCTTACAATGTACATTGTTCTTTTTTAAAATCCAGAAAATTGTTTTACTGGGGCAGAAATGTGCTTTCTTTTGGGCCCGGAAGTAAACATACTATGTTTCTTACATTTGATGTCTAATAAATTTTCTTCACTGTCAGTGTGTGTCTCGTGCATTTTTCCTTTCAGTAAGTAGCAACTGCTCTCGAAGGCGTTTGCTGGCCTCGGAGGCACTGCCGATAAGCTAGGACGGCTGTATAAAAGCTTTGCAAGGAGGGGGCCTGTGATCAGCGAAAGGAAAGAAATGAAGACGTGCGGTGACTGGTTCATTCGCCATTGGACCACGTGTGCGCGTGACTTGGTCGATTCAGCGGTGGCCCTGTGCCGTCAATTGGACCACGTGTGGCGAGCCCGCGGCGAAATGCTTCGTGGCGGTACGCCGCGCCTATGCAGCAGCAGACGGAATACCGCAGGCCAAAGTGTCGGACGCCGGCGTTCGCTCCGAGCAGGTGCGACGCCTGCTCGGGTGGTAGCTCACGGACGGCCGAGTTCCCTTGAGCCTTGATTGCCAGCGTTCGACATTTCAGCCTGCGGTGTTCCGTCTGGTGCTGCGTAAGCGCGCGACCCGCGCCACCAAGCATTTCGCTACGTGCTTGCCGCACCTAAACTAAAATGCCTTTAATTCCTTCACAAAACTCCCATTGTACCTCCCTCCCAATCAAATGGGGGTGAAGTGGGCGTATTACGGTACCCCCGTTGTGTGCCCAAATAATGCCCATCAATGGGAGTTTTATCGTACGCCCTTTCAATGGGAGCAAAAAAATGTACAAAAGGGCATGCGCTAGAGGACAAGCAAAAAATGCCCATCTGGGTGTTTTTTTGTTTACAGTGTACGCCTCCGCTTTCAGTGTGATGTCATTACGAGGCATGAACCAAACGCAACTTGCCCGGTTTTCTATTTTCTTAAGCCTATTATCTTCCAAGGCCGCTGTTGCTTCTGGGCGGCAGACGTTGCCTCGAGTGGCGCGTCAGGCAGGCCAACATGTCGCCCTCGCGTATACTTCGAACACCACCTCGGAAGCCTCAGCGAAACCTTGCCATCGTGTTGAATGCTACGCACGTAGGGAAAAACTGTCCAATTTACGCCTCGTCTTTGCAGCCCCAAGCTGCCCTTCACTCTCGCCTTTGGTAACATTTAACGAGTACGTCGAAATACGAAAATAAAACGCACCAGCCTTCTTGCCTTATCTTTTCGATGTCCCCCGCGCGACAGATCGCACGACCTTAATCACTGACGCATGGGCGGCGTACGCATCATCAGTGTCGGGAACACCACGGTGACAGCGGCACCAACGGCACCAACGCGGCTAGAATGTCCGCTATAACAGAATATAATTGATCACCCATGTACCACCCAAGGCATCATTCTTTAGCGGTGGCTTATAAATAACATTCATGAAAGTAAGCTGGAGTAGAGCGCTGGTCGCGTATCCTTCCCTTCTGTATTGCTGTCGTTTTCCGCGCTCATACAAGGAAAACGTTAATGGGATAAAGATTCAGCTGAGAAACCTCGCTCCTGTGTTATCGCTATGTGGTAGAACCACGGTACGTTGCAGGTTTAGTTAGCAATCTGAGGAAGCTATTCATCATACGCTTTGGTTCGCGAGGTTGCCGCGTGCGAAACAGATACCAGAAGCGTCGTCCACGTTTTCTTGTTTTTCTAATGCACCACGCGCATGCATGGAAGTGGCCTGGCCGTGATTAAAAAGCAACCTGGCTTGTGAATATCCCTGCCCAGGGTGGAAAAAGTTGAAACTGATGACGCGCTCTACTGGCAGAACAGCAGGCTGCAGGCAAAGAGTAGCGAAGAGGAAGCGCAGCCAGAGCACGACCGCTCGCGCACCCACTGAAACTTTGAAGTCGTGTCACGTGACCATGTACATTGTTTGCCTTACCGCAGGCATTTAAAGAGACTACGACCACGCGAACCGCGCTTCTCTTTCGCTATTGTAGCCGCACATTGAACCGAAACGATGTAAATGCTACCAAAATAAAAGGGTGCGACGCTTACGGTTTGCGTCACTTGACATCCTTCACACTCCGCCTTCCGCGCGGGAACAGACTGAACAGCTACGCTCTCAACTGCTCTCAGCGTGCCGAAACTTCTCCTGTTTTGCCATTGGATCCCAGCGCTCCTGCGACTGTTCGCCCAGTGGAACGTAGCTAAGGAACGCAGGCATTTTCACTGCTGGAGTCTGAAAATGAAACATTTTTAAGTGCGCTCGCTTTATCTTAATCATTTATCTCTCTCGAACTAATCCTTCCTTCCTTCCTAGTTTCCGCAAACGCTTGAGCGCTGCAATCTACACGTCATTTCTATCGTATAGCTTGTCCACTGAAGTATTTTTTTCCCTTTTATTTCCGAGTACTAACTAACTCTAATCTCTGTACATATCACTACACAAAGAGAAGAGTTATATGACATAGGGAGGGAATTACGAAATGCTATGCGAGCAGGTTACGAGCAGCAATATTTTAGGTAAAATAGAAGCAAGAATAAAAGTGGCCCCCCGAGTATTCCATGCGAGGATTACAATGCGAAGATCCGGCATACATATAAATTCATGATGTTTACCTTAACGTCTTTCAGAAAAATGAGGCACTGGAGAAGTAAATATGAAATAAAAGGCAGAAGCCTGACTAATGCCTGGATGAAAAATTGAAAATAGAAGCTGACTGGTCTGACTGGTCACCGCTTATAACTAAACGCTTTTCCAAGCCAGTAATGATAACGTAAGAAAACACGAATGATGAACGAAATTAGCTGTCCTTAATTCGCTGTCTTCATGATGCTTGCCCTATTGTCGTTCGTGTTATGGGGTCCAACCTTGAATTATTCTTACTCGATTGTCATTCGGGAAGAAGAAGAAAAAAGCGCACCAACCAAAGTCAACCCGAAAAAAGACAAAGTCGATGTATCTATGTATGTACATATAGCGAAATCAGGGCAATTAAGACGATGCGATGTTGCATATTTGCATGATATTTTTGAATTATTTCCATATTTTGGTCGTTCGGCTGTCAGACCTTACATTTCTTTGCGGACCCAGTGTTTGTTGTCTTCATGTTGTTGTTTTTTTCGGCTTATATTTAGGCCGAAGGTAGTACGTCTAGTTGGTAATACGTAGTACGTAGTACGTCTACGTTGTCTTCTTTCGCGTCGACTTTGGTTGACACGCCTTTCTTTTTCTTTCTACTGACAAAGAGGCCACGTAAGCAAATACCGGAGCCAGTGCAGTCTATGGTGCAATGATCGAGGTTAATTTTTGTCGATATTCGCGCTAATTACGCCCGTACCATTATATTTACCGACTATGTGACTGATTCTCACTTCTCACCAAGTTGAGACCTACATTTTGATACCTTTTTGAGACTCGCTACGACACTCCAAAGGTACGAAATGTCCTTTTCTTTTTTTCTTTGACCAAGAGGCCAGTTGCATCTCATGATCCCACTTACGCCGGACCCATGTGAAGCCGCAAAAGAAAACCAGAAGACCTTGTCTTCAAAAACAGTTGTTTCTACCTCCATGGCCTGCTACAAATGTGCAAGAAAAGGAACGAAGTTCTTATATTGTAATTACACCATAATTATTCTTCGCGCCCTGTGAGAAGGAACCTAAATGTAAGTGCAATATATTGGGTAAAAGAGAGATTACAGTATTGCGGGGAAGCTGGCGATATCCATTGCTTCCTTCATCTTGTCCTGGGAACCATTGAATGAACAACAACAACAACGACGACGACGACGACAATAACAACAACGACAACAACAACCACGATGGTGTCTAAAAGAGGCTCAACGTATGGAGAGTTGCTATTTGTATGGACATTCGAGGTTAGAGATTATATTTTCGAGATTATCTACAGCATTGTCGTGATGCTGGTTTAGGTCAATGAACCTATCGCGCTTTCTGAAGAAAAAATAAATTTAGCTGCCTTTTCCTCCTGTGATGACAAGTTGTGGCTACACTGCAACTGGGTTAACGAGAACACTACAAGAAGTGCAAATGGTGCGAATGGGTCGTTCAGCTAATGGAATAATCAACAAAAACACACGTGCCCGTTTGTGCCTCGATCGACACAGTAAAGCGTAAACTGGAACAGGTTAAACAAAGTATGTCAAAAGAAAAAGAGACGTCCTCTGTAGAAAGAGAGACGGAAAATGCGCCGTGACTAGCCAAGCATAAGGTGCCTTATTTCCTTCAGGTCATACGAAAGATTTTAACAATGTTTTTAGACAGGAAATCGAAAAAGTAAACGAAATAAAGAATCCCTCCGACGAGGAGCCTCGGGCAAAACTGAGGTATTAGAAACTGTAATGGGCTCAGCAAGAGACAAGATAGCTTGTGCAAATGGTATGCAAGACACTTGAACGCAAAATAAAAACAAAAAGTTTATTTAAAAGAATTTCTTTTACAAAGCGCTGGATAGCATTGTTGCACGATTATCTGAAGAAATAAAAAGAAGATAGTATACATCCTACGGCTGCCGCTTATCTTTTTCAAAAAATCGGAAAGCGATCACAAAACTATAAGAAAGGAAAGAGCAGGGTCCACCGTTTCACTCAGTCTCGCCTGAGGCAAAAAAACTCACATATTTCACGCATACAAAAAAAAAAAAGAGAAAAGAAGGAAGAGAGAAAAAAAGAAGAGAGGAAAAGCCTATTAACTGACATGGTCGTTATTAATTAATCACTGCTCTTTCACAGCCTTTAAAGCCGTCTTTGAACTTCCCGGAATCCTATTCTACTTACAACGAGGCGCTTTTAGCGTTTTGTTTTCTGATATTCATGGCTGTACAAGCACCCAAGTAGTCTACATACGTGGCCCGAATTTCCGTCATCAGAAAAAGAAAGCCATTAAGCAACAACACGAACTCGCATGACTGACTTTCAGAACGCACGTTATATAGAAGGCACGAGCAGATAAAAGCTTTATCCACAAAAAAGCACAAAAAAAAAGAAACCAGCATGAAAGCTTGTATTGCCTTGAGCGCTGAAGAAAAGAAGTTTTTTTAACTGAATACAAACAATAGCGGTGATGAACGCTTTCCTAATATATTATTTACGCTTAATTCAACAACGCTCAGACAACCGAGCTAATGCCTTTACATTTTACCGTCCTTTCTTTACATTCACATAGACTTTCCGCAGTTAGCCCAGAACTACGGCGCTTTCTTGAGGACTTTATGTATGAAATCCTAAAAGATATTGCAGACGCTTTAGCTCCCTATTTTGTTATTATAAAGAAGAAATAAAGAAAAAAAACGAAGCGCGGCGTCTCGGCGCCAGCTTAAAGCATAACTGAACGCGCGATCACCTTTTGGGTGGAAGGGCTATATGCATATGCTTTTATGTCTCACCTGTAATTAATTATACACGGCTAATTGGAGGTGCGGTCAATTATTTAACTTTTCTAAGAAGTTCGAACACAGATACGCATTACACGCCGAGAGGGCGCGACACAAAGCGGAAAAGAAAGAAGGAATGGTAAACAAGAAAATGACAGCCAGAAAAAAAAAACAACACCGTAAGTCTGTCTACGTATGCGAAACTTTCTTAGCTTTGCAGAAACGTGCACTGAAAGACAGCACGTGGTACGAGTGCAATTTCCGGATTGCGAGGCGTCAATAATTTCGTCATCTGTCCTTTTTCTTGCTGCCCAGCTCTCTGGGTATTCCGAGAGGCCGCCATTCGCGAACCAGAGAAAGGGTCTTCCGCAGTCACTTTTAAAGCGTAGCTCTCTTCGCTAACCCTCCCTGGACTCTCTACCAAGTAGCCCACACGCATGAAAGCACAACACTCTTTGCTACCCGTAGAGGTGTCCTGGCTTCTGGCCTTGTTTTTCTTTTTACAGAGTTACGAAGTGATGAAAGAAATTAAACATAAACATCCTATTGCAACAAATGTGCGTCGTCAAGACGTCACAATTCATTTAATAAAGAAACTCTTTGAGCTCAGTTTCCAAAAGCTTGGGGCTTGGCGCATCTGCTTGGTTGGTCGTTCGCCGAGTAAAGTGAAGTTTAGCGTTGCGCGAGATCCAGGATCGGCGCGCCGACCTTGGACACATTGGCATATCAAATGGGGCCAATCCTGGAGTCGATGTAACGGGTGGTGTAAGATTTCGACGGCCGGTCCCACCGTTGGCATACAGTTGCAAGATTTGAGGACGATCCCACCGCTGTTACCAGTTGTAGGAGCTGTCGGACGATCTCGCCGCTGCCACCATTTGTGAGGGTTGAAGGTCGTAGAGAGGAACGCGGGAGGAAGTAGGCGTACAGGGTTTATTTACAGAATTTACATTTTAAACATGGGATACATTTACACAGTCTAGCCAGACTCCCAAATAGAGCCCGCGAGACGAAGCATACAGCAAACGAGCACACAGCTCACGAGTACGATCACAGAGCACGACGACGAGCACGATGACAAGCACACCTAGCAGCCGACAAACAGCCGTTTTTAAACACTTCGTGTTCCCAGATCCCTAGGTGAGGCAAAACGTTCGACGTCATCGTAAGCAAGCCGCCTCTCTGCGGGACGGTTTACACACACACACTCACACACACACTTCCTTGCGCGAGGTTCACGCTCCGGAGCCGACGTCAGACGGACTTCGTAGAACTCGGGGCTTGTGTCAGGAAAGATGCCTTTTATTCCCCGAGCTGACCCCTGCAGCGTGGCCGTCGTGGTGTCCATTGTCTTGCGTCCCCATAGCCAGGTGGTCACGCCCGACCCCAGCCGCGTGGCCGCCGGTTGTCCCTTGTCCGGCGCCTCTAAATTCCAGAGCTGCCCTAGTCCGCATTCTCTGAAGTAAGTTCATGGTTGGTTAGTGCTGTCCTCGCTGGTTCTCTGAAGGGCGCCCCCCACCGCGGATCGATTGACGCACTTGCAGCGGGCTGAAATAGCTTTGCAGAGCAGTACCCCTGCAGACCGATCCTAACAGTGGTCACGTGGGTCACATGGTGGGGGGCTCCTCATCTTTCCGTCTTCATTGCCAGGCAGGTAACAAATCGCTATGGTGCAAAATGCTTCGCAGAATATAATCAGGTGCACGACATTTCTTTTAACCGCTTGACGAAAGCTCAGTTTCTCAGGTTCCAACACGTGGTTCGGATCTGTATACTTTTCATGTAGTGTGACGTCGTCAATCGCCTTTTCTGACTGGTTAGCAGAGTACGTTATTCCAGTCATTTCTGAAACACAACCATTCTTGCGAGTGCGCAAGAATCCTGTGCTGAAGATCTAAGCTCGTGTAAATCATTTTCTGCTGTGCGTACGCGTCAAAACACGCGTGAGAGGACTAAAAAACACAAGCAGCGCGCAAGCTTTAGTCAAATGGTACCACGTACAGGGGCGTTCACTGGTTTTCGTTCACAAAAAATGAAAACCACGAAGTCCTGCGACAGAACGTAAACATGAGAGTGAGCACTAACTTTATTATTCTCGACGAACGTATTGCGTGCTGCACGTCCAATAGTGTCAAAAAAAAATGAAGCAGTGTACGGTACGCAATTCAATGAAAATATAAGAGACCACGCAAATAGAGATAATGAAACCAGGCGTAAGGAATGCAACTCAAAATCGTGAACGTTTGCATTGGTTGCTAGAAGTGATGTCGAGTTGAGTAACAAATAAAATAGTAATACCACGACATACAATCGCTGCAAGCGCTTCTAGAGTTCCACACTATATCGGTCCGTCGTAGAAGTGAATGAAGGCTCGTCCAAGTCCCCGAAGCTAGATGACTTTTCCTCTCTCCACGAAATTGTGGCCCCACACAAAGCACATAACAGGTGCAAGCGCGTGCTACAGCCAAAGGCAGTGATGGCGACTCCTTTATACAGGCGCCACTGTAATTAATTCCGTAATTAATTCAATTTTGAGCGTTCTAGAGCTCCCATATAAGTCTAACGTTTACCCTGGTCGTGTCCACATAAGAGCTGTCCCACTATATCGCAAGGGTACTAGTATGCGAAAAAAATAAAGCTAGCAGAGAAGCACACCTTGTTTCCACTCCCACCCCTCCTCCCAATAATAAGAAGTCCCAGTACTCCCTTTTTCTCTAAAAAATGCGGAGTGCCAAAAACATAGGGCCGGAATTCTCGCCCAGCGTTCAAGTGCAGGGACCACTCTATCGTCCGGCGTCGTACGTACAGCACGACAGCAATTCCACGCCTTCCACCCCCCCGATCGATGTGGATAATATTGTTCGCTGCACGGGCAAACGTCCTTTCACGGGCAGCCGGGGTCGGGCCGCGCTTTCAGCTTTGCGAGCGTCGTGCCAGAACTGTACAGGTGGATGGCGCGGATCCTGCTCTTGCCTCTGACCACGTTCGAGTCCTTGGTGGTGCACGCGTCCGCCCAGTCTTCGCACTCGATGTCGAAGAGCGCCAAGCTGATATCCAAGCTCTCGTACCGGTGCTTGACCTCGCACAGCTGTAAGCATTCCGACGAAGCCGTACATGTACTTTTTTCCCTCAATATGCGCACCCGACTAGTTTAAACAAAAGAAAATTTCGGTGCACTGAAGATTTGCACAAGAAGCAGAGGAGGCGAGTGTGATTACATACATACATACATACATACATACATACATACATACATACATACATACATACATACATACATACATACATACATACATACATACATACATACATACATACATACATACATACATACATACATACATACATACATACATACATACATACATACATACATACATACATACATACATACATACATCTAGACAGACAGACAGACAGACAGACAGACAGACAGACAGACAGACAGACAGACAGACAGTTAGATAGATAGATAGATAGATAGATAGATAGATAGATAGATAGATAGATAGATAGATAGATAGATAGATAGATAGATAGATAGATAGATAGATAGATAGATAGATAGATAGATAGATGCGCAGACGGACAGACATCAAGCTTACAACTCTAACTCAGCAATAAAAACGATATCACAGTTTTTTTTTAACTCAGTCTGATGGTACATCTAAAGCACACAAAATTGATGTATTATACACCACCATAAAATGAACAAGCATGGTGTCACGTATGTACAGGCAAACAAGCACATCTCACTCGATGAGCACGGACACTCGCCGTCGTAACGCTGACGTGAGCAAGAACGGCAGCAGCAGCAAGCGAATTGACCTTCGTGCTGCCTCTTGCTTTAACGCAAACCAAGCGGCGAGAACACAGCGCACACGAAGCTATGAGCCCCCGGCGAACCTAGGCTGTGCACTCATCGCAGATCGCTTTCAAGATAGGGTCCGCGCGCCAGCGCGCGGCCACGCCATACTCAGCAACCGCCGGAGTTGACAATGTCGCGCGCTTATACAATGTCGGGGTCACGTCGACGATCTACTGTTCCACTCAGTATATTCAATTCTGCTTCTTCTCATTTCATTGCAACTAAACAAATGAGCAAGTTTCAATATTTTCATGTTTTTTTATTTATTACGGGCTTCTTGAACAATAAGATCATCTTTAAACACTTTCAAAATAATTCTATCCTGCCTAAATCGGTTCGGGGTAACAAGGTTATACTTCATAATATAAGGAATTAAACGTTTTGTAATGTTTGTGGTGTCGATCGCCGTGACAGGCTCTAAAGGAAACCAGACTACTGCGTCGTCACCTTTTCCGTAACAGCTGACGGCAGTTCAAAGGTCGCGATGAAAGCGCTGAAGTTTGCATTAAATGAGTATCCTGCCAGGTCTGGATAGTGAGTATCGAAAGTGTGGTAGTACTTCTTGGCGTCGCCGCAATACTGGAATAAAGAGAAGAAAGGAGAAAAGAATGAATATAACAATGAGTCAAGCCGATATCGACGGTCGTCTGCTGCGCCAGCATCAGAAACACGAACGCTTCAATAGAAGGCTTAGGTTTCGAAATACGTTAAAATCGGAACATCTGTCGCTATAAGCAAAGCTGAGCCGATTTCAAAAAATCCTCAAATTCTCAAATTCGACAAAGAAAGTGTCTCTCTATGGACCCCATTGCTCGGATATCATCGGCTTAAGCTCTCAGTTCTCTAGGGAAATAAATTGGAAGTAATAAATTGGAAGTAAAAAAACACAACTAAACAGAAAAAAACACCACTCCGCGATAACTCGGCAACAAAATGAGATAGCGCTATTTTGCAAATAGCAGCTGATACGGCGCTCAAATCCGACTAATTTGTGACAACAGTGCTTGACAGCTTGTTCCATCTTCTTCACGGCAAGCATGCCTAATATTTTCTTTGTTTCGGCGCTCAAACCTACGCTTTCGCCAGCTCAAGAAAGCGGGCAAGTACTGTGTCACTTATTAACGCGATAGCGTTAAGGGTCCCATGTCGCCGAAAATCCGGTGTCAGCGTCGGCGGCGTTTCCCGTTCCAGAAAATTTAAGCATATATTTAAGTATATATATATGTCACACCTTGGCTATATGAAATGCGGTATATGCCTGTTGTAGTTACACACCATTCTATCACTAAAGTCCCTCATACCTTACCTTACGTTCTTGACGAAGTCATTTCTCCGTATTTTGGAAATGCCAGCTCACAAACGTCATGAAACAAAATACCGATAGCGTATACCTTTTATGTTAAAACTTCACAGATAAAAACATTAAATGCGCAAAACAATAACAGAAACCTGAAAATGATTTTTTTTTTTGCGTGATTGTGCACAGCCTCCGGGATCGGCACACTTAAGAGGCCACGTTTCTACTAAAAAGCTCGCCTTCGGGAAAAGCGTTTGCCTCCAGTATTTTCCGCTAAACATTACGGTTACATAAGCTACGGTTAAGCGTGAGAAGCAGTCAGGGGTCCTTGAATGCTAACGCTTTCCACTTGTAAAGGTGAAGCTTAAGCGTCCTGTATGCTGCCGCGCTTGTTTCACAACCAACACAAGACAAATCAATACAGCACGCAATGCATACACTGTAGCACACTGCAATAAGAATGGTCGAAATTTTGTCATTCCTCAGCTTCGTTCGCTAATACGTGTTCGCTGTCACTACCGGCTGGTACTTTTATTGCGATAGCAGTTAGATGGACACTCCAACCGCTTTTGCACCGTCAGCGCCGCTCACACTGCCCCGATGTTCACGGCGCGTGCGTGGCCCTCGCGGTGAGGGCTGCAAGGCCTCCAGAAACGCGCGCTACGCTTGGTTGCACACGTGACGAAGCCAAGTGGACGCACCGTCACGCTCCGCTCAATCGGCTCTGCCGGAGCCAAGGAAGCGTCCTATATAGCTGCTGGCACGAGCGGTGTGCGCACAAACGTGCGTCTCGAACGGCTGTGTTTGTGTATTGTGGTGCAGATTCACCACGCTTTCATATATATATATGCTCTTTAGGTAAGGACGCGCGCGAGAAGCGATCGACCAGATAAAGCAGCAATGGCGCGCGTCCATCGGCCCGGCGAGGGCAGCGGGTACCAATCGGATGGGACCACGCAACTTCAAGTCAGAAAAATTGGCAGTGGCTTAGCTCGGCTATGCCAGGATATACGTAGCGAAAGCTAAAGCGTAGCATGGTTAGCCTTGGTTAATCTTGATTGCAAGTCCAGATTAGTCTGGTTGTCTAGCTATGTTGCGGCGTTTCTGTTCGACTGTTTCCTGGGCGATTCGTTTCCTCTTCATCTCGTTCCGATGTCGATTATAGGCCTCCTCCTGCTTATCGGAATTGTTGCCCTCCATACTGCCGCCTCAACTGTGGTTGCGGCGCACGCGAGCTCTCCTTTTCAATCCTCCGACATATTGTCAGGCATGCGACGCAGCTGCCGAAGCGAGCGGAGGCGAGCGCAACGACGAGGAGCGTGGTGTGACGTCATACAAACGGCGGAGTCGGATAGGTGCGGCGCGGCGTAGCGGCGTCGCGCCTTCCTTTTTTTTTCATTGTTTAACCTAGGTAGGACAGGCAGTATAATAGCAAGAGCTTGGTGGCACAACCCACCGCCTCGTTCTAAAGGGGACGCTCATAACATCCATTCACCCGCCGTGGTTGGTCAGTGGCTATGGTGTTGGGCTGCTGAGCACGAGGTCGCGGGATCGAATCCCGGCCACGGCGGCCGCATTTCGATGGGGGCGAAATGCGAAAACACCCGTGTGCGTAGATTTAGGTGCACGTTAAAGAACCCGAGGTGGTCAAAATTTCCGGAGTTCTCCACTACGGCGTGCCTCATAATCAGAAAGTGGTTTTGGCACGTAAAACCCCAAATATTATTATTATAACATCCATTCATCCATCCACACCTGCGGCTTGGTGCTACTAGTGGCGCATGCGCAGTAGTGACTAGGGAGCGAGAGAGAAATATACACGGTGAGGCGCGCGTTGTGACGTCATGCGCATCTTCGGAGCACCGCCACGGCGAAATCGCAAGTTCGCGGCCAGTAAAGCTTTCGCTTTAAAAATGTTGTGTTGGTTTTATCGCCCGTTGGTACAGCAACCCGCGCTTCGCGGGAAATCCGAAATGACTCAGTGACGCGCAAAAGTAGGTCACCGAGACGAGGCCATGAAACTCGACCATGAAACTCTATGGCCTCGACGGAGCAGATACGGCGACGCGATGCCGCCTGCAGACGCCGTTCTTTGGTTGCTTGAGTTATGCGCGCGTTCTTTGCCCGCGCAAGCTCTCGCCTGCGTTTGAACTGACGTTGCGTCGTCCCGCCGATAGGTATCCGCTGCCGCCACCGGGTAGATGGACGCGCGCCGTTACTACTGTATCTGGGGGTGTACTCGGCGACTATCACTTTCGGCGAGGCTATCGCCTTGGCCACGCCTTTGCCATCGGCATGCGCTGACTGCCTGTTTCAACAAAATCGGACGAGCTTATTGGCGGGTTGAGCCTTAACGCCATCCGAATTCGCTCAATCAGCCAATCAGCGCGCGCCTGACGGCGATACTATCGCCAAGGCGATACTGTCGCCGAAAGTGATCGTCGCAGAATACGTCCTGTTGCGATTCGCCTGCGACACGTGGTTTTGCCGGCGCGACTGCGGCGGGGCGGCAGACATTTTGGCCCGATCGTCGTCGCCGCAACACTCATCGCCAGGTGTTTCCAGGCGCGACTGCGGCGATGCGACCGCCTAGGGATCATCCTCGCATTCCAGTCATTGTGCCCGAAACAGGCGATGCCAAAGCAGGGATCTCATTCCAGTCATTGTGCCCGAAACAGGCGATGCCAAAGCAGGGATCTCGTTCCAGTCATTATGCCCGAAACAGGCGATGCCAAAGCAGGGACCATCCTCTCATTACAGTCATTGTGTCCGACCGGCAGCGCCACGACAGGGTGCTACGAGATCGTGCTCGACATGGTGCTACGGCATCGCTACGACAGTGTGCGTCACCATTAGCCCATTGTACATTCACGTGCTCGTCTTTTGAGGGGTTCCTTCTTGCCCTCAACTGCGAGAGTATAAAAACAGCTGCCCCCGGACGCCAAAAGGAGGGCTCCGATTTCTTCTGTTGAGTAAAGTGCTCTCCCGTCTCTCTACTTCGGTCAAACCTGACCGCCAACTCTTTGCGATGTTAAAATAAACAAGTTGTTTTGCTGTTACCAGTCGACTCATGCTTTGCCGGGACCTTCGGATGCTTCCAGTTGTACCCCAGGCCGCCAGGCCAACGCTACCCTTGGGGCTTGCGACCCAGGTACAACCACGGGCGTCAGCGCCGAGTTCCCAACAGATCGTACCAGCGGTCCGATCCCAAACATCTGGTTGGCAGCGGTGAGATCGCCTCCGACTTCAAACAACTGTCTGCCAGCGGTGAGATCGCGACAACGGAGGCCAGCAGCGAAGAGATGCAGTTGACGGTATGCTGAGCAGCTCAACGACGATCCGGGAGCAGTGCAACGAGCCCTGTGTGACGACTGGTTGCCTGCAGCGGAACGACTGCGTGGAATTCCTGCCTGCGAGGTTTGGTGAGTGCGGGACTTTCTTCTTCTGAGCTTTGCCAGGCTTTTTGTTAGTGTCAGAAACAGAGCTGGTAATTGTGGTTGTCGTTGCTGCCGGGTTAGTTTGCGGCAAGACAATAGTAAGCAGTAGAGAAAGCAGCATTCAGAGCAGCCATGGATTTGAAGTCGTTGCGCAAACCGAAATTGTTGGAGCTTGCAAGAGAGTTGGGTCTGGATGTCTCAGACAAACTAAGAAAACCGGAACTGATAAAGGCTATTCTTGAGTTAGAGGCTGAGGATGACGAGCTGTCGGAATGCCTTGAGACTATTGAGGAGAGGTCAAAAAGACAGGAGCGCGAACTTAAAGAGCAAAAAGAGAAACAGGAGCGCGAACTTAAAGAACAGAAAGAGCGAGAGCAACAAGAGCGTGACCGTCAACACGCTTTGGAAATGAAGCGTCTTGAGGTAGAAATGGAACGCGCTCGTAATGGAAGTCAGGCACACGGTGCAGGAGAACGCGTATTGTTCAAAATGACTGACCTGATGCGCCCGTTTAAGCTTGGAGAGGACATTCGTTTGTTCCTGGTTAACTTTGAGCGAACGTGCGAGAAGCAGGGGTTCTCTCGGGAAACGTGGCCACAGCGCTTGCTCACTTTGTTACCCGGCGAGGCGGCCGACGTAGTCGCTCGCTTGGATAGAGAGGAGGCAGAGGATTTCGACACAGTGAAATCGAGTCTTCTAAAAAAGTACCGGCTGTCTGCGGAGGCGTTCCGTCGGAAGTTTCGGGAAAATGAGAAAGGCAGAAGTGAGTCATATACAGAGTTTGCGTATAGGCTTATGTCGAACATGCAGGAGTGGCTCAAAGAAGAGAAAGCGTTTGGTGACCACGATAAAGTTCTGCAGTGTTTCGGGCTAGAACAGTTTTATAGTCGGTTACCGGAGAACGTGCGATACTGGGTCTTGGATAGGCCAGACGTGAGTACGGTGGCTAGAGCCGCTGAGCTAGCCGAGGAGTTTGTGACGCGTCGAGCTCGCGGAGCTAAGGACGGTCAAAAGGGTGAATTTGGCTCGAAGTTTGAGAGGCCGAAGTTCGCACCCATGAGAGCAAAGGGGAACACGCGTAGTGCGGATGCGAGTGGAAGCAGTGCGACCGAACCTAAGGAGACGGCGGCAGCCGAAGCCGAACGCAGAAAGCGGTTCGAGATGAGGCGAGCGGGCGTTTGTTATACGTGCCAGAAGCCGGGTCACTTTTCGGCGCAGTGTCCGGAAACAACACCAAAAGTTGTGTTTTTTTCAATAGGCAGCACTGACGAGAACATGAAGCTTCTCGAGCCTTACATGCGAGACCTCCTCGTAAACGGGAAAGAGTGCCGAGTGCTTCGCGATTCCGCAGCTACGATGGATGTAGTTCACCCGTCTTACGTAGAACCCCATATGTTCACGGGCGAGTGCGCATGGATCAAGCAAGCCGTGGAAGCTCATAGCGTGTGTCTGCCGGTAGCAAAAGTGCTTATTGAAGGACCTTTCGGAGCGCTTGAGACGGAGGCGGCAGTGTCATCTATGCTGCCCCCCCAGTACCCGTACCTATTTTCAAACAGGTCCGATCACCTCCTGCGCGAGAAGGGGCTTTTGTTTGGTGAAGCTAGTGTTCAGGCCTTAACCAGATCGAAGGTTCGGGAGCTCGCTGCAAAGGCGGTAGTTGCGGGGCCGACGTTATCAAACAACGAAAAAGGGTCAGAGGCGCAGCAAGCTGATATTCCGAGCACGCCCGAACTGAATAAACTTGAGTCTGTAACGTTAAAGGCGCCAGATACTGGAGAGGAAAATCCCGATTCGGGAAAGTTAGAAGAGCTATCTACTGATTTGCTCATCGCGCCTACGTCAGACGGACTTGATAGGTTGCTAAAAGTCAGCCGGACGGCTTTGATAGCCGAGCAAAAAAAGGATGGCAGCCTGGAAAACGTGCGCTGCAATGTCAAAGAAGGTATCGCCAGGAAAACTGCGCGTTTTGTGGAAAGAGGTGGAGTCCTGTACCGGAAGTATCTAGACCGCAGAGGAGTGGAGTTCGATCAGCTGGTCGTGCCTCAATGCTATCGTCAGGATCTGCTGCGCTTGTCACACGGGGGTTCGTGGTCCGGACACCTAGGAGTTAAGAAAACTAAGGACCGTCTCTTGCAAGAGTACTATTGTCCAGGGTGTTTTCGGGACGCAGACCATTTCTTGAGGTCATGTGACACTTGTCAGCGGGTGGGCAAACCAGGGGACAAATCAAGGGCGCCGTTGAAATTGGTACCTATCATTACGGAGCCTTTTAGACGGCTCGTTATTGATACTGTGGGACCTCTGCCGGTAACAGCCACAGGGTACAGACACATTTTGACTGTGATCTGCCCAGCGACAAAGTTCCCTGAAGCAGTGCCGCTTAAAGAACTCAGCTCAGTGGAGATAGTCAATGCTCTACTGTCCATATTTGCGCGAGTTGGTTTTCCTGCAGAAATTCAATCAGATCAGGGCACAGTGTTTACTAGCGCTTTGACGACAACTTTTCTCGAAAGGTGTGGGGTAAAGCTGTTACACAGCTCAGTGTACCACCCACAGTCGAATTCCGTTGAGAAGCTCCACTCCGTCATGAAGCGCGTGTTGAGAGCGTTGTGTTTTGAACATCGAACTGACTGGGAGCTGTGTCTGCCTGGGGTGATGTTTGCTTTAAGGACCGCGCCGCATGCGGCTACGGGGTTTTCGCCAGCTGAACTGGTGTACGGTCGCTCGCTTCGATCTCCGCTTCGCATGCTTCGAGAATCATGGGAAGGTAGGGGCGACGACCCAGTCGTGGTGGAGTACGTGCTTAAGCTCCTCGAACGCTTAAGAAGGGCACAGGAGTTGTCAGGTGAAGCAATGACAAAGGCCCAGCAGAGGGCCAAGGTTTATTATGATCGGACAGCCAGGGCCCGTCGTTTTGAGGTTGGCGATGAGGTCATGATATTGCGCACATCGCTAAACAACAAACTAGACGTGCAGTGGGAGGGCCCAGCGCGAATTGTTCAGAAACTGTCGGACGTTAACTACGTGGTAAGTCTGCCAGGAAAGCGGAAAGCACAGCAAGTTTACCACTGTAATCTGCTCAAACCTTATAGACAAAGGGAAGCAGTGGTGTGCATGATGGTAAACGTTCCTGAAGAGCTTCCGGTCGAGCTTCCGGGACTAGGCTCAGTGACGAACAGGGAAGACACCGGTCAAGTCATTAGTGACCTTATCAGTAAAGCACCGCTGTCGCCTGAGCAGAAAACCGAACTACACCAGCTATTACAAGAGTTTGAAGGTCTGTTCTCTGAGAGGCCTGGTAGGACTTCTGTACTTACTCATGATATAGAACTTACCTCCCCAGAGCCAGTACGATCCAAGGCGTATCGGGTGTCACCCCGCCAGAGCGATATTATGGAGGCTGAGGTAAAGAAAATGCTACAGCTCGGTGTTATTGAGGCAGGTGAGAGTGATTATACCTCCCCTTTGATTTTAGTTGAGGTACCGGGCAAGGAACCTCGTCCTTGCGTCGACTACCGCAGGCTTAATTCCATCACTAAGGATCAAATTTATCCGATCCCTAACATCGAGGAGCGCCTTGAGAAAGTTAGTAGCGCTCAGTTTCTTTCCACCCTAGATCTTGTCAGGGGTTATTGGCAGGTTCCACTTACAGAAGAGGCTAGTAGGTATGCGGCGTTCATTTCACCAATGGGAACATTCCGTCCTAAAGTGTTGAGTTTTGGTTTGAAGAACGCGCCATACTGTTTTTCAAGTCTCATGGATAAAGTGTTGCGGGGACAGCAAGAATTCGCTTTACCGTATCTAGACGACGTAGCGATATTCTCCGCATCCTGGTCTGAGCATATGACACACTTGCGGGCAGTGCTAACCCGCCTGCGCGAAGCAGGCTTGACAGTCAAGGCTCCTAAGTGCCAGTTAGCACAGGCCGAGGTTGTCTACCTCGGTCACGTGATTGGTCAGGGTCGTCGCCGCCCCTCTGAAATAAAAGTGGCCGCTGTGCGAGACTTTCCGCAACCGCGCACCAAGACCGATATTCGGTCGTTCTTGGGTGTCGCCGGCTACTATCAGAGGTACATCCCTAGGTACTCTGATATCGCGGCTCCCCTGACGGATGCTCTAAGAAAGACAGAGCCTCAAACAGTCGTCTGGGACGAGACCAAGGAAAGAGCTTTTAGCGCCCTAAAGAGTGCCCTAACAAGCCAGCCTGTGCTACGATCGCCAGACTATACAAAAGGGTTCATTGTTCAGTGCGATGCTAGTGAGCGAGGCATGGGCGTTGTACTGTGCCAACGGGAAAATGGAGAAGTAGAACACCCCGTCCTGTATGCTAGTCGTAAGCTGACCAGTCGTGAGCAGGCGTATAGCGCCACCGAGAAAGAGTGTGCATGTCTCGTGTGGGCCGTTCTGAAATTGTCATGCTATCTAGCCGGCTCGAGGTTTATCATTGAGACGGATCACTGCCCTCTCCAATGGCTGCAGACCATCTCTCCCAAAAATGGCCGCCTCCTGCGCTGGAGCCTCGCTTTACAACAATATTCCTTTGAGGTGCGTTACAAAAAGGGGAGTCTCAACGGTAACGCCGATGGCTTAAGTCGAAGCCCCTAACGTAGGAATCAGCCTCAAAATTGTTTGTTACTGATGTTTTTCTTCCTGAGGCAGGATTTTTTTTTAACATATTGCTTTTGTTTAGTGTTTCAAAGTGATGATATGCTTTCTAGTGCAAGTTTTCAATTTGTGGACGCGTTCTGAGTGATGCTAGACTACTGTAATGAACTAGGCAGTGGTATAAAAAGGGGAAAGAGCCTGGCAGGGCTTAGTGAGGGTTGTGCCGTGCTTGCTGACTGAGCGGTTGAGTTTCAGCGTAGTTCTAACGCTTGCCGGGAACGAGAACAAAAATGTGAACTCTCCCGAAGTCACTTTGCAGTGTCCCGTGCGAACCTGAACGAGAGAACGAGGCCTTCTCTGTGCGCTGCGCTCAAGAAACGTCGAGGGACGCCCGACTTCGGTTATGAGCATCATCGAGCGACATCCCTCCGGACAGCGGATGCAGTCCCCTGTCCATCGGGATCTCCTTCCCCCGGCGGGGCGGTCTGTTGCGATTCGCCTGCGACACGTGGTTTTGCCGGCGCGACTGCGGCGGGGCGGCAGACATTTTGGCCCGATCGTCGTCGCCGCAACACTCATCGCCAGGTGTTTCCAGGCGCGACTGCGGCGATGCGACCGCCTAGGGATCATCCTCGCATTCCAGTCATTGTGCCCGAAACAGGCGATGCCAAAGCAGGGATCTCATTCCAGTCATTGTGCCCGAAACAGGCGATGCCAAAGCAGGGATCTCGTTCCAGTCATTATGCCCGAAACAGGCGATGCCAAAGCAGGGACCATCCTCTCATTACAGTCATTGTGTCCGACCGGCAGCGCCACGACAGGGTGCTACGAGATCGTGCTCGACATGGTGCTACGGCATCGCTACGACAGTGTGCGTCACCATTAGCCCATTGTACATTCACGTGCTCGTCTTTTGAGGGGTTCCTTCTTGCCCTCAACTGCGAGAGTATAAAAACAGCTGCCCCCGGACGCCAAAAGGAGGGCTCCGATTTCTTCTGTTGAGTAAAGTGCTCTCCCGTCTCTCTACTTCGGTCAAACCTGACCGCCAACTCTTTGCGATGTTAAAATAAACAAGTTGTTTTGCTGTTACCAGTCGACTCATGCTTTGCCGGGACCTTCGGATGCTTCCAGTTGTACCCCAGGCCGCCAGGCCAACGCTACCCTTGGGGCTTGCGACCCAGGTACAACCACGGGCGTCAGCGCCGAGTTCCCAACAGATCGTACCAGCGGTCCGATCCCAAACAGTCCCCAGATAAAACGGTCGATCGCGTCCCGCAAGCAAACCGAGAAGTATCCCCACCTAAAGAATATATATCTTGCACCATCATATACACTGACCACAGCGACATTGACAGCGGCAATCTAAGTCTAATCCTATCGATTGAGCACTGACAAACACCGACGATTTCCCGTCGGTCTCGGCTCGTGCACCATCGAGCTGCGACACCGGTAACTCCACTACCGGCGTACTTCACCACCACGCCAGCGTTGTGAGACGCTCGGCATCTGCCAGGAGGGCTGTTCCTGCAGCAGTTGTCTCGCGTATTGCGTTGCGCCATGCCGCCGCCGCGTGTTGTTAGAACACCGTGCGCGGAGCTCCAGTGCGGCGCTAAACCTTGCTGTCGCTTCGAATGCTTCGCCTACGGGAGAGATGGCCACTGTTTTCGCTTAAAAACAAAGCTGGCGTAAGAACTTTTTATATGTATACTGGCCTAGAAGATGTTGCACGCTTGCGCGAGCTCCTATACTCCTACCGCCGTTTGATTCTAGTGTTACTGCTTACCGCGGAAGACGGGCCGGGCGGAGTGGCGTTGTCCTCGCACGGGTCGCCGTACTTTGCGTCCGTCCCCGTGCTGGTCTTGTAGATGCGCGTGCACATCGACACCGAAATGGCGAGCGAAGGGTAAACGTTCCACGTCGTGCTGCTGTTCACCCAGTCCAGCACCTGGAACTGCGAGCGAAATGGGGTGACGATAAATCCAGGATCGAGGAAGGAAGGAAAGCGGCGACCTCTAAACTGCCAACTAAATAGCAACCCATAATTATTTAGAGACTGCTGAAGTATTTTTAGGTCCTTTCGTTTACATGGCAAAAGAAACGGTGGTAATTTACGAAGAAAATGAAGGGCAAATGTTTAGTTTCTCTAATTGTGCGTTAAGCCTTAGCGCTGCTAGGTGATCGTGAAGTACCCGTTTCTAAAGCATACTTTCGCCACGTATGGGTGGTTTTGCTACAGCAGAAAGTCCTCAAAACTTGCTATGTAGAGCCTTTTGTGCTTTTACATCACAAGCTTCATCCTGATTTGTTCGCCTATAGTACAATAATTTCTGCAGCGAAGCCGCGAAAAAATCCATGATGTCGTGGTTAGTTTAGTGTGGGAAGTCCATTGTGCCGCACCCATGAACGCATTTTCCAGTTCATTAAAACTACGCTCAAGGGTACGACTTATAGTTTTATTTTTGAGGGAGAAAAATACCCGGAACCGATGAATTAGATTTTGTATTGTTGGTAATTACAGCAAAACAAAGCATTTCTTTAATTACCGCAGGGTGTTCTGTTTTCGTAACACACAAACTACCGGTCCCCGTATCTTTGAAGGATGCTTTGAGTGACAGATGAAGATGCACCTCTCGGGCGCAATATCGAATCGGCGAAGATTTAAGGAATGCAGACAATGACTTGCCTAAACGACATCTGTGGGAAAATTAACCCACGGTTGAAAGGCCGGACGCAAGTGGCAAGGAGTTCTCGCACAATTACTTCTAGAATGACTCAAGTAGTTGCCAGTTACGGAACTGGCGCAAGGTTGGCTGAGTATACTGGTATATTATTTTGTTTTTTTCATTACAGAATACGGGCAACCACTCACCATGTCCATGGTGTTGTTGTTGTTGACGTCCTTGAGTGGCGACGCTCCCGTGATGACGCACTGCGGGTATTTGGCGGTGAACTCGTCCTCCGTGAAGTGGGTCCATGGAAGGAAGCCGTCCACTAGGAACTGCCTGAAGAATGCGCCGTATGCCAAAAAGACGGCAGAATAAGTTAGCCAACCCACGCGCAAGTATAATTCAAACTCCAGAGTTTCCTACAAAAGCTACTAGAGCAATCTCTGGTGCGGCAATCACTCAGATATACGATGGTATAGAGAAGGTCATTAGATAAGTGTAATATCATTTACATAGGTCAGTAGTAACAGCAATACTGCAGACTTTCTTCCCGCCACATCTGGCGTTCTCCAAAGATCGGCATTAAGTCCCCTCGTGTTCATAGCATGCATAAACAATCTACCATTTACACGTTACCTCTCAGATTCGGATGTTTGCCGACGACTGTGTTATTCGCCAATCTATCGCTAACATGACTGACCACATTTTGCTGCATAAAGACCTAAGCAGCATTAAAGGCTGGTGTGATCACTGGTTAATGGTTCTCAACCCAACTAAGAATATATCAATGTCAGTTTTCCGTAGCCAATATTGTTCCCACTTAAGCAATTGGTAACATTCCCATTGACGCCGTCGCGTCTACCGGTGAAAACGTGTCCAACGTCTTGTGGTATCTGCGCTTGCAAATGGTGAATAAACAATAACAGCGTTCCTCACAAACAACCTAGAAAGCTTCGCTTAAACGTATTCTCGGAGCGCGCAGGATATGCGTCTTTTTTTTTTTCAGTCATGCGGCTGGTTTTGCAACGTTCTACAGTCAGGTGACATGGCAAAAACCACTATTCGCTGTAAAAGGCGCAAGGTGGATCCACCTTTATACATTAGGAAGAGGCTGCTCAAAACTGTTGTCGAAGTGCTTCGTGGCCGTATATTCTTGCTCCTGGTAAAATAATCTTCTTATGGGTATCGTGCGGTCTCTTACAGCTAAAGGGCAGCGTTAAACGGGAAGGTGTTGTTACGGTTGGCATGTAACACCCCGGGCAATAAGGATGCCCTACCACCATGCCTCATTGAAACGAAGGGTGATTCCTAATTTGCTGTAGCTGTCTTGAGTGGTTACCGGTCTGGCGGCCGCCCCGCAGTGTTCACAGGCCCCTTTGTGTGTGTGCGTGAAAACCCTTTCCACGAACCAGACAGCATCCCCGGTCTGTCGCCAGCAGAGGCACGCTGGTGAAGACGTCAACTGAGAGAATGAATCAATCGCCCATCCACAACCAGACGCCCTTTCCGCGAACCAGCAACGCACCAAAGAGAAGGAATCAGCTGCCGACGATCCCCAGGACCCGCGGGTTGCCACCAGCGGAGGCAAGCTCGGGGATACATCGTCCTGGGAAAGTGGGTGCCTGCGCCTAGCACTGTGGGGCTCAGTGCATGTCACGTGACGTTGACGCGAACAAGATCCCGCCCAAGATTTTAGTGGGCCTATTTAAAGGGCCCCGCAATGTACTTTTTCACTTCATTCTCTTCTTCTCATGCTTCGCCAACCATTGAATATACCGTGCAAGTTTCGCACTAGAAATCGTCTCGTCCTTGCCTGGTCGCCATGGTGTACCGGACGCCTGCAGTCCACCGACAACACGCCACACTACCCAATAGTAACGTCGGTCGAGCTTGAAGAACCACGCGTCGCAACAACTGGCCGGCAGCGGTGGGGTACGCTACCAAGGAGAACGCAACAGCGCACACCAGTAGCTATCGTCACTTGCTAACTTACTCCATCTGATGTGTGACATTTCCGAGGAAGGGCGACCTATTGGCCGGCCATATTCGGATGCCCAGGACTACGAAGCCACCATGGGGTGCGCCGGACTTGGGGCGACTCGCGTTCACTCTTTGCTGCCAGCCTCTCAGCTCCTGCACACATGCGAACCCATCAAAGCAGACCAGAAATAAATGTCCGAAAAATACAAAAACATAACGTCGCTCAAAAGCCTGTACGGTATCTCGGCTACAGAATTTTTCGTCACGTCAAGAGCACTGGCCTGGTGTTCCATCGAGACGCCAGGACTACGAGAAAAGTAGACGAGTGTAGTCCTAAGTATCTGCTGGTAGGCCATCCTGAAATCGTAGCGCCCGCGCGAGGGAGCGGACAAGGAAGGTCGCGTGCTTCCCTGCATTTTTTGTGTCCGTGCATGCGCTTGATAACCTTTAAAAATACGGAAGGTGCATTCGTGTGTAGCAGTAGAATGCTCATATCACAATAGCGTGCTTCCATGTTTGTACAAAAAATATGGAGTTGTCGCTTGTTCTTTTTTCTATTTTTCATTGATACAGCTTCGACGGCAGAGAGCGAGCCAGATTCACAAAACTGGGTTTGAGTACGTGAAGAATTGCTGTCGCATTTCAAATGTCCGTTTAATGCATTGGTGGGTTGTGTTTGAGGGCATGCTCGTTTTGCATATAGCGCTAATGCAATGGGTACAAATATTGCGGAGAGGCGCGAACCTTCAGTAAGTCGAACGCCGCCCGAACTTCACTCTCGATGTTGAGCTTTTCCCAGGGCTTGACTTCCAAGTCAAGGACGGCGTGATGGTAGATGTTCCTGTTCCAGTAATCTTCGAGCTTTACCTGTCCCTGAGGATCCCTGACATGCTTAATAACTTCGGCGTTCTTTCTGCAAAGGTGAAAGAGTTAATACCGATGACACTGAGTGCCGGCAACAGGCAAGTGCTGCATGCGCCGGAATTGCCTTGCGGTTTCAAGAAATAGTGTTCTAGCTTCCCGGAATGACGTCGTTTACTAAGCAAAGCAAAATGGAAATCCCTTTACCCGCAATGTGCACAAGAACAGCTGGCCCGCGAAACGGCAGTGATAAGGGCTATGCGTCTTGACCAGTACATTGTTTGACCAGGTACAGACATTTCCCATTTTTGCCAGATTGAGCTCAAGGCAGAGTCAAAACCCGCATACCATTTTTTGCGCTACATATAAGTCTGTATTACATGCTGAATCCTACGTCATGAGTTAAAACTTCTATGCGCAAGGTCGCGGGATAGTATCTCAGTCGAACCTGCTGCATATTTATGGGGGCGAAAAGCAAGAATGCTCGTGTGCTGTGCATTTGGTGCACGTTAAAGATTCCTCAGGTGGTCATAATTCATCCGGAATACCCCACTATAGCGAGCCTCATAATCAAGTAGTGGTTTTGGCACGTGAAACCCAGGAAATTTTTTTACGAGCTAACTACTAACAGCGTGGCACTAGTAGCAGTCCATGTGTGTGTGTGTGTGTGTGTGTGCGTGCGTGCGTGCGTGCATGCGTGCGTTTGTGTGTGTGTGTGCGTGCGCGTGTGTGCGTGTGTGCGTGTGTGCGTGCGCGTGTGTGCGTGTGTGCGTGCGCGTGTGTGCGTGTGTGCGTGCCTGCGTGCGCGTGTGTGCGTGCGTGCGTGTGTACGTGTGCGTGCGTGTGTGTGTGTGTGTGTGTGTGTGTGTGCGTGCGTGTGTGTGTGCGTGTGTGTGTGTGTGCGTGCGTGCGTGTGCGTGTGCGTGTGCGTGTGTGTGTGTGTGTGTGAAATACACTAAAGGTTGTTTGAAATAAACGTCTTAAAATATACACAGGTATATTGCTCAATCGTCATCAAAATTTTGTACTGAAGAACGTAGGTCGGGAAAAAAAATGTCAGCCCGATGAATGTTCCATACATCAACACAAAAAGTACAAATGCGCGCAACACGCATGACAGTTTTACCCGCGCATACAAACGAAAATGGTTCCCAGCTGGAAAGTAAAGGTTCGCCGCATCTTCCACTCAGTCATTTGTCACGCGCACAGTTGAAAAAACAACGTGGACAACTACTCGCCGGTGCGGGAAGCTGATGGCAAACTTGGTGGAAGCAGCAGGTCGTGCGGCCATGGCGAACAACTTTTGCAAGTCCGCGTGGCTGTCGTCGACCAGGGTGTCCTTGCTGGGCCGCACGTACATCGGTATGAAGGCGAAGTCGCAAAAGCCGTCCGTGTCGATGTGGTCGTAATTCTGCGGGAAGGTGCCGAACGTGCACCACACCAGGTTGCGCGGCATGGGACCCGGCGACAGCATCGCTGCGCGAGCGGGATAGCGAAAGAGGGAGCGCCAGCTGAAGTTCCACAGTGCACAGTGCATGGGTGGCGACTTGAATGCTGTGGTTGAGCGCGCTCGACGCACACTCAGCGTTTGCCATTTGTCGCGCTTTGGAACAAATTTCAAGAGAATGCACTGTGCGCACTGAAAATTTTCTCTGTATAGCGTACAGGGCAGATAACTTGTGATCTTGAATCGAATGAAACAGCGCAAAAGACAGTGCCTAGTGAGCACGACAGACGCGCCACCACGTCCCGTCTTTTGAGCTCTCGAATTACTTTCAAAACGTGCACTAACCAACCTAGGTAAGCACAAACCTGTGATCTATTACGAGAAAATTAACGGTTGACAAAGTAAAAGAAACGCAGCCGAAGACTAGCGAGGACGCGACAAAATTATTAACAATGGTAAATTGTTAACACTAATAAAATTAATAAATTGACTGAGCGCGAGCTGATGATTCAGCCAGGGGTAATTGGAGATTGCTGGGCGAGGTCGGCGTCCTGCAGTGGAGATAAATTCCTTGATGGTTGTGATGAAAATTGTGATGATCTTGAAATTTCTAAGCTCTTGCTCGTGTAGTTTGGTAGCTTTCGGTGCATTGCAATGAAGCTAACGTGTTTCAACGGGCCAATGTATAATGCCCCTGTCACATGGCCTCTTTCAGTATACGCTGCTGTACGAATAAAAGCTACAGTCATGAAAGAGCGGCCACTCAACTTCGCTGCTCATAATCAGCAGGAAAAATGTAAAGAAAGAAAAGAAAGGCACCACGCCTGGAGTACGTTGTCTTCGGACATTCTTGCGAAACGTGTTAAAGACGCAGGCATATCTAACGCCACTGATGGCGCGAATCACGAATGAATCCGCGAGTGTGCTCACGACTACCTACAACTGCGCGGCCGCAACGTGCCTAGCGGCGGCGACCGTGACAATGTTAAGGACTAGCAGGGCACCACTTGCGCGGTGGTGCAGGCACAAAAAAGATTATGAAGTCAACAGCGTTCGCTCTTATCATGCAAAAAAAAAGTATTCCCGGTTTTTCAAACAGCCAGAAACATTCGGTGTAAGAGGCATACCTAGTCAAGACACTGACAAAAAGAGAAGTGTGGCCCTTAGGAAAGTGAATTTGGACGAGCTGCCTGTAAATTTTCGAGCACAATCAAGGCACGCCGCATAAGTAAGCAGTGCGGAATCCGTGCGAGTCTTCTTTAAAAGTGATGCGTGGATGGGGTTTAACCGGCATTGTGTTAGACCGCAATTCACTCAAGCTCGCTCGAATGTACGCACCTGACAGGGCCATAGACGCCTACACGCTTGCGGCCCGTTTCGACTTGGCCGTGTAGGCCGCCTAAAAAAACGTAGGGCGTCATCTCGATGCGCCGTGCTATCGAGCGGTGTATCTGTGGCTCTCATTTAACGAATAAGCAATTCCGATTCAGTAACGGTCGTTTGCAATGTCTGTGACCCACTGCATGAGGAACGCACCTCATCACTCCTGTGCCTTTCGAGCAGACGCTGAAAGCTCCCGATTAAAAAATACGCGCCTACATATTACTCATCAAATACAATTACTGAAGATTTGAATGGGCGCCACAGTGTCAGTTCTCCCTTGTCAGACTGCGGTGAATTACAGCCGCATGGTTTTCAATTTTCCCGCGAAGCTACGATTGCTTCTGAAAGCGCTCAAAAATGTTATATCTGCCTGCTATCGCGGTTTTCTGAGAGAAGCACTCAGCTATACAACTTAAGAAGCTTACTTCTTGCGCAAATGTGAGAATCGTTAGGGGCGATGGCTGGGTTAACATTAAAGTCGGTGTGTTAATTAGGAGTAACCTACAAATAGCAATACCATCGTTTTCAGCTATATTAGAGGTGTTATATGAAACTTTTTCAATGTTACCTTGCATTCATTGCAGAACAAAAAGCGGCGGCAATCGCTTGAAATGTGTAGGTTCAATGTGTGTTTTGAAAATAATTACTGAATACTTGTTTTCTCCCAACTTTCGTGCGCTGGGGGGGGGGGGGGGGGGGGGGACGCTTGCATAAAGCGGACAACTCCCTGCTGCAGTCAGGAGATATAGTGCGGAGGTGTAGCTGGCTTTCGGTCGCCATTATAAGGGATACATACACGAGCGGGTTCTAGTAGCCGGTTATTTATACTTAGGGTTATTCGTTTTCGGGATTTATATTTTTTTAAATTCGGGGGGTAAAAATCGGGCGTTACTTTTCGGCTTGATAATAGGGGAGGAATCGGGTTTCTCGTGGAAAAATTCCGCAATTCGGGTTTTATCGGGTTAAATTTGCAAACTAATAATTTATTCGATTTGCTCTAGCCGGTGGGTAACAATTAGGGCTAGATTTTGGGCTGCTTTCAAGAAAATATTACAAAATTTGGCGTTTCTTTGGGAATTAATTATTACTCGCAGTGAGAGGCAACGGTCAGTCTTGAGAAAAGAAACATCTTATTCACGAGGGCTTGTCATCGACGTTCTACACGTCCTTATTAACATACATAATCATCTGCATGCGCAACATCTCGGTTTCCATACGAGACCTGTCTGGTCTCTGCAGGTACCTTAGCTGAGAGAACGTTCGCTCAACGTCACAGCTGCCATTAGCTAGGCACAACAATGATAACGCTGCATTTGCTAGCCTTGGGTAACGCACAGTTGCGTCGTTCTAAAAGTCCATCACTTCAACACCTTTATTTGTGGGGCTTGCTTCCAGCAAGTACTGGTTGAACTCCTCGCGAAGCGAGCCTACATCGTCCATCACGGAATTAAAGAGAGGTCGGTAGTCATCAAACGACTGACTCAGCAGCCGCTTCTGGAACCACGGGGCCTGGGGCCTGCTGCGCCACGGGGCCTGCACTCAACGATTGTCTGTCTGTCGGCCGCTTTGGCCGCCTCTAGCCTGCGCGCCAACTGGAGGCACAGCATTTTCGTGGGCACAGTTGTTTCAGAAATCGGGAAAAATCGGGTTTTACCCGATATTTTAGGAACACGTTCGGGGTGCAGAAATCGGGTAAAATCGGGTTTTACCCGTAAACGAACCACCCTATTTATACTCCATTGCGTGCTTGCACGTCTTGCGAGGCTTTTTCCGCGTCTTTCGCCTGAAATTCGACATTCCGACCAGCAGCTGCTTTTCGACGGTGCCGCTCTGCAAGTAGTGTGCGTACGTGTGCAGCTCCGGCGGCAAAAGTATACATAGGCCGACGCCGTTCAATGAACCAACTTCGCTTGCGAACTACGCGTCTTCGTTGAATTGGCGACTATTCGCCCGTATTTCATGCACACTAAATATAACAGCCAAGGGCAGCATTTTTCATTCACCAGTCACACAGTTCATCTAAAGGAATGTGTACTGGGTGCACGATCCGTTTCTCGCACTGATGAGCTACAGTACCATCGTATTGAGCCGTGTTACTCGCCTAACATCTTGTAGCCGACAGCTGTTACGTTTCTTCACCCAACGGTGATTTGCATGCCGGGCAATGTCGGCTGCAGCAGGCTGCACCCAATCGCGTGACCGAATGCTTCAGCATTTGCGAGGCAACTTCGGCCATGCTTAGATGACCACGCGGGATCGCTACATCAGAACGCAAGATGCTGCGGCATGGCACGCTTCTTCGTTTGATTCCTCCCTTCCTTGTATAGTTTGTTCTGATAGAAACCTCAATTTCGTTATTATTACGTCATTATTATTTCGTTGTAGTAGTAAACATGGTATGAGTGACGAACGATGAATGTGCAATCTATGTATTGTGACTACAGCCCTGGTAATGAATTATGCAAACGTTCCAGACTGTCAAACTCGTTATCCGTATTGTTTCCCGAAATCGCAAGACAACTGCAAAAGACACCAAGCAGAAGTTCTACGTAAATGGGAGGGCATGTTAAGTGTGGTGATTTTTTCACGTTCTTGGAATAATTGTAAATGGGAGGGCATGTTAAGTGTGGTGATTTTTTCACGTTCTTGGATTAATTAGAAGCGTTGCAAATAATTACTGAAGCCTCGTTCTTTTTAATACCTACTAAACCGTCCTCCCCGGTGTCCTAGGAGAAGTAAACGAGGCCTCTTCATGTTTGTGTTTCATGCTTTGGTGTTGCACTGTGAAGCCCGAGGGCGCGGGATCAAATCCTAGCCGCGGCAGCAGCGTTTAGATGTGGGCGAAATACAAAGAAACGAACACCCGTGTACCATACATTGGGTGCGCGCTGAAGAAGCTCGGGTGGTCAAAATGAACCCGGAGTCTCCCACTAGGGCGCGCCTCATAATCATATTGTCGCTTTGGCAACGTAAGACCCCAGAACTTAATTTTGTTTTCTTTTTATTTGGTGAAATTAAGGACCAGATTATAGGTGATGTGTAAGTAAAGTAAAAGTGGGTGGGTTGTTTGAGTCCTTCGCAAGGAATTACGTATGCAAGCGTTCCGAAGCATTACGAGTATGTTTTAAGAGCGGCGCCGAATTGAGCCCGTTTCCAAAGCAGAACTCCTAGCTACGTGAACTTCAAATTTAGGGGAAAAGGGGGGAAACGGTATGTCACATCTGTGTGTGGTATGAAGTGCGTGATCGTCAAATATGGTCGGTGGAAAAAGTCCTTTAAGCAAGTGTTTCAAAGTGTCATAAGGTCGTAACCACCTATGTATGCCAATGTCCCGAGAGAACTCTGCTTTACACTTGTAGTTTAGAAGAACTTGTTGTTGGGCGAGTTGGTAGATATTGGCGAACATTGTTTAACTGCGTGAACAAACGGACCACAAAGACAACATGAGACATGGACTGCGCCCGTCCATGTCGCGCAGTTAAACAATATCTGCTTTACACATTGTTTATATTTCGTAGAAAACGGGGTTCATGTTAAGTGCAATGTTTGAGAAAACGCTAATGCTTTTTTTTACCTGAATGGAATCGTTGCAAATTATTAGCGAATTGTTGGGCTTTTCTTACATTATTACATGCTATGCACGGTTTGTAAGAAGTAGCTTCCCCAGTGTTTTCGGTGAAGTAATGAATGTACTCAGGGGCAGGTTATAGGTAATCTAAACGGAATGTTCGTGGTTTAATTATGGGCCAAGCAGTAGATTCGTGTGCGAGCGATACGGAGCGTTATATTTGCGCTTTATAACCAACAAAGATTATAGCCTGTGGACGTGGCTGAACTTAGGCGGATGAATTACCGTCTTAAAAAAATTAACAGATGCTCGAAAGCGTCATATATGAGCAAGCTTTAAAACGGGTTAGTAAATGTTTGCAACGCCTTAAGGTATATGGTTTTATCAGGCCACTGAAATCCGTAAATAAACCGATCGAAATAAATAGCGTCGCTGGAAATCGGGTTGCGATTATGGAAGGTCTCACAAGTCTGATTTTTTTGTGTGTGTGCAGTATTAAAAGGCCTCGGTCACTGCAGTTATTGTTGTAACCTGCCGTTGCGTCATCGTCGGCATACAAAGAAATAACATTCTGCAGGAAGACCTGTTGTTGGGCTAGTTGGCTTTACTTAACGGCATGTTGTAGCGCGAAGGCACAATCGTAATGTCACCTGTGACGTGCGTCTCTGTGACTTCTTTGTGATTGTGCCTTCACGCTACCATATGTCGTTAAGAGAAATAACACTTGGTCTTGGTATTGGCTTGCGCCACATTTTAGCCATTTATACGTCTAAAGCTGAAAATACAGGTGCACCACAAAAAAGTAAACTTACTTGGGGTGGATGGAGTGGATGGAGTAGGAGTAGTGGTAGTTGTAGTGGTTGTTGTGGTGGTAGTCGTGGTAGTTGTAGTGGTTGTGGTGGTGGTGGTAGTAGTGGTTGTTGTGGTGGTAGTTGTAGTGGTTGTGGTGGTTGTTGTGGTCGTAGTAGTAGTGGTAGTAGTAGTGGTAGTAGTGGTAGTTGTAGTGGTTGTTGTGGTGGTAGTTGTAGTGGTTGTGGTGGTAGTTGTAGTGGTTGTTGTGGTGGTAGTTGTGGTGGTTGTGGTGGTAGTTGTAGTGGTTGTCGTGGTGGTAGTCGTGGTGGTTGTCGTGGTGGTAGTAGTGGTGGTAGTAGTGGTAGTTGTGGTGGTAGTCGTGGTGGTAGTCGTGGTGGTTGTCGTGGTGGTAGTAGTGGTAGTTGTGGTGGTAGTAGTGGTAGTCGTAGTGGTAGTCGTAGTGGTAGTGCTGGTGGTTGTTGTGGTGGTTGTGGTGGTAGTAGTGGAAGAAGTAGTCGTTGATGTGGAAGTAGTAGAAGTTGTAGTGGTAGTGGTAGTTGTGGTTCTTGGTGGCATGATGACGGTCGGATGGGGAACTGGAAAGAAGATGTGGCGCACACAATCCTTTAGTGCGAGGGACGCTTTACACCATTTTCTTTTATTACATTGAAAAAGTAACATATCCCTATAGTTCACATTCCCATTTTCCGTTTTGAAGAATAATGCCACCAAAACAAACAACTATACTCTATATTGTAAACACCATAGACAATTATGGAAAACTTGTAACTGAGCTCGTTTTTAATTAGGATTTCTTTTATGGAAACAACCTTAATTTTTATGCATCCATATTAGACCTGTCCAAAATTTCAGACCATCCTTTACTGCTTTATTTTTGCAAGTCGCATCGAGCCAGTTTTGCGGGCAGCCTATGCACTTTCACGGGTGCGTGATAGGAATGCACCCACAAAATGCCAACAAAAATATTCCGGATATAACATTTCAATGCCATTGTGATCACTGTGATGCCATATAGGACGACGTCGACAAAAGAACCATTTGTCAGGCTGGTTTGTTCACACGTAAATATGCCATAATTGCGCGAACTGAAACATTCACGTAAGAGGTGTTCAACGTATAAGTTTGCGCAAAAGTAACTTCACTAAACTCAGAGAAGGCCACTTTGTGCCTATGGGTCGTGATTGCACGCAATTCAAGCAACGAGAATGAACTTTTCTGTATCATTCATGACTGGTGGGCCAGTATGAAAACCGCATGCCTTTCCCACATGCAGGGTCTTCACTAACAAGGGTGTGGCTGCGACTTGACTACTGCACGTATTGTGTATGAATACCGACGTTTTCGTATGCAAAGTTCTTAATATTGTTCTCGACAACTCGGACAACATTTCACCCTAGAACAGAGTCCTAGCACGTTATATCAATCTGCAAAGGAATGAATTAAAGTTATTTTTGTAGAATGGGGTTCGCTGCTACGCGGAATATCTTGTGTAACGGAACAAAAAGTATATTCGCGTTTTTTGAGGAACTCACAGAACACTGCTTAACAAACTGATATTGTCGTCTTTCGAAGAGCAACAAGAAATGAACACGAAAAACATAAATCAGCACATAAGCACACATAGACAGCATAATTACTGAAGTGCTCTTTAAAAAGGCCATTTGATTATAGTGAAATACAATAGTTCTAATGCTTGACCTCCTCCACTAGGACGCAGTTTGCCGCAACATCTTGCTCCTTCATGTAAGCCATGTCTTCTTTAAATGTTTTTTCCGAGTTACAATATGTTTAAAGTTTCTATGAATTCTTCTTGAATGATTACTTATATGCAGGGTTCAGTGATTTCAGTTAAAACCCAAGAAAGCAGATCAAACTTTCGGAAACTAAGAACCGCATTCACAGTGTGCTATTTATTTCGATGTGATACAAATTTTTTAGACGGGTCATACTTCTTTAAAATACGAAGCAAAAAAATAGAGAACACCATATTGGGGACGCATCGTACATGTCTTGCGACCTCTCTATTGCCCGTTTTAATCCCACGACATCTCGTCATAACTGTAATGAGAAATTTTCGTCACGTGTTGGGACGCAGGGAGGCGTAGGACCTAACCTAATTTTGCCTCGACCTTTGCTTAGGCCAAGCTGGGCTCCCCATGCCACCGGTGGCGAGTGCTCTTTTCTCGCCACCGGCTACCTGTCAAGCCAACGGCGGCTGGTTAATTACATAATTTGTTCTGTTGAAGGACATTAAGTAAATTTAGAAATAAATCTCCCTGAGGCGCGGGGAGGCTCGTCTCAGTTCAGTATCAAAACACCAGCAGTTATGCCATTCAGTCTTTGCCCTTTAAGGACTGCCTTCATAATTGCGTGTTTCCCCGCACGTAAGCCCACTTTCGGCCATGAATGCCTACTCCTCCCCCCCCCCCCCCCATTTCAGATTCCAGTACTAGAATTTCTATTCCAGCCTGTAGCGAAGCCAAACAGAGCGTGATCTTTCTTCCCTTCGTCTCTGTACGTTATCTCCTAAGGTAATAGCTTAAATCCTTGAGAGAAGGCTTTATCTGAGGAGCTCCGATGTAAAATAGATGGGAACGACGGATAAGTTGTTTTTCTTGACAACTGCTGCGCTGAATGTTATGAGATTTGTCGCATTTCAACGACAAAGTAAAACTTTACCGACTATTTAAATCCAAATTTAACGAAGATGCCATTTCTTTTAAACATCGTTGACTTTCTAAACATTACATAAAAACTGAGGAACTATGTAACTTAGCAATAAACAAATCTATCTAAACTCTGTAAGCGACATATTGATACATATAAAGCGGACACAACTGATATACTATAAAGCACTCAGAAATATGCCACTAATGTGCGAGCGGGACCTCCGCAAAACCCTCATAAATATTGTAACGATCTCACGTAAGTTGTATCTCACATATCACGTTTGTCCGATTTAGATTCTCTAAACGAGCCAGTTGCAAAACTGCGATACGTGTTTCTGGAACTCAGTTATGAGTTTGCAAACTTCGTGCTTCGAGTGCTCTTCAAGTGCCAGTAAACAAATGCTGGCCCTAAATCAAAACTCTGTTTCCTACGGTCGTGTAGAACGAAGCTTCCTCCATTAAACGGTACACCTTCCGTCCAAATCGGTCGAGCGACTTTATACTGAGATGAGAGGGTTTTCACGCTTAACACAAATGTAAACAGGAAAATCGGCGAACTTCTTACTCGTCAGGAGGATGAACAAGGCGTAGCATAAGAGCGCCAGAACGAGCATCACGAACACGCAGAGCATTGCAAGGAGCCATTTCGCTTGCCTGCGTGAGGGAGGTATCATCATCATCATCGTTATCGTCACATTATTATGATTAGTGTTAATATTATTACGACTGCTACAGCCACTGGCTATAACAGTTTTCTATTTTCCTTGAGTGACCATAAAAAAGTTGGCAGTATACGTACTGTGGTACTTCGGACACAGGTGAACGTGACCTGCCTCGGACGTAGAACGTCATCGGGCTGCAAAACAACGCCGCAAGCCTCATTCTGCGATGAGCAGTAAAACTCCACAACATACGCTCGTTATTCGAGTTTAGTTGACATTCGGACAGCACCAGCAGGAGACCGAACTGCAGGTCACTCAGAGGTAAAACAAATTAGAGCTCTCTTTCTAAGCCCAAATAGGTCAAGCATTTTCCCAAGCTTTGCCGAATGCGCCGAAGCCAACAAACAAGGACACCAAGAAAGCATAGGGGAATTATCCGTATTTCATAATTGAATTAAAGAAATGATAAATAAATGGAGATGAAAGTGGATCGGAAACGGTGCCGCGGTAGGTCAGTTGGCAAGAGCAACGCACGCGTAATGCGAAGACGCGGGTTCATATCCCACCAGCGGCCGTTTGTTCTTTCATTCCCTTTCACTTCCATTTATTTATCATTCCTGTAAATCAATAAGTTAGGATAATTTCCCCGATATACATATATCGACTTCCACGTCGGATTTGCGGAACCCATTTCAGGTATTGACCATTTTATGTGCACTCTGCTCTAAAATCCACACTTTATACTGTTTTAGCACCGAATTTGTGCTAATTGCTAATTGTGCTAATTGTGCCTTTTGTCAATTCTGCGCTAAACCAGTATTACGTATGGATTGCCAACTAGCCCGCATCAACTATTTGCTGGAAAATACACGTCCGGCTATTTCATAGGATCACCTCACACGAACACGAGAAAACAACGTAACACTGCAGAAACCCGCTACACGGCCATGCATTGGAATGCCTACCAATAATGCGGGTGTCTCCATTACAGAGATTGCTTGCGTCTTTCTTTTTCTTCTGAAATGCCGCAGTCATGGTCGAGCTAGATGCCAGGAACATCATTTCTGATGTGCAGGCAGCTAGTTATTTTCATGGTAACCGTACAAGAGTAAATTAAATGCGAGTTGCAGCACTTAACCAAAGTATCTATCACATATGCTCGTAATTTCGGCCGTGCTAACTGAGACGACATGGAAATGATCAACAGCGCACACATTTACTGCTTTTGTTTTACTGCTTCTTGTTGCCGTAGCTTATTAGGCACCGACAACGCTAAGCTGCGCTCCCACTGTGAGCAGTTATATAAAAGAATGAAATTTGACAATACTTACACTGATCCTGAAAAAG
This sequence comes from Dermacentor variabilis, assembly GCF_050947875.1. Classification (NCBI taxonomy): domain Eukaryota; kingdom Metazoa; phylum Arthropoda; class Arachnida; order Ixodida; family Ixodidae; genus Dermacentor; species Dermacentor variabilis. The sequence goes on from NC_134570.1 coordinate 65,764,582, forward strand.
GAAGGACAACGTGCGCTACATAAGCAAAAGCCTGACAGCGATCAAGAAATATGTCACATAGCCTTACTAGATATATGACGTTGCCTTATCGTTCGTTTTAAATTCTCTGTTACAAGGGCAGACTTCAGTGTGCTGAAAGGGCACGGCGGCGAACTCCATTTGTAACACCAGTTTACGAAACTGTGGCTTAATTCACGAAGATTTTTGTTCGTAAGGGTTGTTTTCCATTCGCTGGCCGCCTTGACTAAGCACGAGTTGCTAAAAATATCTCTTAAAGAAAGTTGCAGGGTAATGTTGTTTTTCAACATTTGTACCATGGTAAATACTTTTTTCTAACTTTTCGCCCAATAGCAGCGGTTTTCACTAATGTGTCCTCTAACATAATCGGCCAGTTCCCGCTTTTCTAACCAGTCTAGCCCACCAAGTGTGAGAATACCGACCGAGATTGCCTGACGCTGCGTCACTGTCCCTGTGTTAGGTTCGCGTTCACTATCACCACGCTACAATGAAGAAGGGACTTTTAAATTCGGAGGGTTACAAATCCCTATATAGAGCAAATATTATATATATATATATATATATATATATATATATATATATATATATATATATATATATATATATATATATATATATATATTATAATGAGGAAGAAGAGCACAAGGACAGGGGCAGCCAGATCGTCAGCCAGAACCAATGGGCCATCCGGATCGCCAGTGCTTAGCCAGAGCTTGAGCCGTTCGGGCAGCCAGCTGTTCCTGCTCTGCGTGACCTTCCTTCTCGATTACGAACAGACGCTGCCAACTGAACTGTTCAAACACTCCATTAAAATTGGTGGAGGTGCGGGGTATTCAAGAACATCTACACCCTGGAACTCCGGTCTCGGACTCTGCCTCCCGTCATGCCTGACTCTCGTCAGCCGACGCCGCCGCCACCCCCCGTTGCCTGCTCTGGCGCTGTCCCGCAACGCCATCCAGCGGTTTTCAGCGGTACGGACGAACAGGACGTCAATGACTGGTTGGCTACGTACGAACGGGTGAGCTTGCACAATCGATGGGATGATACCGCCAAGTTAAATGCCGTCATATTCTACCTAGCGGGAGTGGCTCACCTGTGGTTTAAGAATCACGAAGCCGACTTTCAGTCCTGGTCCGCGTTCAAAGCCAGTTTCGCTGAAGTTTTCGGTCGCCCCGCCGTCCACAAGTTGCGCGCCGAGCAGCGGTTACGAGAGCGAGCGCAACAACCCGGTGAAACATTTATCTGCTATATCGAAGAGGTTCTGGACCTGTGCAAACGTGTGGATGCTTCTGTGCTCGAAAATGAGAAATTGAAGCACATTTTGAAGGGCATCGCCGATGACATTTTTCAAAGGTTGATCGCCAAGAGTCCGCGCACCGTAGCAGAGCTCATAAACTTGTGCCAAAACTACGACGAGTTGAGGAGGCAGCGCGATTTGACCAGGCGCCCCTCAGTGGCTGACGAGGCCCTCTCTTCCATGACCGACTTCCCTGATCGCTCCCCCCTGCTCACACAAATCCAAGCTTTCGTGCGGGAGGAAATTGCACGTCAGATCTCTCTACTGCCCTTCGCTGAGCTACCCCAACAGCAGCCGCTGCCGTCACAGCCTCCTACACAGCTCGCCCCTACGCTCCGGCGGGTTATTGAAGAGCAAGTTGCTGAGGCTCTAGCTATGCAGCATCAGCAGTACCCTGTCGCCGCGCCACTTACTTACGCATCCGTCGCCGCGCAGCCTCAAGTTGCTGAGGCTCTACCTGTGCAGCATCAGCTGTACCCTTGACCCGCGCCACCTACTTACGCATCCGTCGCGGCGCAGCCTCCTCGTCAACCACTCGTTGCGCTACATCCACGGCCGCTACCACCCGTTCGTCATCCCGTTCATCGACCTGCTCCTGCGTTTGCTAATCCTTGGCGCACACAAGACAACAGGATCATATGTTATGCCTGCGGTATTCCCGGCCATGTTGCACGACTCTGCCGCCGCCACATGCTGCACTCTGATGGGTTGGTGCAGTCGCCTCCCTACGCCGACGTGCAACCTTTTCAAGACACTTATTTTTGTCGACACTCGAACAGGCCACTAGCCAAGCGCCCGGTCCTTATCCTCATTTCATCCTCCCATTTGTCACGTACGCATATAATACGGCTACACAAAGCACTACAGGATTTTCTCCATACCTTCTTCTCTACGGTCGCGATCCTTCCCATACCATCGATACGGTTTTGCCTTATACGCCAGACGCGCCAGAGTGTGCTCCCGTTTCAGCCGTCGCCCGATACGCCGAGGAATGCCGTCAATTAGCCCGAAAGTTCACCTCCGCCGACCAACGACGACAAAAAGCCAATCGTGATGGCGACACTACGAATCCGAACTTCGCTCCCGGCACACTTGTCCTGCTGTCCGTGCCTGCTACCACGCCTGGACTTTCGACAAAACTTCTCTCGCAGTATGGTGGACCATACCGCATCGTCGAACGCACCTCTCCGGTCAACTATGTCATAGAGCCGCTTACACCGACATCCGACAAGCGCCGCCGTGGACGGGATGTTGTTCACGCTCACCGCCTGAAACGATTCTATGACCCGCTCGTCTCCACGTCGTAAGCCGCCAGGATGGCTCCGCTTTTGCACCGGGGGTAATTGGAATGAAGAAGAAGAGCACAAGGACAAGGGCAGCCAGATCGTCTGTTCCGTGCCTGCAGTGGAACCAATGGGCCAGCCGGATCGCCAGTGCTTAGCAAGAGCTTGAGCCGTTCGGGCAGCCAGCTGTTCCTGCTCTGCGGGACCTTCCCTCTCGATTACGAACAGACGCTGCCAAATGAACTGTTCAAACACTCCATTACAATCTATACATATATATATATATATATATATATATATATATGATGTCACGGGTATAAAACTATTAACAAGATGTATTTACAAGGCATATATAAACAGCAGCCGAAAATCCCGAGAGGCTGTTTCCACATCGTCCTCTTCACCGTCGACGACCTTGTCCTCTTTTCCACCGTAACACGACCCCCGGCAGAAAAAGCAGCATCCCGGTGCTTCAGACGGGGCCGTCGGTAAGGACACAGTATACGGCTTAAGCCGAGAGACGTGTACGACGTCAGTTGGTGTGGAACCGGGTGGCATGACGGAGGTCTCGGGGATTATCTCGTAAGTGACATTGGTCACTTGACGTAGAACACGGTTAGGGCTTTTGTAGCACGGGAGGAGTTTCTCGGAGAGCCCCACTCGGCGGCAAGGGGACCAAAGTAGTACGCGAGAGCCTGGTAAAAAATATGTGTCATGATGGCGGCGATTGTAAGCGTGTCGTTGAGATTCCTGCGATGCCAACAGACGAGTATGGGCAAGCTGGCGCGCATGGTCAGCGTGGGCGATGGCATCGCTGGCATACTCGGTCCTCGAATCCTGTATCAAGTGGAGGGAAGCGTCCAATGGTAATACTGGGTCCCGACCGAAAGCAAGTAAAAGGGGGAATGCCCCGCAGTATCGTGGCGTGATGAATTATAGGCGAACGTGACGTAGGGCAGCGCCGCATCCCAGTCCTTGCGGTCGGGTGAAACGTACTTTCATAACACGTCAGTAATGGTCCGATTAAGTCGCTCAGTAAGGCCGTTAGTCTGGGGATGATAGGAGGGGGTCAGTTTATGCTTAGTAGAACATGAGCGTAGGATATCGGCGATGACTTGGGAGAGAAAGTGCGGCCGCGGTCGGTAAGGTAGTGTCGCGGGGCGCCACGTACTAAAATGATATCTTGGAGTAGGAAATCTGCGACGTTGGTTACGCAGCTCGTGTGAAGTGCTCGAGTGATGGCATAGCACGTCGCATAATCAGTAGAAGCGGCGGCGCACGCGGTCATAAGTGCGAGCAAAGCCAAGGTGTCCGGCAGTTGGGGCGTCATGAAGCTCCTGAAGCACGGTTGAGTGTAGGTGTTGGACGACAAGGCGAAGGGGAGGACTATCAGGATGAAAACTACGTCGGTACAATATCCCGTCGTTGAGAACGAACTACGGTAACGATTGATCAGTAGGAGCAGATTCCATTCGGTCAATGAGGGTCCTCAAAGTGGTGTCATGGCGTTGCTCGTTGGCCATGTCCAAAAGCTGGTAAATGGAAATAACACTTGCGGAAGCGTCCATGCCGGCGTTGGCTGGCGTGTGTGCAGGGTAACGGGACAAATAGTCGGCGTCCTTGTGGAGGCGACCAGAGCTATACACCACCGAATAGGAATACTCTTGTAGCCGCAAAGCCCATCATCCAAGCCTCCCTGTGGGATCATTTAAGTACGAAAGGCAACAGAGGGCGGGGTGGTCCAATACAATAGAACAGGGCCTGTAGTATAATTAGGTGCAATATTTCGCCACTGCCCACACAACGGCCAAACATTCGCGCTCGGTAAAAGAGTAGTTCCGCTCCGCAGGTGACAAAAGACGGCTAGCGTGCGCGATGACACGTTCATGGCCGTGTTGAGCTTCTGCCAAGACGGCACTGATTCCGTGGCCACTGGCATCGGTGCGCACCTCTGCAGGGGCTGAAGTATCGAAGTGTCCTAGAATCGGTGGGGTGGTGAGCATTGTGGTAAGGCGAGAAAAGGCGGTGGCCTGAGAGAATCCCTATGAAAACGGCACACTTTTCTTCACGCGCTCTGTGAGAGGGCGTGCTATGATGGCAAAATTTTTAACAAAGCGGCGGAAGTAGGAGCAAAGGCCCACGAAACTTCGGACATCTTTTGCGGACCGAGGAACAAGGAACTCCTTCACGACGCGAATTTTCTCTGGGTCCGGTCGGATGCCAGTTGAACTGACGACATGTCCAAGAACCGTAAGCTCACGATGGCCGAAGTTAAATTTCTTCGAGTTGCGCTGTAGACCGGCCTTGCGAAAAACGGCAAGTACAGCTGAAAGGCGCTCAATGTGTGTGCTGAATGAGGGTGAGAACACAATAACATCATCTAGGTAGCAGAGACAAGTCGACTACTTGAATCCTTGGAGTAATGAGTCCATCATACACTCAAAGGTAGGCGGAGCGTTGCATAGGCCAAAAGGCATAACCTTAAGTGGTAAAGACCATCAGGCGTTATAAAGGCGGTCTTTTCACGATCTAGATCATCGAAAGCGATTTGCCAATATCGTGACCGTAGGTCGATGGACGAAAAATACTGTGCACCGTATAGGCAATCGAGGGCATCATCGATACGAGGTTATGGGTAGACGTCCTTCTTCGTGATGCGGTTGGATTGCCAAAAACGTCGGACAGCTTTTCGTTCAACATGACCTAGCTGGTTAGCTCTTCCTCGTGTGTGTAAAACCACGTTCGCGGTGTTCCGTCGAGGTAGAACACGACATTGGCCAGCGTTATGGTCGGATCCCACCTCCTCATCTTGCTGACGCGCTCATTCATCTTCAACCATTCTTCAACGTCAACCCCATCGAGGCCAGTGAACTTGCCGGTGTCATGCGGCTGAGGTAGAGCAACGTACAGGGTATGCGTGGTCGGCATTCCAGCTGCAGATGCGGTGCCTTCCACTGGAAGCGTAGTCGCAGGCTGGGTGAGACGCCCGCTGCGGAGCTCCGTGGCGAAGACGCGTACCTCGCACGTCCACCAAATGTCACGGGTATAAAACCCTTTACAAGATGTATTTACAAGGCCTATATAAGCAGCAGCCGAGAATCACGAGACACTGTTGCCACTTCGTCGTCATTACCATCAACGACCTTGTCCTCTTTTCCACCGCAACAACATATATATATATATATATATATATATATATATATATATATATATATATATATATATATATATATATATATATATATATATATATATAACTGGCAGTTTCACCCAAGCCGGGAAGAATTGATGCAACACCAATTGATGCGGGAAATAATAGTTGTACTAGTAACGTCCCATCGCGCAATTTTCAATCTAAATCCAGGTTAAATCGAGGTTTTCATATACAGCCTGCTTTTTACTCAAACAGGTTCTTAAAAATCCCCTTTGGCAAGTTGTGCAGTACTCAAATGACAGCGTTCAAACGGCTATAAACCATGTTCCTTCAATTATTATTACAAATGCTGCACTTGTTATCTTGCCGAAATAAAGACGGGTGGTAACGAAGTTCTGTCCACTCCGACTAGCGCCAAATCTAGAGGTCTCCCAAAGCCTGCCATGAAATATGTGGGCTGTCTGCGTAAGTTTCTCTCACACTGCATACGGCAGACGCGTTTTCCGGGAAAAGAATAAATAACACGCAATTGTATCTCACACCGGTCTTCCTAAAAATTAAACATATTCCACTAAACATTCATATAGCGGTTCCCGAGACTTAGTCGCAGAACAGCGTACCATGATGTAGACGCTCCCAGGATCCGTGGTGTCTTGGTCTCTCACCTGCGGGAAAAGTACAACCGACAAAATACTTTTGCGGCCTTCCCTGTTGACAAGGAAAAGTCAATACGCTGGGTTGCCTGCGTAAATTTCCCTCACAGTGCACAGCAGACGTGTTTTCCGGGAAAAGAATAAATAACACGCAAATGTGTCTCACACTCATTAGAATATGAACCTGGCAACGTTTAACGCTAGAACGTTATCTAGTGAGGCGAGTCTAGCAGGGCTATTGGAGGAATTAGAGGGCAGTGCATGGGATATAATAGGGCTCAGTGAAGTTAGGGGGCCAAAAGAAGCATATACAGTGCTAAAAAGCGGGCACGTCCTGTGCTACCGGGGCTTAGCGGAGAGACGAGAACTGGGAGTCGTATTCCTGATTAATAAGAATATAGCTGGTAAGATACATGAATTCTATAGCATTAACGAGAGAGTGGCAGGTCTTGCTGTGAAACTTAATAAGAGGTACAAAATGAAGGTTGTACAGGTCTACGCCCCTACATTCAGTCATGATGAGCAGGAAGTCGAAAGCTTCTATGAAGACGTGGAATCGGCGATGCATAGAGTGAAAACAAAATACACTATACTGATGGGTGACTTCAATGCCAAGGTAGGCAAGAAGCAGGCTGGAGACAAGGCAGTGAGGGAATATGGCATAGGCACAAGGAATAGCAGGGGAGAGTTATTAGTAGAGTTTGCGGAACAGAATAATATGCGGATAATGAATACCATCTTCTGCAAGCGGGATATTCAAAAGTGGACGTGGAGGAGCCCGAACGGCGAGACTAGAAATGAAATAGACTTCATACTCTGCGCTAACCCTGGCATCATACAAGATGTGGACGTGCTCGGTAAGGTGCGCTGCAGTGACCACAGGATGGTAAGAACTCGAATTAGCCTAGACCTGAAGAGGGAACGGAAGAAACAGGTACATAAGAAGCCGATCAATGAGTTAGCGGTAAGAGGGAAAATAGAGGGATTCCAGATCAAGCTACAGAACAGGTATTCGGCTTTAACTCAGGAAGAGGACCTCAGAGTTGAAGCAATCAACGACAATCTTGTGGGCATCATTAAGGAGTATGCAATAGAAGTCGGTGGTAACTCCGTTAGACAGGATACCAGTAAGCTATCGCAGGAGACGAAAGATCTGATCAAGAAACGCCAATGTATGAAAGCCTCTAACACTACAGCTAGAATAGAACTGGCAGAACTTTCGAAGTTAATCAACAAGCGTAAGACAGCTGACATAAGGAAGTGTAATATGGATAGAATTGAACATGCTCTCAGGAACGGAGGAAGGCTAAAAGCAGTGAAGAAGAAACTAGGAATTGGCAAGAATCAGATGCATGCGTTAAGAGACAAAGCCGGCAATATCATTATTATTATGGATGAGATAGTTGAAGTGGCTGAGGAGATCTATAGAGATTTACACAGTACCAGTGGCACCCACGACGATAATGGAAGAGAGACTAGTCTAGAGGAATTCGAAATCCCACAGATAACGCCGGAAGAAGTAAAGAAAGCCTTGGGAGCTATGCAAAGGGGGAAGGCAGCTGGGGAGGATCAGGTAACAGCAGACTTGTTCAAGGATGGTAGGCAGATTGTTCTAGAGAAACTGGCGACCCTGTATACGCAATGCCTCATGACCTCAAGCGTACCGGAATCTTGGAAGAACGCTAACATAATCCTAATCCATAAGAGAGGGGACGCCAAAGACTTCAAAAATTAGAGACCTATCAGCTTATTGTCAGTTGCCTACGAACTATTTACTAAGGTAATCGCAAATAGAATCAGGAACACCTTAGACTTCTGTCAAGCAAAGGACCAGGCAGGATTCCGTAAAGGCTACTCAACAATAGACCATATTCACACTATCAATCAGGTGATAGAGAAATGTGCGGAATATAACCAACCCTTATATATAGCTTTCATTGATTACGAGAAAGCGTTTGATTCTGTCGAAACCTCAGCAGTCATGGAGGCATTACGGAATCAGGGTGTAGACGAGCCGTATGTAAAATGCTGAAGGATATCTGTGGCGGCTCCACAGCCACCATAGTCCTCCATAAGGAACGCAACAAAATCCCAATAAAGAAAGGCGTTAGGCAGGGAGATACGATCTCTCCAATGCTATTCACAGCGTGTTTACAGGAGGTATTCAGAGACCTGGATTGGAAAGAATTGGGGATAAAAGTTAATGGAGAATACCTTAGTAACTTGCGATTTGCTGATGATATTGCCTTGCTTAATAACTCAGGGGACCAGCTGCAATGCATGCTCACTGACCTGGAGAGGCAAAGCCGAAGGGTGGGTCTAAAAATTAGTCTGCAGAAAACTAAAGTAATGTTTAACAGTCTCGGAAGAGAACAGCAGTTTACGATAGGTAGTGAGGCACTGGAAGTGGTAAGGGAATACATCTACTTAGGACAGGTAGTGACGGCGGATCCGGATCATGAGACGGAAATAATCAGAAGAATCAGAATGAGCTGGGGTGCGTTTGGCAGGCATTCTGAGATCATGAACAGCAGGTTGCCATTATCCCTCAAGAGAAAAGTGTATAATAGCTATGTCTTACCAGTACTCAACAACGGGGCAGAAACCTGGAGGCTTACTTGGGTTCTACTTAAATTGAGGACGACGCAACGAGCTATGGAAAGAAGAATGATGGGTGTAACGTTAAGGGATAAGAAAAAAGCAGATTGGGTGAGGGAACAAACGCGGGTTAATGACATCTTAGTTGAAATCAAGAAAAGTAAATGGGCATGGGCAGGACATGTAATGAGGAGGGAAGATAACCGATGGTCATTAAGGGTTACGGACTGGATTCCAAGGGAAGGGAAGCGTAGCAGGAGGAGGCAGAAGGTTAGGTGGGCGGATGACATTAAGAAGTTTACAGGGACAACATGGCCACAATTAGTACATGACCGGGGTAGTTGGAGAAGTATGGGAGAGGCCTTTGCCCTGCAGTAGGCGTAACCAGGCTGAATATTATTATTATTATTATTATTATTATTATTATTATTATTATTATTATTATTATTATTATTATTATTATTATTATTATTATTATTATTCTCACACCGGTCTTCCTAAAAATGAAACATATTCCATTAAACATATATATAGCGCTTCCGGAGACTTAGTCGTAGAACAGCGTACCATAATGTAGACGCTCCCAGGATCCGTGGTGTCTTGGTCTCTCACCTGCGGGAAAAGTACAACCGACAATATATATTTGCTGTCTTCCCCTTTGACGAGGGAAAGTCAATACGCCGGGCTGCCTGCATAAATTTCTCTCACACTGCATGGCAGACACGTTTCCCGGGAAAAAATAAGCAACTCGCAAATGTATGTCACACAGGTCTTCCTAAATATGAAACATATTCCATTAAACATATATATAGCGCTTCCGGAGACTTAGTCGTAGAACAGCGTACCATAATGTAGACGCTCCCAGGATCCGTGGTGTCTTGGTCTCTCACCTGCGGGAAAAGTACAACCGACAAAATAGTTTTGCTGTCTTCCCTGTTGACGAGGGAAAGTCAATACACTGGGCAAATAATGTACTTGAACAATTGCTAAAGGGGCCTCTGAATGTGCAAATTACTTCTCAAAGAATAGATGAAAAAGGCAAAGAAATATACATTGACAGGACGATCGAAGCATCGATTATTCTTCGTCACTCCCTGACAAAGCGCATCTCATTGCTGTCATGCATCGTATTTCTCAATAGGCAGTCGATTAGTCTGACGATAATGAAGCTAAAGATGAACACGAAGAGAATACAGTCTACAAGAAGTCTGTATTATTATCAAGTGTCCAATTTTCGTTTAAGTGGTGCTCTCAGTTATGTCACGCTCTCATTTGTGCTCGCTTATGCATTAATATGATTCGGACAGCATGCTCGACCTTACGCAAATAACGGATCACAGGGTTAACTATTACTTTGAAGTTTAGCTTCATCATCGATAGTTATCGCACATTCCAGTTCAGCACGTTCGCTCCGATTGTGCGCTGTAACAGTAAACGCACTTCGTTTGCAAGGGCGAGAACTTCCCAAGGTAGAGTTATGTATGAGGCGAGCAGTCGCTGCCGTACAAAGGTGCTGCCAGCGCGCCCTCGTTTTCAGGTCACAGAGAGAGAGAGAGAGAGAGAGAGAGAGAGAGAGAGAATCAACTCTTGTACTGAGCTTTTAGTGACGGTTGGTGCGCGCTGGCACCAGATGGGGTGGAGCTGTTTCTCACCTCCACTCGAAATTCCCGAAGACCTTGGCATCGCCTGAACGGACGGCACTGCAGGAACAGTGAAAGCACAAGTAAAAAAAAAACACTCAGTTAGCGTCAACGCAATGCGAAGCATTCACGGTTTGGCAGAGAGTAGTTCTCCGCAGCGAACGGTTCATGCTTTTACCACGTGTTGCAAACTGATACGGAATGCAACGCATGGTGCTCCTTGCTGTTCTTGTGGCGCCAAAGAAGTTCACTGAAAAGCGGTAGTGCGAGCTCCAAGAGGAAGAAGACGGCCGTCGACGTTAGTGCGATTAAGATTAGACGTTATCCCAATCATCTTCTCTGCCCCTAATTATTACACGAGATTCTGGTCAGCCGTAGTAGTAAGTGTATACATTGGCCAAACTGGCCACTACCACAAGCAGCAGAGGGAGGTCGAAGAGAAAGAAGAAGGCTCCGTCCGGCTGCGCATACGCCTCGTACGTGAGGTGTTCTTTTGGTAGTGACGATAAGGTTGCGTCGCTACATTGTTTGAATGCTAGCCGCATTACGTCGACGTTCAACCCGAAGTTGGGTTCTGCGAAATTTAATAAACTGCGCTGCTCTTCGGGGTCGGCCAAACATTTGCAGACTGCCCTATCTTAGTCGTTAGGTAGTCGTTACAGAGAACTAGACTATAAAAAGTTGCACAAAAAGTTTTAAAAGCTGCACAGTTATTTGGCGTGTAATCAAATGAGCTCGCACGCACGCACTCGCAAGCACACAGAAGACGTCCGTGCGAGTAGAAACTCGTCTGAATCGCTTTCCCAAGTCTGCGGTGCTATTTTACACTAATAATGTAAAAAAAAATAGCATAGGCTTTATAAGTTTCAACGGAATACGTAGAGAGAAACGAACCAGAGACGATTGCATGCGAGGAAAGGTTGGTCACAACCACAAACATCATGTTAAATTGTAAACACCGCGAGAGTGAGATCAAATAAATGCAGATGATACACAATAAGAAGATAATACCATCCTGCAGGAAGACAATAGCAACCAATTTTCACACCATGTGCAACTGACCTCGCAGTAAAAAAAAAAGAAAAGAAAAAAGATTGAGCTGAATTTAAACCAAAGACGCTGAAGAAGCAACACACATTAGGCCGTAGGTGAACAGTCAGACACGCTAAATCTCGATCTACGCATGTTCCAATAAGTGGAGCATAGTCGCCGGAAATGTTCAACTTGTGTGACCAGACTGAGAAGGTACTAACTGCCAGCTCAAGAGAAGCACAAAAGTAAACGCGCAGTTACTAGACTAAGTCCTGCAGAATGTGTGACGACACTCAGATGCCATTTGAGGACATAAAGATAGCCTTCTATGCCGAATTTGTTGACTTGTAAGTTTTTCTCTCTTTTCCTTTTTTGCGCTAAACAAACCTTTGAATCTTTCAGTGGGAACAAAGCGCCACTCAAGTCTGGCATGAGTGTACTTCTAGTGTCTCGATAAAAAAAGCCTACATAGCGCTCCTATGGCATGCTTAGAAGATGCGAATGTCGTTTTTTAGAAGGATATCTAGAAGTTTACTCTTTTTTTTAAAAGAGTAAGGTAATTGAAGCCGAAGACTGTTGAGTAATGTCGTCTAAAAAACTCAAATCTAGGAGTTTGCTCGTCAAGGTGGCTGAAGCCGAACACTGCTGAGATGGTATTGCGGAAAGTTGGTCTATAGGCTAGACTCACACGATGTGGCAGTCCCCAATGTGGTGAAACTCGTGCTCGTGCGGCTGGTACCGGAAGCTGTAGCGCTGCTGGTACCGCTGGCTGAACTTCGGCTGCCATCAGTCGCCTCGCTGGCCGTGGTGTGCGGTGCAGAGGTCGCGTGGGTCCCACGGACTGCGCCATGCATGTCTTCGTCTGAATGCGAGAGGAGACCATTGCAAAAGAGATAAAACAAATTTCATTTGGCGTCCAAGGTATACGAGCACGTTGACACGTTGTTTCGATGTGGGACCCGACCTCACTTCGTCGTATGTTATTCGTTGTATGTTTCAATGCCCAAAATCTTAATTTCAAAAATTGACCTATTGGTTAATTCCCTTCATTAAGTGGAAAGAGGGAACCGCGGCCTCCCTTTTGAACGAGGGCCTAGGTAAGACTAAACGCACGCAAACGTGCATGCCCATTTCACACCTGCTATAGTGCACCACAGCGAAATGCGCAAACGCTCACAAAGACAGGCGCGTTTCTTTTTCTTTTTTTTTTCTCGCGTACGGTTTCCGGTGGTGATCCAGTCTTGCAGAACAAGTGATACACCGTATCTTGTCCATGTGGATTCGCACAAGAATTCGCTTCGCTGTAAAATTACATCACTGCATCACACGCCGACACGGAAGACCGTCCGAGGAGTTCGAAGACAACGCGAAAGCGGGCCATCGCTGCCAATGCTTCGGTCTTTGGGCGAAGCTGCGAACTTCTTTTAATGCTTTAAACAATAAATGCGATCGCATGATAGCAACGTGTGATCGCGTGTACTATTTGCTTATGCGGCGCACAGGTAACATCTTCAATGCCATGCTATGTCCATGTTCTCGCATTATAATGTTTACATGTTACCTCAAAATGCCAGAATGCATTACCTCTCTGAAGCGGGGCAGATTTCTGGTTTTTCAGCATCGGTAGGCCGACGCAAAGCATCCCTCTCGGCTTCACAGGACCCCAGTGCCTTCCGCCAATTAAGCAGAGACAGCGGCGTGATAACACAGCGAGCTAGTAAGAAAACTTGTACAACTATACAATTGTAGGGTGATCAACAATAGGCTTGCGGAGATACCGCTGCTCTAGTTGCACAACGCAAAGTTCGAAGCTTTTATGTAACTCTCTCTTAATATCGATGTCCTGCTGCAAATCGTGCCTATTAAAAAAATAATAGTAATAATAATCGGGCAAGGGTTGGACGTTGAGGCAGGTAGAGGTCGGCGTCTTCTCATACGAGCCTCTGCGCGCCCAACACTTCCCACCAACCTGTCTTCCTTATATTGCTGCTTCGTGTGTGACAGCAGCTCCGCCTCGCTCGAGCACTCTCGCCCGCCTCGTTTCCGCGTGCAGCACGCAGCGTAAACGCAAATTAGACTAGTTCGACTTCACGAGTTGGATGCTGACAGCAGCTCGATGTCGGTGCTACAGCGCGCGCTCGTCAGCTCTTCTCACCCGCCCGCCTTCCTCGTTGCTGAGTTGCGTGTTACATCAACGCCTCCACGTACGAGCACCTTGGAATGTATCCGACTCACGGACGCACAGAAACGGCGACCTGGATCTTCTGACTCATAACTGCTTGGCGAAGCTAAAGGGCCAATTCAAACGCAAGTTGAATCTAGCGAACCGCAGTTCTGCCGTTTAAGCACGGGCGTTACGTGTGCACTTGAGAAAGCGCACCTTGCGAACCTTTAAGGAAATTAAAACTTAGTTTCGCGAGTCCGCGCTTTCGTCTGTCTCTTCATTCTGTTTCGTCATCCTTCGCACAGTTTTCACCCTGTATAATTGTACCAGCTCGTCCAAATGTCGGCACTGTTTCACGCAGTATACCGCCAGCGTACAGATTACGTAATGCATGGCTTTCCTTAATGGGCCTATTCCAAGCGCAGTGCAATGGCCCGATGCGTGCTGTCGCCAACGAGGACGCGTTGCATCAGCGAGAAAGGATGATCATACGAAAAGAAAAAAAAAGCAGCTTCACACGAAGGGTGAAGTATCGACTTCAACAGCAAGGTTTAGCGAGGCGCTTGAAGTCCTCGGACGGTGTTGTAACGATATGCGGCTGCAACATGGCTCGAAAACCCAAGGAGGTTTCAAAAATGTCACAATTTCGCCATACGGGTGAAGCACTGAATGCAATAGCAACATGTTAGAATGTTAAACGAAGTGTAATACCCGTAGCTGTAATGGCACTATGAACTGAAGTAACCGTAAGATGACTAGGTAAGGACGAGCTGTTGTGCTGGGGGCCCTCCGTTTGTATCATGTCATCGTACAATTTCATATACGTGCATTATTTAAAGCCAACGTCTGTCTTAACGACATTTAACACCGCTTTTCCCTAATGGGTATGTTTCAAACAACTTTTCTGGGCCATCCCCGAGGTGGTGCACGGCCGCGCCAATAAGATTACATCGTTTTCAGTTTGAGCTTCGCACTTTTAACATTTAGGTCTGAGAAGATTTAAAATAGAAGGCGTGCGCTGTCGCTGTTTTGTTTCATGACATGCGTTTGTGGGCTCTCATTCTCAAAATGCCGAGGGTTAATTTTGTCAAGAATGTAAGACCTGCTATGAGCAACTTTAGTGACAGAATGGCGTCGCAATATAATCCCGCACATACCGCATGTCATATTGCACGGCGTGGCATGTATCATACATATACAACAGCGACGACGACGGTAACAATTCGCTTGGCGGGTCTATATAATTGATGTCGCAATAAAAAAAAAAGGGGCTGCTGTAACCCTCCTTGTCGAAAGAGCTCGCAAGGCCACTACTGCCGGGCAGAGGGAACAGTGCGCAGGCAGTTACAAGAACGCTAGCGTAATGTGCGCCGCCAGTGGCGTTGGAGGCGTCTCACCTCAACGGTGCACAATATAAAGATTGATAGAAACTAGGGTGAAACCCGGCGAGATACCTTCGGCATTAGTCAGCGCCCACTGAACTATTAAACCTCCAAGAGCATTGGCGCCGGTGCCACATCATGTTGAGATGAGTGGAAATAAGGTTTAATCTTTCTTTAATGTTTTGTGATCAAAGGCATACACCACGAATGAAATTCTTTGTCAGGACCACCAAAGGTTATCAGACCAACTTTCGTATTTCCATAACGTAACATCTATCTAGAATAGCACATATTGAGAGTGTCCGTGCAATTGCTACCACAATAAAATGCGCAAACAAAGGCACCATAATGCAAGTGCGTCATTAACCGTGTGTTGCTATTCGTACTAACACGGCCAGTGCACCAAACAAAAAGAAGAAAGAAAATGTGCGGCCTGTCGCTTCCATCGAAAACGGTGTCATCCGCCGCCGCGTCACCAGGCGGGGCTGTTGAACTGGGGTCGGTAGAGTTACTGTATATGACTCTTTGGGCTCCCGTTTTCCACGTGCTAGCAATGCCATTCACCAAGCGCAGTCACGTAGAACTCCGAATTACTGCGGAGAAGCCACCCTAACCGTTGCAACATGGCAGCGCCAATGCAGCGTCGACCACCCGCTTCGATCCGAATTCGCGTTTGTTGCTGGCTCTCCACCCTGTCAGCAAAAAACAAGCAGCAAAATCCGCCATCGCTAAGTCTCATGTCCCGCTGAGGTCAATTCATTAGGTATGCCTTGTCGTAATTATTGAGATCGGCTGTTTGTTTTCCCGCTGCTAGGACTGCAGGCACGCCACCAACTCGTAAAACTGGTTTGGTTTCTAGTTTGCAGGTGGCGCCACAGCATTAGCATTGGCGATGCGCTCACGATGCGGAAAGCTATAAAAGCCTAATTATTCACTGCATCATTAATTTACTACCCTGCTCTAGCATGGTACGTAATGACGGTAGCGAGGAAACGCCAAGTAGACGCCAAATAGACGCCGTGGTGCAGGTGAAAATTTGTAAGGGCATTCGCCCGTACTACTTGCTAAGGAGGCTGCCAGGTAACTGCAGGAAAAGTGTATAGGTAAAGCGAAGCTCTGTTGTGGCATGCATGTAAACGCAGCTTGTGGTTACGGCGTCAAAACATTTTTCTGCGTCAATCCACCAACCATGGAGCGTGCAACATGATGGCAAGCAGACGCTGAGAAGACGACGTGGCGCGTATGAGCACGTCTCGATATTGGAGGGTTTTACATCTTGAGGGGCATTCGGCCTTCCTATTAGCTAAGAATTCTTGTAGATTCAACAAGCTTGTGGGATGGATCCCGCCTGTAATACCTCCGTGGTCTTGAGGGTATAATAAATGAAATAGCCGCTGCGTAAACGACAGGTCGCTCCATTGCACAAAAGTGGATTGACAGATGGCGGGCATATGCCCCACTCTGGCCATAGAGTTTCTCACTATATCACGTAGAGGGAAATCTGGCGCCGCTGCGCTGTGGTATGCATGGGAATGCCGGTATATTGTGACTTCGGATTGGCATCATTCCCGGAGAGCCAGGCAAGCACCGTCCCGTCTATCATAATGATTAAGTTCCTACTAAAACAGCACGTAAAAAGCTGTTTTAGCTTTATTATTACACAAAAAGATGTTTTGTTTAACTATGAGAACTTGTTGTTGCATGCACAATCATATGAAACGCAAAAAGTATCAGCGGGACGCTAAAGTTGGAGGACAGACGACAAGATTCGTGCTCGCATTGGAACCGTTTGTCGTCTGTTTTCGTTTTTGTTCGCTTGGTTATTCATTGTAGGTGAGTAAACTTCACTGGAATATGTCATATGCGTGAATGAAAACATTTGAAACAAACATTTGAAACATGTGACATAGATGGCGGCGCCAGATTTCCCCCGAGGTGTTAGTGAGAAACACTATGACTCTGGCTCCCTGCGGGAGCCATATACAGGGACTTTACAGCGATCGGCATAGAAAAGGCGTCAGGAGCGCGTTTGGAACGCCGTTTCCGGACGCCTGCCATCCCCTAGAGCTAGCGCCGTTCTGCCCAGCCAAGCGGCCGTGAATGCAACTTCGGCTGTCACGTTCGCTCCCATTGCAGCCCGCCTGATGTGGCCGGCCGCAGCTTTCTTTCTTTCTTTCTTTTTTAATAGAGCGGCAGTGATTCAGCGGTCGCGGTACTACAATGCATGACGCATTCCGAATCGGTGACCAGAGCGTTCCAATGTTTGAGCCTGTTAGCCGGCGAGCCAAATGTGGGTGCATCAGCCACAGACACGCGAAGAAGCAGCTGGAGGCTTTGCCTACGCTTCGATACCATTTTTTATATCTTTATCTTTTTTTTGTAAAGCCCACCCCAACCGGCGTCAGTTAGAATTCAGTCGGTTAATAAAACCAGTGCAGTTTCACACCGCAGTCAGTAGGAAATGTTCCCGAGAAGGCTACCCACGCATTCGATAGTTCATGCAAGCATTCGTAAGCAATTGAAAAGTTCGTTACCCAAGGTCGGCTAGCGGTGGGACAACAGAGGAGCCTAGGGCACCGCTGGAAAAGTGTGCCTCGATGCCGGTGCGTGTACTGGGCAGCCTTGGAGAAAAGAGAGCAGTGAGAGTCGTGGCAGTGCTACACGAATTCCAATCTTCTTCTCAGCTCTCGAGCGTCACGTGGCCTGGTGCATGATGATGATGAACGTCTTCGACTGTGGCACGTACCCACTACAGAGGATAGGGCAATGATTTTTAGGTTTTACTGAATGTTTTAGAACTCCCCTGTTGCTGGTAACAAAATTCCAGTGCTTGAGCTGTATCATTCAGAGGGGGCCGACATTAATTGCGCGAGAAATCCAAGCCAATGTCCAACTAAGTGAATAAAATTGACTAACTACCTTCTGAATTAATTACATTACGCACATATGGCAACTTACGAATTGTAGCCGGCGAGGTTGCAGAGCGTTTCCACTAGGAAATCTTTCTTGCTTCCTATATCATGGCACGTACCCAGCTACGGGGGTTTGGCCAAGAAGCCGGTGCCCCCCCCCCCCCTTTCCAAGGCGAGAGACACGCACTTCCTTGTCCTCGGCTTTCACCGCAATCGTTTGGCTGCTTTTGAAGTTGTTGTTGTAGCTGTTGCCTCAAAGAAAGTAGTATTATATTGAGTAGTGCTGGAAACTCCTCTGCAAAAGGGTTACAAGGAGATTAACACGTCAGTTGAGTAACAGAGGTGAGCAAGGGAAGCCTAAGCCTGTAGCCAGCGTTTCAAAAATCAGACATA
Source organism: Dermacentor variabilis (assembly GCF_050947875.1). Classification (NCBI taxonomy): domain Eukaryota; kingdom Metazoa; phylum Arthropoda; class Arachnida; order Ixodida; family Ixodidae; genus Dermacentor; species Dermacentor variabilis. The sequence goes on from NC_134570.1 coordinate 65,783,108, forward strand.
TCTGTGAGGGCGGTGACGAAGATAAGTTCCCACGCTGAGGCTTCCCTTGCTCGTCCACTGTTATTGGCTGAGTGTTAAGCCAAACTTCGAGTATACTTCAAGAACTTTTTATGAACACAGTGTCCTCAGGTATGTCATCTGCTGTTTGAAGACAAAGAAAAATTGATTTTGGTTCGTCGTGTTTGAGAAGTGTGGAGTAGGCCAGTTGTGTGAAGTTGCCTGCTCTAGCCATTTCTTACGCTGCAGGGCTAGCCTAGTTACTAGTTTTCGCAAATGAAAAATGCAATATCCAAATCTAATTCTAACCCTATCACTTACCATCTTAACAATGCTCCCTTAGATTTCATCATGTCCTATAAATACATTGGTGTACACATTACAAATAAAATAATTGGACCAATATAGAGTATGTCATTAACAAGGCAATTTACCTGCTCGGTTACTTGCAGTGCAACTTTTCCAAAGCGCTGTCCACTTTAAAGCTACACCTTCACAAGACGCTAATACGCTCAAAACTTGAATGTGAATCTGCAATATGGTATCACAGTCGCGTCAGTCTTACTTCATTTGAACTAGTACAATATAACTCTGCTCGTATCATTCATTCTAATTATAACTGTACCACGAGTATAACCTTAATGAAGCTAACCAGCACTTATTCCCCTAGCTAGTCGCCATGTTTCGCTATTTCATACAATTTTCCGTCATACCACACTTCGCGACGACTTCATACCACGGCCTCAAGTACATTTCAAACTGCATCGATCATCGCAGTAACGCAGGAATTGATTCTTGCAACACAAAGTCTTTCTTTCAATTTTTCATTCCCCATACATCTCAGGAATGGAACCACCTTCTCTCAAGTATCGTAGGCATCACCTATAACAAACTTTGTTTTGCAATACATTAGCTAGAATTGTATAATCAGGAGAATCATTATATTACCAAAACTCACTGCTCTTGTTTGTTTGTCTTACTCTACTCCTTTGTAACCACTCCCCTCTTTAATGGCATATGGCCCTGAGCGTACTTTAAATAAAAAATAGAATAATAAAGTAAAGAGTGACTGCCAGAGTTTCCGTGAATATAAAGCATCATTTCCTCAATATTGCACTGAGTGGTTTTGAAGGCTTTAAAATTCTTTGCAGTTTCATGTAACAAATTAACGCTATGAAGGAGCATGTGATACTTGTTGGTAATGCCTGTCAACCTGATTTTCAAATAGCAGATGACAAAATTTGTGCATTACCAAGTAGGAGCTTGCTACATGACGAGAAAAGAAACAAGTTGGAACTCAACTTGTTACTTCTCCGATTGTCATAAAATGCCCTTAAAATTAAGTAAGCTTGTATGTCAAATTTTAGCATTCCCGCTCGGTACGATACAAAACTGTAGACTGTTGCTTTCCTGATAGGGCTTACGGCCCTCTATATGGTAAACTTGCAAACATATCATGGTGAGGCACGTAGTTCAAGAGGACCTGTTTTCATTATGGTGTCCGTTGAGCTTCTTATGGCTTGGCGTGGGCTGCTTGCAAACCAATAATCTCTCTTTTGTCCTTCTTCCTGAAAAGAGAAATCATGAAGCCATGACAAACATGCACGCAAAGAATGGTGAAACAAAAGTTTGTCCGATAAATGAACAAATCACAGTTCTAGTTGAAGTGTTCAGATATATACCTTGCGAGGATTCTGCCTCTGTGGTGACACATTCACTGGTGACTTGTACGTCCAGAGACAATAGAGTCTAAAGTGGTGATCAAATATGAGCAGCATCTTGGAGGCTGCAGGCAAAAGAAGAAAGCCTCAGTTACTATCGTGGAAGCGTGGGTGGGTTTGTGATTCATGTATGACTAAGAACAGTGCATAAAACGCTCCTTGACAGAAAACACACACACACACAACACTGTTTTGAGCGTGCATTTCTTTCAATGGTGTCCTTGTGCGGGCCGTGCTTTGTGAAGCCTCGATAAAAATTTTGCCAGCTACTAGGTAATAAATACAGTAACTTTATTATGTATCAAATTATATTATTCAAACTGTCTCACCGGAAGCACGCTTGCACTAATTTGATGCGAATCTATCGCAGTGTATCATTCAAGCAGACACAGCCAAAACTATTTATTTTTTATACTGTACTCCGTGTTGGGAATTTTAGCAACGTGGCAAAATACCAAGAGCCTTGTCTGAATCGTCTTTGAAGAGCAATAACTTCATTACGATTTTGCACTTTGAAAAAAAAATGGCTACAGCAATCTGTTTTACCCGCCTTGCAACCGAAGAAATTGAAAGTTGAAAAGCCGAACCAGTGTTTTTTTTTACTCACCGGTGCACACACCCAGAAGCTGAAAGGTTAATCCGCTTTCTTGGGTAGTTTCCAGACAGACTGTGCTCGGTTCCAGCGACGAGTTTTCACGCTAGCAAGCACATTTTTTTCAAGCAACCCGTCATTACGCGGCTAGACGCGGCAGACCACTGACGACGGAAGCCGTGTATGTACCCATCATGCCAGTGAAACGCCGCAGCTGATGAAATTCACAGTCTTTAAACACGATCGTCTGGTAGCGGCTGTCGAATGTCGGATGCATAAACTGGCTGAGATATTATTGTTGGCTAATTAAGACGAACCAGCGTGATGCTGCACAAAGGAAACGACCACCCCGTTCGCAAATATAACCGCCGTACAATTTTAATCGATAAACGGCACGGACTGCAATCGATACCAGTGGGCTGCTGCTTGTCACACGTCAGTGAGGTCTCAAAACCTTTATTCAATAAAGCACAGGCTTTAATAGCGTAAGTTTTAATAAAAACAATTGTCTGTTTATTTTGCTGAAAGTTACACGTTAACTATGTTTGACGGTTATTATGTGTACATTTATAGATCAAATATTGAGCCGTAGAAGAAATACAAATTAAAGTATGCGACCAAATTACAGTGGCTCCACATACGCGCTTATGCTGGAACGCGCTGCGGTTGATTTTTCGCCCTCTGTGGCGATCGCTAGAAGTTGAGAGTGTGCGGGTTCTGGTTCAATCTCGTGGTGCACGCAAGGGATGAAAACGGGGAGGAAGCGCGCTGTCTTCCTTCGCGCGCAAGGCTCCACGGGGAGGGTTCGGAGGGGGGGGGGGGTTGGAAGCCAACTGAGACGAGGACAGAGTCCGCCGTGCGCTGTGTTTTCGCGGCTAAGTTCGCGTTGGGGGGGGGGGGGGGGGGGGAAGAGGCAGCACGAATGTCAATTCGCTCGCTGCTGCTGCGGCGCGTCCTCACTCCAGCGTCTTGACGGCGAGTTTCCAGGGTAATTGAGCTGATGTGTCCAGGTTTGCTTGCGCGAACATGACTCCACGCTTGCTAATTTAGTTAGTATGCCTATGTTTACAAGTTTACACAGCCGATAAAGCTACTGTCCTTACATCGTACACATGTCCACTAATTTGCTATCGCAATCGATGCTTAGCGTTTCGCGCGAAACTGCGACGTTTCATTACTTAGGGAAGAAACGTTACAACTCTCTCCGTTACGACCTCGGTCCGTCCAAAAGGTGGTGCAGTCTCGCACAGCTTCTCAATGCGGTAGCCACCACGAGGCGCTCTGGCGAAGCAATAGCCAGCTTCTATCGCCAGGTTAAACCAGCCTGTACCTGCAATCCTCTGCCGCAACCACCCCCGCTGCTGCACGACATGGGCGCTGCCTCGCAAATTATATATGTCGCGCGAAAACGTTCGAAAGTGTACTTGTTCCAAAGAAAAGGAAGCAAGCATGGACACACGAACAGCCTCGCCAATAAATTACACAAAAAAAGCGCACGAACCGAGTGACGCGAATGAGAAATCTCTGGAAACGACCGCAAAATTCTGCTGGCGGAACTTATCTCCTTTCCCGATGGAATGGTCCATGTTTGACAAGCCAGCACACGTTGCCGTCTTTTTACTGAAACGTTGTATAGGCCTCCGCTTTCATTCAAATGACTTGTTGCTTATCTCTAAAAAAGCTGCTACACTGCGTTCCATACATAGCAGTCAACGTTGGGGAGGCTTTAGAGATTTCTTGCAGTGGCTACATTGGCACATGGATATAGTTCTATGTTTTTTCCCCGAAATTGTGCGCAACCGTTTTTTATATAACCTCAGTATTGAACGAAGCAAGTTTTAAACCTTTGAAACAAACACACTGTGGAATAGGACTGCTAATGTGTTGCTATATATCATTTTGTTTGTTCTATTGGGGTATTTTTTTCGCAACCGGTCGCACGGAGCCTCACGTGCATGCTCATGCGCAGCGAAGCATGGATGGAACGCCCAGCGAAGAATATACGGAACGCGCGGAGTGACCACTTTTCTTGAGCGAACTTCTTGCGTGGCTTCCACAGCGCTGACTGCTATGTATGGAACGGAGAATAAGTGCCCCTAAACTGCTCTTTGCGCTCGCACTTGCGCCAGCGCGTGGTCAAGTGCGAGTAGGTACGATCACGGTGCCCATCGCGAATGATACTGCTTGTAGGTGAAAAGAAATTTGCACTGCCCGCGCATGCGCGACTGTGCCTAATGTTATAAATGCGGGTTATCAAATATGCAGCCCGAGAAGCTTCTGAGTGTGGTTGCATTAGTAATTATTCCCTCCTGGGCTACCAAATCCTTAGTGAATTGTAAGCCAATGTGGCTCCTTCAAAGCGACACAGTGCAATCCGCGAGAACGTGAGTGTTTGCGCGCGTAGTTCTTTTGAATTCGAGGAGATGTGCGCAACTTTCAGCATATAGCCATTACAGACAGTGAACAGTCATTATTCTACAGGCAGCACGCAACGATCAAAAATAGCATCTCGTGCTGCCATCTTCCCTTTTCTCCACTTGAAAGCAAATTATCGTCTCCCGAATTGTTTAATAAGGGAGCATTCCAAGGAGCCTCTCGCTTCGATTGCAAACACCAGGATAGATAGCGGGTGACCGGAACGCATACAGGATGTTTAAGTGGAAAGATGAGGGAACATATATTGCACGTTGAATTTGCGCTCCTCGAAGGATGAGTTGAAGAAATGTTGAGTGCTACACCAACACGCCACGCACTGAAATTCACATGCTCTGCTAGAGAACGCTGCGAATACTTGGCAAGCAAGAAAGCCCTTTCGTGCGTAACATATCAAACACTGAAAAACTTCACTCAGCAAAAAAAAAGAAAAAATATTCAGAGTAGATTGCCTTAAACTGAACTATCACACCTCTCGCCATCTTCGCCACGATTATAAAGGTAGCTAAAGTGCGCGACTTCCTTTTGTGAAAAATTTACCCTAGAGATGTCACAATGCAGTAAAATTCGGTCGAAAGCCATCTGTACATGCTATTTGGCTTGCACTTAGCACGAATATATATATATATATATATAACGCCACAGTCTTCAAAACTACTTTGAGCTCTACAAACTATACTGTATATGTTTGCTGCACCTCCAGACTAACGCAGCGATCAGGAAGGAAACAAATTGGGAAATAAGTTGTCACGTTATGCAGCCTTGCAAACTTTTAGGCGGCCCACAGTTGCATGATTGAAGCTTTTTGGTACACAACAAGGCGATGGAGTGAAGTACACGTTAAGCACACGAGCGCAACCGCCGTGGTTGCTTAGTGATTGTGGTATTGGTCTGCTAAGCATGATGTCGCGGGATCGAATCGCGGCCACAGCGGCTGCATTTCCGTGGGGGGCGAAATGTGAAAACACCCGTGTAATTGGATTTAGGTGCACGTTAAAGAACCCCAGGTGGTCCAAATTATTCCAAAGCCCCCGGCTACACGGCGTGCCTCATAATCAGATCGTGGTTTCGGCACACAGAGCCGGATAATTTGATGAATTAATTTAACCCACGAGCGCTGTGTGTTTCATGTCTGCTTTTCGTCCTCCTCTTGGTGGGCGCTAAATGCTTCAGTCATGTCATACCAACGTGCCCAAACAGCCGCGTTAATGAACCACAGTTACAAAACTGAGAGAAAATGTTCAACCCGTATCGATAGTTCGCAAATGAATCAAAATTGGTTGCTCTTTGTGAAAAGTTTTGGCGGAGCTCTCACATGATGCTGATTGGGAAACCTCACTCATTATTTCGTTATAAGCCTAAAAACCTCTTCTCTTCCATGGTGCTGCTTTGCGATCCCAAATGCAGTCGCTAGCTCTGATGAGATTTCGTACTTTCCTACCATTTACCCTCGCCCCTGCTTAAGCCATTGAGCCACCCTTTTCATTAAAGTTCATTCTCTCTCTTTCTCTGATCAACGTCCGCTGTATCCACAATCCCTTACGTTCTTTCTAATTTTTTTATTTCATTGTTCTTACGTTTTCTTTTTAATATTTTTTTTCTTGCCATGGTCTTCTTATATAGCGGCGATCAAAGTCTGTTCTCTCCGTTTCAGCTGATCGACGAGTTACATTTTTTTTTTTTAGTTTTTATGGTTTCTTTATTTAAGTTATTAATCAAGCAAAGTAGTATTGAGTGCCTCTGGCTTTCTTGGCAGTAAAACAGGTAGACTGCGAGAGACAAAGAATACTTGTGGGTGTTTTTCATTTTTTAAGCTATCACGCAGGACTGTGCGAAAGTGGTGCAGTAAAACATCTTTGCGTAAAGGCCTTAAACATGAATGTTATCGTGCTCGTTTCTGTTTGTCATTTAGCGTTGCTGTTCGACGCCCACTTTAAATCAGAGGGATGTTCTTTCTCCTTGACATGCTTGCTAGTCCAGACCTTAAGAAACAAGTTCAGTCCACAACAAGCATTCTTCAAAAGCAATATGCACACCTTGAAGTGTAACACTTTACCAGTCAATCTCAAATAGTCAAAAGAAACGAGAAACTTTGCCGAAACTTGAGTCCTATAGTTTTCGTGGAACCACTCTTCTTCATTAAGAAGTACTGGTGGGCTACTTGGTTAATTATGACTGAACATGGCAGCGCCCTACGAAAGAAAGACGTAATACGGAGTGAACAAACACTCTTTGCTCATGTTTGTTCCATCTGTGTTATGTCCTTGTTTCGAGGTGCGCTGCCACATTCGGTCTTTTTGGACGTTTTGCTACCCATATCCATGGTGTTTTATTCTCTATAGCCGACAAGAATTTCTCTTAATTTCTAGTGTTTTGGTGATGACGCTCCAAACAGCATTATGCTTTACGTATTTAATTATAAATTTGGCATCAAAGAGCTACAATGTTGTGCAGAGAGATGCGCGAAAAACTGGAACGCTGAACAGAGATACGCCATGCGGCAGAGGCGCCAGCGAGTTTATCGACGGCAAACTTCTGAGGCGAAACTTTTCGGCGAAACTCTTTGAAACCACCGACGCGTGCGGTGTTGCGCCGTGCTCGAACCTATTCACGCTTCAGTGAGCCCCGTTTGCGTTTCGAGCTTTACTTTCAAAAGACGAACGTAACATTTCGACTGCAGCTGCCGCGGGCACTTCTCATAAACATTGCATGCATTCGCCCGTGTTTTGAAATACCGTGGGCCCCCTTGAATACGTATATCAGGGGAGAAGGTAACGAGTTACCCATTCAAATGCCACTACAGAAGCGTCTCTCAGATGGCTCTTCAATTTGACCAAAGCTCGTTTTATTGAGAATTGATGCTGACGTCTATGACGTTTTGCACTGATGCAGTGGGACAGATGGAGCGCTGACGAAGATGGATATCTTCGAAAACATGTCGTATTTCTTAAAGTTTCAGGGATTGGCTTAGAAGAGGCACGAGTTCTAATTTAGGCTTAAGAACAACACGCAATATCCCGTTCTGGTGTTTACAGTTGGCCTCGACTTCCTGGTCTCATTAGTGTGATTGGCATTCATTGGGAACGTCACGCACTTTTCGGAATGTCCGTACGTAACCTCTTTCATGCCAACTTGGGACACTGGGTATACGTACCACTCGGCATATGCCCGAGAAGACAACTTGGGAACAGACAATATGGGGCACTAGATATGCGCAACTGGGCACGTGTCATTGTTTATGTGCCCGAACAGACAACTTGGGCGATTGAGTACGTGCAACTGAACTTAAAACACCAAGTATGTGAACATTCTTGGAAAATGCTCCAGAATGTGTATGTACCACTGGATACGTGGCCGGAACGGACAAACAGAACGATGGGCAAGATATGATGAGGCCGGCAATGAGATAAAGCAAGCTACAGATAATTGTGAGAAAAAGTCACAGGCCTGCGCGGCACACGGAGCACACAGTCACGGCGTAAGCTGGAGGAGGGGTGTAGGAACTCCATTTTCGGCAGCAACGCACTAGAGGGTCTCCGCGGCGAAAACTCTTGGCGTCGCTTTCACGAGAACGAACTGAACTGTCCTCCCGGCGTCGACGGCGAGCTGCGGCTCGAGCCGCTATCTGGACAGGGGTGTGCCGAGGCAGACGTTGCCTGGTTTCAGCCGTGCGCGTAACTCTATACGGCTTGCTTCTTCAGCAGTGGTTTGTGCCTTGCGAGCAGGCGCCATACCGTGTACCGAAGAGTAAACGCAGGTAGACTACGCGGCGTGCATGTCGCAGTCCTTGACACATGGCACGGTGCGATGCAACTGCTACATGTCATGACATCTGGTGGAATACAGCGCAACTGCAACGCAAAGTGCGCACGTGTCGACCCTACGCGGCGCGCATCTCGCATCACGTGACTCCTCACGCGGTAGGACGCATGTATTGTGCATGTTTCCCCAGCAGCTCGTAAGCGCTGGCGCGACGCAGTGGTAGAGTAGGTGACTCCCACGCATAGTGCCCAGGTTCGTTCCTGGCATTATTTAACATCGCAATGATCGGACTTCCTAAGGAGCTCACGAAGATTCAAGGAACCAACCATACCATCTACGCAGATGACATCACCATCTGGTGCGTCGGCGGGAGCGACGGCCAAGTTCAAGCCGCCATGCAGAGCGCCATCGATGGGAACAAGCGCTTCCTCCGCCCCACTGGGCTCAGATGTTCTCCATCGAAATCTGAGCTACTTCTCTACAAGAAAAGACCTAGAGGCGGCGACCATAGTGATTGGAAACCAGCGTCCGAAAGCGAAATACGGCTTTTCACTGGTGACTGATCTTTGCTTTCCCCTTTCCCATTCCCCCGGTGTAGGGTAGCCAACCGGACGTTATTCTGGTTAACCTCCCTGCCTTCTTTTCTCTTTCCTCCTCCTTCACTGGTGACGGGTCTCCGGTGCCCAGAGTGGGCTCGCTCCGAATATTGGGGATGTATATCGAGTCTAACGGTGCCAATGGAACCGCACTCAGAAAGATCACCGCCAAGACGGAGAGTGCTCTCGGCCTCATTCGGAGGATCGCCAACAGGCACCGGGGAATCAAGGAAGACAACCTCATCCGCATTATACATGCTTTTGTTCTCTGCCACATTTCATACTCGTCGGCTATGCATAATTGGCATGTTGCAGAGCGGAACAAGCTCAATTCACTCATCAGAAAGGTCTTTAAGCTTCAAAAATAACGTACAGCGCAAAGGACCAGGACAGCGATAGACGACATACACAGCGCTGACTTCCAACAATATTTTATTGCGTTGCCACATCGTGTGTATATATACAAGAAGAGGCATGCGCAGAAAATGTACGACAGTCACATGGGGTGTTCTAACAGCAAGTCATTGAACGATACATGGTCACCTCAAAAAATAATAATGATAAATAAAACAAATTAAGCAATACAATTTCTATCTGTCTAGAAACGCGACTTCACCAGGGGTCAGCGCGATTGAGGGCGCACTAACGCAAGAACTGCCAAGTTTTCTGATGAAATCAGCTTCCACTATTTCGCGTGTGAGTTGTGAGCAGTGTCTCGCTAAAACATGCGTATCTTCAAAGAATGGCACGCAGCCGCAGTCCCGGCAATGGATGCCCAAGTGGCCTTGTACAGTGTTGCGGATGTTGTTAGAATGCTCTCTTAGTCGATCATTTAAGCACCTGCCCGTTTGTCCTACATAATTACGGCCGCAAGACACAACAATAAAATATTGTTGGAAGTCAGCGCTGTGTATGTCGTCTATCGCTGTCCTGGTCCTTTGCGCTGTACGTTATTTTTGATCATGAATTACCAACTAGCCCAAGCAACCACCCTAGTTCTTTAAGCTTGTCCTCGGCTTACCTGCAAGCACCCACACCAAAAACCTGTTGAAGCTCGGAGTCCACAACACGCTCGAAGAAATTATCGAGCCACAAGAGCACTCACAGCTGCTCAGGCTATCCGGCACACCGACGGGCCGCAAGTTACTCGGCGAGATGGGCCGCAATCCTGTTGACCAGTGCCCCGACACCGTGCGGATTCCTAGCGACATCAGGTCTCACCTGCACATCGCGCCCCTTCCCCGCATTATGCACCCCGCAAACAGCGTCGGCAGACGTCGGGCCACGGGTACAGCTCTACTCGAGCATGTCCGCAATAACCACATTGAGGCAAGCTCCGTGGATGCCGCGGCATATGTCCAACAAGAGGCATTCGCCGTCTTCATCGTAGACTCCGATTCAAGGCTAACTTGCTGCGCTACGGTTCGCACTTCGAGGCCCGTGGTAGCCGAACAGGTTGCAATCGCGCTGGCTGTGCTCGATGGTCGCAGAGAGACAATATATAGTGGTTCTAAGGCAGCCATTAAGGCCTACCAAATCGGTACGGTATCCCCCCAGGCCCTCCGCATTCTCCAAAGCGCCAAAAGTATCTCTCCGCATTCTCTCATTTGGTTTTCCGCTCACTTGGAGTCGACTGAGGGTTCTCCCTCTAACCCTAACGAGGGCGCACACGAGGCCGCGCGAGGACTCACTGACCACGCCGCCTCAACAGTCCCCCTGCCCCGCGGGGAACCCTTGCTCACGTTTAATGAAATCACCACACACTACTATCTGTCAAGGCGGGTATTCCCCCTCCCGCACCCCGCCTATATACAGGGCGCGGGTGGTTACCCTTCGACTTCTACAAGCCCGTGCGTACCCTAACCTCGCGGTTCTTCATGCCATATACCCTGAAAGATATCCCAGTGCGGACTGCCCTGCCTGTGGATTAAGGGTAACATTGGACCAAGTGTTGTGGGAGTGTGAAGCCATCAGCTCCTCCTTCAGCGAGGATAGGTGGGCTGCGCTCTTGGGCAGCCCCGAACTCAACGACCAAATCCTGGCCGTCCAGAGTGCCCGCGATCGGGCCGTCAAGCTCGGCTTGGCGGTCCCTACGTGGGACTAGCCGGGTGATGCGGGGTGTTCCCTGCGTCTTCTCTGGACCGAAATAAAGTTACTTCACTCACTCACTCACTCATTTCTGGTGATAGCTGCGACGGACACTGGGGGCGCGGCGGGGGTGGACAACATCGCCAACCCAAGCGGCTATTGAAATGAGTCCATGACAGCTTACGCTGGAGACAGGCAGACTAAACTCCAGTTGATATCTACGTAAAGCGAAACATTCTTGAACCATGTGTGTGTATATGGGATCTTTCACAGTAAAAACGGCGCACAAATAATTGAGACAAAAGACAGAGAACTACAGAAGGCAGGCGCTCACTATATACGAAGTGTGCTTTTTGAGGCATAAATATTAGCATTAAAGAGCAGCATGTTAAAGGAAGAAATGATTTTATTTGAAGTGGATTATGGACAGGCTGGATATCATATACACATATTTACTTGGAGCATGTTTATATATATATATATATATATATATATATATATATATGTGTGTGTGTGTGTGTGTGTGTGTGTGTGTGTGTGTGTGTGTGTGTGTGTGTGTGTGTGTGTGTGTGTGTGTGTGTGTGTGTGTGTGTGTGTGTGTGTGTGTGTGTGTGTGTGTGTGTGTGTGTGTGTGTGTGTGTGTGTGTGTGTGTGTGTGTGTGTGTGTGTGTGTGTGTGTGTGTGTGTGTGTGTGTGTGTGTGTGTGTGTGTGTGTGTGTGTGTGTGTGTGTGTGTGTGTGTGTGTGTGTGTGTGTGTGTGTGTGTGTGTGTGTGTGTGTGTGTGTGTGTGTGTGTGTGTGTGTGTGTGTGTGTGTGTGTGTGTGTGCAGATCGAAATGCTCCAAGCGTCTCAACTCGCTGGCTTGCCCGCGACAGTGGTGTTCGACGCCGCTTGTCGACTCAGGTGTCCGTGGCGTAGTGACTTCAATATCAAGGTTGTGTGCTAGAGGCGCTATGTTCAAGTCCTGCAGTCGGACAATGTTAGTAATATTTATTTGATTATTTATAACACCCTCCTCTGTCGAAAATCAGGAGCTTGCAAAGCCAGCTGAACGCAGAAGGTCGAAGGTTAGGCAAACCCATGTACTAACCATCATTCCCACGCTGGCTGAAATGCCCTGCTTGCAGCTGCTATAAGTACTACCGCCACAGTTGCCTCTAGTAATTACTGTATGAAACTCGCAATGTTTGAAACGGTAAACTCGTGAACTACTTCTTCGCTGCACCGTTCCTTGATGACGTTAAACGCGTTCGGCGTTAGAGGCCAGACACGCCCGAGAAAGTGCGAGGAACTTGGCAAGAAAGCTTCGATGTTGAAGTCGGCATCAAAAGCAGTTGATTGTGGAGAAGGAATTGAATTGAAGTGAACATAATGGAACCAGGACCCGATTCATGGCCAATCCTTCACTGTGGGCATGCGCCACAGCCACTCAGGAGAACAACAACGTGCTTTGAGGGTTTAAGGGGAGTATGGTAGCCCGATTCAAAGACGGGGCAAGAGAAGACACAAAGGGACACACACAGCGCTGTGTGTGTCCCTTTGTGTCTTCTCTTGTCCCGTCTTTGAATCGCGCGCGCTGTGTGTGTCCCTTTGTGCCTTCTCTTGTCCCGTCTTTGAATCGCGCTACCATACTCCCCTTGAAGGTGCATTACCAACAAGCCCACATAGCAACCCTTGAGGGTTTAGTTATCTGGAAGTGAAGAGGGTGTCGGTAAACGAAAATTGAAGAAGTCAGCTATGCAAAAGCGAATAATTTGGCAATACGGTAATACAGTGTGTCCCTACATTGCTTGAATGCTAACTGCATTCGCGTCGACATTCATCGCGAGATTGCGGAATTTTTTATTGGCCGAATTTCGATCCCACTGAGATAGATAGATCATTCATTCATTCATTCTTTCCGTCTGGAAGCAGCACTGAGGCTATGAGGTCTGTCGCAGAGGATGGGTCCAGAATACTTCTGCCCACCTGTGTTTGTTCATCGAGCCCACAAAATTCGGTACACGAGGGTTTATCCCTCCATCGCTATCAAAATGTAGTCACTACGGCTGGGAGTCGAACCCGCAACCCCGTTCTCCGTAGCAGAACGCCACACATCCAAGCAGCTGCCGTACAGGGTGAGCTCCGCGATGATCTCTTCTAATATGAACGATAGAGGACGCTTTGCCCATAAAGCGGCAGAATGTTAGACGGGAGAATCCACCCAGCAGCTTTCAACCTTGCACAATTATTGTTGCTAAAGTAGTGAAAATGTATGGAATTTATCAACTTTAACTTCTCTTGGTTCTCTCTACGCGGCTTTCGCCCAGTCGAGGGTAATAAATAGGAAGTCACTCTAGCAAGGAAATGTAGCTCACCTGTATATTCTAGGTCCTAAACTGCAATGTTAATTTTTTTTTCATTATACGAAGAATTGTTTCATGTAAAGAAAGAAAAATGCAAGATAAGGTGGATTAATATGGTCTACAAACCTCGTAGGTTTATTTTCCAGCCTATAGGCTTGTTCTTTTAACCATACGCTCTCTATAGTCGGTATATGTGCTGCCGACGGACACAAGATCTAGTCATATTTTTGATGCTTAGTTTCCTTTGTCTAAATGTAATCAACGGAATTACAAACAGCATGCTTATTACCACAAATCCTATAGCTATGGTACACGTGTATGCGTGGTACAGACGAAGCAGAAGATGGTTGATTGACTACCTCTAAACAAAACAGCAAAACCTAACTAAGGGAAGCTTCATAGACAGTCATACTGAAATCGACATCTGCGACATTTGTGTGACAAAGAAAGCACGGACATTGCAGCACCGACGACTCGCCTGCAAAGGTGAATGCACATTCGGAGACTGCGTCAGCCAAAATAAGCAGGCTGTTTGAGGCATTGTGCCAGTGTTTGCATTCATGTTCCTCTCCGCATGCTTCGCCGAGCTTCGCTCATAGCGAACGTGGCCGTTCTAATTATCCCCGTCGAGCACCCTTCCGATCAGTTTACGCTTTGTGGACCGACGAGCCCACGTACAGACCTGTTTAGCCCGAGCACGAGCGGCCCTTATTAGATTGCTAATTAGGAGCCTGTTATACACTAAACAATGACTGTCTTTTTTTTTCCCCCGTCGACCTGTCCGATTGCGACGTGCCGGCTATGTGCGAGTGGTTTTCGCTGCCGTTGTCTGCGCGATTAATTACTGCATTGTCATCAGCGGCGACAGTGTTCCCGACCGCCGGGGCAAAGCTGACTCGCTTCGGAAAGCCGGTAGAGCAGGAATGTGACTTTGCAACGCGTGCTCGTTCAATCTTTTGTTCGCAATCCGATTAAGCGTTGCATGTCACAGAAGTTGAGCGCCGGTATTCTGTTGTTTTTGTTAAGTTTTTTCCCCCTTACACCAAGGTTGGAAGAGGCATTGTTAGACAGTTCAAAAAGCTTTCGTTAGCGTTAGCGCGCGACGCAACACTAACGCTAAGCAAGGCTGCGCTGCGCGGCACAAACTATAGTCTTTTAGCTGGTTTCTTCATCTCTTTTGAGGCGAGGGAATGTCCTCCATGTTGTCGAGTCTGGCTGTGAAACTTGTCTGGCTGTCTGGCTGTCGAGTCTTGTCGCTGAGAAACTTGGACACTTTGTTGAAGTTGTGAGGCAGTGTGTACAGCAAAATAAGGAGCTCAAAAATCAGGACCTGTCCGACCTTCTGCGAGTTTTGTTTGAAGTCCTGCGTTCATATGTTCAAGCGATGCAGACTGGAACCCTGAAGAACTTTCTTCAGCTCGTTCTTTCCTTTGAGCCCATGATTACCACCTTCACAGCGACCTTTACCCTATAATATGGCTAGTCTTCTTCAACCTCGTGCAACAAAAAATCACCGAAAAGTGCCGTTTATAATGCAATGGAACTGCGCTGGGATTCTAAGTCGATTAGCAGAACTTAAATTATTTCTGAAAGATACGTGTCTTCCAGTATTAGCCCTCTCGGAGGCTGGCCTACCAAGCGGGAGATCGTTGACTGGATATGTCGCCCATAAGAATTGCAGCATAAGGTCATTTCCCGCGGGAAGTGCTGCCCTTTACATACGAAGAGAGATTCCTCATGTGGCTTTGAACGTCACCGATCTTTGTACCGATAGTATTGAGGTAGCGGCTGTGAGGATACGGCTTGGCTTCCGAACTCTTTCTGTTGCCTCCGTATACGTGTCTCCGCGGAAGAAGGTAGCAATGGACTTGTTTCTCCAGCAGCTTTGTGACCGTTGCCCAGCGCCCCGAATTATCTGCGAGGACTTCAACGCCCATCACTCTGTCTGGGGTGACAGGAACACAGATTCCCGCGGACGCAAACTTGTAGGAGTTATCGACAGTTTGGACCTGTGCGTGGCCAATGACGGTAATCCGACTTTCTTCCGGCCTCCAGCCTCAGCCACATCTATAGACCTAACCTTGCATTCATCTGACGTCCGCGTGAAGTGGTCGACTGCTCCTGACCGCATGGGAAGTGATCACTATCCAATTTTAGTGTTTACTGCCGACTTCCATATGCGCGGCTTTAAATTAGCCATGTCGTTAATTGGCACAAATACAGGGAGCAACTTGCATGTGTTTCTGGTGATGTCACAGACAAAATGATTTCTGGTAAGGTGGCTGCTACCACAGCGGTCAAGTTGCCTAATCATTTTCCGACTCCGGATTTAAAACTCAGGAACCTTTGCGCAGCGCGCAGAAGGGCGGAGCGACAACTGATGCGGAAGAAGGACGACAGATCCTTGAAGACGACCTTCAATAGGCTTAACTCTGCCATTCGACGCCATACGAACAAGCTCTGTAGGTCGCAGTGGGCGTCCTTCTGCGCTAGCTTGACGGTTTTCTCACCGATGACGAGAATTTGACGAGTCATTGGCAGTCTTGCTGGAGATTCTCGTCCTAGTAAACCTTTCGAAGCGCTTGCACTGCGCAAGCAGAAACCTGTCGTGTGCTTGGCAGAGGAATTTGCAGATGCATTTGTAAGTGTAAGTTCAGGAATTCATCCCTGCGCTCTGCCTGCAACATCTACGTCTGTGATGGACGCCCCGTTTACACTTCGAGAGCTACAGACAGCACTCAGCAGCCTGCGGCGTCGATGTGCACCAGGTCCTGACGGCATCACCAACCAGATGATGCAGAACCTACCTCTGGAACACCGGAAGATGCTCCTAAGCTATCTCAATCAAGTGTGGGAGACTGGCGACGTTCCTCCTTCATGGAAGGTGGCTCACGTTGTCCCAGTGCTGAAGCCCGGCAAAGAAATGACAGACTTGGCCTCGTATCGTCCTGTATCACTGACGTCGTGCGTGGCTAAGCTCATGGAGAAGCTGGCAAGTAAGCGTTTATCTTGGTGGCTCGAATATAGAAGGGCTCTGCCAACATGCATGACTGGATTCCGAACAGGTTTAAGCGCGCAAGATAGCGTCTTTGACTTGATAAGCCATATTGAACATCATAGAGCTTTCGGCCTTTCAACACTAGTTATTTTCCTAGACGTATCAAAGGCTTATGATAACGTCCTTCAGAGCTCAATACTAAATAGTTTGCAGGCCATGGGCGTACAGGGATATCTTCTGCGATTCATTCACTCATTTATCAGTCATCGGAAAATTCAAGTGCGATTAGGCAGTACCACAAGCACCGAAAGGGCGGTATCGCGAGGTGTACCTCAGGGAAGTGTTCTTTCCCCAACGCTCTTTAACGTTGCAATGGCTGGTCTTCCCGCTGAAGTGCAAAAACAATGCAGGCATGTCCATATGTCGATATACGCGGACAACATTTGTCTTTGGTTAACCGGATATCAACACAAGCGTTTAGCTCTGATAGCTCGACAGTCATTACTTTCAGTTCAAAATTACCTTCAAGGTGTTGGGTTGACTCTCTCGGTAGAAAAATCTGGCTTCATCATGCTTCCAGGTAGAGGAAGAAGGTATGCGCGGCTGAAGATAGACCTTAATCAATCTTGTCTTCGACAATTGAAACACAAGCGCTTTTTGGGCGTCATTATTGACTACCGCCTGCAGTGGCGACGAGCTGTGGACTCGATTGTTACATCGATATCTTCGCGCCTCAATGTGATCCGTAGAGTTGCAAGTGAGCAATGGGGAAATCACCCTTCTTCAATGATCAGGTTGCACGATGCACTAGTGACGAGTCGAATAATGTATCAGCTCCCTTTAATTTCCCCATCGATATCACAGCTGGAACGACTTGAGGTTCTGCACAGAAAGGGCCTAAGAAGGGCTCTTGGCATTCCGCAGACTGCTCCTAACAATGCAGTACTTTATGAATCTCTATCGAGACCTCTTACCGTCGCTTCACAAAGGTTATTGTTGCAAATTGGCCGCCTCAAACAGACGGCAGCCGGCCGAACCCTTCTACAGCGCCTTCGAAAGAGATCCGAGTCCCGAGCGTACTTGGCCCTTAATACTCTTGGTTACCTGGGTCTTGACGCTAGAGGTCGAACTAAGAGGTTGAAACCACCTTGGTCTTTTGCGAGCCTCGATTGTTCGTTGGCAGTTCCTCACATTCGTGCTAAGCGGAGTTCTCCTTTGGCGGCAACGCGTTCGCTCGTACTGGAACATCTTGAAACTGAATATGCACGTCATCTTCAAATTTTTACTGACGGCTCTGTGGACAAGGTCAGAGGATCTAGTGCAGCTGCTTTTCACATTCCCACTTTGAAGTATGATTGGTCCGTTCGCTTCACTGCAGACGTGTCCTCCACAATGGCAGAAAGCGTTGCCATTGAGGCAGCTCTCAAAAAGCTACGGTTTTGTACGCCTCAACCTGCTGTCATTCTTACAGATTCGAAATCCGCCCTTCAAAGGTTAGAGCACGGGTTCCCTACTGATGCCTTATCTCTAAGCTCCCTACGTTCGGTGCAAAATCTCCGTGTCAAAGGCTTCTCCATACGATTCCAATGGGTGCCATCACACATAGGTATCATAGGCAACGAGATGGCGGACAGCCTCGCCCATAGAGCGCTGTCTGGGAATCCTTTGCGAAAAGTGCCTCAAGAAGACAAGAGACTCTTCAGAGAAGCGGTGTCAAGCCACTTCAGTTTTTTGTGGAGCTCACCTCACAAGCCATGTGTGATCAAGGGTCTCAAAAGAAACCAAGCCACCTTACTGCTCCGCATTCGCACGGGCTCTGCTCGTACCCCTGCGTGGAAGTATAAGACTGGCCTGGCGTTATCACCATTATGTTCAACGTGTGGTGTGTGCGGTGACATAGAACATTACCTAATGTGCTGCATTGTGTATAACGCGGAAAGGAGGGTGTTATTCGGGTCCCTCAAGAACACAGGACTTCCTCACAGCTCTCTTCAGGACATTGTTTTCCCGCGCGGGAAACCATTGTGTAGGAAGGAGGTCTCTCGCCTTCTGTTAAATTACCTAGAGGACACGGATTTGGCTTCCACATGGTGAACTGAGGAGTGACCATTTGTGATGGGGACGTCTGTGTCTGATTATGCGATTTATTTATTTTAAGTGTCGCTACGGTGGAGCAATTGCCGGCAGCAACTGCAAGGCTAATCCCACCAGTAGCCTACAACAACTCAACTCAACTCAACTATAGTCTTTTAGAATAGCGGAACGGAGCAAAACGCTAGCGCTAACGCAAACATATATACGGCGGCATCTATACGTAAAAAACCACGAAGTACTTACTCGCAAGCCAAATCCATACAATATGTCGAGTTAATCCAATGCTGAATCTGCATGCGCCTAACTATGGCTGTGCTCCCATACTCAGCACAGACGGCAAAGTACACGGCGGCTAAGCGGACAGCAGCCATCTTAAGTCTAGTTCCAATTCTCACGAAGACGCCAAAGTATACAGCTCCGCGAAGACAGCATCGAAGTCAAGAGCAATGCAGGCTACCTTCCTGTTGAAACAAGATGGCGAGTGAGCAGGACACCTGGAAACTCGACGGGAAGGTCGTGTGCGCACGAGAAAATGTAGTAATGCACTAAGTAATGTACTATGCCCTTAGTGTTAGTCACAAAGTGTTTTTAATAGGTTCGCAGGCGCAAAACTCTAACATACAGAAATAATGTAGATTTTCTCAAGTTGTCGCCGTGAGGTGATGTCGCGCCCTAGAAGCGTCTTCCATACGTCTTCTAGGCGTTTCGAAACGCCTTCCATTACTTGGCCTAGAAGCTGTCTCGGTTGTCTCCTTAGCTGTCCACGTAAACTGTCTCCGATGCTCGCCAGAATTGAAACGCACCCTATGTCAAGAATGAGGGAAAAAATTGCCTACGGCTTAGCTCAGCTAACCCTGGATATGCAAGGCGAAAGCTTGGTTTAAACATACATACATCTTTATTTCAGCAGTTCACAACTTATTACACATACCGTGCTCGCATCAGCGCAAGTCGCTTGTGGGCGGGTCACGGCAGACATGAGGTGCTAGCTTGCTGCTGGCAAAAGAAGTATGACGTATATGTTACATATCGCAACAGCTTGAAGAGAACACTGAACAGGAATATTTTACTGTGTTAGTAGCATGAGAAAAAGAAACTAATTTGAAAAATAGAATTTCCCTCTATTTCTTTGGGAAACACATAAATAAAGACGATCACAATCCTTTTGTTTACAAGACAAAAGAGTAAATAATGAAAGGAACTGTTTAAAAAACATAAGCACACAATACCTGTCAAGTATTTTGAGGATGAAGTAACCGTGCTTTAATTTGTTGTTTGGCTTCTTTTTGGGAATGCTGTTGAATTATTTCTTTCGGCAACTGGTTAAAATAAAAAGGAACGTAATATTCTCGACACTTTTTACCATAGTTCGTATATATACGCGGTAACTGATAAAGGCATGTTTTTCTTAGCGTTTTAGGTTTACTCTGTATTATCTTGTGGCGATTCGAGAAAATATTACGAAGAAGTATAACTTGTACAAACAGATCCGAAAAGGACTCAACACTTGCAATATTACTTCTTACGTCATTGTCTGAACAATCGTAAGCGGTACCATACAGCATGCTCGCAGCTATCCTGTGCAATAGCTTATCCACTCGATCTACTTTCGCTTGTGAGCAGGAACCAAAAACTGAAATACCATATCTGAGCACAGACTGGCCTAGAGCCTCAAAAACTAACCTTCGCAACTTAACAGGCGTGTTAAATTTAAGTGTGTATAACTGAGCTGCTACCGTTCGTAAACGCTTCATTATGTAGTCAATGTGGACATACCACAACATATGGTTGTCAAAATGAAGACCAAGGTACTGAACAGAAGAGGATAGCGGTAGAGACAGGCAAGAGCATTTTAAACACTGAGAACCATGTAATTGAATGGACAGGTCTAGGCTAACAGTCTTATAAGGATTCCCGAAACATATGGTGGTTTTGTCTTTGTTTAAATATATTTGATTAGCATTTAACCAATCAATCACACGTGTTGCGTCTTCTTGAAGTAATTTTACGGCTTCAGAATACGATTCGTGTGATATAAGTAGTGCAGTGTCATCAGCGTATTGAAATATTGCAGCATTCACTTGTAAGTTGGCAATGTCATTTAAGTAAATATTAAATAAAAGAGGTCCCAGGACCGATCCTTGAGGTACACCATATCTAACTGACGTAAAATAACTATATGTATTTTTATAGAAACTACACGCATACGGTTTGAAAAATAATTGGAAAAGAATTTCGAATAAGAACCTCGGAAACCAATACTTTCTAGTTTGTACATCATGATGTTGTGTTCTATGATTTCGAGATCTCTTGTCAGACCTAAGAAAAGGCCAAGCACAATACTATTTTGATCAATATTTTTACATATATAATCGTTACATTCTTCAAGCAGATCGACTGCACTTAACCTACGTCTAAAACCGTATTGGGAGGGACTTACAATACCAAATTTATCGCAAAAGGATACCATGCAAGTGTAAATAAATTTCTCCAATACATGCGCTAACACGTTCATTATTGCAATTGGTCTATAGTTATTTTTATCTGATTTACTACCTTTCTTATAAATTGGTCTAATTACTGAGGTCTTTAAGCCCTGCGGGATTATACCTCTTTCGAAACATCAGTTTAAGATAAACAGGAGTACGTTTTGCAGATGATAGAAACTGCACTTTATATCTCGCACTCTTATTCGGTCATAATCTGCCAGTTTCTTGAGTGGAACTGCGTTGATCAAGTCCCACAGGTCACTTGCATTAATGGATGGTAGAATAACAGAGTTTGGAATCATCTGCCCTAGGTAACTTAAACTCGGAGTTCTAGAAGACTGCTGTTTTAGTTTTGTTAGTGATAGTTCAAAGGCATCTTTAAAGGAGTTCGCAATGTCCAACGACTCTGCAGGCGAAAATGTTTTCAGCAAGCCATCATCTAGATTTTTTACGTTCAGGTTTTCCCGCCAAGTCTTGCAACAAGCCCCATGTCTTTCTTCCGTCACTGCGACAGTGTGAGAATTTTTCAGCGTAGTATTCCCGTTTACTTATTCGTAACTGAGCATTAAGCTTGTTACGTGCGGTTCGATATTCTTTTTGCAGATCTAGATTTGTCGGGTAACTTTTACGAAGCCTCCATAATCTATCTTTTTGGTAAGATAGTTCTACAATGGATGCAGTTATGCATTTTTTCCTCGGATTTCTGCGTTTCAAATTTTACTTTTTTCGTGGCCAGTAAAAAGAACGTACTAAACTGATTTGCCAATTGATTATACGTTGTCACATGGTTGTATGTGTCTAATGTCGTCCAGTCAAAGTTTCTGACTAGCTTATCTACTTTTCTGTCGTCTATGAAGTACCCCCACGTGATTTACGTCATCTTCAGGAGCGATAGTATCTGTAACACGCAAGGCTGTGAAATAATGACCTGCCACTTTTTTATGTATAACTACCGCTTCGGTTTCAAAGTGTGGGCATCTCGACGCTATATGATCAATGCATGATCTCGTGAGGCGAGAAGCTACAAGTTCTTCACGGGTGAAATCGTGTATAAGATGTACCAAACCATGGGCTGAAAGCAGATCGACATAGTCAGCGACTCCCTGTTTTCTTGGTTCGGTGATATCAATGTTTATATCTCGATCCCGCTATAATTATGTTATGACGAGCATGTTTAGTGAGGAATGTAGACAATTCAGATAAAAATGCTTTCAGATCAGAATTAGATGGTCTGTATACTGCTAATACCACGAAAGTAGCTTTAGGCTTGCATAATGTATTTATTTATTTATTTATTTATTTACCCTCAGGGCCTTTCGGCATTAGAGATGGGAGTGGGTTATACAACAAATAAGAAGAAAATAAATCATGAGCTTATACATAATATTTGCTAATTATACAATGTAAACGGAACGACTTCCGCTGCGGAAAAGTCAGCAGAAATTACTTCCATTATCCATTCGTTTCTAACAAAAACATAGACACTGCCGCCCTTGCTCAGGTCACGGCACTTTGAATGTGACTGAAAACCTTTGAGAACAAACGCTGCAGATTCGGACTGCGTTGTATTTATTTTTCTCGAATAAACCCTAGAAGTGCGAGATAGCATGGGCAAATATAAAGAGTGCATCGCGCACCGTCATTCCAACAACCTATCACGCAAGGATAATTCCGAGTCTAGTGGACGAGACGCCGCAGTTATCCTTTGACTGCGCGGTATCGTGGTCACGCGACAGAAAAAGAAATGTATAGGGACTGCGGCGTTAAGGTGGCAGACGTCAGCAGCAGCGTGGGCAGAGCGCAGAGAACAGTGCACCCATTCCGGTAGCGCACCAGACGTTGCGGCGCTGTAGCGGCGTCACCCCACGCTGCTCCCTACGATTAAATAGCGCTAAGCCGATGTTAGAGATTTGGAGAGGCTGCGAAACAAAAGGGACGCGCATGCAAGAGCACACGTCTTAACACGTATCAGGCACCTTTTTTCACTTGTTGGCACTGGTCCGCGTTTTTTGCCCGAAGCCATGGCTCATGTCGTTGTGTCCGCGACTGCAAATCGCCGACAGAAGAAAAACATCGAGTTTGGTTCCTTCACAGCGCGGCGCTTTGATGGGCTGCGGCCGTCCGCTACTGCGCGACAGCGCTAAGTGCTGAACTACTGGCGATTCACGCGCCCCTTCGTCGTGCCTTCGTCCCGGCCATCAGCAGCAGAGGAGCCGAACGTGGCACTAGAAATTTATCAAGCGCGACAAGCGCCAGCGCGAGAGCGAGGGTGCGGAGGAGAAGTTTGACGTCACTAGGGGTACTCTCGTCGCGAGCGCGCGAAGCGCGATAGCAGCGCCGGCCCCGCAGCCGCTCCGGCCGCCTTCGCCGTGTTCCATTTTATTCTGTCCGCGACTGTACGTACGTGAGAGCTCCAGCACCCCTTTACGCAAAGCGCATGCACAGTGTAGTGGACGCAACCTTAACGCTAACGCTAACTCTTTGCGCTTGCTGCCATACGCTATACTTAACAATTCTATTGAAAATGTAGTTTATTGGTTGGATTCTCTGTGCGCTTCTAGTTTTCTACTTCTTCGCCCGCAGGTTTAAATTAGACAGGCCGGTTCTTCTGTATGTGCTTTTACATCGTTGCATTGTATGATGCATAGCTCTCTCTCTCTCTCTCTCTCTCTCTCTCTCTCTGTTCTTTTTTTCTTTTTACTGTGTGCGTGCAAATGTGTGCATGCTTTCTTCTTCTTTAGCCATCGCACACTTTCATCTCACTGCGGTCCAGCAGCACTTGCTGAATAACTATTTTTTTTTCGTGTTGCAGTCTGCGGCAATGCCGGAATAGTCAATTTCTACAACATTTCAACATAAAAAGCTTGCGGTAACACAACCTTGAAGGAAGGATAGGGAGGCTAAGTGTAAATACAATCGACGAATTAAACTGATTGATTGATTGATTGATTGATTGATTGATTGATTGATTGATTGATTGATTGATTGATTGATTGATTGATTGATTGATTGATTGATTGATTGATTGATTGATTGATTGATTGATTTACCTTCCCAAAGTAATCAATGAACTATGAGAGACTCCATATGGGGAGGCTTTTGAGTCTAAATTTATTTCCCATATTATGAATTGTGGTCAACGCTTTGCCAATGGAATCGACTTCCGTATGGTTTGTTTGCCGCGCACGAATATTTTACGGAGCAACAATTTTTAGCCTGCTATATAAGACTCCACACTGTTACCTACTACACCACTATGACAGTGCCGTCGCAGTCACAGCGGAGTAACGCCGGAGAGGCGCAATCGCACTTCTCAAAATAAGCGTTCCAATCAATGAACGAAAAATTGAGGCGGGTGTTTAAGAAAGGACGTGGAAAGACAGGGGTTAACAAACACGGCTTACACCTCAGATGATGAAGGCAAAACACGAAGGAGCACTTCACAAGGCTGGGACTTGTTTTTCACATATGGCGAGTTTCTCTCCAACCGCTTGGTCATTCGCGCCATGTTCTTTTGTCCGTATACCGTGTCGAAAGCGTTAGACGAACGTCATGTTTACGCATATAACCAAAAAACCTGAGTAAATGTTCTTACTAGCGATTTTTATGTAGGTTAGGGCTTTCGGTAGAGACATACTGGAACCAACAAGCGCATACCCAACATCGCCTCCGAAAACTACCCTTGTGACTGTCGCATAAAACAGAGTAAGTCCTTCTTGCTGAGTGAGAAGACTAGAGAACTACGGAAAGCTTCTCGATTTATGAATTAAAGTCTTCGAAGAAGCAGAGAAGACAGTCATGATTAACAACTTCACAGAGAAAGCGGAATAGTGGAAGGAAACCACGTGTGCCATGCAATGGCACAGAACTTCTAAACACTACTGTACACCACAGCGCAAGCACTACTGCATTCCCGGAGTGCAACCTGAATGCCAGCACTGCGCGTTCCTGATGAAAGCCCCCCCCCCCCCCCCCCCCATAGCTTCGTCCGTCTCTGCAATCTCTGTAGATACGCCTTCGTGATATATTTCTTTTACCTTTTTTTCTGGCTGCCACTCAACTTCGCGCTTTGTTTGCGGAGAAGTGTGTGCCCTAATCGGATAATGCATACCTCGTCATCCTTAGTTAACTCCGCGTTCTCCTACTGGCAAGCAGCCGCTGGCTCTTTGTTTGCTGATCGCAAGTGCACGGACCAACACAAAACCTCCTGAGCCCGAAGCACTCGCTTCGACAAATACGCAATCGCTTTTGGGGCTTATAGCACAATGGAAATCATTTCCTATTATTGTTTGGGAGCTCGTTCTCGCCTCTAACCTGATAAATGCCGAGCTTGCTCAACGAATGAGGGTATTGCGTGTGTCTCGGCAGCCGTGTCGTTTACTAAGAGCCAGCCCGTCCCAGCTCCAGTAGGGCTGACGTGCTTCAATCACCCGATGCTCGCATACCCAGCTATAGTTTACTCCAGAAACTTTCAACAAAACTGACGCAAACAGAGCCGACCTGGTAACTGTCCTGTCTACGTATCCAAATACCTCCCGCACACTTCAACGCGCTCACCGAATTATACTGAACGGTGAGGGACGACTGGACGCCAAAGTGCAGATCACGTTTTGCAAATCTCATCGGAGCTTCTCTTCACTCCCTGACCACTGAGTTTGGGTTATCATTAAGTGTCATGGGACAGAAGACGTATGCGGGGACGGCCGTATGAAATGCGCCTTGTCCGTGGGCCTTCTCCCTTCATACTATGTTTGTCAAGTGTTTCCGTTTTCAACGTACTCGCTCGATCATATGAGGACTTTCTGCGCAGTTAACCGTCGATACGAATATTCCAATATTCCAATGTACCAATAACCAATATTCACAGTCCTCTCGCGTGACACTCATTATTGAGGACTGCTTGGCAATGCGGATGAGTTCCGAGGCATGACTTCCTATTTGGGCATTGAAGAACCGGGCTCCTTCATTGTAGTTCAGTGCTTTTCGCATTTCCGCATTGGGAAAACAATACGATCAAGAATTTCGGGACCTAATTAGGCGCACCTTTCGAAGTGGCTCTCTCGTGTGCGAAGGAATAACGGCCTCGTGCAGGGAAAAGAACAGAGATGAGCCAAGAGTGCGCACAACGCACTCTCGCTCGAGAGAGCTGACAGAATGGGCTCGTACGCACGTGCGCGCTAACTGGTTGTGCTTATTAGGCGCGGCGATCGTTGAAGAGCGGCGTTGGTTGGAGCAGAACGCCGAGGCCCCGCCGCAGATGGCAGAAAGGAAAGCGGAGAGTTTGGAGTGGTCGAGCGTGTGGACTGGTGTTGTTGTCGACCACGGTGACGTTGGGATGAGTGGGTTCTGAGCTCGGAAATTAGAATAACTACGCAATTCAGATCACTCATTCTCTTTATCTTGCTATGGATAACGTACTACGCACTCTGTGAATAATTAGCTGGCTTCTTTTTTTTTTTTGTTATTGTTGTGTCTCGTTCATAGCCATCTGCTCTGGCTTTCAGCTCCCGTTAACACATTAGAAAAGCGTATGGGTAGAAGTACGGTATCGTAAGTGCAGACCTATGATTTTCTTTTTCTTTCTTCTTTTTTTTTTGGGGGGGGGGGAGGAGTAGTCGAAGCATGTAGTTCTGGAGATGAGTTTTCTTATTTTAAAACAAAACGTAGTAGGAACATAAAAATACAACTTTCGGTACAAAAACATATTCTTTCTGTCATATTCTTTCTTTTTTTGAGTAATAAAAATGCATAAGTGAGTGTGTTTCTATTTTGTGATTTTGTGAACTTCAATGAGCGGCTTTCTTTCTCTCTTTGTCACAAAGTCGTGCTATAAGCCTAATTAGGTTGCAGTAGCCAGTGTGTTCGTTTTTCTTTACTTAAACACTTTGTTTAACGTTTGCTTTTTTTGGTTCCTAAGAAGAATGACGAAAGCGGGAAATGGAAGAAGTAGGAAATAGCGTGGCGTTTTATTCATCCCCGACTAAAAGATATCTTGATGAGGAGACGGCAAGATCGTAAGCAAAAGAAATCCAGGGGTCTGAAGTGCTCCCACTGATGTTAAAGGGGCGTGGCTCTTCTTGGTGTTTATGAGACGCGCCGTTTCACCAAGTGTTCAACAGTATATTGTGCGCTCGAAAGGCGGGAATGAAACGTTTTGTAGGGGAACTAAATACATCCTCGTCGCCGTCGTCGTCCTCGTCGTCGTTGTTGTTGTTGTTGTTGTTGTTGTTCCGGGCGCCGTAGTCACCATATTCGACGCACTTCGAACATATTAATTTTTTTTCCTTATTTGAGCTGTTCTAGTATTTCCTTTCAGAATAGGAAGCTTAAGAAAATTGAATTCAACGTCGATACTCCTGGAGATGATAGCTAAAATTTGAGCACACACTTTATTGTGCTTGCAGCGGAAGGCACTCGATTCAACATCGTGGGGTCGTAGCGTAGGGACGACGCACTTTATAACGCATTTTTATGTGCTTGTAGCTGCATTCTTGCTATTTAGTCATTGTCTGATTGAAATGGGACACTGCCCTTGCTATGGAACTAGGCTGCCACTGCTAATGCCCGTATGGTTACGCTATTTAGGTGCTTGTTGCATGAGTTTGCATGTCTAGTGTGGGATGAGATTTCTTTCTTTGGTGTTCTTTTTTTCTTTCTTTCTTCTTGTTTTTTTGCATGATTATGGTCCTACCTGAGTAGCGTATCTGGTATTTCACGACATAAGGACCTGAAGAGTTCAAGATTCAAGTTTTTCTGCGTTTAAAACCAAGTAAAAATGAATACCACATACTAATGAAGGAGTTTAGCAATGTTTCGCCGTAGAATTCTTCTCTGAATGGGCTACGATCTCTCCTCTTGCTATAATCCTTCTTTTTAAACATTCTAGTGGTAAGTGCTGAAAGTGCTAGGAAATGGGCAGTCTTCTGCGGTTCAAGGCCGGCCTTGCAATGTGTGCAGTCGTTTCTCCGACATGGAACTCACGATCAGCTCACGTGCGAAATCGTGGAACTTGCCCATCATTTAGGGGAAAAAGGCCATGACGTATCTTTTCAGTGGATACCAGGTCATTACGGTATCGTAGGAAATGATCAGGCAGATAAGGCAGCTTGGTTGTCCAACCAAGAAGACCGCTGCGTCCCCAATCCTCTCTCAAGTACCGACGCCGCGAGACAAATTCGCTATCTAGCTCGCAAGATCTCCTTAGCAGAGTGGAATACCGCACATGCAAGGCGCACAAGACCGCACAGACTAAAACCCATCACTTCAACTCAGACCTCCGGCCGGTCTGCACCGACGCGAAGCGTCTCTTTTGTGTCGGTTGTAGCTTGAAGTTGCCTTCACGAATGCCTACTCAGCACTAATTAAGATGAGTGATAGTCCTACGTGTGGTGTTTGCAGATGCGAGGAGAACATTGACCACTTATTGTGCCATTGTCCTTAATTTCAAACACAAAGACAATCTTTGTCCAACGCATTCAGGAAATTCTATGATCGTCCTCTGAGCGAACAGACATTACTAGAGCACCGTCCACTCCGATGATCGGCTCAGAAGGCAGTGAAGGCACTTTTGTGCTTTCTCAGAGCGTCTGGTTTGCGAGAGCGGCTTTAACTCAAGTACTGTCCGTACACGTATCCACACCTTCTCTCTCCTTTCTCTTCCCCTTCTCCCTTCCCCCAGCGTAGGGTAGCCAACCAGACCATTTACTGGTTAACATCCCTGCCTTCCTATATTGCTCTCTCTCTCTCTCTCTCTCTCTCTCTCTCTCTCTCTCTCTCTCTCTCTCTCTCTCTCTCTCTCTCTCTCTCTCTCAGTGTACGGGCATGCGCAACCCTAATTGTTCGCGGCCGGGAATTCACCACAGCGGGTTGATATACTGCAGTCGCAGGAGCCGCTTTCCCCCTTTCCGCGCACCAGATTCAAGCTTCTCCTCATAAGCCTTCTTATTGTGGAGAAGCCAGATAGCGTCAGCGCAGGCTCGCAATTTTTATACCCATCCACATGTACGGGAAACGTTTCTCAATGATTTCTCACTATTAGATGCAGGTTGTTGCATGTAAAATATATATAAAAGGGATAGAATAGTGCTATTCTCTGGACGCATTGCTTGCAATACAAAGCCTATGAGCACGACAAATACGACTTGCAGTGACGCAGTAACCAAGCCTTTCTAGCACAGCAGAGAACCGAAATATTGATTACCTCGACGTTTACTTGAGATTCCGCAGCTTCTCACTAGCAGCCGCCATAATGATGTCCGACAGCGCCAGCAATTAGAGCAGACGTGCTTATAAACTAGCAGACGTGCTTGACAGCCACGTATAGTCTTGCCCTCCGTCTACGCATGCGCGGATCTTGCTGAATGTGCGCGTAACGCTTAGCGATATTTCTAAAGAAAAATTCTCGCCAGCCAACCGCATCGCAAAACTGGGGCCCTATAACGTAAAACTATTCCAATATGTTTTTATTCCAATCTCCTGACATCGAATTTGCGTAACCGCCGACGCAAGCACCGGGCAGTCACGCCCAGGGTTGTGTGAACAGACTAATCAAGCGCTCTCCTCGTTCATAGGAGGTCAATTTTGTTTGCTTGAAAAACGAATAACATTGCCTACACTGAGCGGCTTGTCTTACCTAATTGGCTAACAAGAGGCGAGGAACACGGTCAAGTGGAGAGGGATTCCATAGGGCCGAGCCACTGCACTGAAAGTCGATAACCGGATGAAGTTGTTGCCGGCGTCTGCGATTGGTCCGCTTTCTCTTACTTTGCTTGCGGTGGCTGGTCGAAAATCGCGGCGGCATGCAACGGAAGCTTAAGAATGGCGCTACAACGGATCCTCAGCACATAAGAGTTGGCAGAATGAGGTCGTAAACATGCCGAAAGTGCTCGAAAACGTTACACGGCCACGCAAGAAGTTTTATTATGCGCAAATAAACCCATCCTCTCCGGCAGGTACGAGTAGCCCGCGCCTGAGCGATCGGCGGCAACTATCTTTTATTCCTTTCGGAACGGGGCAGCCTGCGGCTATTCAGAAGAAAATTCAGTTTTGTTCGGCATATTAATGCATCTTTAATGCGTACACGTCACTTTGACACGGTGAGTTTTTGCGGTTTTATGACGTCGCGTGACAAGCAGGTGAAGTGGGTGCAGCCCGAAAACGTTTGACCAATAGTCGGGGGCTAATGGCGAAAAGTCGTCGAATCAGAAATAACTATTTTTCTTTCTTCGGTCAAATCATGCATAATCAGTGTTTACAAGTCATATCAGATGGGGAGCTATCGCGGTTTTCGTGACGTCGCGCGACAAACAGGTGAAGTGGGGGTGGTCCAAAAAAGTTTTTGGCCAATCGCGGAGGGGTGAGAACAGAATTAGAATAGAAGTTTGGAATAGTTTTACGTTATAACGCCACTGCTCAGTCAAGAGTGGAGTGTCAATCGATTCCACACATTTGTTGCTAAGTGTTAGGTCAAGTTGCCGAACGCAGTGATGATATGCTAAGTGTCCTGAGAGTACACAGTGCGCTTTTTTTTTCATTTCAGATAAGCCCAGTTTCAGCCTGACGTGTACAGGTAAACACTGAGTCGGCTTTGTGGTCTTGTAACGCTAGACAATGGATATGCGTTGCAGAAGTTTTAAAAAGGAATAAAGTAAAATACAAATACTGTTTAAAGACTGTGCATCTTAAGTACCTCAAGTAATCTTGTATTTTGGAACCTAGCCGCATACGACTACGATAAACTTATCCGCAAAAGACGAGAAAAATTCAAGATGAACAGTACAGTACTAAAAATACCTCATTCCTTACGCGGCTGTGTTTAAGTGTAGTTACTAGCAATATTTCTTTTGGCAATAATGACTACAACGATTTCCTAATGTTATAATGTTAGAAAAATCGTGTATATAATTGTCTCACATTCATTATTTCTTTTTTTACTTGAACATGGAACTGATAAAACCGTAGGTATCACTTCGAACATAATAAAATGTCTTCATTATTTGAGCTGTTCTAGTATTTTCCTTTCAGAATAAGAAGCTTAAAAATTAAATTCAACGATGATACTCTTACGGATGATAGCTACAATTTGAGCGCGTACTTTATCGTGCTTTCGGCGGTAAGGCGCTCGCTTCAACATATCGGTGTCATAACGTGCGGACGATGCACTTTGTCGTGCATCTTTACGTGGTTGTAGCAGCATCCCTGCTATTTAGTCGCAACACTTCCTGGAACTGAAGCGAAAATAATGTTTTGTCGAGCAGCTGGTGGCCTGTGAAGGGCCGTCACTTCATGCCTGCTATGCTAAGTGTGCGTCACATTCTGCGTTGCTGTTACCCAGCCCAACCAATAGCACCTACCTAAATTAAAACCACCATGCAATAAAAATTACACAGAGTCCTTACTCAGCAGGCGCACAACAAAGCGGATATACTATTTTACTTTTTAAGACGAATACTCCACTGATATACAACAGAGTGATCATATTTGCACCGGACTTTCAAATCAGTCGACGCGCTCACAGTCCCAAATAAAAGTGAGACACACTCCATCGATAAACCAATCGCACTCCCGATCTTGTGCTTCGACAGAAGTCACATAAATAACAGCGAAAGGTTTTTACGAGCCACGGCATAACTGCAAGGGAAAGGTCATCGAACTGAAATTATCCGCTACGTAACTACGACGAACCTGGCGCTTAATATGGTTTCCTTTTCAATACGTCAACCACTCATTGGTTAGTTTATGTCAGCATCGGTACTGTGTCTTTATTTAGTCTGGGTTACAGTACACGACGTGCCTCAATTAATCACGTTAAGTGCCCTTCGCGCGATACTTTTGTCTCTAACATTACAAATACGCCGGTTCGTTCTTTGTAATGGTGACACCACATTTCCGGAACAATAAAAAAGGAACAGGAATGCGAGCAAAGCTTTTAGTGTTCATTAGGGGTACGCTGTAGATAAATAATGCGATAGCGTTAATGCACCCGTGTCGCAGGGAATCCAGTATAGGCGTCCCGTGTGCAGCGTCCCCAATAGCCTGAAAGCACGGACCATCGCAACAGCTAGATAGTATCGGATCACTGAACCTACACGAAGCAGGCCCGTCTGATCATCAACAAACTGTTGGTAAGTGGCACATTGTTTGAACGAGTACTAATAAAAAGCTGGAGTATTAGTTTGCTCCTTTCGTTTTTCTGATGGAGCACTATAGATGTCAATGTCAATCGGGGAAGTAAAGGAGCGTCACACGCTCGGCGTAACTTCCATCAAACGTGCTCGTCAAATGATAACAAACTTTCTCGTGGTGAGTTTTTCTCACGATGTTCGGCGTTTAGAACTACTGATGTAGATGTAGCCTACAAGAATCTTATGTGGCTTGTATATATAGCGAAAGATATCGAATCGAAAATGCTCATTCTGTATCAAAGCTAGCGCTGTGAGGGCTCAATAACTTCAAATCGCCCAAGCGCTGACGTCCGCGTCTACTCGCGAGAGTGGAACTTGCGCAGAACAACCGCAAGGAACACGTAACCGACTACAAATAACCTTTTCAGCGTGGACGAAACTTTTGTGCTGTGGCAGTCCGTCCGCAAAGAAAAGAAAGTTGAAGAGAGACACGTGTATTCGGCTGCCATGTTGGTCGAGCCGCGAAAGAAGCAAGATTGTGACGATGATGAGGATCATTTAATGGTGGTTACAACATGATAATATTCATAACATTATGATAATAATACAATCATAGGAGCTGTGGCACATGGCCACTGTAGCGGGTTGGTCTTCAAAGCTGTTTGCTGGCTTGAAGACTCTGGTCCCAGCAGGAGAACGGAAGCCATTATTCAGAATGTGTCGCCCGAAATTCGCAAAGCTTTTTCATCCGTAACATTTTATTTGTATATGGCCCGTCGTGGTGCATTGTAGTATTATTGGGGCAAGCTTCATGTTATGAACCGTTTTTAAGTACGATCATTTCTGTTAATGCGATCCTATGTGTGTGACGAGAACGCGCAATATCCTGTCTTTCTGTGACCTCCACGCATGGCGCATGAACTTCATATTTCAGTAACATTCTTATTCTCGCCTGGATCACTGAGCGTTTCAAAAAGGAGGCAATTTCTTCCATATTTGTCTCCTAGTTCTAACGTTAAGGCATTACATGCCCTATTACGCGAAAATCCGTCGGCGTAGTCGGCATGACCGAAATATGGTACCAAAAATAACCGACGGCGGAAAGAGTAAAAACACGCCAAGAAGTGCTCGGGTTGACGTCAAACTTCCGAGGGAGGTTCCTGTAAACAAAGTAAATTAATGGCTTTGTAAAGAAAATTTAGTAAATTTCGGTCTGAGTGGGAATCCGATCCAGGCCTCCGGTGTGCGAAACGAACACGCCGCCCCGAGCTCACGGCGGCTCAGCGGTTATCGTCGAATAAAGGTGCGCCCAGGGCGTGCGTCATTCCACACTCGATGTCGTGGCCAATGGGGAGGAAGTGACGCCACGTTACGAGCGCATAAAATGAAGATCATTAACGTCCCATCGAACGACGTTGAGCGGCACATCGAGTTATGAACACCTCGCGGGAAAGCGTGCGCAAGGAGACGCTTGGAGCGTTAAGGGCACGCGTAGCAGAATATCCGGTGTCGGAGCAGGCGCCCTTCCCGTGAGCGAAAATTGCCGTATTTATTTAGGTATATGTATAAGCCAAGCCTTGTTATATGGCATACGGTATAAGCGGGTTATATTGCTACACCATTCTGTAACTACAGTTGACGACACCTTGACTTACATTTTTCACAAGCTCATTTCTCGGTATTTTGAGAAAGGCAGGCAACAAAAAAATGTCACGAGAAAAAAAAAACACCGAAAGTGCATCGCTTTTATGTTAAATCTTCTCAGACTTAAATATTAAAAGTGGGAAACAAAAACAGAAACCTGAAAATTATGCAATATTTTTCGGCACGTCTGTGCGCTACTTCCATGATTGGCACACGTAAGAGGCCGGATTTCTACCAGAAAGTTCGCCTTCGTGCATAACGTTCCTTGCCAGCGTTTCTCGGTAACATAAGCTGCAGTTGCCGGGAAGCGTGAGAAGCAGTCAGGGGTATGTGAACGCTATCGCATTCCACTCTTAAAGGGGAAGATGAAGCGTCCACGAAATTTGATTCGGCCTTACCTAGGCGCAGTTAGAACGCAGGCAAGAGCTTGCGCGGAGAAGGAACGTGCGAAAAAAAAAAACATTTCACCTAAGAGACTATAATGCTTTCACATTCCCACACTTAACCAGTCTAACGTGTCTCTGTCGATTTTTACAGCGAAGCTGTTTATGGCTAGGCCCCCGCTTATTTTTCCGGTGCGTGTACGAAAATCGTGGGCCGATCCCGTAGATAGTAAAGAAAGAATCCAAGCACAATACCACATGCCCCTGCGGACTCCGGCTAGTGGGCTCCGGGACCTGTGAAACGGCTTTAAACTACCCTTGTCACATCTGGGCCCCCAAAAGTTCGCAGGCACAATGGAGAGGATAGATGTTTTCGAAATTGTTGTTTACATTTTCCACGTGATGAAAATAACTCTGTCTTATTTATGGCTTTCCTTTATTCAAAGCAAGCCTGCGCGTGCATGTTTCTGGGTAGATTTCTGTTTGTTTATTGGAGTCTTCTGCCGCTGGGGTCTCGGGCAAAATCTACGGGGAGCGTGTACACCTGACCTGGATGCAACGTACGTAGAGCATACTTCGCGAGAATCTGGAATGGCTTCGCTGATTGCGAGCTTCTTAAACAGCCCGAGGTAGCTCCCGCTGCAGAGTCGTTTCAGGTCTCGGTCGTTACCTGGGTCCCTGGATACGAGCGCATCGACAACGATTGTCTCGATGCTGACTCGCTGGCAGTAGCGCAAGAGGTACTCTCGTATGGGTTTGTACTTCTCTACCTTTGTTTGTCGAGCTGCCTCCAGAACCTCGAGTCGATTCTCGAACGGACAGGTCACGTCGATGATGATCGCCTCCTCTTCCTTGACAAGACCACATCGCGGCGGAATGTCGTGGCGGAATGACAAGTGTCGTGTTCTCGTGAACCAGTGTGAACTTCATTGCGGTGGCACTCTTCACCCGGTCAACAATTTTGTCGTTGCGGCTGGTGTATGCAGAGCTGTGGCTCCTGGAGTGACACAGGACGTGCGGAAGGGTTTCCTGCACGTAGCATATGCATACCCTGCAGCACTGGTCCAAGGCACGTACCCAGGGTCTGGCTGCGTTCAGGGGCAGTATAGGTTGAGGCGTGCTCTATGCATAAAACGCCAGTCGCAGAACCGAGTGAAGTGATCATACCGAATGAAGTTAGAGCTGGTGGGGTCTGCGGCGGCACACTCCATCACCTTTCCTTAGTTAAGTCTCCCATGGAGGGCGTGGTCCTGTGTGCGCATCATGTTAGCCCCGAGCGTTCTCAGCACTTTGGTGTGGTGCTATGGAATCAGGGTGTCCTTGCCGCAGGTGATGATGGTACCATGATCGTACATCTGTCCAGAGGCATCAAGACGGCGAGATGCCTTCGGTGTTTCGGTCCACACCGACCGCAGCTGGCTTCCTTGAGCTCGGAAGTCGCCCTGTCTCTCCGCTATGGTATCCTGCGAGATCGTCTGAAGTTGCGGGCCTTCAAAGAAATTCGGAAGTGATTTTGGTTAACGACGCAGCTCCAGCTTCCGGGCTTCGAGGTCTGCTGAGGTCAAGAGTTTGAAGGCGTTGTCAATCCGGTAGGTGTCGCTGGTCTCTGCGGCAAGGGGGATCCTGCTGATCCGACCGCGGAACTGCCATAAATGTACTCGTTTGCCGCGTTTGCTGGCAGAAAAAAGTGTCCTGCTGATAAGCGGCGGGGGGGGCGTCGTCGAGGCATGCCCACTCTGCTTTTCCCACAAGCCCGCACCGCATGGCGAAGCTGAGTGCGGGAGAAGGAGGAGGAAATAACTTTATTGTGTGATCTGCGAGTTGGTGGGGAGGGCCAAAGGCCCCAACTAGGTGACGGCCAGGAGTTCGTGGATCCTGGTGGCATCCTCGGACCGCTGGACGGCCAATAGTTGATCCTCGAGGGCGGGGCTGAGCAGCGCGGCTTCCCAGCGCGTGCGAAGGCTGTTGCTGGAGGCCGCGTTCTCGTTATTGTTATGTATCCTTCGGCATTCCCATAATATATGCTCCAGAGTGGCTCTGGATCCACATGTGTTGCATTTGTCCGTTTGATATATATTTGGGTATATGACGAGCGAGAGCGCAGGAGCGCAGTTTGTAACTGCCGCCATGCGACAGACTGCTCTTTTGTCAATTTTGGACGAGGTCGCGAAAATGTGCCCCTATAGTGTTCCGTGATGGCATTATATGTGGTCATTCTGTCCTCCCACTCCCACTCATTTACCGCACCGTCACGTCCGTATGGTGCCGGGGCGTCACTTGCGACTGCAGCTCGGTTCGTAAGCCCTCGAGCCGCGTCGTGTGCCGCCTCGTTATTGCCGTCCTCCGCGAGGGTGTGAACGGGTGTCCACGTGATGCATATCTTTATTTTGCAATTTTGGCCTCTTGCAAGAAGAATGCGTAGTGCCTCCGGGGAGATTCGGCCGCTGGCAAAGTTTCTTACTGCTGTCTCAGAGTCGCTGGCTATCACGGTTGCGTTATATATAGTCTGAGCTACTGCGAGCGCTATGGCCACTTCTTCCACTCTATTGTTACTTGTGGTGAGTATCAGCGCGCATGTCTTACATTGTTTTTCGCTTTCGGTTGCGGCTGCGGTAAACCCCCGTCTGCGACTGTATCGAGCCGCGTCTACGAAGACTGCGTCCTTGTCGCTGCCGGATTTCTTCTGTATCTGCTTCGCTCTGTTCTCTCGTCTGTCCTTATTTTGTTCTGGGTGCATGTTCTTTGGTATGGGGGGTATTACCATTGTTTCCTTCGTCTCTCTCGGGATGTCCACCTTAACACCATGCTGTGTGTGGTAACGTATGTCTAGTTTCTCTAGGATGTGTCTGCCTGTTCTAGTCTTAGAGAGGCGTTCATATTGTGCCGTACATTGCGCTTCAATGAGCTCGTCTATCGTGTTATGTAAGCTTAATTGTAGCAACTTGTCCGTGCTGGTGCTGATGGGTAGGCCTATGGCTAGTTTGTATATTTTCCGAATGAGGCTTTCTTGTTTGATCCTTACCGTGACCTGCCATTTCAATTACGGCGCTACGTATACTATTCTACTCATTATGAAGGCCTGTATTAACCTTATCGTGTTTTCCTCTCTCATCACGCTGTGTTTGTTTGCTGTCCCTCTGATTAGCCTCATGATTTGCCCTACAGTTCCCTCCAGTCTTCTGAGGGTTTCTCCGTTGTTGCCCTTGGCTTCGATGAGGAGCCCCAATACCCTGATCCTGTCGACCTTGGGTATTGGTTCCCCATCGGCTGTCTTTAACTGTATCTCATCTCTATAAGTGAGATCTTCCCTGTAGTTGCCTGGTTTGGGACCTCTGCGAGTCGTTCTGTAGAGCAGCAGCTCCGATTTCTCTGCCGAGCAGGTTAGCCCTGTCCCCTTTAGATATTGTTCGATTGTGTCAACCGCTGTTTGAAGCGTTTGTTCTATTTGCCCATCACTTCCGTTTTTCATCCGTAGGGTGATATTGTCTGCGTATAAGGTATGATTGAGTCCCTCTATTTCTTGTAGCTTGGATGGCAGCCCGATTAGCGCCAGATTGAAGAGCATCGGCAATAATACCGAGCCCTGTGGCGTACCTGCGCTGCCTCTCTCGATCTCCTCCGAAACTAGGTCCGCTATCATGATCTTTGCCTTTCTGCCCGTTAGGAAATTGCGTACGTAATCGTACGTCCGTTTTCCCAGTCCTAGTTCTCCTACTCTGTCTAGTATCGTTGCATGTGTTACGTTATTGAAGGCCTTCTTTAGGTTGAAACCGAGAATTGCCTTTGTCGATCTGCCCGAATCTTCTATGATCTGATGTTTTAGTTGTAAAAGAGGGAAAGACGAAATTTTTGACCGCGTTAATCCTCTGCCAAGAGGCGAGCATGGAGGGCAGCAGGCTGCGTCCGGCGTCGATTCCGTCGTTGATCATGCTGCTGTCTGGCAACAGAAAGAAGCCGACAGGGTGCCCTAGAAATTTCTGCCCCTCGTAGTCCCCTATGAAGGGAATTGCTTCGCCATTTACAGGTAATTCTGTCGGCTGCGTGCCTATGGGGGTTTTGCCAGAGAGGTGCAGATATATTAATTTCCCTGAGTTGAGCTGGAGTCCTAACCGAGAAGCCAGGCGTGCCACTATGTTAATGCTACTCCTGAGTTTACCTGGGTCGTCCGCCAGCAGTGTCAGATCGTAGGCGCAGGCAAACACGTTGTGCTGCTTGTCACCTCCCTGAACTGCTCGCACGATGGAGTCGATCACCAGGTTAAACAGGCTGCTCGGTGGGCACCTCTGGCTAATCGCGGCTGAGGTGTCAATCGGTGCGGTCGTGCCGACCTCAGCCACAATTCAGGATTTGTTGCCGCGGTAAAGACGGCCTGCAACAGTGGCTCAGAAGTCCTCTCCGGCACCTACTCCGTGGAGTGCCTCAACGAGAGCGTTGTGCGGGACAGAACCAAAGGTGTTGGCAAAGTCGAGGAACGCCACGCAAAGGTCCCCACAGCCGGCCCGCGCTGCGTCCAAGCGCTCCTGCAGCACGAAGTTGTGTTGGAACACGCCGTCGTGCGGCAGAAACCCCTTCTGACACTGCGAGAGCACTTCTTGGTCGCACAGCCACTGCTTTAGACGGGATGCGAGGCAACCTGCACACAGCTTGGAGATTGCGCTTTGAAGGGAGATGGGCCTCCATTTCGTGACGTCGTGAGGTGTACCGTTTTTCTGGATGAGGATCGCCCTTGTCTCCTTCCAGGCAGGGGCCTTGCGCTGGTAAGTGAGGCAGGCAGTAATCACTAGTAAGAAAAAATGCATCAGAGCGCCAGTGCTGGTACGTAACGGGGTCACTGCCGGAGGCTGTGTTCTCGCATCTGCGAAGGCGCGCAGCCATTTCTCGGTCAGTGAATTTGGCTATACAGGGTTCTCTCAAGTCACTAAGACGTGGTTTGTTCAGGAGCGGACCGGTGTATGCTCCTCTGGGTGCCCACGATGCGGGGAAGTGTTCCTCCAGCTTATCGAGGGCTATCAAGCAGTGCTTTGACTCGCCTTGCACGATGAGGCTAACCGCGAGGCGACGGTTGCGAAGGTACAAGCTCTGAACCTGCTGAGCGTTCTTTGGGTTTGTCGGGTGCCTTGGTTTGCCAGCAGTGGGTGCCGCTGGAATTGTAACCTCTTTGGGAACTTCCGAAGTGATATCGTTCAGTATGGACAGAAACCCACACCAACACTCAGCAGAAACCGGTTCCCGAAGCAGGTCCCGCATTTTCCTCGTGTGCTCAGCAATCAAGCACGTGTCGTCGATTGGTCCTGAAAGGGAGACTTAGTGAGTTCAGCCTGTGAAGCATTCGGCCCCTGTGCATGGTCTCAGGAGAGAGTTGTAGTTGCGTGGGGGATACTGCGTCGCTACGGCTGCTCCTTGGTGCCGAGTTTAGTGGCTCGGATTGGGCTGTTTCTGGCTCCAGGAGGGCTGCAAGAGGGCTGCACTGATGAGGGAGGCTTCTGGCATTGATGTAGCCGGTGTTGCCGGTGCAGCCGGCGTAGCCAGCTTAGTATGCGTGGCGGTCATCGCCAGGGGGCTGCCACGTGTCGAAGTATTTGGCGTTGAAGCATGTGTGAGCTCCTTCGAGGCCGCCGGTGTTGCGGTCGTGCCTAAAAGGGAGGAGTCAATGCCATAATCGTCGCTGATCGTTGGTGAAGTCTGTTGGTTTGCGGACGAAGCTTGCCGCGCTGTCGCTTTTATCCTGTGTGCCACCAGGTGGTTGTTGAATCCCTTCCTAGAAGAAAAGGAAGAAGGACATTCAGTGCACATGTGCGCGTGTTGCATCTGCGCAGACACTTCGTCAAAGCATCCGTGCGACATTGGTTGGTTTCCCAGAATTTTTCTGCGAAGAGTGCAAAAATGTGTAGTCGTTAGGATCCGGACGCCATGCTGTTGCTTCAGGTGTCGCTGAGTACACTGCTGTTGGGATGTCCGTACTGTCAGTGAGTAGCTAGTTAATTAGCCTTCTTCTGCGCATTCAACGTAGCCGCGGAGAGGAAAAAAAAGTGTCAACTCTAGCTCGAGACGCATCGGCGGTGATTCAGGGATGGCGTGTTTGTTGTCAGGTTGTGGTGGGCTGGCGGGCGGTAAACGAACGGGGATCCGGCTACGTGGCCTGAAATCCGGGGGCCTTGAGGCTGGCGCCATCTTGTTAGGGTTGACCTAAGTGGACAGCGGGAAACGAAGGAAGGGGAAAAAAGTGGTACAGAATAAGAACAAAGCGTGTGTCTCACTGCAGGTGTTAGTGTAGGCAAGCACGTTGTGCTGCTTGTCGCCTCCCTGAACTGCCCGCACGAGAAGGTTGATCACCAGGTTAAACAACAGGCCGCTCAGTGGGCACCTTGAGAGCAAGTGAGTGTGTATCTCACGACACTCCACAGCGAACCGGCAAGTTTAGCGCCTGCAAGAGCGTGCACAAACAGTCAAAAAAAGGAGGAAAGAACACTTCGCGGCGCCAGTGGCGCATAGCACAAACCAAATAAGAAAAGAAAGAAACAAAATAAAAAAAGGAGGAGAGGCTGGCTTGCGAGCGAGTCGCAACTCGCTCAGGCGAGTTAAGGATTAAGGACGCCCTGGACCCGCTGGAAAATTAAGGACGCGCTGGAAGTTAGGGCATGCAAAAGAAAGCTTCCAAAAAAAAACTATTAGGTTATGTTAACAAGCGAGAAAAAATAAAAAGAAGAGGAAAGGAAAAGAAGTACTCCATTAAACAAGGCAAGCGGTGAAACAGGCAACGTTGACTCTTACCACCTCATCAGGTTGTTTCAGGGGTCCAGTTACATAATTACACAACTCTAAAACACATAATTACACAAGACTCAATGCATGCAAGTAATACACTACAACAGAATCATGCGCACTTATGCGACGGCAGTGCTTCTACCGAAGATCCAGTATTTTTTTTTCCTATTCCAAGGAGCGTATCTAGTTCTGTCTTTTATAGAAGATGCACAGTTTCTTCTTACGTCAAGGGGGGCGCACTTCCACGTTGTTCTCAGTTAAGAGGCCTACAAACGATAGCCGCAGTAACTGCTAAGGCACGCAGTCAGCCGGCCACCATGACTCGCAGGAGGGCGTTAGCAAATCCCGTAGCTTCCCGGCTCCCAAATCCCGTGAGCCGAGCGCACAAAGATTGAAAACAGCAGCTGTAGCCCGGCCGAGACGGGTTGCTTCTTGGATGGTCAAGCCGACATTACAGCGCACTTTGATCTCAGCCCAAAAGGCCGACCCGCGCCGGCCGTGTCTGCATTCGAGCCGCACTCTCTTTGTCGGCGTTCCAAGCGCTCCGCCTCTAGTTTCCTTTCCTTCCGCTCTCCCGGGATGGCGGTCCCGTCGAAACATCAAGCATGTTTAGTTTTCTCCGCCTCCTCGGGGTCCCATCGCCAACGCGAATGACAATAAATGTGTGTGCGTACCTTTTCGTCACAATGACCACCGATCGAGACAATAAATGAGCTCGTACCTTTGTTCGAAATTATGTGTCGCCTTTGTGTCGTGTGCTAAGCAGCTTCGCTGGTCATCGATCTTAACAGAGTGGAATGGCTCATGGTTTTTTTTTTTTTTCGCTCTGAATTATTCTGTTATCAGCGCACCAAAATGAACAAATACTGATCAGGCAGATTGAAAATGTGAGAGAGATTAGACTTTAGGTGACGGTAACCGAATTGGCTGTCGTGACCTTATTACGGTCTTCGAGGAGCTTGCTTTTCTTCCATGCGCCACTTGCACAAACTTCGTTTGCATGAATTCATTATGCAGGAGGCACTTATCAGCTGTGCGCAAACCGTAGATCCGCCTGAAATGTGATTAAAAATTCCTAATTTGGCAGACTCTGCGTATTTAGTGTCCTTCACAGTTTCGACGTATGAGAATAAATATCATCACACTCTCGTGTTTTTTGAAGGGTTTTAACAAGTGACGCTGTATCGCATTATTACTAAGTTCGTGCTTCCATGTGCACTGTGTTTAGGAAATGTTGGTTCCTTCAAGTGGCGCTGGATACTGTTTTACACCTTATCACATTATGCGATCTTTGTTTCCTTATTTCTTTCTTTTTTCTCGCGTGCCTTCTTTGTTTTTTGTTTTGTTTTGTATTTTTGTCCCGCTTGCAGCACTATAAACGAGAAGAAAGGGGGTTAATCCTCCAAGGTTATGTTTCGGTTCCCACCTGCGGCAAGTTGTTTCTTCATCCATCTTAATTTTCATTATTTTTATCATTTCTTTATTTCATTTATTAAGCACAAGTAATTTCCCCTATGTTGTCATTGGTGTCAGTGTTTGTTGGCTTCTTATGTTGCAGCACTACAGTTAGATACATATATCCGATGCTGTGTTCATCGTAAATTTCGTTCACTATTCAGTAAGGCTCCCCTCACCCCCCCCCTCCCCTAAAAAAAAGTGATTTCACATAGTTCATGTACAAATGACCATTTATTCTACGGTTATACTCTCATGAACGGAATTTTCCAAAGCATTCGAAAGTTAAAACAGCAAGCTAGCTCGAAAGCACCTACCTAAATACACGCGAAAGAAGAAATCGTTTTTCTCGGTAACCACTACCGATCTTGCTAAGGTTTATTGCATTTAAAAGGAACTGTTACGATCTAGTCAGTCTATGAAGCGGATTTAATATTTCTGTCATCAGTTTAAATAAAACACCTGAAAACTTGAAGAACTTAAATATTGTCTTTAAAACTCTGTAACTCGCCAGTAAAAGAAACTGCAAATTTCTGTCAATTGCACCTATTACTATATCTCAAGGGGACAAAATTGATGTATCATACATCGCTTTAAATTATACTAATACTTTCTGAGCAGGACTTTTCCAAAACCCTCGTAAACGTCGGAACAATGTCGTGTAAGCTGTGGATTCATACTTCACACAAGGCCGATTGATGCAATTGATCAAACTCCAATATCTGTTTGTGCTGAGGAGTTACCGTTATATATATATATATATATATATATATATATATATATATATATATATATATATATATATATATATATACCCTGCTTTTTCGTTACCGTGTATATAGGTAGGTGCTTTCGAGCTAGCTTGCTGTTACTGACATTTAAAAACCTTTGCCAACATATACGAGATCCTAAATCAAAAGTTTGCTTCCTACCACTGCTAGAATTTAACTTTTTGTCTCTAGTACAACAGTGTTCGTACAGATCGGTTTAGCGGTTGTCTAATAATAGCATTCTTTTTTTCTCCTCTCACATGCGCAAATCGGAGTTGTCCCCGAGCTAAACTTCCCCTTAAATTCCATTACTCGAATTCAAAAACACAATTCCCCCCCCCCTCCCCCCCGCCAACACATTACCTTAAATTTCTCTCGCAGTACAGCACGGAAAAGAACTGACAAAAAGTGACAGCCCCTTGCTTTATGTATGTGTGCTCAGCACATAATACGTAACTGAAACTTTTTGAAAGGACAAAGCCGAGGAAGTGCCGATGATGGGCAGAAAATCGACTGAACGCGAGACAAACATTTGTGAGCGCCCACCGCTGCCCTACATAAATCTCGCACAATCATCTCTGTGACCTATTCCTGTGGCGGCATCTGTCTTGGTTCAAATAACGACACTGCCTAAGCATGCGCCCACTGCAGTCTGGATGTTGCAAGCAGCCAAAGGTTCGCCGGCAGCCAGCGTATTCGACAACGTGATTTCCACACTGCGTTGGCTAGACGTATTCGGTCCCGATGGGAAGCGCCACTGAGCAAGTTGAGCGACACGACGGTGTCTTATTACGACACGCTGGGACCGGTGCTGTGGA
Source organism: Dermacentor variabilis (assembly GCF_050947875.1). Taxonomy (NCBI): domain Eukaryota; kingdom Metazoa; phylum Arthropoda; class Arachnida; order Ixodida; family Ixodidae; genus Dermacentor; species Dermacentor variabilis. Next base: position 65,827,181 of record NC_134570.1, read on the forward strand.
GCGGCGACGTTGCTCCCAGACACCAATTCACTTGCACTGACGAGAACAGGTCGGCGAGATAACATTTCAAGACATCCGAACGTATTGCAAATATGGCTCATCAGTTACGGTTATGACTACGCAAGACTACGGGACGTCCGTGAAGAATCGGATTTCAGATTATCGCCGGCTTTCGTGTTCTCTTTCTTTCTGTGGTTCTCGCCCTAATTTATGCGTCTAAGAGTTGGGGCCTGCGAAAGGTACGCGCTCATGCGCACTAACGCTGTCGTCGGAAGACGCAGTTATCGATTACGAAACCTTTGATGGTTTTCGAATAAGAAAGGGCACGTGCTGAAGTTTCTTCTTCGTCTCTCTTTAAGTGAGTGGTTGAATGATTCCGAGTCCCATGTCTTCGAGCAATGAATTACGAGAAATAACTTGACAAAAAGTCATGAAACACCAATCGTCTGCGCCGACCAGGTTTGAACAATGATCTGCTGTTGCTGCGCCCGAACAGCGCACTGTAAGCTTTCTTTCTCTTTTTTTTTTTTTGAAAGCTTCAATTAAGCAAAAAAAATCGGGAAGAGAATGTCGAAATAATCTTTCCGCGCTGACTATAAAACACCAGACTGCTTAGACAGTGGCGTTGACTTAAAATATTTCGGCGAGAATAAACAGATCCCGGCGAAACGTAATCACGTTTGTTTCGGCCTTAGCGAATCGTCAATGTTAGCGTAAATATCAAATTAACTTAACCCTAACTGAAAAACAAAAACGAAGATATCGTACAATTTAGTGCTTCAGGTATTGCGAAGTAGGCAAACAGCCCGCTGCTACCGGGTGTGTTTTTGTTTTATATTACGGGGACACAGTTCAGGTATACGTAAAACGGTATACGTCTTTGAAAGGAATGAAAGTTGCTGCGCAATTTCTTTTTTTCTTTTTTGTCCTTATATGGCTGTAGAGACGATGCCACTTCACTTTCCTATAATTTCGTACTGGTATTTTTATGGTCTGTATGGTAAATTTTCATGTGCCATGTTGAATTTTCGGCATGGGGACATCAAACCTTCAGTTCCGCTTTTATTCCACGCATTTACGTAATCTGTTTAATCGAGCGCTTCTGGGAAAAGTTTTTTGCGAAAGTTTGTTTCTCCTCTAATAAAAAAAAATGTGCTACAAGAGAATCTTTCAAAAGGGGCGAGGACAGAAGATGATGACGGTTACAAACATCCAGACAAGCTAAACCGGATTTCAATGGAATGCAAATGACATTCGATCTAAGAGTGCAGACTTCAGGAAGCTTGTTTCGCAATACAGGTTCCCCGTTGTGCGTCTTAACGAAGCCGGTGTAGACCGTAATTTACGTCTTTCGAACTACGTAATATACTCAACTTCACGAACTCCGAACCGTAGCCGAACTAAGTTATGCGTCAAACGCGATCTACCTTCTTGTCTTCTCCTCTCCTCGGACTCTGATGTGTCTGAGTTCGTTGCCTGTAAACTGCAGTTTAAAAACCTGCTAGTGACCATTGTTTGCATTTACATGCAACCAGCATCGCGCATTACTGAGTCAACTTTAATGCATTGCATTCAAAGGATTCAATGACCAGTCCTATTCTGCGGGGACTTCAATGCTCATAACGCCACCTGGGGCAGTAGCCAGACTGATGCTAGAGGCAGGTCTTTAGAAAAGGCTATAGACTCATGCGGCCTTGTTGTGCTCAATGATGGATCGATTACCTTTTTAAGAGGCTACAATTACGCTATTTGGGGGTTCTTGATCTTACTATAGACTCCCCTGACCTTACGTGCGGTATTAGATGGTCCACATATTATGAGACACGGGGTAGTGACCACTCCCAATTCACATAGCGCATCCCCTTATGCATCCGGCAAGATCTCCCAGAGTAACTAAACTTACTAATTGGCAACTATTTCGAGAATATAATTATGCAGCACTGAACCAAGTAAATGACCTGGACACGTTCATGTCATCCGTACAAAGTAATTACTCCAGCGCTACGCGATACACAAATGTTCCGGAGGGACAACACAGTGTCGTCGCAGACTATGAACGACTCCGAGCCGTTAGACGGAGAGCAGAGCGTCGGTTTTGTCGTTCCGGACGGCTTGAATATTATCAAGAAAGTCAAGCTGCACACAGAAAATCCAACCGGGACATGCAAAAACTGGCACAGCAACAGTGGCGTGAGTTCTGTACGTCAATTACCCCCTTCACTCCCTTGCAGAAAATTTGGAGATTAATAAACACCCTTGGCCATTCGGTATCACCATGTAGTCCCTTCAAAAGCCTTGCTACAGCTCTTGGCGTATCTGAACGCAAAATTGCAAACACGTTCTGCGCAATGCTAGTAAATTTCGCAAATCCTGTATCAATTCAAGATCAATCTATCTTTCCGGTGCAACAACAGATTGAAAATGCTTGCAATTTACCTCATACCCAGTTGGATATTCTGTTCTCTCTAAAATAAATGCAGCACGCTCTCTCGAAGACATGCCAAAGAACAGCGACTGGTCCTGACAACATCTCTTATTGTACCTTGAGAAACCTTGGTCCAACAGGCACGTCCACTCTCCTACACGTCTTCAACAAGATGTGAGAGGAAGCACATGTTCCTATGAGTTGCAGGATCGCTAACGTAGTCCCATTGCTAAAACCTGGCAAAACGCCATTGTCTATTGACTCCTTCCGTCCTGTTAGTTTAACGAGTTGTGTTTCAAAGATGATGGGAAACATGATCGCTATTAGACTGCAGTGGTGGATAGAATACAGCCGTTGTCTACCAGATCAAATGGCTGGCTTTAGAAAACGCAGATGTACAATGGACTGTATGTTTGACTTGGTAACGTTTGTTGACCACGAGATTAGCTGTGGAAACATCGCTGTTGCTGTGTTTATTGATATTAAGAAGGCCTTTGACTCGGTTAGTCACCTACACGTTCTGCTTTGACTCTCAACTCTCGGAGTGCATGGCCGGATTCTCAAATGGATCGCTAACTTCTTGAAATACAGAAAAATATGTATAAATACAAATGACGGCCAAAGCGACGCATACACCATAAACAAAGGAGTTCCGCAAAGAAGTGTATTAAGTCAACTTCTCTTCCATGCAGCAATAGCAGGTTTACCGGCAGTACTTCCAGCAGACATCAACATATCGATGTATGCTGATGACATTTGCATATGGACATCGAACAAGCCTCTAGAAGTTGTCAAGCATCGGTTGCAGGAAGCTTTGAATGCAATAGGTGATTATTTAAGAGAACGGGGCATGAAGATATCTTATACCAAATCAGTGGTTCTGCTTTTCACAAGAAAAAGGTTAGAAATTTCGTTCTTTCAACAGATGACCATGTGATCGAGCTGGTTAGGAAACATCGTTTTCTCGGCGTGATTTTAGACCACCAGCTTCGATGCACTCATCATTTGACCGCCCTGGAGGACCAAATTAGTTGTGTTATAAATGTTCTCCGCAGAATCGCAGGCACGAAGTGGGGTGAAACAACTGCATCCCTGCTTCACGTCAACTCAGCCCTCGTGCGTCAGAGAACTGCTTATTCCGCCCCTGTATTGCACAAATTATCTGCGACGTCCCTCCATCGGCTGCAGCTATTACAGGCTGGGAGTTTACAAGTGTGTCTAGGAGTCCCACAAGCTACGTCCAGTCACCTCACTATTGCAGAAGCGCGTGAGCCGTATTTCACGGTGATTCGCAGCCTGGAAACATGCGAGCATCTCGTCATAATTTCTACTCAGCATTCTGCACGCCTCCTTCGCTGTCTGATAGAGAACCGCCCGGGTGTTTCAAGAGCATAAATCACGACTCCCATGATCACATTTTTGGCAAACGCCGAAAATAAATACGTCAATCGAAGGGAATAAAAATAAAAGCGACGTTTCCACATAAGCAGCAAAACAATTAGCGTTACATCACCTATTTTACAAGTACTAGGAATCTATTCACGTCTACACGGACGGTTCTGCAGTCAAATAAAGTGCGACTGCAGCTTATGTTATACCATTCTTAGAGGTAAAGTACACTTGTCGACTAGGACACACGTCGTCACCAACAATAGCGGGATTAGTGGCAATTCTCCAAGCCACTCATTTTATCAGAAGATATGAGACACCAACAAAGTGGGTAATTTGCACGGACTCCTTATCGGTTTTAGCATGTCTTGAAAATATTGATGACAGCCGACCACACGCACGAACAACATACGCAGTACTGAACAGTTTAACACAGGCTAATGAAAGGAAACATGAAGTGGTGTTACACTGGGTCCTAGGCAATGCTGGTATAGCAGGCAACGAAGTAGCGGACTCATTGGCAAAATCGGCCCATAAAGATGCAGAAATCGAACTCATCCCTTTATCACCAACGGAAACAAAACGGATATTGAGAGTACTAAAGAAATACTTGTGTATGTCAACATGATTTAATGAAAAACACAAAGGAATCAATACTTTACGAAGTAGACCCTCAGCTCGAATACCAGCTGGATGTACAACTTTCTAAAAGTACCGAGACACTAATTCATAGACTGCGCCTTGGAACAGCATACGCCAAACATTTCCTGAGGATGATGATGTTCGCCATCTACTCCTCGAATGCCCCAAACACTAGATGCAAAGATGGCAGCTAGAACAAGAGCAACACTCCATTGATTCTTACCGGCCTTTCTGACTCGCAAAATTTCTGGGCCCATGACCATCGAAAATAGCACAACGAAACACATTGAACGCACTTGAACATTTGTATGAAGACACAGGCACCCTTAACAAATAATAGGTATTGCACTGAATAATGACACGATGTCACTATCACGTTCTTCTAATATTTGTAATTATTAGTGCTTGTATATTACGTGTTATACATTTTCTTGTGCGTGAATTATTTTAAACTGTGTAATTCCTCATCTTTTTCTATGCTCATAGAAGTCTACATGACGGCCATTTGTGTGTGTTTGTGACTTTGGTTACGAACTCATTGTGGTGTAACTTGCATTAGACTTTTATATTGTTATGTTCATGAGCGTATAGGACTGTGCTGTGGCTTTCTGACCGTATGAAGTGATTTCTTTTCACTTTCATACATATTTTTTATATTGTTGTTTCCGCTATGAGAAAAGCAGTAGCCGTCACCATTATAACGTGACTACGTGTCTTTCTTTTACTTTCATTTCAATAAAAGAAAATCAAGCTTGCCTACTTGTGCAAAACGCCAGATTCACGTGTAGTGAAACGGTACATTTCTTCTTGTCCTTTGCTTTCGTGTTTTCTCGCTAAACACTAGCATCCTTTAGTTCGAAAGACAACTTTCTTGTTGCGATCTTCTTGTATCTGATATTGTCATAATCCCTCTCCGTACGTTCAACGGAAATTAAAAATGAAATCAACCATGCTTAAGATCTCTTTTTTTCCTTGTCTTCCACTCGCGCTTGCACGTTTTTATTTCTTTCAAATAGCTCATTACTATTTCTGTTATTCCTTCCTGGTCCAAATCTATTTTTCTCGCTCTTTCTCCTGACATTCACCTTTCTTTCTTTTTATTCCAGAAGACGTCATTAAGGCTCCACGCGCCAGTAGAAAACTACGAGCCCTTAATTTCTCTTCTTCTTTCGTTTTGTTTCTTTTTCTCCCTTTCTTTAGCGAGCCTGGACAATTTTGTGGACAATGTCTTCTGTCATCTCTTCGTCGCGGGTCGTGTGAACAACTAGTGTGAGAGATACGAGAAATGCACCATCGTATGATAGCGAAAAGACACGACGCCGTGCTTCAATGGCTGCCTGGCCATTGTGGTATCTCCGGCAACGACCTCGCTGACGAAGCTGGTAGGAAAGCACACGAAGGAGCAACCCTTGTTTCTGTACCTTTATCGCGGACCGACGCAGCCCAATACCTAAGCAAGGTACCACACCGTATGACATTAGAGAAGTGGCACACACCTGAATTCACCCAAGAACGATTGCATTCCCTCGACCCCTCTATGCAACTGCGGCTGTTACCAGGGCTTCTGCGAAATGAGGAAACAATGCTGTGCCGCTTACGCTTGGGCATCGCATTCACCAATGCATATACGTTTTTGATTGGAATTGCGGATAGCGCCGACTGTAATGCCTGCGGTGTCGAGGAAACTATAGAACATCTACTGTGCTACTGCCCATCTTTTCAAAACGAAAGACATGACCTCTGCACAGCTCTCAATCAGCTAGATAGAACACCGTTCACCTTGAAGAAGATCTTGGGACCATGGCCTCGCATATCGCAGCTACGAAAGGCCACAAAAGCTCTTCTGCAATATTTGAAAGCTACTGGATTGAGTCAGCGTCTGTGATCCGGACTGAGTGACCGAACGATATACCCAGTAGACTTTCTCTTCTTCTTTTAATCTTTCCGTCCCCTTTTCCCTTTCCCCAGTGTAGGGTAGCCAACCAAGCTAAGTCCTGGTTAACCTCCCTACCTTTCCTTTATGATTTGCTCTCTCTCTCTCTCTCCCATAAGACGAACCATTTTATACACTTTTTATTCGTGTCCTCCGTTGCTCTGCCTTCACGTGTACCTTGTGTTTAATCCCCACTTTACGTTTGTTGCGCGCATCATGCGAAAATGCACGTACACTTGACTCTTAATTCGGGAACAAGTGCGGACGGCCGAGTGGCGAATGAACACAAGCAGCGTTCTCAAACAAGACCAAAGCTTACGCCGTAAACTTGCCGCTCTCATGGGACGACAACGTTTTCTGTCATCGGAGAGCCCATGTTTCCTCCACTTAACGTCATTCACCGAATTATACGAAACAGTCAAGGGAGTATTGACCTCAAGGCCTGCGCGTACATTCAAATGACGCCACACGACAAGGTCATTGCTTCCAATGCCAACTGAACCTTCCAAAAAGAAAGAAAGAAAGAAAGAAAGAAAGAAAGAAAGAAAGAAAGAAAGAAAGAAAGAAAGAAAGAAAGAAAGAAAGAAAGAAAGCAGTGCGCCGAAACACTGCCCGCGCACCGGTATGAACGAAAGGGCTGCCTGCCTTACTAGATGACGTGATGTCTCGTGACGTCGGACGTACAGGATGTGCTCCGGAAGCCTGCCGCACGCCTGAAATCTGGGCGTCGATTTCGATCCCAAGAGATATCATAATATATCACGTCGCAACGCCACTAGAACGCATATTACGATATATCCAACCCATTGCGTTTAAAGAAAACGTCCCTTCAGAAGCAGCTTTTAACTTCAGGGTGCCATTGTTTTTCTCTTTATTCTATAGCCGATGTCTCAGGACTGGATGGACGGACGGACGGACGGACGGACGGACGGACGGACGGACGGACGGACGGACGGATGGATGGATGGATGGATGGATGGACGGACGGACGGATGGATGGATGGATGGATGGATGGATGGATGGATGGATGGATGGATGGATGGATGGATGGATGGATGGATGGACGTACGGATGGATGGATGGATGGATGGATGGATGGATGGATGGATGGACTGATGGATGGATGGACGGACGAATGGACGGACGGACGGACGGACGGACGGACGGATGCTATGAGCGTCCCCTTTGAAACGGGGCGGTGGTTTGCGCCACCAAGCTCTTGTTCTTATATTGGCTAATGTCCTACCAATGGTAAAAGAAAGAAAAAAAAGAAAAGGAAGAAGAAACCCACGATCAATTCCCGTAACCAAACTTTCTCTACCCCTATTGTGAACTTCCTTTTTACGCCTCCGTTGTTTGTCGTTTCCCTACTTTTCTTCCACCAATCTTCCAATTGAACGCCCTCTATAGAGACATATTTAAGTGGCGCCTGTCTTCTCAAACCAGACATTTTGCCATCATTAATCATCGTCAAAACCGAATAACGTTCAGGCAGCGCCTCTACGAATTTCTTTTCTCCAGCCCTTCCAAACTGTTCTCTGCTGCGGCGACTCGGTCGATCGCGGACGAAGGCGCGATCGCCAGTCACCGCATTATTAAACGCATCTGCGGAACCGTTGCATTAGCTTTTTTTTTTTCTATAAAGCTCTCTCGGGCGTCTCTCACGCCATCTGGCACCACTTATTGCTGGCAGAACTCACACCCTGCGTACTCTTAAGTCTTGAGCGTTTGAGCGTTTCGTTTGTGCACGTGTTTACCAACAGTTCCACTTTAGATTGCCTGCAAGGCACCTTGCTTTGCTGCTACTAGCGACGTTTACCCTCCTGTTCCATTGTCATTCTCATTCTTATTGTTTTCCGTTGGATCTCCGCTGGATCCAATAACCTTGTATTATTACACGCTACTCACCTACTACACTCCCAACGAAGCCTCTGTTACAGCGATGAAACGAAATTTCAAAAAGCTTTCTGGTTACGTCCAAAGTCGCGGAAGCATATTTAGACGGATCGATCTGTGCATATCGCGCGACTCTCTCTGAGTCACTTTTTTTCTGCACTTGGTTCCTACGTCAGCATATTAGAGAGAAAAAAGAAAGAGGGAAAAGGGCCTGAAATATTCCACGCACTGTATTACAGAAAACCCACTCACTCATCTGCAGCGTTGGAATTCTAGCATTGAAACGACAGTGCACGGAAATAGTGGACGAAATGGCATTTGCCAGGGGCTTCTGTGGCTCTTCAAGTGCTTTATACAAGGACTGTACATCTGCATGGGCGCATCGAGCATAATTCTCGCCCGTTTCTCTCGTGCATTAATAATTTCCGTAACAATGGAAAATGAACGAACTGCCCGGTCCATGTGCCTGTTTTCCCGAGCGATTCGATCATCGATCCCCACCGCCAGCTTTATCTATGTAGAAAAAGAAGCACTGGGCCATGAAACGACAGTTCATCGAAACTTCCAGCGCGGGGGCATTGACCTGATCTGAAGAAACAGTAGCATAATGTATTTACTATGGCGTTCAGCGCTACGTCTCTCCGCAAGAGGCGATAAACGATGTTATCAATTTCTTGGCATGCGCCCCGCCCCCTTCGTGGAACCTCTTCATGCGCGCTCAGAAGCGAGTACAATTCTTGCCGCCGCCGTCTTCGTTCCGCGAAATGATTTCCCTCGCTTTCGAAGAATAGCGGCCGCGTGCGTTTTCATTACGGAGAGTGAGAACGGAAAAGTGGCCACTGCGGCCACCTGCATTCCGTCTCACTAGTACTGTTCAGTGTTGTGCAACCTTGGAATGGAATCGGCGGCCAGTCGGGGTAGCTGTACTGTATACAGAGACCTGCGTTTTTTCTTCAAAAGATATCAAATAAGAACTCTACGCTTACTGCCGCCTACTGCAATTTCGCTTTAGCTTAAATACGGCAACCACTTTGCATTTTCTTTTTCCCTATACATTCTTCGATAAAACACTGGTCATATTTGTTTGCCTAGTTCCTTCCGCGGACATTTAGTTGCTGGCAGGAAGCGACGCTACCACTCGTCTCTGAAGAATTCCCCTTTTGCAGATATCTGTGCATCCATGTTTTTGAAAACAACATCTCAGTGAGCGCGGACAACTCAAAAGACAACGATGCAAACGTTCCTAGCAGTACTGCACGCATATAAATAAGACTTTTTTGAACTACCTCCTGCTGCCCTATTTTACACCATGGCTGTTTATGGCTAGGGTTCTGTGGGTTCTGTGTGTGCAAAAGCCGCGGGCCTGTCCCAGAGATAGTCTAATACCAGGCTGGCGCGCGGTGGAGCTGAAGCAGGCTTCAAGCACTCCGTCAACTTGCAAACATTAGTTCAATATCTTGGGTCCAAGTAGAACCCGTGTCAGATATTAAGCTGATAAGGACAGATACTAGACCTGGGCCCGCGTCGGTCATGTCTTCATTCGAACCGCCCTCTCTGTGTCAGCGTCCCAAGTGCCTGCGTAGCTTCTTTCCTTTCCTTCCTATCTCCTGGGGCGGCGGTCCTGTCGTCCACGCCATTGTATATAATCTGTGTCGTGTGCTAAACAGCTTTACTGGTCATCCGGCTTGACGGAGTGGAATGGCTCATGACTTTTCGGCCTATCCCCCGTAGTAGGTGCAAGCCATAAAAAGGATCATCAGCAGCAGCAGCATCACCACCACCACAACCACCACCACCATCATCATCATCATCATCATCATCATCATCATCATCATCATCATCATCATCATCATCATCATCATCATCAACAACAACAACAACAACAACAACAACAACAACAACAACAACAACATCATCATCATCATCATCATCATCATACATGGTTGAACAAATGCACTGCATCAAAGGCACAAGCTGGGCTAGTTGTGCGTACATGCTTCGCCACTTGCGTCGTTGTCTTCTGGGCTCATATTTTAAATGAAGATCTTACGCTGAAATTATTCGTAGAACGAAATACCATCCAACAGGAACATTGAGCATATTATCAGCGACGGTGGCCGGCCAAGGGTGCTGTGCAGTTACGAATAAAAAGCTTTATGAACACGGCTATCAGATTCATTGCCCGAACCATTCGTGCCATCTATATTTCTTTTTCTTCTGAAGCATGAAGTACCCTGCATGCAGTTTTTTCTTTAATTAAAAGGACAAGGCATGCAAAAAATGCCAGTTCTTAAGTAAACAATGCGACACAAAAATCGCTTTCGTTACGAAATTTGAGCGAAAACAAAGCAATGATAAGCGCAGAACCTTAATTTTCAGTGGCTCACATAATAACGCTGTTCACTGTATCATTATTGAGAGCAGCATTCTGGGCAAGTTGGTAATCCATTACTGAAATGATATTGCGCAACAAAAAAAAAACGACACAGACGTAAGAGGAGACGACACAGCAGGCTTGGTGTGTCGTCTTCTCTTACGTCCGTGTCGTTTTTTGTTGCGCAATATCATTTGAGCGCTGTATACTTGTTGCTTATTGTACCAACAGGCGGAGTTATGTGGAATCATGTCGGTGCGGCTATACCACGGTCAATTTACTGTAGAAAAATAAAGTAGGCATGCCCGGTGAGTGACGCTCTTGAATGAGCTCGCGAACACCTACCTGGAATATTTCATTTGGTAGAGTCGCCCGTTCTGTAATTTCGACCATAAAGAAGTGTTTGAGAGCTTGCGGAAACTGTGTCGCGCGTGCAGTACGTTTTGCTCTCGGAAAGCGCGACCCACTGAACTTTTGAAGGTGCCGTCACACCGACTACTCGACGTGGTTCTGGCACGCTGGACGTTTGGTGATTTCTGTCCATGTTTGTGTGAATGACATTCGGGCGCAAGAATTGCCGGTCTAGTCGACCTCGACAAGGTTCCTGCGTACAGTTTGCCGTCATAAAACCCGGCTTACCGCCTCCGATCTCACGGTTACTATTTCCCAAATTCCGAAATTACAAATGAAAAAATAATTCTGTCTCTCGTTTTGTTGGTTTGTTTATTTGTTGTGACAATGTGGGAAGCTTTACTACTGGTGAACCCACTATCCCAAATTCATAGCCAATACACACGCATAATAAAAGCTACATTAGAGAAAACATTAAATACAAAAATAAACAAAAGATTGTCGATAGCTTTCCCAATCCCACTGAGTGAAACTCCCTATGCTTACTTTATAACTATGAAGAAAGTCCTGATAAAAGCTGCGTACCTATGCATACATAATATAGAGTCAGCGTATGACCTGTCGCAAGCACAATTACTCTGCCCATAATTAAAGGCATCTCTTAAAAGCAGAGCGTACAAGAAATATGTGACGCGATAAAATCACACCAAAGCACACGAAATGTCAAACGCCACGACAAAGTCAGGGATCATTGCGTTGTGGCGCGAGCATAATTCATGTCACTTAATTACACTATTCATAATCAACTAATGAGATCATTGTCCACAAGAAAATCCCGTAAGGCGTTTACAGCTTCTCTTTGTAAGAACAGGGCCAGGGGACCGACAATTTTTTTTTTTCACAAGGAGGAGACGTTTGCTTAAGGTTTCCAAATGTTCCCGAAGTGTTTCCCTATGTTGGCCTAATCGTAGACATACGTTGAGAATGTGTTCTGCGTAAGCTTCCGGGTTGTCACAGTGTACAGGTTCGGAAGAGTGTCTTTTCCGTATGCGCCATAAAAAAACGGGGTGTGTGCGCCCCAAGGAGTCGTAAATAATGCATGGGTGTGCACGTGTCTGAAGCCCGCTCTATCTTGAAGCTTGGTTAAAAGCGTAATCAAGGGTCAGTAGTGTACGAGAAAGATGATTTTGTCAGCTCACCTAGCCACACAGTTTATGATAATGTGCATATCGGTCCCTGAAATGCTGTTTTGGCGTCCGACACGGTGAGTGGTATAGGTATAAGTTCAACTAAATTATACGCCACAACAGCCCTTTTTGCTAGCGACCTCATTTTCCGTTATTCCAGTGTGGCTTGAGATCCACTGCAAACGAATTTGATGACAGCAAGAAGAAGCAAGGGCCAATACCTTCTTGATTTCGTAGCCAAGCGAGGTGCCGCGGCCCTGAACATAGCGTTGTAATAGTGCCTCCAAAACTGCTTTGAAGCCACAGCAGATTACCCAATTTTGGCTGCGTGTACTTTAGACCTGTCGCTGTGTGGATGCTGTACTGTACCTTATAACAAAATACATGTTTTAGTAAATTTTCAAAATAAACGGAACAATAGCAACGAATACGCAAATAATTTACAAGTGAAAACGCGTCGAAGCAGCACAAGGTTACAGGTCTTTACCCTCATGCTTATCGTCGTTGCCAGCAACACTAATTAATTATTGCTGGCTGAAGAAAGTGGTAACTAAAAACGGTGATATGTGAAATTGCATAGTACTTAGCGAAGTGGTAGGAAGTGCCGAATGGTTTAACATTTCTTCAATATTCCGAGTATGAGTAGAGCCTGCATAAGTGGTCATTGTTAAAACGGATAATAGATCACATTTTGCCGACTTTCACAAATCTCCCAAGCTTCTTTTTTGTTTGTCCTCGCCCTGCTGTTTAATGTTTGAACTGAACTCACGTTTAACGAACGCCGGCCAACATCTGTTAGCGACTATTAATCGAGCTATCATAAACCGTTTATTTATTATCTTCTTTGCCGCTAACAATCCACTTGGCTGATAGAAGCCCTTGAAAGTTCGTCAATACAGGATGTGGACAGCACGGACCATAACTGAATGAATGGTGCAATATCGATACGTGCACTCCGTACATAGTGCCGTCTACAAAGATAGATACGCAACCTCGGAGAAGTCTTGCTCACGCGGATGGTGATGGCGTAATTTAATACAATTATGTGGCAATGCACAAATAAAGAAAAATGGTTGCAAGATTCTCAAACTGAAGAGAGATAGAAAGTTGACGATGTTATAGCGCGGATAATGATACTTGAGAGCCGTGGAAACAAGAGAATGTAGCAAAAGATGAACGCTCCGGGCAGCGATCGATGTTCATGGCGTTTTTCATTGCGTAAGCGCCGAAATTAAATGGTAAGTAGCCTAATAATGGGGGGGGGGGCATTAAAATAGACGAATGAAAATGTGCCATAAATGCAGACCGCAATAATCTGAAAGATACCAAAGTTTTCAAGTGATGTACATGGAATTAGCTGAAGAGCGAATGCGCGCTCATCAAGTGAAGGAGAACAGATAATGCAGTATAAAGGGAACAGTAATCTCTTAAGCGGATTTGCTAACGTTTCAAATGAAGCGAAACGAGATCAATTCAGAATTGCGTAATAGTCATTATGTAGGCTTCCGAAAGAAAAAAGAACACACATAAACAATGCGTCGATTCAATTTGGGATTTTCTTCCTGAAACGCGTTTATCTTAGACTGCTCAGACTTCAGAGCATCAATTGCTTCGCAGTGTAGAAAAAAACTGAATCTGAAGCTTCGTTACACAATAGTGACTTATAAAAACCTCTAAGTTCAATGTGTATAGCGACAAATTAAGAACGGACAAGTACCGACAAATACCCTAAAATATGTTATCAGTGCACAAAAGCGGCCTAATTGACATAAACTAATTCTTTGAGAGTTTTCCTGTGTTCTTCAGCTTTACCTGCGCTCGACACGTTTCGTTGTTCTTCGCAAAGAAAAAGAGCTCGTGTTTAGTAAAAGTCAGCTATAAATTTGCTACTGCCGCCGTCGTCTCACAAGGAGGAGACTGACGTGATCGACACCGTTTCACCCCAACCATATTAGGCAATACTTTTTCCACCTCAGTAAGCCTGCAGCGAAGGTTGTTTTCGGTGAATTTTCTTAAATATACGTAATGAGGAAGGTTTGCAGGACTGAAAACCGAAACTCTAAGGAAAAGGTGTATCGTTTCGAACTTTCCCTATCTCTCGCGGACTTGCACAAACAAGAGATTTCTGCGAGAGACACAGAGTAATCTCACGTGGATCTCCTTTTACCCGTCTTTCGCCTTGAGTGCAGCTTTGTTCGGTACGGGAGAGATCGCTTTCCTAATTATGCCGAGTGCCCAAACGTGTACAGCCATTTCGCCCTGCGACACTGAGCTCGCGTTGAGGGCTGCTCAGCGTAGACTTACCATGCATGACGATTGATAATGGGCGACGCGTGGATGGCCAACATGAAGCAACATGATTCTGAGACACGTGTGCCATTTGCGTAATTTCCATCCTGAAGCGCGATTCATGCGTTTTGAAGAGCGAAAGTGCTGAAACGTACTTACTATCAGGCTGAACGTTAAGCTACTGTCTGGTCTGTTTATTTCCTGACAGAATATTTCACAGTCGAAGAAGCGGTCAATGATTTTCATGTTTTATCTGGCATTTGTTCATTTCTTTTTTTTTTTTTTTTGCAAATCAAAGACGCAAAATTTCTTCATGAAGACAAGTGGTTTATGGCTGGCCCTCTTTTCTTGCATGGCGCCCCGCTCGAACAACAGTCCTTTGAAACATGCAGAATTGACCATTGTGCTCGTGATTCCCAGTTAAGCACCACATTTTTTGTTATACCTACACATATCTACGAGAGCTATGTACCTATATGACGTAATGTAAGTAAACAACCTAGAGAACAATGATCTTAGTCAATAACGTAGCTCGTTTTCTTATTACAGCCCATAGACGGTGGGCGAGCACGCGAGCGGACAGGTACAAGGCGTGCGGCTTCATTGCGGACTAAACATAGAACCAGAAATTTTCGATGGATAAATGACAACACTGCACGCGATTGACCTGAGGCACAATTACGCGTGTGTCTGTCTTGCGCGAGGCTAGCTTCGTGTCCCAAGGAAAGTTAGTACTTTCAACATAGGTAGCCTACTACGTTGCGACGTTGCACTGACAAATGCTCCTGAATCTGTCTTACAGCTACCGTGCAGTCGTGGGCTTCTCTGAGGCTGTTCAGATCGCTAAAGCCAGAGAAGCCAGTTCAATCACGGCGTTGCGTCAAATAAGACTTTTATTTCACGTCGCTGACGTCACCACTGCAGCTGAGGCTCTAACCGCATGCCCATGTGACCACCTCTACCACCCACCCCCTCTCCGCCGCCCTGTTTCTCCTCCCCTACTCCAACAACTTTGCAGAAATGCATGCCCGCCTATTCGCTTTTCAGATGTTTCGGTCCACCAATTTAGAGGGCTGCTACTTTGAACAAGAACTCTGTCCTGACCACTGGCCACTGACATCTCTCTAGCGCAAGAACCTAGTTTTTGGGGTGCTGGTTGTAATAGAGAGACAACAAATAAAATGTAAAATAATAAAAAAGGAAGCCGCGCTTTACCTGAGTGATCACATTCACTAGCAGTAATAGAGGAAGGCGTCCTTAAATACCAGTTGGTGAAGACTTGAGATCGCGAGTCGGCATCACTGAGAGGACGATATTTCTCAGATAGACTTCGAACGTGATTTCATGATAGCCGCGCAATCGTTATTGCGTCTACTGTGGCGTAGATGAGGCTCGCCTTCGACCCATGCATGACTCGGCATGAAATAATTCCCGACCTTGTACCAGGCGTGCTGCGATGCCGAAAAGGCGGGAAAGTGTTATAGCTAATACGCTGCTAATAAGAGAGAAAACTGGCTGCAACAAGAGAAAACCAACCCGTGGACGCATACACTTTTCAAGAACTGAAGGCGGATAGGTGAGACGGACGCATATAAATGATTATAAGTGAAGCAGTTCAATTTGCCAAACTATCACATTCATACATGTGTTCCTTAGATTGGACCCCTTTCTAATGGCGCAAAAACAAAAAAAAATACGACTTCGGAGGCTACTTGTGCAGCATTCCGCCGTGTGGGATAAGTCAGGTCTTTAAAATCGCAACGCTATCGCTTTTAGCAGAGTATATTCGTGTAAATTATTCATAAGATCTCTCCCTGTAAGAAAAAATAAAAATGAGAAAGAGCGATGCAATCTTCTTTTTTTTTCGCAAATATTATTTAAGAAGTTTTTCACGCCTTTGTGACGCCTTAGTGCCCCGCTCGGAGTGTATTGAGGAAGGTGACGCTCAATGAAGATCTCTATGATACGCGAGTGTGAAACGCAACCGAAGAGGCGCAATTCGGCCGTCCTCCTGGCGGTGACATCATGAAATGAGAAGTGATTGAGTAACGCTTTCATGGAAAAGCTCGAAGCTTGCTGTCTATAGCCCTTCATTCTAAAGAAAGTTTCCGGAACTATCGAAAAAATTCGATATCTAAAATACCGTATGTCACCCCGGTTAGCGCACACAGCGCCTTCGCACGACCCTGTAAGGACGCCTTCAAGAAAGTTGACGGATTACCGAGCCTCGAGATCACGGGCTGACGTTGAATTGCGGGTTGACTTTTTCCTCTGTTCAAGATGGATGAGAACCTGCACAGTCATCGCGTCGATGATCGTCTAGTCGGCGATTGTTAGTAGTCGTAAAGCACAAACCGGACGTCTTGTGTCTCATCGTTTCAATTGAATAATTCTGGAAAATCGGTGCTTTGGTACCGGCTCTGGCCGCTAACTGGGACCGCGAACTATACATCTGAACTTGTGAAATAATGCAAACTCCACGACGGAAGCTCCTGAACGGCGCGCTCTAGTGTTTTAAGGGATGCGTGTGCGGCAACTTTGGGCGTGCATAAAAGAAGCCGAGGCAGGGGCTACTGTGCATTTGTGGCTGGTAACGCGCCTGTCAGCTGTTATTTATTTATCTATCTATTTATTTATTTTTATCCCCAGTCAATAATCATGTTGTATATCTAAAAGAAATAACTGGCTCAACATTAGGCTCTTTCTCAATGTGAACTCTCCTAAAGCCACTTCACGTCATAAATTGTAAATTAGGGCTCTTCAAGCGGTTTCAACTTCATACGATTTTTACATTCACTGCTATCATCGTCATCACAAACAGAATTTTCAAGCAGCTTATTGTTCTCTGTCGTGTGCAAACCATGTCGAGCGCTTAGTTTCCTTCTTTCATTGCACAAAAATTATTGCTTTCAGTGTTTTGTTAGCTCGCTTGAGCTAGCGTGCTTAATCGCTTTGAGAGCGTTTGCAATCAACTATTTCCTGCGGCTTATCTGGTCCAAGCAGGTAAATGCGTGAAAAATGGGCTGAGAGAGCATGGAACTAATTAAAGCCAACCGCAGAAGAATGGCGGCTTCCGTGAGCTTTGTTGCATAACGTAATGCATGTCAGCGATACGTCTGTCACAATCTCTCCGTTTGACTATATTTATGGCGCACTAACTAGGGATAGGATCAACTAACCGGCCCTTGAATGGACAATATGGCTAAGCGATCCTTGTGGAAATAATAGATAAGTTGAAAAGCACACCTTGCATCTCGCACTTGCTTCACCCGAACTACGAGAGTGAAGGAGACTGTGTTTGCATTCTTTAGACTGAATGTGGAACGTTCGCTAAGGAACGTACGTAATGTAGTTTACTTTGGGGCGAATGCGTGAGATTACATAGCTTTTACTTTCTGTGGCTCCAATCTCGAACGTTCGCTAGTACTAACCTAATTATTGGCTCTAGGGTAGCCTGTATTTCTTCAAATCCGCATACACAGAATGCCAGAATGGTCGAGCGTTGCTTTTACCAAAGCCTATGCGTTCCGCATAGGGATGGCCGACACTGCAACCTGTGACCACTGCGGCCATGAAGAATCGATTGGCCATATTTTGTGCGGCTGCCCGCAGTAAACTCCACAGAGAGAATCTCTTCGCCACGAGCTCGACCTGCTGGACGACCGACCACGATCGGAAGAAGGAATTCTACGCCATCGACAGGACCTAACGTCACAGAAGGAGGCCGTGCAAGCGCTACTGCGCTTCTTGGGATCTACTGGCCTTTGTGAACGCATATAACTGGAGCGCCCTTTGTGTGTGTGTCTCTGTGTGTAATTATTTTTTAAGTCTTTCCTCTCTGTCCTGTTTCTAACCCCCCCCCCCTAGCAAAAGAACGATGACAGCGAGTTGTGAAATATATCGAGATCATAAAAATAACCGGTATAAGGACTCAGTATTCTGTGGATGAATGAGTGTTGGTGATGACACGCAGGAACATGGAAAACTCTATGTTCTCTGGATCTGGGAATATCAAACATAATACAAGTGAGGAGTACGTGGCAGGTGAGGATAACGTGAAGGACTTTGAAAGGAAACAGAAGGTCAACGTGGTTACGCCGGCAGCGAAGGAATGGCAATGACAATAATCCAACAGTTCTGGAATAAGGTCCAGTGTCCGTGTTAGCAAAGTAGCAAAGCGGTAATGATATATTCTTAGAAATGCTTTCTGCACCAGATTTATAATGTCACTGTTGAATCTAGAAATGCTATTCCAGACGACCGACACATATTGGAGTTGTGGAAGACAGGCTGTTGTGTACAACTTGCGGAACAGTGTAGCAGAATTGAATTCCTTTGATAGTCTGCAACCAGAACCAAGTGAGTGTATACCCAGCACTGCAACGCGTTTGGTACCAGCAAAAAATTGTAAGGTTGTGTCAAAAAGTACATCGAGATCATTGATCTCACAAAACTTGCACAATTCTACAGAATCTGCAGAATAAAAAGAATGCTTCCTGTTTTGCGTGTCGTCATGAATTTGGTGTAAATAATAATAATAATAATAATAATAATAATAATAATAATAATAATAATAATAATAATAATAATAATAATAATAATAATAATAACAACAACAACAACAACCGTTGTTGTATTAGTAGTCGGAGTAGCAGATATGGTGAAAAACATGTGGAGCACGCTTGAGCTTCCCCTTTAAGAGTGGAACGCCATAGCATTCAAAGGTCCCTGACTGCTTCTCCCCTTCTCGGCAACTGGAGCGTATGTAACCGTAATGTTTACCGGGAAACGCTGGCCGCGAACGCTATGCACGGAGGCGGGCTTTCTAGTAGAAACGCGGCCTCTTGCATGGGCCGCGATGCGACGGAGGCGAGCGCCAGCTGGAGGTATTGCAAGGAACCGGGAGCGCCACTCCGTGGCCCCCGAGACACCCACGCGCCGGCGCGCGCAAATGGCTGACGCCGTGGCTGGTTTGTGACTGGTAGAGACGCTGCAAAAGGGGTTTATTCTTTAAGTTTTCCCGTAACAGAATTATGTTTTCTTGTATAGTCAAATTACAATCCGAGAGCTATCATGTCTGCAGGTTGTGTGTGGGTCATAGTTTACGATTTTTCTACGCATGTTACCTTGAGCGATTCAATTATTTCAGTAAATCCCTTGCGCCACATAGAGGGCCTGGGTATGGGCTGTACGAAAATGTTTTCGCCGATGCAATGTTCCATGCCGACACCAAGACTTTCTGTGACACGGGCTCCTTAACGCTATCGCGTTAAAAATCTATTCGCGGAATAAAGCACTTGAATGTTGATCCGAAGAACTATATTCACCAAAGAGAGAGAGAAAAAAAGAAACTGGATTGCTGGTTGGGAATACAAACCGGAAAAAGTATGTTAAATTCTGGGAACATAAAGACCGCAAGCATTGAACCATAATTATTATTAATTATGCGACACACTAATCGACTGAAAACAAACCTCGGAGGCACCCTCGTACTACCGACGACGACATTCCAGAGTTTTGCCACTGCTTTGAAATATCAAAAAGAAAATATAGGAAGCATATGAACGGAAAAGAACCGATGTAGCCGGTATAATTCGTGTAACAGGACGGCTGCCACGGGAAGGGCAATGAAGTCAAGGATAGCCGATCATTGGAGGCTGTAATCAAATTAGAAAATTAGGGCGCACAGAATGGATGCAACAGACGCAAGAGAGGGCTAACTGGCGAGAGCTGGTAAACTACTTTGTCCGGCAGTGGACATAGGCTAGGCTGACTATGATGCCGAAGACGATGATAGGGAGGAGGGAAAACAAGAGGTGAAAGGCAGAGAGGTTAACCAGATTAGGTGCCCGGTTAGCTACTCGGCACAAGGGGGTAGGGTAAGGGCATAAAAGATAAGAAAACAAGAGAAGATTTTAAAAAGAACGCATCAGCACACACATTCTATAGTGTGTGTTTAAAAGCACACTAGCGCTTTTAAAGCAGTTCGGGCAGACGTCGGCTGGGACCAGTGTCCAAGAATTCTAGCTTCCCTCAGGCGACGGTTGTCAATCTTGTCCAGCATGGTGCTGAGGGCTTTTTTTTTGCGTATTGAAATGACGTATGGAAGGTGCGCTATCGTTTCCTTGCACCCACAAACTTCACATTCTGGACTTGTGGCCATTCCGATGAGGCACTGGGAAAAGTAATAGGCGACAGATGAGAGTTACCTCCCGTAGTAGCAAGACAGGTGGAAGGCGGAACTTCAGATCAGGATCCAGGGAACAAAGGCGCTGATTTTTTTAAATCTGCTAATTCCATTGGACCAATGCAATGTCGCGAGCAAGCACACGGAGCTTTCCCTCTGCGTCTGTTCTTGACAGCGGGATGGCAAAGCAATCGGCACTGGTATGTGAAGATCGAGCGGCTGCGTCTGGTTGCTCATTTCCAAGGATGCCACAATGACTTGGCAACCATTGATGCCACGTCCGATCTCAACTGCCCGGTGGTGTTGAGACACAAACCTTGTGCCCGTGTGTCCACGACAACTCTATCGTGGGGTCCACGGCGTTATGCAGAGAGCAGACTTTGGAGGGCGACCTTGCAATTGCAAAAGATGGACCATTTCTGGTGCATTTCTTGATTGATCAATTGGATTGCTGCACGCAGAGCCGCAAGTTCGACAGCCGTCTTTGATATCAAATGAGATGTCCTAAAATTTATCACTGTGGATTTTGCTTGGAGAAACACTGCAGCTGCTGAACTAGATTGCATGACTGGCCCATCGGTGTAAGCATGGAAACGGTCACGGTGGGCTTCATGTGGTAGTAATAATGCTGCCTGCTTCAGTGCTGCTGACGGCATTTGTGCCTGCTTCTTGATGCCTGGAAAAGTAAGGCACACTTGAGATCAACGCAGACACTAGAGTGGCAACGAAGGCCATGCTGCTAGGACGTAATTCGATAGTAGCGATGCTCCGTTAGTAGTCGGGAGTCGGCTAAAACTCGTGTGCGGCCTAGTTGTTGCCAGGCAAGCAAGATTGTGAAAGGGTATCCTTGCGACTTGTCGAATGTGCACTCTTGAGAGTGAATTGCAACGTACGTTGCTATAGGGTGGTCACGCGCTATGGCGATAGTGGCTGCTGTGGATGAACACTTAGGGAGGCCGAGGCACGTACGTAGTACTTGGCCTTGTACACTCTCGAGTGTGCGAAGTTTCCTTTTACTGGTGCTTCCTAGTGCGGGCAGCCTGTGTCTTAGGAAGCCCATAAATAATGCATGGTATACATCTAGCATCGATTGCGCAGATGCGCCCCAAGACTTTCCGCCGACAAATTTGAATACATGGGCTATCGCGGTCAACCTCTTCTTCATATATGCAATATGTGGCTTCCTCTCTCGCTTCATCCCCATACGCCCTTCCCCCCAGTGCAGGGTAGCAAACCAGACGTGCGTCTGTTTAACCTCCCTGCCTTTCCTGTCTTCTATTTCTCTCCGTCTCTCTCTCTCTCTCTCCCCTCAAGACAAAATCATGGCCGATGATGACTCCAAGGAAATGCTGCTTTGTTTCGTAAGCAATTACATGTCCATTTATGCGCACAGCATATGAAGGCAATGTTTTGCGTGTAAATGCGACTAATCGGCGCTTTTCTGAGGGTGGTTCTGGGCCTGTCATATGCAAGGCATATGCCTTATACGAGTGCACCAAACAGTGTTTTGCTTAGCCGAAAATGACTAAACATGAAGTGCACTGTATTTAAACTGCAAAATATAGCTCGCGTCTCCTGCTTAACTGCAGATCGGTATTCATCGACAACAGAGGGGTAACGTTCTTTACCACCGTAGGTAGCCTAAATTAACGCGTTCCTGCGTATCGCTGGCACACCGGTAATAAACGAACTTTAACTAAACGGCAAAGCAGAGAGGCATGTGTGAGGCGTGCTCTCAAAGGTTAACGTGCAACAGCTGTATTATAACAAGTGTGTTAAATCGTGATGAGAGAGCGAGCCTTAAGCTTAACCAGTACTGGCGTACCTACATTTAAAAGAGGCAAGAAATTATCTGAACTTTATATTCTTAGCGCGTTATAGTCATGTCTGTTTCTACTGTAGATTCACTGACTTGCTAGCAAGTCTGAGGCTGTTTTGAGCTTTATTGGCCAGATCGCGCAGTCCGTCCGCATGTTAGCCATCTTGCTAAGAAGTTGTTGTAGTACGTTCTTCTTTCTTTCTGTCGAAGCGTCCTTTCACTTTCGTCTGCCCGCAGCATCCGGGCCTGCCAGGTCAACCTCACGACGCATTTCGCATGCATGATTATTCGATGTTCGAGTCGGCCGTCATTTAAGCGAACGCCGCCTATTTTTTCTGCCAAAATACGCGTATGCAGCTGCCCGGCACCTGGGAATTTGTGTGATTGCCTGCGAATGTGAATGCTATAGCCTGGACGCCATTAATATCAGTAGCGAAACTCCCTAAATATCTT
This sequence comes from Dermacentor variabilis, assembly GCF_050947875.1. Classification (NCBI taxonomy): domain Eukaryota; kingdom Metazoa; phylum Arthropoda; class Arachnida; order Ixodida; family Ixodidae; genus Dermacentor; species Dermacentor variabilis. The sequence goes on from NC_134570.1 coordinate 65,850,127, forward strand.
ACAAAATACATGATTGTTTTAACGCTGCTTTTATACTTCCTACTGTTAAAACCTAGCAGTGTTGACAAACCTATACATGAGGTCGTAACCAATATGGAACCGAAGCTCGCAGAGCTGCTCATTCGTCGCTGCACCACTGGACTCCACAGCATTCACAATGCCGTGGATTCATTATCATTGTCATCACAATAGCCCACGTAAATTCCTCACAACTAAGGACCGTCTCAAACCACTGAATATATACCCTACTGCACAAATTCAACTCACCTTGTAGTGGATCTCTTTTAAAGTCAGTACTCTAATTAAATTGTCTCTCTCTCTTTTTGGGATACACTGTGCTTCTCTAACAGACCACAGGCCATCTATATATTATTACGCATTCCATAATTTGCCCTAACGAAATCATTTCTATTATACCCATTACTGTTATTATTCCTATTACTAAGTGACTCGCAAACGGCAGTAAAGAATTACGCCAAAGGTCGAATTTCCAAGGAAGCCCTGTCCATTCTGGCCAAAGCGGGCAGATCCAAAGCCGCGAGCTCGAGGTTCATATGGTCCCCCGCGCACGTCACCACGGAAGGCGACGCGCTCCCGAACCTAAACGAGAAGGCGCACCGGACGGCGCGAGACATGGCCCGCCGCGCCGAACAGGGCAACGCCTCTCAAATATATCTCTTTCTCTCGAAAATATCTCTTTCTCAAATATATATTTGAGAAAGAATCAAAGTTCTTTTGGATCCTTCGTCAACTGCTCTACCAAGTTAAGTGCCAAAACCGACCCCTATTGGCAATCGGAGAGGTTGCGTAATGGTGCGTGGCCGCCAGTGCCGTACAACCGCGTAGAGCGCAGGACGCTGCGGTTCCAGACGTACTGCGCCCACCGCGGAAGGTTAGAAAAACACCCACATAAGCACAGCACTGAGGTGCCTACCTCGGTCAGCTCGACTGATAGCTGTAGAAGCGTCATTCAAGACAGACGGAATCATTCTCCTCTTCCGGCGGCGTTTGCTCTACTTACTTTCTTAAATAAAAAAATCATCCATAAACATTGTCACAAAGAATTGTTAAATTATGCTTTTTTCTTCCTGTTTGGCTGTTTCCTCGGCTCTCTCCCTCGTAGATCGCTTGATTTTTCAACTTCTCGCGACTCTTGTTTCCCGTTGTCAATTTTGCACGAAAAGTGCCGTACATTAGGGAAAGAAACCAGACGAGGTAACGGGTGACATTGGTATTGATTATGGGTTAAACGCGGTTATTGCAGAGTTTCATTGAAACTTTTAAATCTTTTGGGATGGCTATGAAAGTTGCGTCGTTGAAAATATATCGGTGGGGCCTTTCCAGCGGCTGCACCTTGCGATTTTGAAACAAACATCAAAATGATCACAAAGGCGATAACATTCCGCCATTCTCCAGCTGGGTGAATATCAATCTGTTTCCCTCAGTTCAGTGTCCTTTCCTTTGACCCGATGAGCGATCGCTTCCACGCCTCGGCCATAATAATACTGTAACAGCAGCCCAGTGTTGACCACCAAATAGCTGTCAAGTCTGAAGATTGATTTGGCGGCGCTTTAGGAATGTCGATGAGCAGTGGTATAGAGGGGGGGTTGGGGGGGGGGGACTCGAGGTGCCTGCCTCGTGCAAGTGCGAAGGTGTGGCGTCATGTCACGTGATCCACTGTGTACTACAACTCAAGGCGAGGGTTTATCTGTCAACATCTCGCGCACATTTTTCCCAGATCCTAGCCCCCCCCCCCCCATAGACAGCTTCGCTATAAAAAAAAAAAGAGAAGTTTGCAAGTACTGAAAAAACGCTACACGGACAAAGAGGCTTACGGGTAGGCCCGTGCGGACACCGTGCTCAACCAGCTGACGCTTCGTGGATAACAGGAACAAGCTAATCTTGCTAATGTCATGATCGGCACGTCGCAGTTTCAACGATACAAGGTGCGCTCAACAGGGAAGCACTGGTGATCATTCTTGGTTGACCTTGAATCACCGAAGTATAAAGTGTGCCTTGAGTGAACTCCTGCGGACTGAATAAAGGGGCGTCGTGCATTGTTGTGACGCGTACCGATCAGGATAAAAAAAAGGCGTTTTTTTTTTTTTCGGGAACCCCCGAGTATGTCGGGGACTCACGTTACTTGGTCACATATGCGCACGGACATTTGACGATGCGGAATATTATGGTAACCATAGGCGTTCGCGCGCCTTAAAATGCCGGTGCCCCACTGCCATGCACCCTGACTACCAGACCTGGAACCGGCGCTTTGGAACAATGTTTTTTGTTTTCATTGTCATGGCGCTAATATTACGTTTCGTGGCAATTGTAGCAAGGTAATTTGGCGCCAATTGCCGCGGTTCATACTCGCATGGTCCCACGCATTTGTCCATCCTGACTATGCATCGCAGAGATGTGCTATATTACTTTGATAACGTTACAGTAGTACGATTGTCTATGCAGTTTAAAAAAAACTTAAATGTATCGGTAGCGTAAAGAGAAGACATCGACCCCCGTATCATTTCACCTCGAATGTCTCAGTCCCATATCATTTGAGAGAAACTCTAGCTCTGCACTTGAATCTTATTCTTACGTGCTTCACAAATGCAAATGAGAGAAGAGAGAACATTTATTGTTCATGAAGTAACTAAGGCCCCCGACCGGACTTGAGTGCTCATAATTATCTATGTTCAACAATTCGCATTATTAGCTAATAAGGAGACAGACATTGGCCGAAACGTACAACTCGAATACAGTAGCACTCCTTTGTCATCACATAGATGACTAACTCATAATTCCAGCTTTTGTCTTTACAGATGCTTATTAGAACACTCCTGTTTGTTTACCGTAGTAGGTTCACGCAGCAGATTGCCTCCAGGAATTCATTCCCCTAATGAGACGAGAACTGCGTACGGAATGATCCCAAATGTGCACGTTTTTGATGGTCGCTCCGTATCACCGTTTATTGCCGTAGGCTTCACGACAGCCATATCGCCTTCTTTTGCCGAACGTTCAGCTTTCTGCGCTGGTATATGATCACCGCCATCATACTGTCTATGACGAGACCTCATTCATGAGAGTAGCTCTTTGTAGGCACGTCCAGACCGCGTAAAAATGATTAGAAACCGCTGTGTTCGTTACTACGCCATGCAACGTTCTCGATGTGATAGCGCATATGTGGCTTAACACTGAATTTGGGGTTTATCGTGATAAAGACGCTGCCGATGGGTGATATTGTTCAAAAACTAAACAAGTCCAATTACGCATAGTAGGAAGTCGACGCTGATCATTCTGATTGCATTCTGAGTACGGAGTACAATTCTCGTTCAGTTAAAGTTGTTATCGGCTGTTTTTTTTTCGCGCTGTTCGCTGAGGTAAAAATTATGTATGCTATCTTTAAAGACTGGTGGTAGTATGGTTTCTTGAATAAATATGACGATCAAAATGTGAATGGAATAGGAAAAAGACATGACCAGGGCTAACTGCCAATCGCTCTCCTTTACCTAAAAATAATTGCGACTACATCTTTCAACAACGCCGCATACAATAACAACGCATAATAAAATTGTGTGGCCGTCTAAAGAAAGAATTCTTTATCGATGAAAAGACATTGGCAGTTTGCCGTGAGCAAAACTTATAGACGACGATCACAATCGTTGTCTCCGATACATCGCCGCCAGCCGCCGAAACCTCCTCGCCCTTTATGCTGCCTTTCAACAGCAAGAACATTGACAGATCTTTAAGAATTGCTGTAGGTTATTCATCGCGTAACCCGTGGCTCCATTTGCTCCTTTGCTTCAGCAGAAACGCATTCTAGGCAAAAGTAGAATGGAAGGCCGTTGTGTTCGATGTATCTCCGTCGCTTACGGCCAGTTCATGCGTTCGGCCTGAGTACAGCATCGATCATTTGTTAGTACCATGTGTGAGGGCAGTAATGTTGCATTGCAGAGCAGTCGCCGCAGACAGACCTCCGCTCATGCAATGCTTTGTTTCCACATATGGTATCGATGGACTGGCCCGCCGCATGGAATCGGTGAACAGACGACAGTGTGTTGCTCTGACACCTTCTCGTAGCGGTGGTCGCCGCAAAGCCCGCCTTGCGCTGCAATACGCTTTTCTTTTCACCCTTTCGCCATACCGTCTTCCCTCCGGTTTGCTCCTCGCGCTCTCTTCGCGATCCCGGTCTTTAACCCCCCGCTGACCTCCGCGTTCGCTCTTTCATCCTTGGCTGTGCTCGCTCGCTCGGATACGCCAAGGCATGTCGATGCTAAACTCAGGAACCGGCGCCTAAGAGCTGCGCTCTAAGCTACATTAAGTAGCTCAAGAGGATAGTGAATAATACTAAGTTCGTTTCTAAGCCTTCACTCGAGTTAGCTCAAACACCCTGTATATCCTTCACTAAGTGCGTAACAGAACGCGTGTTCGGAGCTTACTGACAACGCCATATCGTGACAAGCATGGAATCCATTTTGTGATTAACATTCAATACTTGGGCAAAAGTTATAACCACTTTGTTGATACCGAGACTTGGTCTGCTGACATATGCATCACCATAGAGGCTATGTGTTTGCTTCAGTGATTATAGCCTTGTCAAATCCTTTACGCTATTGCCAAGAATCACATCATCGTCAAAGAGGGTTCGGCAGGCGCATTTCTTGCAGTGAAGTGCAAGAAAACCATCGGGCCCCTCCTTTCCTTCGTTGAGGCTATGTTCACGTAGCCTGTCGTTGTGGCCACGGCGCAGCAAACGCGCTTACTTCGTGGGCAAAATAAATTTTCTGATTTTGCCCTCAAGCGCGGTCATCCGCGAAGTACACACCGCGAGAAAATGCAAAAACAAGCATGTATTTCATTTACGCTTCGGAGCGGGGTGTTACAGTGATCTCTAGACACCTGGCTCATAAATACTTTAGCAGAACACGTTGTTGGGCAAGTTGGTTCATTGTATTTGGAAAGATTGGATGCGCTTTGTAGACGATCACAAGGAAGATGACAGGACAGGCGCCGATGACAGGACAGGACTTGCGCCTGTCCTGTCATCTTCCTTGTGATCGTCTACAAAGCGCATCCAATCTCTCCAAATATCATAAATACTTGGCGCAGTAAAACAAAATGTGTTTGTGTAAATAATGAGAGTCAATGCCGCTGTCCGTTAAGAGTTAGTAAAGCCTTCAAAGCCCTAGCTTGTGCTTATGGATCATTCCACGGTTCAAGCACTATTTTGCGTTTCTGCAGTGAAAGAAACGGTTACCAAGGCCTCGTTAGATTTTCCGTTGAAGGTGAACGTCGTTAAATATCGCTGCACAGAAAGCCTCTTTCTTTCACACGTTATTTCCTTCTCTCGGCTCTCTCCATTAGCAGAAAATTGACGATGCACAACTCGTCGTGTATATATATATATATTTATATATATATATATATATATATATATATATATATATAGGACTTAATATATATATATATATATATATATATATATATATATATATATATATATATATATATATATATATATATATATATAGCGCGCTTTATTATTATCTAGCCTAATGTCCTACCTATTTTTATAAACAAAAACACGCGCACAGAATTCCCAGTATCAAGTTCTATGATCCACTATTGGGAACTTTGTTTGTGTACGCCTCCGTTGTTTGTGGTCTCCCTACTTTTCTGCCACCAAACTTCCAACCTCATCTTACTAATCTTCATTGCAAACATATTTACTTTCCCCCTGCTACCGCTCAACCCAAGAGCTTCAGGGAGGCCAGAGGAGCCTAAAACAACAGCTGGGCAGATATCTTCACATTCTAATGAAACATTTTACATCGTTTCCCTAGCTTTACCACAGCAAGCACAGGCATCTTTTTCCTTGTTGTACCTAGCTTTATAAGTACGCGTTCTAAGGCATCGTGATCTCGCTCCGAAAAGTAAGGAGCTTCCCTTTGAATTAATGTAAATTGTTTCTTTCCTGATTTCGTTGTTTCCTCTTAGGTAGTTACTCATAGTCAGGTTTCTTTCCATTGCCGCCACCCAAGAGATTGTATCAGCCTCTCTGTTATTGCGTTTGACGTTCTCTGTTGCCATGTTACTGCACCGCTGTACAAATGTACAAATGTCTGAACGTCTCGTAACTCCTTTACCTTCGTCCATATTGCTCAGTCGTTCTTCAAAATCAATTTTCATCCGAGCTTCCCTCACTTCAAAACTTGTCCAGCCCATATCCCACTGAATGGGCTGGACGAAACTAAAAGAATTCACAGCTCCCTCTGCGAACAGACCGGGCAATCCTTCATTGCCGAGCTGAGCCGAGGACGGCGAAATGTATTTGCAGCTTATTTCGTTGGGCACAGGACAGCAGCGTTGTCTATGCAGAATCCATCTCCACTTGCCATCAGATGAGCCTATTCAATCACCTCCCCTACCATTGCTTCCGCGAGAACAGAGAATAAATAGGACACCCTGCATCACCGTGTGGCTTCATGGCACGCTACCTATTTGCAGGCGTTTTCGACTTGTTACTTTCCATCTTTGCTTTGCCTCACTGCAATGCCAGATTCTCGCGTCGCTAGTATATATTTTTTGTCCTCCATTCCTGCGTAGCATCCATTTCACTGTTCGCAATGGCGTGGTACATAATGCAGCATCGTGTGCGCGCATTTTTAGCATTAACTTCTTTCGTTAAGTGAAATGTTCTGTCTTCTGTAAAGGTCTGTCTTCTAAGTAAAGTTCTTTCTTCTGTTTTGTCTTCTGTAATGTATTCTGTAAAATGTGATGTCGCAGTTTGGCTTACACACCATGGTTTTGTTCTTATTCTTCATTGCAGAGAACAGCATACAGCGTTTTAGTACTGTTTTCGAGACGTGCTAGAAAAAGAGAAAAGACAAGAGAAATTGGCCGTCTCATTCCTTAATTCCTCGGATCGAAGAAAACATTGATCTACCGGGATTGAAATTACATCGACGACTGCCGTTTTATTAAAACTGAAAAATAGTGGTGGGAAAGTCCCCATCTGGATCTACATACGCCGTTTCATCGTTTCTCCACAGCCTCACATGCAGGATTTCGTCCGTTTCTTTTTTTTTTCCTGCCACAGCTTGTTGAACCTGTCAGCGTCTTCGCTTAACGTGTGTAATGCAATGGAATGCAGAAACGGAAATTGATTCAAACCACTTGCCTGGAGATGTCGATTGCGACGGGGGGCGCACGTATATTATCGGCACCTTTTCTCGCTTTTATCACTTGCGCGTTGTTCATATCAACGAAGATAACCAGCATTCCACCTATTGAAGAGTATTCCGTCGAAAAGCAGCAACACGACCGGGAATGTAGACAGTGCATGCGTATGGTGCAAGAACGAAAAAAAAAACTCGATGCCCTTCCACTCGGCGAAAAAGGATGACCAGCGAATCTGTGTATGCGGGCTTCTTAATAGCAAACTGCACCTCCGGCGTGAGTCCGCCCCGCATTGCGCTATCTTTGGGATCGGCTCACGTGTGGGGAGCGTTGAACGCCTGCTTCCGTTCCGCCGCGGGTCGGCGCGGTACTCTACTGTCTTCGGGATTTTTTTCTACAAGCAGACACGACAGTGGGGAAAGTAGCCTTTAACAGCTTCGCTGTAAAAAATGCTTTGACATTCTGGAAGTGGCTCTATGGCTCTATGGCCCGATAGGCAACATGACCTAATACGAGTGAGTAACAACATAACGAACCGTAATTCTTTTGTGGGCACCGTATTACCGAGTGCACTTACCTCTGGTTGGGTGCGGCATATGTATATCACTTGAGGCGGAAAACACGCTATTTAACTCAAACTTTTTCTTCCTATACAGGCCAATGCATGTTCCACAATAACACGGTGCTGGAGCGAAAGTTGTGGGTGAGAATTCGGAACTGTTAAAGGCAAGAAATTGAAACGAAACAAGTCGTCCAACAATGTCCCTCGCAAGTTACCAGGAGAACTTGTGCCAGTAGGTCAGATTTCATATTGGACGAACAGCTGGATAGCAGGCAATGACAAATGCTAGACAGCCCACGCGTGTGTAAATTATTTCATCCTTGTGTGCTTTCGCGGTGTTCATACAATATGGAATTGTAGTCTTGGAATTAACAGATGGCTTCAGCCAATAAGACAGACGATCACGAGATCACGTGTTCGCATGCCGTCTTCCCTCAACGTCGGAGAGTCGGGTGCTCCGTCTAAATCTATTGAGCGCCGGAGCGAACAATCGACTCAAGTAAACTCCACCGACAACCTATTGTTCCGATAGCAATTATATGGAGGCCCGAGGCCCGTCTGCGCCGTCGCCATTGGCAACGTCGTCGTGCTGTCCTGCCAACGACGGTGCTTGCGCGGCCTGCGCGTGAAGGATTAGAAGGACTCCAGAGACGCGCCGTGTGTTTAACCCCAAAATCGACAAAGCCAAGTGAACGCTCCATTACGCTTCGCTGACGCTGTGCTAGATCGGCTATCACGCTCCGCTAACGCTCCGTTAAATCGGCTATCACGCTCCGCTAAATCGGATACCAAAGCAGCGCAGCGTTCTGGCTTCCACTGGTGGCAGGAGCGTTGTGCGCAAGCAAGTTAGCGTTCCTGCTGAGAATCTGCGTGCACACGCTGGTCCGAACGGAACGGATAGTAGATGTCAAGGCGAATATATCTAATCTTTTTTGTTTGGGCGCTGAAAAACGCGAGCGGTTTTCCTTCCGTCTCATTTCGTGCGCCATCGAAGTGCGACGCCTGCAACGCCGCTTGCACGCCCCTCGTCACGCCAGCGTTCTGAGACGCTTTCAGCGCGAGACTAAACCTTGCTATCGCTTTCAATGCTTCGCCTTGGGGCAAAAGTGGCAATCTTTGTCAGGCATAACATGTAGGTAGGCTTATGGCCAGTTGATGGTTGCACCAGGGATATAAGCGCACGTCCGCACTAAATGTACAGCGTTGCGTTCATGTCACTCTCTTCGACACCAATGCTCATCAAATGCGCCAGCTACAGCGACTGAACAGGAAGCCACAGGCCAGAGCAGCATACCTTCCATTGCGCGTTCTTACTCGGAGCATTTAGCGTATTCTGAGCAGCTTCTCCGAGAATAGCTATGTACTACTCCGTGTGCTTTCCTTCTGTCAGTCCCCCTCTCTGCTGTCATTTTTCCTCTTCTGACATATCTATCTATCTATCTATCTATCTATCTATCTATCTATCTATCTATCTATCTATCTATCTATCTATCTATCTATCTATCTATCTATCTATCTATCTATCTATCTAAAATATATTGGCAATAAGTTCGAGTTGGTGCGAAGAAGCGCCGAAGGGTGCTGCAGCTGGCACATGTATAAAATTTTTCAACGCTTCTTTTATCTGTCCTAAGGACTCCATATCCTGTCGTAGTGCGCTAAGGCATCTGAGTTGGCGCACATATAATGACCTCGGTAGGGCCGAGTTTGAGTACCACTCCACAGGAGAGCAGTCACATAGGCCTCGGAAAAAAATAGTGTCCACTTTCCGCACGAGGCCACATCAAGTAGGGAACTCAAGCTCCAGTCAATGGCCGTCCAGAGGGCCCGTGAAAGAGCGGAGAGGCTTGGCCTCCCGATTCCGACATGGGAGCAGCCAGCGGCGAGCCGGGGGCCCCAACAGGTCTCCGCCGGCTAGTCCCTCAGGACCTCAATAAAAGTTCATTGTCTGTCTGTCTTTCCACACCGCTATCTATAGGGGCCATTCTGCCGCTCTTATGTAGATAATAGAGCGGCGGCCAGCCGACCTCTCTGGCTTTGCGTAAATATCTTTTTTTTTTCTCTCTCTCTCGAGCGGCTGTGACTTTCGCCACGTGCTTTCCGAGTGAGAAGCCATTTTGTGTTGCGACAGGGTTGCACGCTCGTGATGAAACTACCACAGATTTAACAGTATAATTAAGGATTGTACAGGTAGAAGCTGTGGTCCCGAAAGAAGGGGAAAAGAGCCCACGCTTAACTCCTACAACTCACACAACTGCGCGGCAGAAACTCGCCAGATGGTGATGCAGTGTGAAGAGCAGTAAGAGCCAGAGCGGGCGCAAGAGGTCAGTGAGCTGCCCTTTTTAACAAACTTTCACAATCCCCGCAACATGACATTCTCGGAAGCGCATCGCCCTTCCGGAAGACGCATTTTCTAAGCTACGGCTTCAAGTATTCATTGAGAGCGAGCGATGCTATAAGTGAAGAAACTTGCCACGGCGGTGTGATTGAAAGTTCAGAATTCCATGAGTAAGCGTGCTTGTCATAGTCGTTCGTGTTCCCATTGCTCAGGCAGTTAATGAACGGATGACGTTTTCTAAGCTTCAGCATTAATAAGTGTATTAACAAGGAATTCAACTTCCTGAGGACATTTTAAATAAATCCCTCTAAAAAAGATTTTTCATCTCCTCGAAGTCAATGTAACGATGAAATCCTGGCAGGTTGACAAAGGAGAGGAAGGACTGCAAATCCCAGTGATAATCAACCTTATTTCTTCTTCATGATAGTATGAAATTTAGGAATATTGCCCACAGGAACAGTTGGCTGCACCAAAATTTTAGCTATGAAAAACAACAAATATACTAAAAAAGCTAATGAAATTACAAGACAGTGTCAAAAGTCGCAATAAATTACAAAACGGCAAGAAAGGAGGATAGTGAATCACAGAGAAAATAAAATTTTAAAATGTTATAACAATACAAAAACAGCTCAAGCATTGCTAAATTGTGGGGACATGCCAAAACTTTAAAATACACATACTACTGTTTAAATAGGATTTAAAAATCTATGTTCAAGATATTATGCCATAGATGCTTCAGAACTAATATGTGTTTGCAGGGGAACAAACCGGCTGCTAGCATATTTTTGCACGCAATATATTCAAGATGGCAGTATATCAACCTGGTAACTATATTCTAGAATGCTTAAAAAGAGAGGCAATAGCCTAGATAGCCCTTAAGGGAAATGAGAAATTTAAGATCTATTTCTCTTTCTAAACAAAGATAACGGTCGTCAGTACAACCCCCCTCTGGGCGAAGCGCTTTTAAAGCTAAACGGGAGGGGAGACAAAAACCCTATTTATCTCCCACCAGAATTTGATAAACATGACTCGCACATGAGATAGGAGACGCCGTCACTTGTTTTATTTATTTGTTCCCATTGCTTAGCCTTTGCCTCAGTTCTCTTAAGCCTAAAATTTTTGCCGTTCTGAAGCATGCTTTTCCCACTATGCCACGTCGAATCATAATATTATCCGCGAAGATAGGCTTATACGTGCACGAAGCGAAATACAAACATGGCAGCCATCTTAGTCAATTGGCCACAATCTGCGAAAATAGTTTGTGAGTACCTGCCTCAAGGTAGCAGATGTCTTTTTTAAAAAAACACGTTGCGTTGTCAACCAAGAATCTATGCTTTTTGCGACAGAAAAAAAGACTCCACCTGCCTGTCTTTCTCGATTGAAGGTAGCGGATGCTTGAATATGACTGTCGTCTACGCCCCCTACAACTAAATGCTGTAGTCTTGTGTGCAGAAGCCTACGGCCGCACACCCTTTAGTGCTCACAGCTCAAGTCTGGCAAGCGTGAATTTAAGATTCTGCCTTTTCTAGTGAAGCACAACTCAGCATGTGTTCATTACCATCCTGTGTCACTAAACATGCTCCTGCAGGCTGACGCTGCAGCTCATGATATCATGGAGAAGTGCAGAAAAATTTGTAATGACTAATTGGTCCCAAGTTCACAGTTAGAGAAAATTCCTAACGAAATCCTAACATTAGGCAAGCCAGATGTAACTAAATAGCTAAGGAAATTCTGAGAATTGTCTACTAAAGCGTAAGAATTGTTTGGCTCGGCTATGACTTCGTTTTTTGCTTACGGTTGCTTATTTGTCTTTCCTAGCTTATGCACGTCTACCCATGGCATTCCCGGTGGCAAAAAAAAATGCTCATGATTTAGTAGACGTCCGATTTTCTGGCCGCATCCGACTTTTTCAATGCAATCACACAAACTGAGCCGGAACACCGGGCACGAGCGCGCCTCGACGGAGTAGGGCGCTCGAAAGGGTACACCATCTGACGCAGTAGCGCGTGAGGCGTCGCGTTAGGGGAGAGTGCGCCGCCTAGATTATTAGATTATGGGGTTTTACGTGCCAAAACCACTTTCTGATTATGAGGCACGCCGTAGTGGAGGACTCCGGAAATTTCGCCTACCTGGGGTTCTTTAACGTGCGCCTAAATCTAAGCACACGGGTGTTTTCGCATTTCGCCCCCATCGAAATGCGGCCGCCGTGGCAGGGATACGATCCCGCGACCTAGTGCGCCGCCTCGATGACATGTCATCCTCGCTGTCGCTCTCGCAAGCCTGCGCTATGCGCTCTCGCCTGCGTTCTGACTGCACCTCGGTAAGGCCCAATGAAAAATTGGAGGACGCTTAAGAGGAAGCTTTAGCTCGGGCCCAACTCCGACGCGGCCTATTCAAATACATGTAAAACGCAAAAACGTTTTTATGAGATAACCCCTGAACCGATTTTGATAAAATTTGTTGCATTTGAAAGAGAAACTTAAATTCTAGTGACTGTTGGAAGCGGAATTTTGATTTAGGGCTTGAATTTTCTTAAAACGATTTTCAAATATTTGACCGTTTGAAAAAAATAGAAGCACGATGTTTACAAATTCATAGCTCTGCATCAAGAACTGATATCGCGGTTCTGTAAACGGCATCCATTAGAACATTCAAAGCGGACAAATTCAATATGTCATTTTACATCTTACGCGAATTTTTTACGTTGGTTACAACGGTTTTGCAAAAGTTGCATTTCCATATGACTAAATTTTTTATATTCATGTGTAACATATCAAATTTGTCCGCTTTAGATGTACTATTAGATGCAATTCACAGAATTGTATTATCAATTTTAGTGGTTAAGTTACAGAGTTGTAAACTTGATAGTTTCGTTTTTTGAAAATTTTCGATTTTTGCCAATTTTTAATAAAAAATTGACGACCTAACTCAAAAATTCGAAACCAACAGTCACTAGATTTTCAGTTTTTCTTTTAAATGCAACAAACCTCGTCAAATTTGGTGCAGTGGTTGCCGAGAAAAACGAGTTCTCCTTTTACATGTATTTAGATAGGAGCACTCAAGCTAAAGCTTCCTCTTAAGCTTCGCCTTCAAGAGTGGAACGCGACAGCGCTCCCGTCGACCCGCCAAGGGGTGTAAGACAATGGGCTACGGCGCAGCGACTACGCGCCCCGCATCGGACGCGGTGAGCGTCGAGCAACGCAGCGTTCGGCGCGACAACGAAATGTGCGCCTGAGCAAGCGACGCACGCCTGAGCCTTAGAAACAGCTCGTTTCTAAGGCAACACCGCGTTCACTAGAGGCGCTTTTGTACCGCTTTGAAGCATCGAACTCGTGGCTCAGTGGTAACGTCTCCGTCTCACACTCCGGAGACCCTGGTTCGATTCCCACCCAGCCCATCTTGGAAGTTGCTTTTTATTTATGAAGTGCCTGGCGTGATTTATCGCTCACGGCCAACGGCGCGGACGCCGACACCGACGCCGACGACACCGGCTTTTCTGCGACACGAGCTCCTTAACGCTATCGCGTTAAAACGTGTCAAGCGTCTCAACGCGCTGGCTTGCCCGCAAGGCGTTCACAACTCGAATGGCGCTCAGCAACGTTCAATTGGACATGGGGCCACCACAAAATCTCAAGTAGGCCCACACCCAAATTTCAAGTTTGCCCACCGCCAAATTTTCGTTGGACCACCCCCAAATTTAAGTTGACCTACCCCTAGTTCCAACTTCGCCTATCCCCAAATTTAGGTTGGCCCACTCGCAAATTTCGATTTGGCCGACCCCCAAATTTAAGTGGGCCCGCGCCCGAATTTCAAGTTGGTCCACCCCCAAGTTTAACTAGGCTCACCCCCAAATTTCACGTTGTTCCATTCTCAAATTTAGGTTGCACAGCCGTCATATTTCAAGTTGACCTACTCTCTAGCTTTAGTTGGCCTACCCCCACGTTCCAACTTCGCCCACACCGAAGTATATATATGGCCCATGTCCAATCTTCAAGTTGGTCAACCCCTAACTTTAATTTGGCCCAGCCCCTAATTTAAATATGCCCACCCCACATTTCAAGCTTTCCCACAACATTTTAGTTGACCAACCCCAAATTTCAAGTTGGCCCACATCCAAACTGCGGTTGGCCCACCTCCAAATTTCAAGTTGGCCCAACTCCCAATTTCATTTCGCCCACCCCTACATGAGCTTCCTTATGCATTTTCTAAGGAGCCATATACGTACGTGTACGGGTAGGGTCCTTTATTTAATTTCCGTGCTTTAAATTGTTCCTCATAGCTTAAAAAAGCTACCAATCATCTACATTCACACTAACATAACAACTAAATGTCTTTGCAAATTACGCATTTTTGTGCAGATGCAAGGCATCACACATTTCGCGTGACAAGACTAGGGAGCTCGCCAAAGAAACCTTACGCTTCAAAACTACACCCGGGGGGTGACGGTCAATAAGTTAATAGAGACATTGCTGCAGCTTCTGCACGATGCAGAGTTACAAACTTTTATTTGATGTTTCATCCCTTGCATGGTTTACAAGACAACCTCGCGAAATAAAATAAAAGCTGTTCTCATTACTCTACACAGCGTTCCAAAAAATAACACTAGAAGATATACATTTTCTTAAAGGAGGCTTATTCCATAGCACGTAAACTGTAACGGAACATGTAAAGTATCAATCTTGATTCAATATTAGCACAATTGAAACCAATTGTGCCCTGCGAGTATCGAACGCTGCAAGTTTAACCGCGCTTAAAGAGCAGCTTCCTCTTGGTGCTGGTTCTGCCGTGCTCTCTTTCTTTGTGTAGACAGTGCGATGCCAGAGCGGCAAATGTCGGTCAGCTTCAACCACTAGGCGGCTGTTCTGGCACATCCTCCAGCAAGTCGACCGTCCAGCAGATTCTCATCTCAGTTCTCGACAAACCATTGCGTGCTTTGGGAATAGCGTGGCACAGACAACTCGTAGTTGGTCCCGTAGCGCGAATTATAGCCGCAATCTCTACGAATAATGAGCTTGCCGTGCCCGGCTAACGATGTTGAACGACAGTCTGTGAAGTTTACCAAGCCACCAGGACCTAAAACGTTGTTGCCGTGGTTACGAAATGTCACGTCGCAAGCTTCAATGTTCTAGTCGCTTGTCGCGGTACAGTTGCGCTCTCTCATAGTTCCGGAAGTTGGCACTAATTAGTCGGAGTTCTTTCAATTCATTCTTTCGGGAACAGCTGGACTAACTATTACGATCCGCCATGGCCCTATCTTTATTATTCCTGTGTTGAATAGATGCTAACGTCTCTCACCATGCAGCAGGAAATTCACGAAAGTGGCAACTTCTTCTTGCATAATATCCGCACAGCCTTTTTGATGCAACAAATAGGAAACAAGAAATATTTATCGCACCAGCAAGCGCTGGTTATTTATAATACCCAGCTCTTGCCGTCAGCGGTTATCTGCCATAGCGTATACAATGCATAAATTTTCATCGCGAGTGTTTCTTTTGGCTCTGACTCCTGAATGAAAATGCGATAGTTTAACTCGTGCTCATTAAAGGAGCTTGCTGTTATTAGAACACCAAGGTGTTAGTTACTTCTAGGTTGCTCACGGAAAACATAATAGTGGCTTAAATGAAAGGTGCTTTCATTTATTTTTCCTGGCGTGCCTTCCGTTCACGGCAAAGAATTATGGAATCAGAAATGGTCGCGTCTTGATGTCACACCTGTAACTATTTGTTTCATTAATTTCTCCTCGTTTCGACATTATCAAGTGTCGTTCCCCGCGAAAATGTAAAATTTTAACTTCACTTAACCCTTTCATTCCAAACCAATTAAATCCCATTTCTTCTCAACAGAGTAGGCTCCACCACATTAAGACATTGTAAAGGACAAAGCACGCTTTACAGGTGGGACGTCAAGAATTGCGACGTAGAAAGTTTCGGGTTTTACTAAACAAGAGCACTTATAACTTGTGTATTGGCCAATCGTGTTCTCTGGTTCGTAGGTCATGTTTGCTTGCGTTCCTGCGCGCCTGCGTGCGTGCGTGCGTGCGTGCGTGCGTGCGTGCGTGCGTGCGTGCGTGCGCGCGTGAATGTGCACGTTGCGTGCAAAATTACTTACCAAAAAACATTTTAAAATTCACCGAGGATTACGATACTCCCTAATACGAAACTCAAGAGCAGCTCTATACGTGTTTTCATTTCGCGTGTCAATATTTGGTGGTATGACTATATAGGCTTATATGGGAGGATAACGCTCCGAGTAGCGCGCTTCGTTTCCTTACAGACGACATGCGTTACTCTGGCTCCATACCGTAGCCATCGTCGCCGCACAGGCCCGTCTTGCACGGCACTACGCTTTTCATCTCACGCCTTCATTCCACCAACGACGAGAACGACCCTTCGTTGCGGGGAAGTTGTGTCACCAGTGTCAGCGGTGACAACACACAGGGAAACGTCACATCGAGCCTTATACCCATGTCAAGCGGACAAGTTAAGTGCACTTACGGGGAGTGCACTTCGGGACTTTGAGTGACACTCTAGGCTACGCGGTGCTAAAAGTGAAAACAAAGTGCACTCGCACTAAAAAAAAAAAAATGACGGGCAGACTAAAACCATGTTTTTTGAAGATGTAGACTACAATAAAAAATTCTAAAAAGCGGTTGCTTTATTTGTATTATAAATAAAAAACAATCGTAATCTATTTTTACTCAACAAAAACGAAAGTATGTTTATCGTAAGAGTGTTGCAAGTCAAGGCCGGCCAAGACGAATGCCTAGCCAATCCAGAACAATATGGTGGCATGCAACGAGGCGGCATTTGATCCTGCTAGGACAGAATATCAGCGAGTTATGTTCTGATTATTTTGTTAAAAGCTGTTCAACAGCTAGAATTAACTTCTGTGTCCATTTTCTATGCATTACGTTTTGTATGGTTGAAACCGCTGGTGACGCGGCTACGTACTCGACCAGCAAAGTGCGTTGCATGAACGCCCTCCGACCGGAGTGCACTATTATGCGAGTACACTCAGATTGCGACGTTTAGATTTGGGAACGTGCACTTAAAACCGAGTGCACAATCCGTAAGTGCACTTGCCCGCTTGACAGGGGTACTCGTAGGCGCTCGCCATCGCCCTTTGCAGTAGCAGTGATGCAGGTCACACACGCTGGTACCGCGGACTGACCTCAGCAGCCAACCCCGCGGTCAAGCGTAGCCCTCCCCACCTCACGCCCCCCTGCCCCCTCCCTCTGGAAGCACAGATGAGATTGCCTACACGGCGGCAGATGCCGGGGCCGCCAGCAACTCAGTGCATGCGCAGACCGCTTCCCCTCCGCTCCTCCTCCATTTTCCGCCTCATGCTTTTCCTGTAGTCTCCTCCTCCACTTTCCTCCGCGCGTTCTCTTCTTTCATCTACCGCAGCACTCCTCTTTCGCTTTCATCTTTCGCCTGTGCTCGTTCGTACAATTTCGCCGAGGAACAACATACAGGCGCGCCAATGCTCAACGCAGGAACAGGCGCTTAAGAGCTGTGCTCTTAAAAGAACTGGCTGGGGGTTAACTTAAAGAACTGCTTAGTTAAGTTATACAGTGACCTGTGCTTTTATTATAAGTATTTAAAGAATTGTTTTCTACATACTGCTTCTTTGCTGCTGTTCTAGCTTTGCAGCAATACTTTTTTTTTCACTATATGTTTTAATAACGTACTTGCCATTCCTTTGTCGTTTGTCTGGTTGACGTTGCTGACATGTTGCGAAACCCATCTATGACATTGCAGTAGTTCGTATCTCATAGTGGTGCACGGATGCTCTCCCACTTTCTTCTGGACAAATCAGCAAGTCAATAAGCCGAGTGTATCGCTAAATGATGCTGCCAAAAATTTGATATTTTTTTTCTATGGACGTGTTACCGCTGACGTCGACTTTCGTCTCCAACATCAACAGCGAGTACACAAGTACACATGCGCTTTGCCGCCAGAGTGCCGGGTCATACGCTTGCTTCACACAGCGTTCCAGAGGCACGGAGCTTGCTGCCGAATTATCAAAGCCCTTCTACGCCGACAGAACCACCATGAAGAACTCCTTCATGGTCCATTGTCACTTTCGTGCTGGAGTTCAAGAGCAATGGAAACGCTCCTGGTCCATCGCTGGCATACTTTGCTCTAGAGCATGTTAACACCAGCTAAAGCGCTCACCATCATATTTACACTGATGATTCCGTTACGCCTACACCATCTGCCATTGGTGTGTGGATTCCGTCTGCCAGTGTTAGCATCTCTGCCACTCTCAGTCGCCACAACTCAACTACAGCCGCGGAACTATGCAGCGTGGGTCGCTTCGATTTACATCATCGACCAGACAGCTGAGCCCTGGGCCATCTTCACCAACTCAAGAGTGGCCCTACAATCTCTGCAGTCGCCACGCACGCACGAACAAGTCGTAATGGACATCAGACGCCTATGCAATAAAACCTGCAAACTGCATCCCAGCGTTCTGCTGCAGTGGTCACCAGCCCTATGGGGAATACAAGACTACGTCCAGACTGACCGTGCTGCCAAAACAGGACGCGGCACTCCGAGAGAAATGGTCCAGATACCTTTCTCGAAAAAAGACGCGGTGACGTTGGTATCTGCCCACGCTTGGCGTCTCCAGCAACCCTTCTGGACTGAACGATATCCCCAGTGGACTTTCGCTTCTTCTTTAAATCTTTCCGTCCCCTTTTCCCTTTCCCCAGCGTACTGTAGCCAATCGGGCTCAGTCCTGGTTAACCTCCCTACCTTTCATTTATCATTTGCTCTCTCTCCCTCCTTCTGGACAGATGCAAGCTACCAGTACGGACCCCTATACAAAATAGGTCCATCGTGGGACTTTTACATGCCACGAGGCCTAAAAAACAAAGAGCAAGCATGCCTTCCTGGCATAAGATTCAATGTGGCCTACACAAACTACTTCAGGTGTAAGAGCCAGCTCACGGACTCGCCGATGTGCTCTGAACGTAACGTCGCTGAAGACTTGCAACTTGTTTCGTGTGAATGCGGCCGCTACGCTTCAGAGAGAGAGAGAGTCTTTGAGGGCGGTACTGCACCTTCAACGGGACTCGGGCTTGGCACTGGGGCACATTCTCAGCCAATGACAAAGCACCACCTGTGCGTTACGCGCCACGAGCCTTGTAATAATAATAATAATAATAATAATAATAATAATAATAATAATAATAATAATAATAATAATAATAATAATAATCTTTATTTCAGGCAACAATGTCTCGGACACATGGGCAAAAGGCAGACGTGCTCTGCCTGATTGGACCCAAGCACCCGAATACAGACACTCAGAGCATGTTGCAACAGAAAGAACATGATACACTACCGTCACATACACAGCACAGTTTTATGCAAAATAAACAACCGAACAAATTACAAGCTTTTACAATCTTGAAGGAAAGTTCGTACAAGTAAGGAACCCTAGGATCAGAAAAAATTCTGTATTCACAACCTATTGATTATTAGGACAGGAAAGGAGGTAAGCTTTAACATTCTTTTTGAAAGAGTTCAGGAACAGCATTTGTAAATAATTTCTATGGCCTGTGTATGTATGTTGAGAAGATTGGGAATTAAGTATGAAAGTATTTGGGTTCCGTAGTTGGTCCTCGCAAGTGGAGTTCTGTAATGGTCGTGCCTCAATTTTTAAGGCACATTACTACTAGAGTGCAATTCAATATATTTATTGGGATCGAGCTTGATTTCGTTATAGACGTAAGAAACATATAGCCTTGACGAAACATTGTAAATATCTCTATATTGTATGTGCAGTTCACTTAACTTGAACCCAGGATTTGAAGAATGTGGTTAGCCGCAGCTGAATTAAACCATACGGTTTGCTGTCATGTGGCGCTTAAGTATTCTTTTTATATTCCGCTTAATTAGTTAATTAACTAAGATGAATTATGCAATATGTTTAATGTTCACTTCAGGACGAAGTGCGTTTCGTTGCGTTGTAGAGTGGATGCAGGAATGACTGATCCAATTTTTTTTGTGGCAACGTACACTCTGCGTGGTGAAGTTTTTCGGCGTGCAAAGAAAGCCCGCGAAATATGGAATAAAAACCACGCGTCTGCGCTCATGCACTATTGCATTTCAGCGCTCTCAACCACGTTTCGTGCGAAAGAAACATGCGCGCGAACCGTGGCGAAGCGGGTGGCCACGGCTCTAGGCATCGGCTTCACAATGCGTCAGCATCTTTGGCGGCGGCACAGGGAAAGAAAGCGCCGTCGTCCCTGATAAGCGATAAGCTCGACACGCGTATCATACTTCACGGGCTTTCCTTAAGCGCCGGAAAAAATCACCACGCAGCATGCACACCCACGAGCAAAAGTATGCGGACCACAGGGCCGCCGGAAAAACAGAATTTCCTCATAATTAACATGCACAAACTTAAAATGAGGAGTGCACTAGAAAATTCGTAATGGCAAGTTTGGTCTGAAGTCTTTAATTTCAAGCTCCATTAACTGACAGAGCAGAAAATGAGTTTTATCGCGCAATCGCTGGTCCGTATTCTTTTGCTCACGAGTGTACGTTGCTACAAAAAATAGGATCGGTCGTTTCTGAACCCCGGCTACAGCGCAACGAAAGACGCTTGGCCCTAAAGTAAATAATAAATCTTTTGCATTATTGATCTCGGTCAATTAACCAATTAGGCGGAATATAAAGAACGCTCTAAAGAGCGCCACGCGACGGCAAACCATATGTCTTGGTTTCATTTAGCTGCGGTTAACCACTTTCTTTTAACCCTTGGTTCAAGTTACATCAAACACGCTGTATGTGAGTGCGTGTGTGACAGTATGTGCTGTTATGTGTTTATCGTTGTGTATATCATAATCATCACCCAGCTCCTGGAGTAGCATATCAGGCGAATAGCCAGGCTAACATCTACAGCATAGCATTAAAGCTTGTTTCTCTCCATCTCCAACATCACTACAATAATGTATTATAAATAAATAAATAAATAATTAACTAAAACTGTGGTGAGATAAAAGGAGTTCGTTTGATGTGCTTTTCAATTTCGTAGAATAACAACCCCGGTCCCTCAAGTGGAGTAGGGAAAGTGTGCCGGCTAAACAAGGACTAAATGGGGGGGGGGGGGGGGGAAATGCTGTCTTGACATAAATCGTTCAGCGAAAGAGCTCCGTGAGGAAAGGCAGTCACGTGGGCCAGTCTATCTCGAAATGGACAGACACTAGAACTACAAAGCGACCCGCCGTGGTTGCTCAGTGGCTATGGTGTTGGGCTGCTGAGCACGAGGTCGCGGGATCGAATCCCGGCCACGGCGGCCGCATTTCGATGGGGGCGAAATGCGAAAACACCCGTGTGCTTAGATTTAGGTGCACGTTAAAGAACCCCAGGTGGTCAAAATTTCCGGAGTCCTCCACTACGGCGTGCCTCATAATCAGAAAGTGGTTTTGGCACGTAAAACCCCAAATATTATTATAACTACAAAGCAAACTAAGGAAACTACTCTGGTTTACTTTGAGCTACTGTGGCCGAAGCGAGTATATTTACTAGCACTGAAGAAAGGACTGAAGTTCCACAATAACCCGTTGGCGGAATCTCCTACATCTGAGAGCCCATGTCTAGTCTAAGAAAGCTGCCTCGAGCAGTGAAAGTGGACGCCCAGATTGTTGACCAGTGCATCACAAACAGATGGCGATTCCCACCCTAGACACACCTCAAAAAGTGTCCTACTCAAACAAGAAGATGACTCGTACGGTGTTTTCCTGCACCGCAGGCTATATGGAATTTTTTCGCGTCTCTTTTGAGCCTTTGCTTATGCATTGTCTCAGTCAAACTGTGCAGCGTTGCGGAGCCTATTGAAGGCACGAAAGTTAGGAGGCTTCCCGTTTCACTCCACGGAAAGATTATTCTAGATTCGCCGGTGCCTTTCACATGCAGGAACGGTCCCATGTACGTTCAGAGCTATACTTGCTTCTCATGTTTGTTCTATAATTCACACTGAATTATTAAGGTTTCAGTCACATTCACATTATCTTGTAGAAAAAACAAACGGCAAATGTGTAATTATGGAACTGGATACAATGTTTTCGCGTGTGCTTCGCACAAAGCATATTAATAGCAGGTAGCCATGATTCCGCATCATAATTTCATATGTTCTTTCTATAATTCGCGAAGTAGTGATACAGATTTCACATCAAAATGAAGAATATATAAACATTGCAATTCTTAGTCCTAAAGTCACGGTCAAATATAGCACGGGTTCCATACCCAATTCGAAGTTCTTCCGTAGACATACTGCACTAAACGCGTAAAATTACAGGACTGTACAGAAAACGTTTCGAACAAACCGAACAAAATGAGTTTCGGTGCGTCAACAGAATGATGTGTTCCTAACAAGACCGCGCTCTTCTCGAACGAATAACACGGACGACACGCGCAGTTTTGAGACTTAAAACTGTAACGTTGCTGTATGGCACGGAAATGACAAGCGCGGCTCACGCTACGGACCAGTGAACGTGGCACTGCTGCCGCTACGAATCTCTTGTGCCGACAACGTTAGCCGATTTTCCTTAATTTGCTGAATCACCGGTCGTAGCTTTCCCAACACTGCACGTTTCTTGCGATACCGAGCCAGTGCCGAGCGAGAAAAGCACCGTGAGAACCGCGAAGGGGCGCCCGAAGCCACAGCATTGATCCGCGTACACAGACGGGCGGACACTAGGACTCGTGGCCTCGAGAAACAATACGCAATGCCGCGTCGACCAACCTCTCGATACAAAAACGGGAGGGCAAAAAAAAAATAAAGAAAGAATCAAGTATCGACGAAACCGCGTACTCTGATCTTGCTTGGTCATTTTTCTTGGAACGCCTGATGTTGTCGGGCGGTTGCCACGTCGCCCGGGGCGCTTTAGTCTGCCGTCGCTGCCATCCGCACGGGGACGTTGTCACAGCAAGAACTGCGGAGAAACCAGGACGCGTCGTGGCTATCGGGAAGAGAACGCGGTATCGACAAGGTGCTCGGCTGCAGTACAAGGCGCGAGAGAAGAACGATATAGAAAGCGCGATAACAAAAGTTAAACGAATGCGAGCCAGGACGAGGATGTCGGGATCGTGCTGAGAAGGCGCTGTCGTCTTCGTCTTCGTTGTTTTGCTTCGTACTTGTCGTGTTGCGTAAGGCAGTGCAAATTGACGGGGACATTGGTCGATGTTTAACCAACGCCTTGCTTGCGTGGAGAATGAAAGCTGAACAACTGTTAACCGAAATATGGAAGAATAAAATGTTCGTATTAGTGAACGCTTGATAATAACAGAGATAGCGTGCCAAGTTTCTAACAAATACGAGAGCTACGCTTGCTTTTATCCCCGATTACTGTTTAGGTTCGTTTAATTAGCTCTGGGGCAATATTCAGAAACCACCCAACATCTCGGAATTGACGATGATGTATTACCAGATGCAAAATGTGCTGCGTAAATTCGACTGTATTTTTGTTTCCGTCTTTCTTTTTGGCTATGATTCAGCAATGTAGAAGCAGTCGATTGGGAACGTTTAACAATAATTTCAACTATAGCCATCCCTCACACAGGAGGCAAGCTGGCAACGCGCATCCATTCTTGTACTTGGAAATTGAAGAACAAGCTCACAATAGTGGGCGGGGGCACAGTTTACTACAAATTGTTATGAACAGATAAATAGCAAGGCTAAGCATGTGTAACAAATCCTGAATGCGACTTCAAGACACCAGTTTCAATTCTGCCTGAACAAGAATCTTTCTTCTTTCTTAATTCGGCGCTCAGCAAACTACCCATGTAGCGTTAGGACTCCGAAATGGCTTCGATACCTACGAACTTTCCTGGCTAGCTATGACGTTCTGAGCACGAGATGGCGGGTTAGATTCCCCAACGTACACAGGGTGTTTCAGCGAACGCTTTGAAAAGTTATTAAAGGTTGCCTGTGGAAGAGTGCGCAATTCTAGTTCATGCGGTGGTCCACTCAAAGCAGCGGACACTACTTGCTGAAGAAAGTTTTAATGCATAATGGACTAATTACCAGAAATTCAATTATTAACTTTCTAGGTAATTACGTGATGGCACATATTGCAATTTACAAATTATAGCTGTGGTGTTCGCAAGGCGGATCCACTTGGAACAAATTCTCAGGATGACTCCAGTTTCGATATATCAATTCCCGAACGTTACGGAGAAATGCGTTGGCATTCCAGTTATATTTGTGCTTGAATGCATGAAAGGACGTTTTTGTTGAGAAATGAACTGGAAGGCCAATGGATTTCTGCGCAAAGTTTAGGAATTATTATCGCGAAACTCTCCTACGCACTCAGCGCTTACTCTCTCCCTTTTTTACTCTTTCTATTCCCCTCTCCCCCACCCCAGTGTAGGGTAGCAAACCGGGTGCTCTTCTGGTTGACCTCCCTGCCTTTCCTGTCCTTGCTTTCTCTCTCTCTCTTTCCGCCACCGAAGCTCGAGCATCGTGCTAACAACCGAAGGACTCCGTCAGTCGAGCGGCAGTCGATCGCGCATGCAAGCACGCCAGTTTCAGAAAGAATCGGTGTTTGCATGTGTACACGGTGGTAAACAAAAGTACATGCATGCGACTCATGCGCTGTTCACAGCGGGAGGGCGACTTGTCTTCTCTATGCGCGGGGGACCTGCTCGCGTGCACGGTGTCGTTGCCTCACCGCCCGCTTCATGACTTTCCGAAGACAGAACGGATCGGAGTCGGGAGGAAAGGGGAGTGTGCGCGTGCCTATGCAGCAAACAGCTTTAAGCGTATCACGTGTCTATACATGAAGCGTCTACAATACATCCTGTGGCACTACGCCGTACTTCACGGCACCACTAGCTGTCGTAATTCGGGATTGGCGGCAACTCTCCGACATTTTTTAATTGCCTAAAATGCCCGTAATTCTGCTTAATTTTGTCCAACCTCATGCCAATGTTGTTCGACCTAAACTTCGCCTCGCTCCGTTTTTTAATGAATGCGGCCTACTTTAAATAACACCTGCATGTGTAACCGAGCGGTGGATGCCTATACTTTGTGGGACGTCTCTTGCGAAATTTCATCTATCTATCTATCTATCTATCTATCTATCTATCTATCTATCTGTCTGTCTGTCTGTCTGTCTGTCTGTCTGTCTGTCTGTCTGTCTGTCTGTCTGTCTGTCTGTCTGTCTGTCTGTCTGTCTGTCTGTCTGTCTGTCTGTCTGTCTGTCTGTCTGTCTGTCTGTCTGTCTGTCTGTCTGTCTGTCTGTCTGTCTGTCTGTCTGTCTGTCTGTCTGTCTGTCTGTCTGTCTGTCTGTCTGTCTGTCTGTCTGTCTGTCTGTCTGTCTGTCTGTCTGTCTGTCTGTCTGTCTGTCTGTCTGTCTGTCTGTCTGTCTGTCTGTCTGTCTGTCTGTCTGT
This sequence comes from Dermacentor variabilis, assembly GCF_050947875.1. Classification (NCBI taxonomy): domain Eukaryota; kingdom Metazoa; phylum Arthropoda; class Arachnida; order Ixodida; family Ixodidae; genus Dermacentor; species Dermacentor variabilis. The sequence goes on from NC_134570.1 coordinate 65,875,607, forward strand.
CTGTCTGTCTGTCTGTCTGTCTGTCTGTCTGTCTGTCTGTCTGTCTGTCTGTCTGTCTGTCTGTCTGTCTGTCTGTCTGTCTGTCTGTCTGTCTGTCTGTCTGTCTGTCTGTCTGTCTGTCTGTCTGTCTGTCTGTCTGTCTGTCTGTCTGTCTGTCTGTCTGTCTGTCTGTCTGTCTGTCTGTCTGTCTGTCTGTCTGTCTGTCTGTCTGTCTGTCTGTCTGTCTGTCTGTCTGTCTGTCTGTCTGTCTGTCTGTCTGTCTGTCTGTCTGTCTGTCTGTCTGTCTGTCTGTCTGTCTGTCTGTCTGTCTGTCTGTCTGTCTGTCTGTCTGTCTGTCTGTCTGTCTGTCTGTCTGTCTGTCTGTCTGTCTGTCTGTCTGTCTGTCTGTCTGTCTGTCTGTCTGTCTGTCTGTCTGTCTGTCTGTCTGTCAAATAAACAAATACAAAAATTACGCAGCATAGATCTTTTTATTGAAAGGCAGAAATGCACACACGTGTGGGGCCACAGTCGCCGCGACACGGTTGCTTGGCGGCGTGCATAGGGCGGGGAGCGCATGTATTATTCAGGTTCGGGTCGCTGATGCATGCATAAGCACGGCACAATGTTCTTTCCTTTACCACGCATACTGCGCGTGTCTCGTAGTTCCTTACCTATTTATGACCTTGTCTCGCTTTATGGCCACCAGTGTGGCCTTTATGATCGTTCTGCTGCTCATTTTATTAACCCCGAAAGCATTCCCTAATTTCCTTTCTTCCTACGTTTTCGGGGACAGTTAACGCCTCGGTAGTGTTTTGCTGCCACCTGCTATTCGAAATGAAAGCTACTGTGCAATCTAATGGGGCGTTTATTTTACGCAAGTAAAGCGAAACATTATGGGGAAAAAGAGATAAGAAAAGTTCTGTTGAACTGAGGTTTCGTGCCGTGGGTCAAACCACGCCACCGTTGCGCCTGTCGTGAGCAGCGCAGGAGGCACAACCTGAAGCGAAAGTTCGCAACACTTGTACAGCCTTATTTAATACCTGTGGTTAATAGCTGTTTGACCTAACTTTAAATAGCTGTGTTTTTCATCCATTTATTCTCAAAACCCATTAGGCACTTTGTCTGGATGCCTCTTCTTTCTATTAAATGAAGTCTGCTTCTACGTTCCAAATGCATCACGCTCTTTAAAAGCAATGCCATTCATATCAGGAACAAGCTATTGATAGTTGTTGGGCAGTAAAAATTTTTTACGGAACGACAGCTCACAGTGACTACCTGCGAAATTTCGCCCCAATATCAAGGATGGGCCATAGCAAGGGGAGGGGCTGCGGAGAAAGTTTGGGTGACTAGGATAAGTATACAGAATTATGAAGTTGTTCTATAACGTTCGTTTAAGCTTGGTCTACATAACTCTTCCTGCCATCACAGAAGGAAGGAAGGAAGGAAAAAGTGGAGAAGGAAAGGCAGAGAGGTTAACGAGTTTAGCTTAACCGGTTTGCGACCCTACACATGGGAACGGGATCGGGGCGATGAAAGATGGGAAGGGGAGAGAGAGAGCACATAGCACAGCACACACATTGTCCATTAGAGTCCATCACTGTTGCGTGGTACGTGAAATCACTGTGATATCATGATATCGCCTTCCAGCAATTTCGATACTAAAAGATTAGCGGATATCTTGAGTGTTTGTCCCTCCGCATGGGTCATCATAGGAGATTCCAATGCACACCATCCAGCATGGGGAAGGGCAAGGACAAAAGCAAGAGGACGAAGACTAGCAAACATCGCCTACAACTATGACCTTACCCTCCTGAACGATCGTAGCCCCACCTTTCATCGAGGCGTGACATACGGCAGCTGCCTCGACCTTGCTTCCGTCTCCAACTCTCTCGCCATCACAGAATGTGAGCAATGACACCAATGAGAAAGAATGCTTATTTAAATTCCTTTAAGTAAGAAACATACAAATACCCCCCAAAAAATTATTTTCTATCCAAATGTGCAAAAAACTTTGAGAATAAGCATAATCAATGGAAATAATATATTCTGCGGAAGCTTTATTTTAAGGAAGTATAAAACACCAGCCAGGCAACTAGAAGTAGGCTTCAGCCCAAGCTAGCTATGGCTTGGTTTGAGACTTGTAAAGACATCTCTCGGCTGATGTGAACGATACAAAGGTGCATGTCATTTGCTTTATATCACGTGTGTGAAAGCGTTGCAGCCGGAGATGTCGCATCGGTTCGTCTCCCGACACTGTGCTTTCGAAAGAAAGCGAATCGCGTGCCAGACTTCTTCCTCGTCCTATGTTCCTGATTTAAACCAACAAATGACGCTTGCTGCCCAGCATTTACAGTTGGCCGAAGATCTTTACCCAGAATGTTAATACGCAATACCAAAATTTAACAACAGCAACAAAAAATTCTGGCACGTTGCCTGTAGGCATGACTCGACCGTGAAGAGTTAAGGAACGTCTGGAAAAGTCGCTGCACGGGATGCTGAGCCGTCACTCGGCCTCTATTTACCATTGTGGGCGTTTCGATCATGATTTTCATGTAGAGAGCAAGTGGATTGCTGCTGGGTACGCGGAATCAATTTACCCGGAGCCCCGTATGCACTTTCAGCTTCCCTTAGGTGTAAACCAATCTCCGGAATGCGTCATAGATTGCGGGTCCCCACACTCAACTCCCTGGCATGCGTCATTACACGGACGCTGATTAGGCAGACGTCTCATCCGGCCAACGCCGATCCATTCTGACAGACATTCAGTTTCCCCTACTGATGCGGCTTCCGCTGTCTTATGACTATGCACAACGGACCGATTAAGTGAAGCCAGCTCTGGGCAGCCTGCGTCATATGCGACGCCCATTAGTGGGATGACGATTGTCTGATGGCAGGAAATGACAGCTACCGAGTCAGTTTGGAATGTAAGCGACAAAACAATCGCGGACCGCGCGTTGCGTAAATAACGCGAACGATTCAATACCATTTACGTTTGAAATTGTCCGACTCTATCAGCCACTATCGGTGTACCAGCGATTACAGTACGACCGAACACAGTAGGTCTGTTAATTGTACCTTACACCGTGTTTTCAAATTTTCTTTTTTTATTTCTTTGTTGAATAGACAGCTTGGCTTAAGTTAGCTGGGACACCCTCTATATGAATGGGCTGATGGCGTTAGCACCTTTTCCCTGCTGCGTAGTTGCTTCCTTGAGCCTTGTTGAAATAATAGCTTATTACCATATACAGTTTTATTCTAGCTAGATATCTTGTTGCATTGCGGTTTTATGATCATCCTCATCCTCATCATCCTCATCACTAGCAGCAGCGATTTCCAATTACCTTTGTCCTGCGCTAGCTCATATCAAATTGCGCCTGGAATGTTGAAAAGATCTCGAGGGGTACTCTTCTTTTATTACTAGTACATATTACAGCGCCATATATAATTGTAAACCTACTTGTGACTGATTGCACTGTTCTTGCGGTACACAGCACCGCAGCCTCTCTATCCCTATTTTTGTTTTCGTCAGCAAGTGCAATGCACAATGAATGTATTGATCGAATCATCCCAGCGTTCGTTCTGTATAAGTTTCGGGTAGCTATACATCCGACAGAAAAACCGCACAAATGTAATTGTAGTATTTTCCTTCGCATAGTGAGTATTTCGTCTGTAAATGTAATGCACGATCAATGCACCGAATAAATAATGTAGGCATTCGTTGGTTTTTTATTTTGTATTTTTTTAGCGTCGGTTACCTATCCATGTCTCCAACAGAAAAATGAAAAACCACTGAAGGCTAGGTATTCTTGTTTGCACAGTGAGGCTAAAGTCGAGTATAAGTACGCACCTCAGATAGCTTGCTGAGGTACCAGAATGCCTAGCACATTTGTCCTCAGCGTTTTTTTTTTATTATTATCCAAACAAAGTCAAAGATCAAATAATATGTGACTCATACCATCTTCGAAAGATTCAAATCCTGGAAATAAAAGCACTCAATTTACTGCGGCGTAAAATCTGGACTCCAGAACCTAAAATTAAAAAAAATTCTGGGGTCTTACTGGCTAAAAGAGCAATATAATTGTAATGCACACTAAAGTAGGGGACTCGGGATTAATTTCGACCGTGCGGGGTTCTGTAACGCGCGTCCAATGCACCGTACACGGGCGTTTTTACATTTGGCCCGCATCTCAGCGCTGCCGCCGCGGCCAGCATTTGATCCCGCCACCTCGGGCTGAGGAGCGCAACGATAAAGCCACTAAGAAACCACGGCGGGTATCTCGGAATTTTTTATGCGCCAGGTAACGGCGTAGCCAGTGCATATAGAAAACAGACAGACAGACAGACAGACAGACAGACAGACAGACAGACAGACAGACAGACAGACAGACAGACAGACAGACAGACAGACAGACGGACAGACGGACAGACGGACGGACAGACGGACGGACGGACGGACGGACGGACGGACGGACGGACGGACGGACGGACGGACAGACAGACAGACAGACAGACAGACAGACAGACAGACAGAAAGACGGACAGACGGACAGACGGACGGACAGACGGACGGACGGACGGACGGACGGACGGACGGACGGACGGACGGACGGACGGACGGACGGACGGACAGACAGACAGACAGACAGACAGACAGTTTCCCAATAACAGGAAAGAACTCTGCGTTACACAATATTCCTATTTAAGAGAAATGAGCGGAAATTTTAAGCGCGATGTATCCCTAAATTTTAACCATAGTGGCGTAATTGTGGGCGTTACAGAAAGTTCATAAACCCTCATCATTACGATATTTTCATGCGTGATACGACGCTCGCCCGCTGTCCTCGGAGAACTAAAGCAAGCACCTGGTTTGTTTTTCATGAAAGTAAGGGCCAGGTAACGGTAACGTAGGTGATGAGGTAGTGGGTACTCGAAGTTCAAAGCGGGTAGGATTATTGCGACTTCTAGAATAAACTACGTATGCCAGCACTCCGAAGCGTTCAGAGCGTTTTACGAGCCCTCAGAATTTACCCCATTTCACTTGTAGAAAAACAAACGCAACCAAGACAAATGGCAGCAATGCTATAGAAAAGCTCCTCTCAAGTTAAATGCGCGTGAAATATTGTCACGTAGTAGTGACGCTGAAGAGTACAACTGCAAAAACTGTGAATTACGAACCTGACTTTTTATTGGGCGAAATGAGCCCACAAAAGCAAGTTACACTCAAAGTGCAGCAATAGCGGCGAACACAGTCGGCGAGTGTCGTAATCTGATGTGCCGGTCAAGTGCGTCGGCTTTTATGCACGAACCATCGAACCATCGAACGTTCCAGGGTAATCGCTGGTGCCCGCATGTCTTCCAGCAAGTTCTACACCATTCGCATGGCGCAGACATGAAATCAGATTACACAAGCTTCGGTAGCAACAGACAACGGATAGAACCACCCATAACATTCCAGAAACTTCCAATACATGCATGCAAGCGGCTCTCGCGCTGAACGATAACATTTGTTGGACGGTGAAAAGCACTCACACAAAAAAGATAAACAAGTCCGCGTGTCAATATACATTACCTTTGCTAAAGCTTTCAGCAAGTGTTCCAAAGCTTCATACTGCCGCTATCAGCTATGCTTCCCAATAACCCAAAATATTTCTATTTTTACACCGAGGTTGTGCTTACAGGAAACGGAGGTCATCTTCAGTGCAACGTGTGGAGAAGCTTTAACTTTCCTGGCCAGATTAGAAGCGTTGCACGTAAATACAGAACTCCTTTCTTTTTCGCTTATTTATCCAATAAACGAGGTTTGCAATAGGTTTCCGCGGTGACCTCGACGAACTACAAAAGGCACATCGTTTATATTGGTTTAAAATTAGGGACTGTACTGTGTGTAGATAATGGATTCGGTGCCTCAAAGAGGTGCGATGTAATTCTAACACATTTTTTAGCATTTACCGCTAAATCGCCACTAAATATTTTTTGCTCTAAAATCGACATTACTCTCCCACACCTAACAGCCGTTACAATAAGAACAAGAGACTTTACTTGGACGAGCTGGGATGCGTTCCACAAACGCCGTGTAACATCAACAGCGGACACTCCCATTACCGACATAGAATCATGGTCATGCGATCTGCAGTCTGTTACTATATCGGCCACCCGCACTATCACAACAGATGCTCCGACTGAGCGCATGGACAGCAGACTCGCCCACCTTATGGAGGCCAAAACATCCATCCTCTCTAGATGGAAGGGACAACGGCTCAATAGAAGACTCAGACGGAAGGTCGCACTTATCAACAAGGAAACAGAAGCACATTGCCGCGTTCTAAGTCAACAGCAATGGACAGAGCTCTGTAACTCTCTAGACGGGCAACTCCACCACCACCGCTCGTGGAAAATCCTCAAACATTTGCTTGATAGTACCACCACCCGCTCATATCAACAAGATCGCCTCACCAAGCTTTTATTCACAGAAAGCAAGACGCGTGGCCAGGACCATGTTAAGAATACCTTATGTCAAAAGTACATCGCATCTGGGCCCACTGAACCTCACGGGCCATACACAGGGACCTCCAACCCTGCCCCTGATGAAGATTTCAGCGTGGCAGAGATCCATGCTGCCCTGTACAAGCTGAACAGCCATTCGGCGCCAGGCCCAGATGGTGTTACGAATAAAACACTAAGAAATCTAGATGACCCCTCTGTGCAACAACTCACCGAATACATCAACAACTGCTGGCGCCATGGATCCATTCCTCCGACATGGAAAATGGCCAAAGTAATTCTCATCCCCAAACCCGGTAAGCCATACAGCCTCGCCGATCTCCGGCCCATCTGGCTAACTTCATGTGTAGGCAATGTCATGGAGCACGACGCACTCATAACCCGTGTAAACACTCACCTCGAAGACACATCTGTTTACCCCTACTCGATAATTGGTTTTACACAGCATCTTTCCACTCAAGACGCTATGCTCCAACTTCAGCATCAAATACTAGATGGCAAATCCCGTCACACGAAGGCGATCTTGGGCCTCGACCACGAGCGCGCCTTCGATAACATCAAGCACTCCACCTTCCTCGACCGCATCTCCAAGCTCAACCATGGAGAACGCACAACTACGTAAGAGACTTTCTATTCAATCGGAAGGCCTTCCTGTCGGTCGAAGACATTCGATCGGAGGAACTCTCCCTCGGCAGCACGGGTACACCGCAAGGCTCTGTCATTTTCCCAATACTGTTTAATCTGGTTATGCTCGGACAAGCACCAGAACTTGTGGGGTCTTAAGGTCTCACAGGAGTACCGACCACCGCGGGTTTAAGCTTAGCGAGCCACAGGGCCGCGTCTGCCGTCAGCCTCTAGCGCCGCTGCGCGCGAGCTTAGACCACAAGGGGCTACCGAGCGACGCACGCAAGAACACAGTATTGCCCTAAGTTGACGGAAACCGTTTATTGTGTCCGACGGCACCCGACACTGCACAACCGCCAGGTCCCGGGGCGGCGGAGAACCAAAGGGGTCCCGCACCAAGGGCGAAAATACAGTCAGGGACGCCTGTAGCACGTCGCTGCGAGAGCATAGGCTCAAGCTGGGACACGCCGCTAGGAAAAGACCCGGTGGCTATGCTACTTGCTCTCGCGATAACCAATGGGCCAACTCGCGAGGGCTAGGGCAATCTCCTTCGGCTTGGGCTTCCAATGAGTGCGGCTCGGCGTGGTACGACCTCGCGCGAGCACTAGGCACCCGTTCTTCGGCTTAGCGTCGGGATAGGATGAACACGAGGTACGCGCTCCCCGCACGGGCAAATGCACCATGCGTGAGCTCAGTCCTCGTCACAAAGGTGTCGGCGGACGAGAGGAAGCATGTGCGTACCTGGCGCCGTCCCAAGGAGCAAGAGAGCCGCCACCGTCACGGCAGTAACCACCAGGGGCCGCTTCGTGACATCCCTAGCCCCGCCCTCACCATGAACCATCGCGAGTGGAGCGCCACCGCTGATAACTGGCTCGGAGCGAGGACGGCGTGGCTTCAGGATTGCAGAACATAGGTGAAATGCGCCCGAGCAATGGCGCGTCGAATTCACCGAATCCCCACAACTACAAAAACCTCGACGGCACTGAACACACCGTATACGCCGATGACATTACAATCTGGGCTGCAAAGGGCAGTGACGGCCAAATTGAAACTGCCCTACAAGACACCCTTGACGTCGTAGAAAATTATCTTCAAGGCACGGTACTCCGCTGTTCCCCTGAAATGTCTCCTATACCACCCCACACTCCGTGGACGCTCCCTACGGGTCTCCGCGAATAAACGCCAATACGAGGAAATCGAACTCCACCTGAGGGATGGCAGACCCATAGCCATGGTCCCTAGTATCCGCGTTCTTGGTATGACCATAGAAGCCAACGGAGCTAACTCTACGGCTATCTCTAAGATCCTTCAACAGACCGCTAATACATCCCGACTGCTGAAACGAGTGACCAACCGACGAGGGGGTATGAAGGAAGAAAGCCTCATCCACCTTGACCAATCTTTTATCATCTGTCACGTTGCTTACGTTGCGCCCTTTCTCAGCTGGTACAAAGCTGAAAAGACTAAACTGGACATCATCATCAGGGGAGCCTATAAGCAGGCCTTAGTACTACCCAACAACACCAGCACGGAACTTCTACTACAATTAGGTATCCACAACACGCTAGACGAGTTAATCGAAGAGCAATGCCGATCCAAACTGGAGCGGCTTACCCTCACGGAAACGGATTCATTCTAGCCACGCATTCACGATTCACGCATTCTAACCAAGCTTGATATCACCTACCACCGCCAACATGGAGACAAACACCCAATACCACGCGACATTCAGCAGTGGGTACACGCCGACCCTATTCCCAAAAACATGCACCCAGACCACAACAAAGAACGCAGGAAGGCTCGAGCTACCTCCCTCATCAAAGCTTATGCCAACACCGCGGGCGTCACCTTCGTCGATGCAGCTGAGTACTAAGTGGACGGCGCTTTGCGGTGGTTACCACAGCAGGCGGCTTGCTCCAAGGAGGTTAAAGAAAAACTGCAGTTTTCCTTTAACCTCCTTGGCTTGCTCCGACATGCTGCCAGCGTCGTTACCCAAAATGCCGACACGGCCAAGGAAGTGGCCATCGCCTTGGCCACTCTTGACCCAGCCTGTCACACCATACTAAGCGATTCTCGCGCAGCAGGCAACAACTACATCAAGGGTCGCATTTCTCAACAATCACTCCCTATCTTACAACAGGCCCCGCATTCGTCTGAAAATCAAATCACCCTCGTCTGGATCCCAGCACACGCCGGCGTTGTCCACCCGCACCTCACCAACCTCAACGAGGTTACACACTCCATAGCACGAGGACTAGTCAACCGTGCCGGAGACGGTGCAGGTGCACCCGCAGGACACGATTGCCTTACTAGATACAACGACCTCGTAAAGTCATTTTACCTCGCAAGAATAACCGTCCCCACCCCTCACCGCAAGTTAAACAGAGCACAGGCAACCACGCTTCGCCTGTTACGGACCAATACATACCCGCCCCTCACACGCTATCCCATCATATACCCCGACATGTACCCGATCCAGACGGGCAAGATCCGTAAAACTCGATCAGCAACACTCCCCCACGTGCTATGGGAGTGCAAACATCAATACCCAGACCTTAATCCCGTGGCCCTCTCGTCTAGATGGCACGCCGACCTGCGCAGCTCCCATCTCGACGACCAACTCTGGGCGATCCAGCAGGCCTACCAAGCGGCAAGAACTCGACGTCCCATCGTGGGAGGCCTAGGCCCAGCCAACTAAACTGCTGGTTCTCATTAAAGCTCTCTCTCTCTCTCTCTCTCTCTCTCACGCGCGCACACACACACACGCACACACACACACACACACACACACACACACGCACACACACGTCGAATTATGCAGGCTCCACGTTGAAGGGCAGGTAGGAGTTCCTTGGGCTGCAGTGGTGAAAGCTTACACCTTCAAATTGCCATGCAGGCTGCTTAGGGGCCAGAGAATTTGCTTTAAAATGTAAATATTATTAATTACGAGACAAAGATTACCTTGTCTATACCTCGCTTAAACAAAGAACTTCATTACGCTTCTTATTTTTATTTCTTTTTTTTGCCAGTCACCTGCAGTTTTTGGCTCTGAGTCACATTTTACTGTATCCGCGTTGGAGGCCATTTCGGAGATTGTAAGATTGCGACGGTGAGAGAAAAGGGACACAATCTAATCAGTGTTATATACATGTATAACAGTATAACATTTCGCCTATTTATCTTCGATATCTCTCTTTCCATTAAAATCTGCTATATAAGTATCTATATTGAAGTTGTACCGCAATGCAGCCCGCGTGGGATGCCGGAAGAGTCCATTTGAACAAACTTTCGGTGCGAACGCGCAGGTGGCGTCGGTGACTTGTCATCGTGAGATAACCCACCCACATACGCTTAGTACGCGCGAATGGTGTTATACCTAGCTTGTGCAGCTTTGCTGTCTCTGATGCATCAGTTCTTGAGATTGGCCTGTATTTGCGAAAAATGTTCTTTAATGCAAAGCATTGTTTGTCTGCTTTGGGCACTTTGAGTCTATATAGCCTCTTACGCCATCAGGATGCCGTCGTGGTCTTTTCTTTAACTGGACATATATCAAAATGCACACGACACGCATGCATGATATGAATGACATGACATGACGTACATGGCATGCATCTCCTGACATGCACGACGACATGCATGACATGTCGTGATGTTGGGCACACCACAGATTGCCGGAGTCAAGCCACTGGTGCGCACTCAACGGTAATACAACGTCCTGTGCTCAGGAGATACCACTGGGAAAAGACTGAACAGTATCTTTTGGCATTTGGGCTGGATACTGCTGGTGGGGTCCTTCTTTAGCAAGGAGTACGTCACTGCACTCTATAGATTGTCCGGCATCTTTTCGTGGTACGTGTGGCGATCTAAAAGAACCGTGCCGTCGCCATTATCCGCCGGCAGAATCGTCACATTTCTGTTTCTGTGTAGTGTTACGTCTCTAAATGGCATTTGTCGAGACGGCGACAGGGCCCGACACAGTCAAAACAAAGGAGCTCACTTCGTTGCGACAGCAAGAGCCACCCTCCGTGGAAACGGTAACGACCTCGAAGGCCAGTCGCCTGAGCCTGATAAGCTGACCGTCAAGAATCTCCCCCTAGTTGATACACGGGGCCAACGTCGAGTACTTCCTTGGGAAGTGCCTTGACTTGAGGTTCCCAAGTTGCCACGTATGCGAGCGTGATTGCGCAACATTGGAGGTGGAGTCCGGCGGAATGGTGGGGCGTCATGGGCGAGATTTTGCGAACGATTCGACTATTATGATTGGCCGAGACACAATCATCAGATTCCTTCGTCTCGACACCTAAGTAAGACGACTGTTTTTAAATCTAGACACTTTGGCGCAGTGAGAGTGTACCGACGTGTCCTGACGTCTGCTCAGACATGTAGTGTGCTCAGATATTTAAAGTGCTCCTACATGAAGTGGGCTTCCATATATGCAGCCAGTTTACATGTGCAAAATAAACATTTTTTTCTTTCCCTCCTATTCCCGGACGTACTCAAGCCTGGGCCCGGGAAATTCCTGGCCTAAGCACTATCCCGAACCGCGACAGTAGGCAACGGATGGCTTCTTTTCCTGCGGGCGAGAAACCGGACGCTGTGCTGCGTTTCTGCCATAATGAGAGCCCAGCTCGTGCACCTGCTCCCTCTCATACATCAGGTGATAGCTCGGAAGCCGGTCGCTCCGCAGTGCAAATCACCTTTCTTCCGACCAGATGCGGCGCTTGTGTCGAAGTTCATACCACGGGGCAAGACCAATATTTCGGAAGGAGTTGGCTGGTAGGGTTGAAACTTGATCACGGTTACGTTCACCTCGACTGCAGTCTTCGGACTTAGCGCATCAAGTCTCCTTTCCTGGGAAGCCTTGCATTGGTACTCTTTCAGACAGGGGATACGTAAAGCTGAACACCTCTAAAATCCTGCCCGACAAAGGCTAAGAACGCTTCATTCTGAAAGTTCTTAGTTTTCTACCTGCACTCCTAGGTTTTGGCTATGGAGAGTTTCCTTTTTGTTTGCCGGATGTTCGTGTGGCCTCAAGGCGTAGGAAGTGGAGTCATCATGCGAAGAGACTTAGGCATCAAGTACTCGTTCCTGCACGTCCGGTTGAAGCTCAAGTGGTGCTTGAAAGCTTCCGCTCTGAGTGTGAGCGGAACAAATTGCCGTATCTTGGAAACAACACCTTGACCGTGTATGTTTCTGTAGTATACATAGTCAAGACCTCGACGAAAGCTCGCCTGCTCGGGCGGCGTATTAAAGAAGCAACATTACGGTGACTGACTAAGTCTAAATTAGTTACGACGTTTCGGAGCCCGTAAGGTTTCCTTATTGGCAATACAGCGGAGTAGGGTCGTAGACAGTGTCTGTGCATAGCTCGTGACAAAGGGAGCGAAGATAAACTAGGGTGCTGGTGCCATCCGTCTGGTTCACAGTGTTGCATGTCGTCTTTATCAGTAAGTTTTCTAGCAGAAGGCTCGTTGTCACGTTCTTTTGTTCTAGTTATCACTGGCGCATTGTCCCAGTTGAGTGCGGGATTGTACGTTTGCACGTGTTATGCGAGTGCGTTTGGCACATGCCAACAAATGCACTTGCAGAAAGCTCAATAATGCACTCAGCTCCAACAACGTGTAAATTATCGCTCTTGACTATTCTGTTATATAATTGAATAGTTATACAAGTAGGCGGAATAAAAGAAATAGCGCGACTTGTTCCACAAAATAGTCGGGAACGTGCACTTAGTCGCATTTTCACATAGCGCTGCGGCATACTTCTGAACCTTGGCTAAAGTTAGCTGGAACGCTCTGTATACGTAGCGAAGTTCGGTGCTCGAGAACATAGTACCCTATAATTTCTGTCTATAAAAGTATTTTCTTACCCTGTAATTCTTATTATAGAAATGCTAAGTTAAAAGTGACAAATTATATGTAGAGTTTCTAGATTTTGCAGCTATTGTATCTTCATTTGCTATAGTAAGACTAAGTGTTGAGTAATGTGCCAGGCCTACAACCAGACCAACCTTTAGGGTGATAATGTATGACAAACAGGATGGAGCGGCCGTGGTTCTGGCTCCGAAGCAGTCAGTGTGTACAGGCTTAGAATACTGGGCTATTTATAGCCAAATTGAGCTACTTTTTAAGCGGGCTGGCCTCCAATATTCCAAGTTGGCTGCATTGCAATATTTGGGCTATTTTTGTCCTACGCACTTGCGAGTCCCGAGCACAGGCCAACACTGACAAAATTCGGGAACGCCGGTTTGTGGGACCCAAAGCTCAGTGCTTCTACAAAGATCCGTAGGCAATCTCGAAGGTTGTGTTTTTAAGCAATGTTGGCCCTGGAACGATGGCGTTCGGTCATGGCTGCCATGTTTATGCGTCATTCCAGCGCAAAGCTCTCTTCGTTCTGTATTGATTTCGGCGCCGTCTGCTTCCTGTTCACGCGTGGTTGAGTAAAAAAAAACGGTGAGGATGACACTGACGAGTACGTGTTCTTTGTTACAGCTTAAGCTGCTATGGGCTTATTCCAACAACCGTTTCGGGTGGCAATCGTGTCCGCCGCCGCCGCCGGTGTCCGGTGTAGCTATCGCCGTAGCAGCTATCGTAGCAACTATCGTCGGTCCGTAGCAGCTATCGTGGATTCGTAGCAGCTATCGCCGGGTATGGGAACAAAAGGACCCAGCTCCCGCTTCGATCTAATCTGGATCCGCTGCGTAGGAGTCAGCTACTCTACCACTGAGCCACGCCCACGCTTGCTAGCCTGCGGCTGAAAAATGCCCTATAAACGCGTCCTAGCGCGCAAGGAGAACGAATGAATACATTGAATACAGATCGCGTAGAAACACGCGATCTGACATGCGCGCCGCATACCGTGGATAGATGCTCGTTTTGCATTGCATTGCTTATTATTACACCCGGTAGAACGTCATGTAGCAGATGCACATGCATCGCTACAAGGCAGTCAAAGAAGGTTTGAGGAAGAAAAAGAATTAGTTTAAGGATATGTGCACAAGAATGCTAGAAAATACATACATTTTGTACCTGATTGTGTACCTGATCGTGCCACGTGCCTTGCAATGTAAGGTTCGCGCCGCGTAGCATCTATACGTGCGCCCTTTGTACTGCATTTCACATTATCACATTAGGTGGCACGCCATGTAGCAGCTGCATGGGTAACGATGCAAGGTAGACAGAGAAGTCTTGAGGAAGGAAAAGGAGACGATGGACATGTATAAATATTGATTTAATGAAAAACATGTACGACACACCTTATTAATTACTCAGACTGTGCTTCACCACTCCGTTTCAAAGGTAGTGCCGTTCAATCAGCATCGCCAGCATCACAATAGCATTGGGCCACTTGACATGCGCACTGCGTAGAATCGATATATATATATAAACTTCGCATTGCAGTTCCATTAAATTCCACAAGGTGTGCCGACATGTAGGAGTTGCATATAGCAGTTCCATGTTGCATGTAGTTGACCCGGGATGTAGCAGGTTAGGTGACCATTTGTCACCATCCCGTTTCGAAGGAGATTCCGTCAGTCTCATCACCATCATCAACAACAACATGCCTTGCCACAGGTCAAGGATGTGACATGTGCGGCACGTAGTCTGGATACCTGCGTTTACTCTTCGGTACACGTTATGGCGCCTCCTCGCAAGAGACTAACCTAAAGAAGCGATTGGTAGAGGTACGCGCGCGGCTGCAACCAGGCAACATCGGGCTCAACAGACCACTGTGCAGAGAGAAGCCGCAGCTCACCGTCGACGTCGGGCGGACAGGTCGCATCCTTCTCATGAAAACGACGCGAAGACACTTCGCCGCGAAGACGTGTAGTGCGTGGTGACCAAAGTGGAGCTCCTATGTAGCCGCTCCTCCAGCTTACGATGTGACTGTGCGGCGTGTGCCGCGCAGGCCTGTCGCTTTTTTTTTAGTAAAGCAGCTACGTATTTAGTGAAAATTGCGATTGTTTCATTGTACTTCTTGAACGTTGCATATAGTTACAATGATAGGCTCTGTAAATATACGAAAAGCGGTGTTCGTCCTCAGTGAAGACGGCAAAGCAATCGCTCACCAAAGGTCGGTGAGTGATCGCCTCTATAACGTCGGGGTGATAGCTCGTCGGTTTTCATACCGTACTCTTGCGACAATCTTTTTTTTTTCATTAAATCTATGCGCTGCGCACGTACGAGGAATTGCAATTATGGCTCACCTTTTATATGCACTTACTTTATCATCGTTGTAATTCCTCTTATCTATATTACTAGTCATTAGATTGTACTTTGCTCACGCGTATTTTCCAGTTGTGGAGGGAAAAGAATGAGTTCGATATACATAATAGCTGCTCGTGGTACTCTTACATCCATATTGTTACGGAGCAGGGGGGCATAGTCATATTACTACTATGAACAAAGCCGACGATTTGTCGAGAGGACCATGTGGCTTGTTCGGGCAGCCATCTTGTGCATCTAGTGTTGCTGCAACTTGTATATGCTTGTAAATACACTTACGTTTCACTAATTCGGCCCCGTGGCATTTTGGTCCTTGCCTCGGTATTAACATCATGACAGAGGAGGTAGGGCCTGCGCCAGCGGTGACAACTCCAGCTGTTGTCCTGGCGTTTCCGGAAGATCTGGGAACGTTCTGCAGCACCGACAACGTCGACGTGTAAGATTAGATCGGCATGTTGGAGCGTGTGAGTACCCACAACAGATGGGATGCAACCGTAATGTTGGCCAACCTGAAGTCGTTCTTGCAAGGCATCGCGAGAGTGTGCTTTGACAACCACGAAGAGGAGCTTGCGGACTGGGAAACTTGTATACAGAAGTTGAAGGACTTCGCCGCTAAGAAAGACCTAACGACTCGCGCACAAACATCCACGGACTCGTACGTCGCTTACATCCTGGACGTGCTTGCTCTGTGCCGCAAGGCTGACAGTGACATGTGTGAGTCGGACAAGGTCGGCCATGTTTTCAAGGGCATCGCTGATGATGCTTTCAACTTGTTAATGTGCAAGAATCGTGCGACAGCCGGCGATATTATCAAGGAATGCCAACGCTTTGATCAGGCAAAGAGCCGGCGCATTGCAATGTCGTTCGCCCGCTTGCCGAACACAACTGCGACTTCCTCATGCGTGGGCAGCAGAACGCCGCGACCATCGACTTCAGAAGACGTGACACGAATTGTTCGGTGTGAAACTGAAGCAATGTCACCTGCCGCCCTTGATCCACGCATCGGTGATTCCAACAGCTTGCCCGCGGTACCACTTGTTCAAGAAATAGTCGGCGAAGAGCTCCAAAACCTTGGAGTTCATTCCGTCTGCTCTATTACAACTTCACGACGCTCTGATGTAACTTATCCTTCGCCTAGCCAGCGGTACCCTTCAGGCTATCGAAACCCTGCTGAATGGCGAACTGCAGGCGATTGACCAATCTGCTTTGCCTGCCACCGAATTGGTCACATTGCCCGCCATTGCCAGAACCGCATCACTTCTTCACTGCCACGACCGACCTATGGTGATTGCCGTTCTTGCCTGAGCCCACGCCGTTTCCAGCCTCTATTGGACCAGTAACCGCCCAACGCCGACGCGAATGCTACGTGGAACAGTTTCTCACCTCATTCCGCCGTCACCAGCCCCGTTCGACACCATCTCGTCGGCCGTCGTCCCTGTCGCTTCAGGCTCGTCCCCCGCCGTACCCCACAAACCTCCGATGCTCTTTTCCGGAAAACTAACTGCTGCAGCTCCCAGATGTGATGCTGTACTGATGATTCCTCCTAAAAATACTCTGCTCACTTTACCGACCAGGCAAAACTGGATTGAGGTTATAGCCGACGGAGAAAACATTTCTGCGTTGATGCGGACTAAAGGCGTCATCGAACAATCGTCTACTCCACACGGGCGTCCCCAGTTGTCCTTGTTAAGAAAAAGGATGGCAGCTGGCGCTTTTGCAGCGATTACTGACATCTTAATACAATCCCGCGCAAACACGTGTACCAGTTGCCGCGCATTGATGACGCCTTGGACTGCCTGCATGGAGCAAAGTACTTCTCGTCCATAGATCTTCACTCTGGGTATTGGCACATCTCTGTAGATGACACGGACCACGAAAAGACCGATTTCGACAGCTTTATCAGTTCTAGCTTATGCCGTTCGCCCTTTGTAATACCCCGGCAACCTTATAGCGAATGATGGACTCTCTACTTCGCGCATATAAATGGTCCACTTGTCTATGTTATTTAGACACGTGATAGTTTTTTCGCCCACATTTGTGAGTCACCTCACGCGTCTGTCGGCCGTTCTTGCTGTTTTCCGACGTGCTGGCCTGCAACTCAACTCGTCTAAAAGCTATTTTGGACGTTTGCAAACCATGTGAATTGTATGCAAAACAACAGCGGTAGAACAACTAGCGGCTACAGTGCTATAAATCGACCTGAGCGAAGTTTTTGAATCTGTGGTTAACCCGTTTTTGTTTGCCTTGCTAGAGGCAGTCGGCATAGGAGCTCGTCTCTGGAAGATACACTAGTATATGTAACGCAGGCATTTCAGCGCGCCTGAGCAATACATGCAGAAGTAAGATCCGCGCAATCGAGATCAGGCGCAGGCACTCAGGGTTTGTCTTGAAATGTCGCCCTGCACATCGACAGAGGAAACAATTGCGATAGCTCAAGATTACCCAGTTACAACTCATGTGACATTGGAAGTGCTCAGAGAACGCATCAGTCACATCGCCCGCGCCCCTTTCCACCACCTCACCGCATTGTGAAAGAGCGGCCCAGTGCTTCCTTTTGCCAGGAGTTATCGGTGTATCACGACTGCATTACTCGAGATTATACGCCTGCCGAGAGGCTGCCAACACCTCCTTGTTATTTCGCTCGCCCGCAACTTTGACTCTCGGAACCAGGAATTCGAAAGAAAGCAGGATTCCCATCGCCAGATCACAAGCAGCTATCTCTACTCAGGCTGCACCAGGGATACAAAGACCATCTTCACATCTGCACTGATGGCTTGACAACTGTAGGCGGATCTTCAGGATCTGTGTTCTTTCCCGAAAAAGTCGTGACCATTAAGTTTAAAACCTCTGTCTTGGCGCTCTTTGGCCATATCTGGCCCTTGCGCCACTAAATAACCCATATTCATTCAAGTTTAAATCTTCTCATCAGACAATGTCGACTGCTGCGAAGGTTTCTGCACTTCGCAGCATGCTTCGCATGATTCATGAAGGTCTACCAAGAAGATGGAGCATATTTGCCGATTCGAAGGCAGCACTACATTGTCTGCTATCCGCCCTACGTCGTGGACCACGAGGCCAACTTGTGCTGGAAACAAAGCAGCTATACCACGAACTAGTAGAAAGAGGACATGACATCAATTTGCAGTGGATTCAAGACCACTGTAGCCGCAAGGGCAACAATCATGCCCTGCTAGGAGTGCTCACAAAAATTCCATGAAGGAACCCATCCCGCTATAAAGAGCTGATTCAATACCAAAACTTCGCATACTCGCGCGTGATGCCACACTTTCCATGTCAAACACGCCAGTTTTCCAGCATACTCGACTGCACCACCTAGAGCCATCCCTCTGACTACGCATTCCATCTGGACTATCCCGGGTCGAAACAGCTGTTATCTGCCGACTGCGGCTTTTAGTAATTTTGTTTTAGTAACTTTTACGAATGCACTTGCCTGCCTGCCTGTGTGTACGTGTACGTGTGCGTGTGCGTGTGTGTATGCGTGTGTGTGTGTGTGTGCGTGTGTGCGTGCGTGTGCGTGTGCGCGTGCGTGTTTGTGTGCGTCTGTGTGTGTGCGTGTTTGTGTGCGTCTGTGTGTGTGTGTGTGCGTGTGCGCGTGTGCGTGTGCGTGTGTGTGTGTGTGTGTGTGTGTGTGTGTGTGTGTGTGTGTGTGTGTGTGTGTGTGTGTGTGTGTGTGTGTGTGTGTGTGTGTGTGGATAGATATCCAGTTTCCTAGATTTCGATCTAGATTTAAAACAATGCGCTGCACCAAGTTTTCTTCTAAGTCACGCAAAAGGAGGGGTCGGCATCATGGACTTTCAGTTAAAACTAAAAGCTGAGAAATTCTTACGCTCTAGTGAAGGAAGGATTGCAATCTTTTCGAAATCTTTAGAGCGTCTAGGCGGCGCTGCCTTGTCAAATCGGCTGGATGCGCCGATAAACAGGAAAAGAAACTGGTTGAGGATGTATAAGAAGATAGCAACGGCATTTAGTTCTTTCATTAACGCTTTTCTGCAGAATATCTATCTCCAGTGACGGGAAAACAAGTTTACTGGGAGTGTGTGGATTTATTCCGTCCTGTTCCATTATATCGCTCAATTGATCTGGGAGCCAGAAGCTCTTCTATGTTTAGCCGGGTTCGAAAGTTGCCCGTGTTGGGACATTTTAATGCAATGAAAGTACTATATGCCCCATTAAGCGAAAATCCGTACGCGTCAGCGCGGCCGAAACATTGTACCAAAATTTTCCGATTGCGCAAGTATAAAATACACGTCGAAAATGCTCGATTTGACGTCGAATTTTTCAGGGAGGTTCCTGTAAACAAAAGTCTTCGGAAAGAAAATTTGGTACAATCGCTCTGGGTGGGAATCGAACATGGACCTCCGGGATGCGAGACGAGCGCGCATCCCCAACACCGCGATGGCTCCGCGGTGCTGGCTGACTAAACGTGTGCCTAGTGCGTGCACTGACGCCAGTGAAAGATTGACGTTGTACGAACTCAGCCAACTCGTCAGCGAGGATACCATCACGTGCGCTGTGTACTTACATTTCACCAAAGCGACTATAATACTTCCCCATTCCCACACGTAAGCAGTCTTAAGTGCCTCTGCTGAATTTCTTTTTCGTTTCACATAGATGTATGTTCTACCTGTTAAGACTTGGAAGGAACGTAAAGGATTTCGTGTTGCTTGGTCGGCAAACTGTGCCCTAGGTCCTGTGGCAGAAATTGATTTCATTGGCGTCTTGGCTGTTCTAGTGCTTATGTTTCTTGAACGCGCTGGTGTGTAGTGCTAAATATTGATTTCTATCCGAACTAGAATGTCGCTAAACCGCTGTTTGGCGGCGCGAGTCGTAATATAGTCAGTGCTATGAAGTCCTGCAGCTTTTGGATCTTCATGCTCTTTGGAAGGTGAGGTCTGATTACGTTATAGCCAGAGAAATGCCCAAGCCGGCGTGGTGGCACATTTTTGTCGAATGCCGGCACACTGGCATGCTGGTGGAAGCCAAAGGTCCAAATGACATGGGCAACTTGAAGCCTATAGAAATGAAGCTGGTGCAAGCACCTTAGCCTCACTGATGCAAGCACGGCCCAGCATGCGCCGTTCTAACATGACATATATGTATGTGTGTGGAGGTTTGAATAATAAAGCATTGACGAAAAAAATGTGGCGTAACGGTTTTAATATTGGGCTTGTGTGCTAGAAGTCCGGCGTTCCATTCCTGCTCGAGTTATAACGCCATGCATTGCTGAAAATGATGAGTTTGCAAAGTCATAAGGCCGTTTTAAAGCGAAAGGACGAACTTTAGCCAAATTTATGCACTAACCCATAAAAATTCATATTATTTATTTCTTGTAGAAAGCTCTATGCACTAAGGATCATTCCAACGCTGGCTCAATCGCTCTGCCTGGAGCTCCCGCAGACACGGGCGCCACGGTTCCCTCCAGTAATTGTTGTATAAAGCTATATATTTGAAACGGTAAACTGCTTCACTGCACCACTTTTAAATGGCGCCACCAGTCCCATTAAACGCGTTCGGCATTAGAGGCCAGATAGGTACGAAACAATCCGAGGACACCTAAGGACTTATGTGTTGCGAACGTGACTGTGAATGTCCACTTGAACGACGCTGAGTGGTCCTTCGAGTTCGGCGCTGCGGGTGATGTACCATAGCGGTACGCGCTGCCCGAGCCAGCATACAGCAACTGCCTGCAATGCCAACGTCGCATGCGCCGACGCCCTGCGTGACTAGAGACCGCGGAAACAGCAGCGGTCACCAAGGCCGGCAGGCATGCGAAGCGGCTAAGCCCAGCGGGGATGAGAGAGAGAGAGACCGCACGCTGGCTTCCGAGGGCGAGGGAGGCGTGTTGTCGCGGCGATGCCCTCTCCCTTCACGCAACACCTGGCGCTCTATTAGACAGTTTTAGTTACACGTACGTAGAGGCTTTGCGTACGTAGAGCTTCTACGTGTGAGCAGTGCGCATGCGTAAAACGTAGCGGGCGCGCGCGCGTCTCACGGACGTACGTGAGATTCAATTCTTTGCGTGCGTTTCTTACGCACGTAGGCAGCTTCGCGCAGGAGTTCCGCGAGATCACGAACAAGCGATAGCGGGCCGCGCGCGCGCAGACGGCTCGCATCGAGACACGGCGACAGGATTGCATTGGCTACCGCCGTGTTCACATTTCCCGACAGATGGAGCTACGGGGTCCCTCTTGGCGTGCGTCGCGTACGTGTAGCTAAAAGCGTTTCAGATGGCGTGCACGTAAGGTACGTAGGCTTTTCACGTTTGCGTACGTGAAGCCTCTACGTACGTGTAACTAAAACTGTCTATTGTTTCGGCGAGTGTTCCCTTTCCCCCGGCCGCTCTGCTCCGTTGAGGCGCGATGGTGACGTGGCGTCGCAACCAATGGGGAATTTAGGCGCCGTTTCGCTACACTAGGCGACAAACGCCGGTTTCTTTCTCAATGCACCATTTGACGCTTCCTCATCAAAAGTGACCTCGAACTTTGAAAAAACTTCTCCCGACTCTTTACTGCTTACGCAGCGTGTACGTTTGGGTCCATTGATAGGGTTAATGTTCCGACCTCGAGCATGCACTATCTTAACATTTTGGACGAGAACTATGTTCTTTTAACATAGTTCATTTATATTTAAATACTTCATTAAAAGGCGATTAGCGGTAGCGGAGGGCTTCCACTTTTGTTGCTAACTCTTCACTTGCCTCTATATTACAAGTAAGTGCACTGATAAATACCCGTCTAATTGCCAGATCAATCTTTGTGAGTATGATATAAGACAGGCATTGCAGAGAGCAAATTGCTTTGGCTCCACAGGCGAACAGTGGCGGAGTTCCGTGGTGGAAAAGTCCATTGTGTCAACACCATAGGCGTGAGAGAACTTCGCAGTTTCAGGCCATTGTAAACGTTATAGCCTGTAGGCGAACAACTTTCTGCGGCAATGTAGGAAAAGCTACGGAGGTGAAGCGCGTACAAGCGAGTCCGTTTCCGAAAAAGTTCCGCATTCTGATCCGCGTTAGCTTAAGCTGGGCAAGAGAAGGCATAAACACCTTACGATGAGGAAGCTTTTGCTCCGGGCCTCCAATCTATATACATGGGAAAGAAGAAATCGTTTTTCTGGGCAGCCACTGCAGCAAATTTGATAAGGTTTGCTGCATTCAAAAGATAACGTTAAAATCTAGCGACTGTTGGCTGCCCATTTTTGATTTATGTCGTCAATATTTTAATACAAATTGATAAGCACCGCAAGTTTTCAGAAAACGAAACTGTGAAGTTTACAACTCTGTAATTCAGCAATGAAAAAGAATATCACAATTCTGTAAGTGGCACCTGGTAATACATTTAAAGCAAACAAAATCTGTATAAGATACATGGCTTTCAAGAAGACCACCAAGTTGTGAGTAGAACTCTTTCAATATCCTTGTAAAGAATGTAACAGATTGACATAAAATATAAGTTGGCATATCAGATTTGTCTCTTTGGGTGCTCTAATGGTTACAGTTTACCGAACTGCGATATCTGTTCCAGCTGCAGAGTTGTGAATTTCTAAACTTCGTGCCTCTATGTTTTTCAAACCTACCAATTTTTGAACATTCCATTTAAAAAAACTCAGACCCTAAATAGAAATTCCGCTTCCAAGAGTCACTATAATTTAACTTTCTGTCTCAAATGCAATCAATTTCATTTAAATCCGTGGCGTGGTTATCTCAGAAAAGTGTTTCGGCGTTTTACATCAATGTGAATAGGCGGCATCGGAGTTGGGCCCGTCTTAACATTCGATGGCAAGAAAACCAAGAGATCAAGTGGTGACGTCATGTTCCCGGTATTGGACCTGCTCCGGGTCGCACTGCGAAATCCACCGCAATGGCCACGGCGTCGGACAGACGCCGTGGCCAACACCAAAAAAAAAAAAAAAACAATCGACTTTGTCCGATTCGGAAATTGAGTTGACCCACGTTCAAATCAGACCTGGCCCACTCCAAAAAGTGACTTGGCCCACCTACAAAATTTGGGTGGCCAACAACCAAAAAATTTACTTTGCCCTATTCGAAAATTGAGTTCACCCACTTTCAAAAGCGCTCTGGCCCATACCCGAAATTGACTTCGCCCACAGCGAACACTTCGGTGGCCCACACCCGAATATTTGACGTTGCCCAATTCGAAAACTGAGTTGACCTACTTTCAAAACCGCCCTGACCCATTCCCAAAATTAACTTGTAAGTAAAGGCACGTAAGGAGTAATAAGTGCCTCTGTTACTTCTTTACAACAGATGCATAAGACAACCGAATGTTAAAGTTGACTTGCGGGTTTTCCCTTCCGCTTCCGAGCAAACGCGAAACGTCGCACGTCGAATCAGCGTCTGTGCCGGGCATAGTTCCGAGGACCGAAAAGTGCTGCCAAACGCTGCCGGACTACTTAGCGCAGTGACACATGTGCAAAAGCTCCGCCCCCATAGCTTTCCCTGCATTACCATAGGAACTTGTTAGCGATTATAGCAATGTATTAGAATATTACGCGAAGTAGGGCTTAAATTCATAATATCATTGTGGGCAGTAGATAGGGCACTAACTGCTTACCAAATAAAAATGCAGTGGATCCAACCAGCAGGAGCCTATATACAACGAAGCTCTGTGTGAGTATATAAATGGTCGAAATACGAGTATACGCACGCACACAAAAGCGCGGGTGCACACAAATTATACCGAGCGTTTTGTTAAGCGAGGAGCTGCTGACTATTAGCGAGTACGACAGACGCTTTGAATGAATCATGGTTTCAGAAGCACCATGTGCATGCGTACGTATCTTAATTCGAATCCATTCTATCAGCAAGGAACGTTTACTTCCTCATTACCGTGCAGCCGCGGATGCGCGAAGACGAGCTTTCTCGTTCTTTTCTCCGCACGGCCGGCGCCGCCACCGCCGCGGATGCACGGAGCGCCATCTGTGGTGGTGCAAGCAACCCAGCGGCGCGTGGCGCCCGAAGAACATTGTGACTGGTTGGCCTATTCGGCAAGAGAACAGCCAGGCCGCAGCACTTACTTCCGTATTCAGAAATGCAACTTAAATTGAAGCTCATACTTGATATAAATGACGTCTGGTGCGAACGCGCCGAAGACGCTCATTGCGTTTCTTTTGGTGCCTGGACGACAGGCGTGATTTATATGGAATCAAGCGTGGGCTTCAAATTAAGATGCATTTCTGAATACCGTAGTTATGGTCACGAAACCCGGCAAGGTTCTCAAAGAAAAACTTCGCTTTTAAAATGGAGAATGCAGTGCTCGTGCCCTGGAGAAACATGATCAGAGTCCATTCCATGCCCACGACCAGCAGACGTCCGGCAAAGCTGTCTTGGCGAGTTGATAAGTAGCGTCGCTAGTACGGGTGCGCTCGTGCTTGTCCGAAGAATGGAGGGAAGTAAATATTTTAAAAATCCATCTCGCAAGCTGGTTCCAGCACTATGGAAGCTACACGAATTCTTAGCCAATAGGAAGGCCGAATTCCCCTCGAGATGTGCTCACGCACACCGCGTAGTCTGCTCCGCGTCTGCTTGCCAGCCTGCTACATGCTCCATGGTTAGCGGACTGACGCTAAAGATGCTTTGGCGCCGTAGTCATAAGCTGCATTTACATGTATGCGACAGCAGGGCTTCGCTTTACCTCTACACGTTTCCTGCAGTTACTTTGCAGCCTCCTTTGCAAGTAGTACGGGCGAACGCCCTTACACATGTTAACCTGCGCCACAGCGTCTGCTCGGCGTCTGCTCTGCGCTTGCTTGCTACCGTCATGACGTACCAAGCTAGAGCGAGGCAGTAACTTAAAGAAGCAGTGAACTGTTAGGCTTTCATAGCGTTCCGCATCGTCAACGAATTGTCAATGCTGTTGTTGTGGCGTCATCTGCTGACTAGAAATCAAACCAGTTTTACGGCTCGGTACCGTTTCTTTAGTCCTAGCGCCGAGAGAACAAACACCTAATCTCAATACTTACGATCAAACATACCTAATGATTTGACTTCAGCTTAAGATGAGACTTTGCGATGGCGTATTTTGCCGCTCGTTTCTTGCTGACTGGGCGGAGAGCCAGCAACAAGCGCCAATTCGAATCGATGCGGGTGGTCGGCGCTTTAACTGTCACAGTAATTCTCGGTATACGACGTACATGCCGCAAAGGTCTTAACATCTCACGTATCGCTGTACCGTATGATGTAGCGACCAAAAATAAAACCCTCTGGTGTAGTAAATAATCAACCAGTTACGTCCGGAACTACATACCTTTGCGCTAGCGTATTAGAGACATTTAGCGAGGTCGCTATTCCGGCAAACCGGGGTGGTTTGGGCGGATTACCGGATGGTCGGGTGCGTAAACGTGAGCGGCCAGATTGGTGGCGCCAGCTGGTGGTGCAAAGCTCAACCATCTAAACACGGAGCCAATTACTATATTCTTCTTAGCTAGGGTGTAAGTTTCCGACAGCGGCGTAATTGTGAACACAATTACGCCGCTGCCGAAAATTTGCACAAACAGCGAAGCAGAATAAAGTAGATTACTGCAATTTCAGTTCTGTGTTTGTCTGATTGAGCTCTACAACACCAGGTGGCTGCACCACTCCGGCCGCTCACATTTACGCTTTCGCCCATCCGGTAATCCGCCCAAACCACCCCGGTTTGCCGGAATAGCGGACACGCTAAAAGTCTCTATTACCTGTGTACGCCTCGTACCTTCGGCAGTACTGCGATCAGCTTGTGAGGTGGATTATAGTACGGAGCATGACGCCACGCAATCACGCTTCGCAAGCAAAGTTCCGTGCTACCGTTCTCTTTGCCATTTAAATGCATCCAGCCTCCGAAATTCATCAGATCGATTAACCTTCAACAGGCGGCGATAGGGAAGAGAGCGTTCATCATCATCAACGCACCCGCCTTGACGCCGTAAGTACGCCAGAATCGTCTCTCCAGTTTTCTTCGTATCCGCCACCCTGGTGAAAACTTGCGCTTTGTTTCGGTTCCTTCATGATATTGTCATTGCTGAAACTTAGCCAATCTTGGTAGCAATCAGGGTTTAGTTGATAGGACAACGTCGACTTGAAGAAGCAGCCCATACATGTCGGCGTAGAAGGTTTTACGCTTGTCAGTCAGGTTCAGCAACCATCGACAGTATGCGGCTACTGAACCTGGATGCGATATGAAAAACATTGATAACGAAAAATGTGGAAAGAAGGAAATGCAGTACCATTGGGGGGGGGGGGTGCTTAATCTGGAGTTGTACATGCAGACGACAGTCGGTCACTGAGGTCAGTCGAATTAAGCCTAGCAATGCACGCGTTCCTTTCTGAAGTGTGGGAGTTAATTATCGGCATAATAAACAGTGCTAAACTCTTGTTTTTTTGTTGCTTACTGGTGGTATATTCAGCACTTGCAAGGTTTTCTCACTTTTCAAGAATCATTTTTGACTACTGCAACATGTACATTGGAACGCATTCAATTTACACGATGATTGTAACGAAGTTTCTCGTTGGATGAGACACAAAAGGCGACGGACATCACACAAAAGGGCTAATTGTGGCTGCCAAATAACCAGGTAGGAAATATAAACGTTCCCAAATAAGTTAGACAATAATCTCAATTTCAACATGACTGGGAATGCATTCAAAATGCATTTGAAGAATTTATTTCTTACTCTGTGTCTCCGTTTACCGTTTCGGAAAATAAAAGTTTAGTTCTCTCTCTCTGTGTCCGGGAAACTGATTGTGGAAAGGAAAGGGAAAGATTTGTCTTCCTTTTGCCTTCCTTTAGGTTGCTTGTCTCTTCACTTTGCGTTTTTTAATACATAGGATATATCCGTGTCTGGCTACTGTTCGATAAGTACATGTACGGAATGAAAAAGTACTTGTGGTAAGCGCATGCTCTCGAGTTAGTTGAGAAAATTCTTTCCCTTTCGTGCAGATTTTTTATGCCGTTAGATAGGAAGAAATTCTTATCTTTTCTTATTTTAAACGTGGTTAAAGAAATTAACTTGTCTGAACCACAATTATTTCCAATTTTGTCGGCAAGACACGTAAAGTGTGTCATAATATGTAACTTCTTGTTTGTTTGTTTGTTTGTTTGTTTGTTTGTTTGTTTGCTTGTTTGTTTTTAGCGGCCGAGTACCTTATGTTAGTCAAAAGGAGATTTATGTATATATGTAACAAGCATAGGGGCCTCAGTCAGGCGTCGCGTGAATTGAGCTCAAGTATCTTTGTTGAACAGTACTCAAGAAAAATAAACATTCAACTCAACGCAAACAAAGATGGCCCCAATTTTATATTTATTTCTCTTTGGAGAAAATGGGCAGCGTGTCGAACCGAACCGGAGCCGAAATGAACAAAGATTTTCGGACGAATCATTACGAGCTGGCTCGGCCACAGCTTCAGCACGGGGTTGCTGTCGCTGAGATTCCTTGAGCGCAGACGACACCTGTTGATTTAGCGCAGCACGTGGTGTGGTTCCCCGGGAGCCGTCACGGCGGCTGTACGAATGGTCGCCTCACGTGTAGCCTCTGAGCACAGCATAATTTTAAGCTATCGTCATCCTTTATGTAAATACATTAGTAAGATAAAAGCCCTCTACGCCCTGGTGGTAAACTCAGTGTTAATCCGTCACCTGTGCGGACATGGAACGTCCAGGTAAATAATTTATAACAGTGAAGCTGTCCATAGCCAGCGTTCTGTGGATTTTTCGTTTCCGTAAACAAATCTGCGTGTGCAAAAAGTTTGCTCCAGAATTTGATGGAAAAATGCTTCATTCTGTTCAGTACTTTATAAATCTCATCCCTTGGATATCCATTTTCAGTACAATCAATAAGCGCCATTATCAAGATCAGTTGACTCTCAGGTAGATAATTTTGTTTGCTTGCTTATGGGGGCATAAGTGTTTGCTAAAGGGGGTATGAGCTATTCATTGTCTTACGTGCTGCACAAATTTCTTGTTGCATAGGCGTAGAAATGTTTACGCATTTCATAAGAGAGCTGATACGAGAATCTGTGTGCGTACCTATCGACGCGCTTGTTCTATCAAAACTATCCCCCAAAACATTATGCGATAATTGGTCGCTAAGGCGACTCTATCACTACGCCGAGTTTCATTTACTTTTCATCATTACGTAGTTCACACGGAAGTCGTAAATGTTGTGTAATACCCGTCTGCTGTCAATACATGGTCTTCTACGGGAGGAAAAGGGAAATCTCCATCTTTGCTAGGATACAGCTCTGGTCCTTCCTAGTTCCATTAAGCTAATTAATTAAGACGCTTGCTCAATCGCAAATTACGAACAGGCGTGTTTCGTTTTCGTGCACTCGTGTGGCTTTGCTGTCCAACCACTTTCACACAACCGATTGTGGCCGAATTTGGGAGCCCAACATCTTCGCCGGCATTCCATCTTCACAGAATCCATTGGCGCCCCATTTTTTCACATTAGTTTACATTATTTCACAACTTCAATTAAAGGTTACAAATACACCACGACTTAAAAGAGCATAAATAACCTAGTTTTCCTAGAGCGAAGAGTCGTTTAGCCATTATCCCTAGATTGTTCTGGTCCTCGGCAATCGTGAAAGGAGAACAAAACTCTGTAGAACACGCCTGGCTGCATGCTCTTAACATGGCGATGGGAATTATCCGAGAATTATAGGGGTCAAGAAAGACGTTAAAGAAATGAACAACTATAAGCCCATTAGCTTGCTTTCGGCATTGCATAACATATTCACAAATTTCGAACAGTATCAGCGAACACTTCACTTCAATCAAGCGAGAGGTCAGGCTGGCTTCAGAAAGGGACATTCTACAATGGTTCACATTCATGTCATCAATCGGGTAATTGAGAAATCTGCGGAGCACAAGGGCGACGTGCCGAAATTCTACCTTTGGACAAGTTTGGTAATAAGCAGACGTTAACTAACTACCAACCGATTTCCCTAACCTCTCACTCTAGCAAACTACTCGAACGTATAATTTACAAACGTGTCACGGATTACCTCGAATTCAGTAACATACTAAGTGATTGTCAGCATATTTTTCGTCGTGATGTTACCACCACAACTCAGCTAGTTGAATTCAAGCATGATATTGCTAATGAACTAGACCTTGGTACATAGGTTGACACAATTTTCATAGATCGGTTCAAACAGCTCGACACTGTGGTTCACCATAAAGTACTTTTGAAATTCAACCTCATTCTAAACAATACTAAATTCGAAGACTGGATTGCCAGTTTTCTGTGCGACCGTTCCCAATATGTACGTTATAACGCGTCTGACTCCCCTATTGCTAATGTTTCGTCTGGCGTGCCGCAGGGTACAATCTCGACCCACTTCTCTTCCTACTTCACATTGATGATTTGCCAGAAAATATAATTACTAACATATGTCTCTATGCTCATTATTGCGTCCTCTACCACAATATTAACTCCTCTGAAGATTATACTGCTGTTAACAACGCATTCTCACACGTCTGCTTATGGTGTACACCTGGCAGATAACTATATATTTCCTCAAAAACATTTCAATGAAATTCACTAGGCCGTTTAACTCCTGGTTTCTCGTATTTCTTCAATTACTCCTTTCTAGTAAAGGTACCCGAATATAAGTACCTCGGTACCCGAATATAAGTACCTATTCACTCACAATTTATCTTGCAGCAAGCGTATTGAAGTAATATGTACCACATTATCAAAAAAGCTCTGCTATCTCCAACGCCTATCCAGTACTAAATCTAAGAAAAAAGGTCGAAACGTCGAAAGAATGCACCATTGTTATTACCGAAAAACGAAAGTAATAAACATGTTGCGTCAACATGTGTATAAATGCATGTGCAATATTTGCCCTGGCTAAAGGTCACTTGCTGAAAAGCAAAATCGGAATTTCGTCCACATGACATTACCATGACATCGCAACTTGTGAAGTTTAACAAACACAAGAATGCTAGAAAGCCTTGGATATCTCGTGACTTCTATAACAGAACTAAATGCCGCAACAACATTTATCAAACTTTTCGGGGACGCAGAAGTGAAGATTAATTTCGGTCGTTCATATCTTAGCGAAATAGATTAAATTTTGATACTAAACGGGCCAAACAAGAATATTGTATGAACAAGTTACTTGCTATCACGGAAAATTCGAATGTCGGGTGGAAAGAGATCAATGAGGTAACGAACAAAAACTCTATCGCAAAAAAAAATGAAGTTGAATTCCAACATAGCGAATTATCGTACGTCGAGGTTGCAAATACGTTCAATTCTCATTTTATGAATGTTGGCGCGTCCTCACAAAATGACGCATAGGTCTCTTGCACGGAATATATATTAAATCAATGTGCTTCTACAGTGTTCTTGGCAGCTCCTGATCACCACGACATACAGACCATAATCTTATCGTTAGGCATGAAGTTATGGACATCCGCACGTATTAACACTGTTAGTACCTTCTTCTCTCCCTTCCCTTTCTTTTCTTACCTTAAACTCCTTCCGCTGTGTAGGGAAGCAAATCTGACGTGCGTCTGGTTGACCTCCCTACCTTTATTTCCTTCCTTTTCCTCCTCCCCCTTGAAATAAAACAGAACAACAGAAAGGTAGCCTGAGTGACTGTTATTCATAAATGTGGCCTAATTGACGATTGGAATAACTACAGGTGAATTTTCGTACTTTCTGTCTTCGCTAAAATTGCTGCTCGTGTTATTCAGAAACCGCCTTTACTTGAAATAAAAGAACAAATACTTGACAACACAGAAAGGCGAATGCTAAATCCAACGATCTTTCTCGATTTTAGGAGATTGCGAGCACCTTTTCTTTTCTAAAAGCTACCTCTTTGTGTAATTCGAGGAAATGAAGTTGAATTCCAACATAGCGAATTATCGTACGTCGAGGTTGCAAATACGTTCAATTTTCATTTTATGAATGTTGGCGCGTCCTCACAAAAAGGTAGGGGGCGTGGAGGAGGAGGATAGAAAGGAGAGAGTGGGAGAGATGTGCACGGACAGCACTACGGAGTCAAAGACGCTCGCACAAGCCATACGTTCTAAGGAAGCGCGAAAGTGCCTTCACTGCCTTCGGAGCTGTGCCAACGCCTGCTCAGCTCTGTCGAGGAGTGCTTGCGCCGAAAGTGAGAGTGAGCGTGACGTATTATTCCTCGAAATCACGCGGCCATTCCGGTCATACGAATGTTCCTTCCAAAGCAAATAACGCGGTAAAATGACAGGTTATAATTTCAAAAAGAGTCTGATAGTTAGACCACGTTACAGAACAACATACGGAGATCAAAAACTGGCAGTACAACTTCCTAACCTTCAAAACGACTACCCCAATAGTTTGGACCTCCTAAATTGGGGAACTTCAAAACAAATTTTTAAAAAGGCGGTAAAAGAATTGTTACTATCAGAAGACTAATACTAATGTTTAACTACAAGTATAAAATATTTCCTATATGTTTTGTATTGTGCCTAAGTGCTCTACCAACTGTATTACACTCAGCTTTGTTTGTTTGTTTCTTTCTTTCTTTCTTTCTTTCTTTCTTTCTTTCTTTCTTTCTTTCTTTCTTTCTTTCTTCATGAATTGTCTATTGAACTGTTTAAAAATATGTGTACTTCTTTAATTTCATGTGAGCTGTCTTAAATGTCTCCCATTTTTCCATACTGCTGCTACTGTACGGTTAGCACGGCCTAGTCAGGCAAATGTTCGCCTTTAGCCATGTCCCCTAAGAAAATTTCAATATTTTCCTAAATGAATCAATAAATAAAGAAAAAGAATGCTTCCACTGTCATTTGCGTATTTTTTTAGACCAAGTTTTCATCGAAAGTTTGTTCTCATCAAGAGAGAGAGACAAAAAAAGAATCCAGGTATGTTAAGCAGTGAAGAGGCCACTTGGCTACCCTACGCTGGGGGCATGGAGGAGGATAGGAAGGAGAGATAGAGAGAGTGGGAGAGATGTGCACGGACAGCACTACAGATTCAAAGGCGCTCGCACAAGCCATACGTTCTAAGGAAGCGCGAAAGTGCCTTCACTGCCTTCGGAGCTGTGCCAACGCCTGTTCAGCTCTGTCGAGGAGTGCTTGCGCCGAAAGTGAGAGTGAGCGTGACGTGGCGTCGCGGCGATGCCCTCTCTCCTCACGCAACACTAGACGCGCTACTGCGGCAGCGGGTGTACCCTTTCGCCCGCTCTGCTCCAACGAGGCGCAGCTCGTGACGTATCGTCGCAGCCAATGGGAGCTCCGTCGAGGCGCGCTCATGGCGTGGCGTCACAGCCAATGGCAATGCAAGATTAGGCCCGTTTCACTTCTGCAAATGGCATGCACCAGCTTTTTCGCTGAATGGGTCCATTTGACGCTTTCGCATAAAAAGAGAAAAAAAGGAATCACAAAGCTCGCCTTCGCGTATCTACGGCAGCGGCGGCGGCATTGCATTAGCATCTCTAAAATGCCTTAGTAAAGCTCTTCGTGTCACTTTGTGTGGACATTAAATAAACACAAGCTCGTGTTTCGAATCTTTATGCACTCACACAAAGCGTCAATGCATATAGATTCGATCTCATTGGATCTGCTGCATTCTTGTATTCGGTTTGGCTCAGGAATAGAAAAAATCGTAAAGTGGCGGTTAAGTTTCAGTTCGCACAAGATAACTCTCTCCCTCTCTTTTCTTTTTTGCTTTTGGTTATTGATTGAGTTTTGGTTCGATACTTTCACGCTGCCTAACGCTCCTAGGGTTACACACACATAAATATCCAAGAATGTGGAGATTAGAACAGCCGCCGCTGTCGAACAATTCAAAGTGCATCGCAAGCGTAATGCGATAATTGTGAGTTCGGCTTCCACCGGCGGCAAGTCGATTTTTTGTTCAGCTTGATTTTTATTTAAGTTATCATTTCTACATTTCAATTAAAATTACAAATCACCTCCCCTAGGCTACCTTGACTTCGTTATCTGTTGGCTTCATATGGTTTGGTTGAACGAAAATCATATTATTCACTGCAATCTACGTTTCGCTCTCGCTCCAGTAAAATTACTAGCTTATTTAGCACTTGTTCCTCCCTAAATACAATACGCGTGCTCTGTTTGGGAGCCATACCATTTTAAACTCTTGCCAGACTACGTATGTAGTTTATGTGTTCAGGCAGCATACGCAATGCGCAGGTCTTTCGCATCACACAAACTATTTTGTTCGGAGTGCGGTCGTATGGGACGTAAAGAGCGAAACAGCCGGAACCTATTTGACCGCAGGTCCGCTACATTTATGTGTGATCCAGATATGACCGTTACGAAAAGGTCATGCGCGCTGTAGTTTCGCTTTTGCTTTTTCGGTTACTGAATTTAGGCATTCATGTTTAGGGCAACGGCTTGCAGGCAGCCACGGTGTGGGCATTCGAGCGCAGTGCCTGGGCTTCTATTTGTGTTATCTTCCGTTTGCGTGCGCTCTTGCGGGCGTGACCTATACCAGAACGCGCACATCTCGAATGGTCCCCTTGTCACCTCGTATATTGATTGGCCGTGCACAGCGCACTTGACGTGTGCCAGTGGCAATGTGAACGACGACCAGCGCTTATCAGAATGCACCTGCTCAAGCCCAGTGCAGTCGATACGGCAAATGTGCGCTTTGCAAACGTTATCACCGCAGTCTGAACATAGCATAGCCGTTAGCCCTATACTCCCGGCCCCATTTCATAGGTAAGGTCTCATTCATGTGTGCGCAGCGTCCGGGAACATGACACCCCCCTACCCCACCCCCCGTCGCATATCTAGTCTCTCGTTACCTTTCGCGAGAAATATTTTTTTCGCAGTGTCCAACTATGCGGGATAGATGTTTCTTTTTTCCAGATTTAACAGGCGAATGTCACGTCTGACCACTTAAACCTTCCTTCTGCTGCAACCAAAGTAAAGAATTATTGAAATACTTGCACCGGACTGCTGTTTTGCTGAAGTTTTAAGTCATACCCGTCGTCTCACTGTTACCTCTTCTCACACACAGCACGTGTGCCGATGCGCGCATGACCCTCACGTACTCGTCAAGCCGCCCAACGGACGCGTATACAAGGGTTTCCCGATGAGTTAGTGCGCCCGGTTGCGCGCTCCTTCCACCGTAAAGGCACGCACGTGCCTCCAACAAACACACGAAGGCAGCACAGGCGGCTGTCTCGCTATTATTTGCCTTGTGTGCGTCACACCAATTGGTTGCTGGTCGCGTCGCTTGCTCTGGCAATTTGATCTCCGTTAGGCCAAACGCACACCGCGACCAGCCACGACCGTTCGCCGGCGATTCGTCGACGCATCGCCGAACGCGACCAGCAAGCCGATGAGAGCTATCCCACCGTCCGAACAAGGAATAATAGGAGGGAAGATAAGGACGGACGGTATTGGCGAAATGAAAACGACGGTATACAGAAACGTGCCAGTGCGGCAGGCCGTCCCGACGGGCTACTATTGTCACAACGAATTCGCCGTGCTTACCCCAGGTAAAAAACGCGACCAGCCGTCCGACAACGTATGAGATTGTCGCCCTGTGCGATCCATAGGCCTTATACTTGGTCTTACCAACTTTATGTGGTGCAGCCAAGGCTACCGGTGACGTCAGCCTACCGTGATAGAGAACCTGAAGAGGAAGAAGAGCTCCCCCATTGTATGCTTCTGATCGCCCTCCGCGGGACACTGACTGAATGGAAGCTTCTCATAAGCGTCGGTGATGAACAATAGGCGGGCCCTATTCCTGTCTGAGAACGCACTACAGGATCTCGTTACTGACTGGCTGACACTTAGCCCTAGCTTTCGTTGAAGTTCATGGAGCTGGCGAGACGTAGTGTAAATTTTGGAGCAGTACCTATAGGGAGCCGCAGGGGAAAGGACAGATGTCGGCCGCCTGCGCAACGCTATTTTACATAGATGCGGTATAGTTGTGTATATGCCTACCACTAGGCTGGCGCTTCGTCATTTGGATAGAACGGATTTTTTTTGTTTAAGTATGGAGCAATACGTATGTCGGTTTATATTTTTAAAGGTCTTTTACACCCAGTGGCTGGGTAAATTTTCTTGTGCTGCCGAAAGAAAATCTCCATAGACGGAGATTCCTGCGACTTCATTAGTAACACCGGTAGGCACACAGACTCCTATCTTCTCTCTGCTAACGGGCCATTTCAGAACAAAAACGAAGAAATGCGCCGTCTACAATACCAGCAGATAATCGGCCACACGTCTACCGGGATCGGGGAAAGGTCCTTCAATAATCCATGTTGACAAGACCGCTTCTCCCTAATTTGATCGATTATCCGGATTTCTGTATGGGTATAACTCGGGGATATCAAGCGAAGAAGCTAACCCCGTTGCCATGAGGACGATTGTGGAGAAGTCAAACTCCTGCATCACCCTCCTACCATCTATATTTACAGCACCATGACAGCCAACTTCCTATTAACTTCCAGTGGAGTACGAGTTGTTCAAAGCGGAAGTATACATTAGAAGCACCATGGTGCGAAAACACTCCCTCTCTGGTCTGTTGCACATGAGTAAAAATAGCATGTGCTACCGCTGTCCCAAGAGCTTTAAAAATAGTTACACCGGAAGCATAGCGCGCAAAGGACGATCCAGAAAGACTGTGCTGCGCTTGTTCTGTCTAGTCTTTGTGGATCGTCTTTTCCGCGCTATGCTTCCAGTGTAACTATGTTTTACCAACCAGCCCAAGTCTATACTCTTCTTTAGAAATAGTTGTTCCCACGGGACCAAAACCATGATTAGGTGAGAAAGGGAAGACAAGCCATGTGAACGAGAAGGTTGGCTAGTTGAGAAGGTGAGACATTCGTGTGATGCGATGCAAATGAGTGTTGTGCCAGCGGCGACGTTATTGGACGAAAGTTGTGCGCAATGGACCATTCATCATGCTTCGGAGACGATACTCCAAGTGTGATATTGCGTCTACATTCAAACGCGGGGACAGCGGAGATTCAGAGGTGAACTGTGTAACTC
The DNA here is from genome assembly GCF_050947875.1 of Dermacentor variabilis. Classification (NCBI taxonomy): domain Eukaryota; kingdom Metazoa; phylum Arthropoda; class Arachnida; order Ixodida; family Ixodidae; genus Dermacentor; species Dermacentor variabilis. The sequence continues at coordinate 65,911,914 of NC_134570.1, forward strand.
TGCAGTATCATAATTTTTCAGTGCAGAAGTGAACAAATTAATTCGTGATATAGTTTCACCAGATGAGGTTGAGCACAGGAGTTATGACGTACACTGTGGTCAACTGTTAAAGAGAACACTTAAATGGGCGTCTGTCACTCTGCAGGCGCCCCAGCTGCAAGTGGCTGCGGAAGCAATGTCAGCGTACTGCACAGATACGTCGAAAGGAGTCAGAGCAACCAACCATAGGTTATGCGCTGCAAATCTATGTGATTGTGCTCTTTCTAGAGATAAAAAATCCGGACGTGCTCTGTACAAAGTGCTCACTCTTTTCTGGACCCGTCTGCACATCGAAGATTGTAAACCAGTATAAAATTTATGCAAATATCTAATTAACGTTTGCTGTACATAGCAAAAAAGCCAAATTGGCTCCACAGGCAGCATGCGGCTACAGATAGACAAGGAAATCGACGAATGACGACGCAATGCGAGAAGATTTCACGCACTTAAAACTGCACAACTGCCGCTTTATAGTGTTCGTTTCAGAATTTCGGAAACCGGTTTGCGACATCACAGTAGATGAAATTCGCGAAGCAACCTATTTTTCAATCTTCTTTCCGAAACCAAATTGTGTGGTACGGACGCGAATTTAGTGAATACACACACTGGATTCATATTTGTAATCTAGCCAATAGACATTTCTTGCAGAGCAACACAAAGCAACGTCGCCTAGGCGGAGACGATCGGCCTTCGGTTTCTTCATACTGCAGACAGCGCACTTAATACAGGAGTGTCAAGTTGGAGTTGATAACATAAAAAAAAGATGTGTATGAGCTTCTTAATCGCACGCGAAAGTACATTTATTGATAAGTTCTGAATGCACACCGGCGATTAAGGATGCGCTGCCAAATGTTAGTGATTTATTGTTGTGTCATGCAACCTGCGAACACTGCTTGTGGAGGCGTTTCTTTATTTATATATTCTTTTACAGCCTCAGGCAGCCTAACTAAGCAGATGTGTTTCTCGCAGAACTCTGCGTGCGGCCACCTACGTATGGGCTGTGTGGCCAACCTCATGTGTTCACACTGCTAGTGTGTCTCTTGCCCTGCTTTATTTTCATATCATAACCCCTTTCCTAGGTGTATGGCAGGAAACCGAACGCACAGCTTGTCAATTTTCCTGTGCTTTTCCGTACTGTCTTCCCTCCTTCTCTTCCTCTCACATTGTCACGTGCAGGTAGGGTCGGCAAAATGACGGGCTTAATGCAAAGCGCATTTGGCGAGAGTGGCAAAGCATCGGTACCTGAAGTTGCATTGACGTACTTCGGCAACATTGGTCAGTGAAATGGAACCTCCCTTAGGAGCGAACTATGACTAATAATTGTCATTCCCAATTAACAGACGCTCACGAGTTACTTTAAGAAGGAACACGTAGAGTAGTATCGGAAATGTTACTCTTTTACATGCTTGTACATCAATGGTATCTTTAGCGTTAATGCTCGCATCATACACAGCGGTTAGTTCTTTAGCCTAAAGTCTAAGCAACGAGTACAACCACTTCTGATTGCCCGTCAATTATGTAAACGAAGCTGTCCATAACACCTCTACGACGAGCCTCTCGCTGTTACACGTATTGACGTATCTGTCAACGTGTTTCGGCAACGAAGCTACGACTTGCCCCTTCTGTGTCACTCTGTCCTGCATCTTTTCGAGCTGTCACTGCCACCCGCAAATCTGCGCTCTATGTTGAACCACCGTTCAATATTGCTCCCGAACTTGGTTGCACTCTGTGGAACAAACCAGACAAAGGCGAGCAACCATATACCGCCTACATCCCTGTTAAGGCCACTGTCGTTTTCACGATATTGTCGGCGGGTGACGCTCCCAAGGAAGCGGCACTGTTATGATTATTCTTTTTAACGATTCGCGCAAGTTGGCTTTGTCGCCGCGTTATCGAGCTTTTGCGCTTCTTATTTTCAAAAAGAAAGAAAGAATGATAAAGAGCGCTGACTCTCAGCGATGTTAGTAAAAAATATCTTACAGCGGCAGGTTTCATTCTGGGGTGCTTTGAGCGAAATTCTCGCGGCACTTGTCGCACGTATCATCATCATATTTACCATCCCCAAATCACCACCACCACCATTATCATCATCATCTTTCGCTGCCTGAAAGAATCGCCATTTGTTATGTTGTGTTGTGTAACTTTAAAAATATTACAATAAAGCACAAATAATAAATTTCCAAAAATAATTAAGGCAGTGAAGAAATAAACTAATAACCTGTAATGGAGATGATCGTAATAAAAATGGCGCTCCATCGGCCCTCAGGCAAGATTTGATCCGGCCTGAATATTTTAGTTTCTATAAGCACGCTTCTGTAATTTAATACTGTTATGTGCGCGCGTACATCACCCCCATTCGCTTTCCTCCTCCTCCTCCTCCTGTTGTTGTTGTCGTCGTTGTTGTTGTTGTTGTCGTTGTTGTCGTTGTTGTTGTTGCCGTTGTCGTCGTCGTCGTCGTCGCCGCCTTCAACTTATATGGTACGTGCCCACAAAGGGGGATTGGCCATGGTTCGGAATGGAAACATAATATTAAGTGCCTGTTTACCTTAACCTATCGGTCAGTACTACCTAAATTTAAGTAATAACAACGATAAATTATTTTTATTTCCTTTTCTTCATTTTTCTTTATTTGAAAAGTGATGATGCAAATTTTTGACGAAGCAGCTAGATTTTTTTTTAAGAATGAGACCTAACGATAATAATAAGGAAAAGGTGTTTAACATGAGAGTCTCCCTGTAGCAATGAGCAAAACGAGAATAAGGTGAAAGCAGGAGCCAACATTTCGACAAGTGGACTTGTCTTCTTCAAGGCAAGTCCACTTGTCAAAACGTTGCCTCCTGCTTTCACTTTGTTCTCGTTTTGCTCATCGTCTTGAATTTCCATCTCCCGCCTTCCCCGTGTTTTCCCTGGATCCCTGTAGCAAAGGCATACTCATGCACAATCTGGCATACTTCTTTTCGGTCTCGACCAGGGGTACTTACACCTAAAGATAACATGTTAATCATCGATAGAGAAAGACCCATACGCGATAGGGGCTGCTCTAAATAGGTCTCCTTTCGTAATTATATTCTCGGCAATAGAGGAGAGTAAATGGTCCAGTGATTCTATATCCCCAAATTACGCACAAAGGTTCGATGCTGCGAACCCACACCTACTCATGTACAGATTTAATTGCGGTATTCGACAACGTAATAGGGTAATCGAAACTTCGCATTGCCAAGAGTGACACGACCGGACATTCTAAGGGAACGATAAATGTCCGTAATCCGATGCAGAAAGAAGGGCCTTCTTTTTTTTTTTGGAATTGAAAATAAAAGAAAGAGACGTAGTCACCTTATAATGGTACTAACAGCTACTCCGTTTCGCATAGTGAAAGCAAGAATGCAAAAATATACGTGAGAAAATGAAAAGAAACCACGTCATAGGGTCAGAAATCCACAGTCCTAAGTCATATAGACCCATGAACATATATATATAAAAGGCAAATGCAAGTCCCACCACAATGAGTTTTTAAATAAAATCACAAACCCACACAAGCAGCTGTGATGTCGACTGCGATGAGCGTAGAAACACATAAGGAACTAAACAGAGTTAAAATAATGCACTCACAGAATAAAAAATATTGTAACACGTAATATACAAGCGCTAATAATTACAAATAATAGAAGCAAGTTATGGTAACATCGTCTGACTATTCAATGTGATATGTAATACTTGGCAAGGGCCTCATTTTTCAACCAAGGATTTAGTATACTATCGGCTGTTCTCGGCGTTGTCTTCGTTGTGCTTAATGCCTGGTACGTTACCACTTTATGACATTGATGGCTCTCCCTTGACTGGCCTTCAAAGTGTTCTCTTTTTTTTTTTTCAGAAGGCATGATACGGTATTTTTCTTTATTTCCAAGATTAAAGTCATCTTATTTGTAACCCACCATAATGAGTGAAAATCATTTCATATTTTTAACTTGCTTGCTTGGAAGAAGGCTATCCTAATTCAGAGCAACCATTCTGTAACCGCTGCTTAATCAAGGTCGTCGGCACTCCGTTAACACATTCATCCATGGTCAAACTGATTGCGTTATTAATTAATGCCTATAATTGAGGGACATCTACCTACACAACGTCCCAAGACACCTCGCATCGCCAATTCAAAATAAACGAGTGGCAATGGCACTCCTTCGTTCCGTAGTCGTTTGTCGACGTCATTAGGTGATTGCAACCCCTCCATTCAAACACACACGCACTTTTACTTCTTCTTCGTGTCTTCTTTCCCTGTTTTTCTTTTTTTTTTTTTCAAGGAAGAGCTGTTCGATTGAGCGCCGCTCACACGAGAGCGGCTCTTAGTCGAGTGTTTACGGTACTACCATCCCCCCAATACCCTGTCTCAGATCTTCGTCGCCCCTGCCTCGATGTTGAGTTACGCGGGTTTTATCTCGACGTCCTTTGTAGACGACGTCGCCATTTACAGTTGACATGCTTACAAGTCGTCGCAAATGAAAAAAATTTGCATGGCGTGCTACCCGCTGAAAGACGAGTGTGGCGCTGGAATAAACATGAGAGCTGCAGAAAAACAAAATTCAGCTTGATGCCCCCGGCGTCAGCGAGAGGACCAAGATGGGAGAAGAGAACAGACGCTGTCTGATGCGACACGCTCCATTGGCTGTATACACTTTGAGAGGCCTAATGTTTACAAAGTAGGGAGAGGAATGAGCAATGCAAAGTAACGTTGTTCGAACACGTCAGCCTGCTGGCTCTGCGGTGACATTGCCATATTAGCCAAAACATTGGCCAGTGTTTGTCGGCAAGAGGAAATGAATTTTATGCGAGCTAGAAATTATCTCGACAGCTGGTGTCAGCAGGATGTTGCGTGCTTTGTTGCGGTGCTGTCAAGCGTAAGAAACCTTTGAAACGAAGCTTTTGTACTGTATAGCTGCCTGCAGGATAGGTGTGTTAGGCTTAACAAAGATCAAACTGGAATCTGCCACGTTCCCGGATACTGCGCTTCACTTATGTAAGGAAATAGAAATTTGCTTTATATGTAAGGCTGTCCGCAGTTCAACAGATTGTTTCTCTTCTTGCTGGGAAAGATTACAAGGAGCCGCAAAACTTTCGCGCGAAGATTCGAGTGTCATAGTTGAAGGGACAAATGAATCAACTTACTTATTTAGTTAGTAACTTCGTTCGTTAGTATTTTGTTTAGTTAATAACTTCGTTCGTTAGTATTTTGTTTAGTTAGTTAGCAACTTCGTTCGTTAGTATTTTGTTTAGTTAGTTAGCAACTTCATTCGTTAGTATTTTGTTTAGTTAGTTAGCAACTTCGTTCGTTAGTATTTTGTTTAGTTAGTTAGCAACTTCGTTCGTTAGTATTTTGTTTAGTTAGTTAGCAACTTCGTTCGTTAGTATTTTGTTTAGTTAGTTAGCAACTTCGTTCGTTAGTATTTTGTTTAGTTAGTTAGCAACTTCGTTCGTTAGTATTTAGTTTAGTTAGTTAGCAACTTCGTTCGTTAGTATTTAGTTTAGTTAGTTAGCAACTTCGTTCGTTAGTATTTAGATTAGTTAGCAACTTCGTTCGTTAGTATTTAGTTTAGTTAGTTAGCAACTTCGTTCGTTAGTATTTAGTTTAGTTAGTTAGCAACTTCGTTCGTTAGTATTTAGATTAGTTAGCAACTTCGTTCGTTAGTATTTAGTTTAGTTAGTTAGCAACTTCGTTCGTTAGTATTTAGTTTAGTTAGTTAGCAACTTCGTTCGTTAGTAGTTTATTTAGTTAGTTAGTTAGTTTGTTAGTAGTTAGTTAGTTAGTTAGTTAGTTCGTTAGTAGTTAGTTAGTTAGTTAGTTAGTTCGTTAGTAGTTAGTTAGTTAGTTCGTTATTAGTTAGTTGGTTAGTTAGTTCGTTATTAGTTAGTTGGTTAGTTAGTTAGTTAGTTAGTTAGTTATTTAGTTAGTTAGTTAGTTAGTTAGTTAGTTAGTTAGTTAGTTAGTTAGTTAGTTAGTTAGTTAGTTAGTTAGTTAGTTAGTTAGTTAGTTAGTTAGTTAGTTAGTTAGTTAGTTAGTTAGTTAGTTAGTTGTTATGTTCGCTTAGCCTGTCGTTAATACAACTGCGTTACTGGCCGACATATCGTTTTCAACACGTAAACGGCACCAGATACACTAACTCTTGCACACAGTCAACAAAACAGTTCTTCTGTTTGGTCATCCATGCTCATTGCGTGTGCATGTGGGAATTTACCCTAGCGCATATGCCAACTACCATGAGCGGCGCAGAAAAAAAATGGCTGTGGCTTAGCTAAGGTTAAGCCCAGGATGCGAAGCATACTAGCCTTTATTTTAGTTGTTGAACCACTGTTTAGCCTGGTGAACTGCTGTTGCTTGGCTATATTTGGTTCGGCTAGACGAAGAAACAGCTCATGCGTTACTCTGCTTCGCCTACAAGAGTGGAACGCGACAGCGTTCCCGTCGACCCGCCAAGGGGTGTAAGACAATGGGCTACGGCGCAGCGACTACGCGCCCCGCATTGGACGCGGTGAGCGTCGAGCAACGCAGCGTTCGGCGCGGCAACGAAATGTGCGCCTGAGCAAGCGACGCACGACTGAGCCTTAGAAACAGCTAGTTTCTAAGGCAACACCGCATTCACTAGAGGCGCTTTTGTACCGCTTTGAAGCATCGTACTCGTGGCTCAGTGGTAGCGTCTCCGTCTCACACTCCGGAGACCCTGGTTCGATTCCCACCCAGCCCATCTTGCAAGAGTTGAGCCAAAGCCACCTAGAAACAAGCGCAGCTGCTTATATACCGCCGCGACGCCGCGAGCGACGGCGCGAGTTGGAGCCCCGTATCTCCTCTGTCGTGACGTCACGGTGTCACGTGGTCAGCCTTGAAGGCGACACCGCCGCGCCTGAGGAGCTGGGTTGAGCTCTAGTCATATGCTTCGCATAAAAATATATGATAAGGACTGCCGCCTTACCGATCAATTTAAGATTGTGTGATCCCTGGGGCAGGCAAGGCAGCACGACCACTTTTCCTTGCCTGCCGTTGCATTGCAATGTGTCGGATGGCGTCATTGCGCTTCCTTAGTTAAACTGATGGGTTTTACATGCCGAAACCGTGATCTGAATATGAGGCACGCCGTCGTGAGGGGGCTCTCCGGAAATTTTGACCACCTGAAGTTCTTCAACGTGCACCTAAATCTAAGCACACGGGTGTTTTTCGACCCGATCCAAATGCGACCGCCGTGGTTGGGATTCGATCCTGCAACCTCATGCTTAGCAGCCTAACACCATAGCCACTAAGCAACCACGGCAAGTATTGCGCGTCGTTAGTAAGCACACTACCACAGAAATTAGCACGTGCCCAGGAAATACTGCAGACAAAAGAGGATTGACTTGCCTGCAGAATCTGTCCGGTGCGGTGTGCGCACAAGGTTTGTGGACCGCATTCCGAGAACAATGTGCCACAATACTTCTTTTTTACAAGTTTAGTGTGCGCCGATGCAAACGGGAGCAGAGGCTTGTTGTCTCTTGGCTCGAACGACCAGCAGACATTCCTTTGGCAAGAAGGAAGTTTCAAGTCAAGAAATCTAATTGATTCATTTGCCAGCGTTTCATGGGTTAAAATAAAGTACTTCAAGCATTCACGGAAAACAGCAAGAGTCGTCTGCACATTCGAATCGTAGTCAAGATGTTTACAATCTAAAGGCATAAAAATATCTCTACGTATAACGAGAGGTCTTAACACATGGACCACTCAGAGTGGCGAGCAGCATTCTGTCGTGATAAGTAGAGTACAGGTCACTGAAGAGTCGTGCTATGCAGGAGCCTATACATATCCCATTTGTTTGAATGAAAAAATCATCACCCCAAGTAACGAAGGTTGATTCCAAGTAACATTTAAACAGCTCAAGAACGCCACCTGATGTCACAGCTAGTGCATTCTGAAAGCGCACTAGTCCGTCTTGGTCGATCGCATCTTGAATGCCGATAATTAGTTCATTGTGAGGGAGGGAGCAGAATAAGTCTTTAATGTCAACAGAAAAAAACTCTGAGGTTTTGGTTAAGGGTATCCTTGAAGAACGTAATCAGTTGTTAATTAGGAATGGGTTGTCAACAGTAAGAATCTTGAGCTATACTAGTAGTATTGCTAGAGCTTTGCTATTAGTAGTACAGCCTTGCTAGTAGTAAATAAGATATTGCTAACAAGCGATTCGTAACGGAAAATAAGTAATAATGGAAATAAGTAATTTATAACGGAAAGGCGCCCACATCTAGGTCGGCCGAATGAGAGCGCTTCGCACAAAGGGGTTATTCAAGAGACCATGCCAAATTGTTTCAACATTTATCCCGCGCAATGTTCTCAATATTCCAATAAGAGCTCATCGGTCATGCTGCAACATCGTCCCATTCGTGTGTTTTTAAAATGTTTTCAGGTCGTTCAATTTACAAGACAAAAATCGAGTGAATCATGCGTTCAAAAGCAGAACTATTGTATGAATGGCGACAGCACGCTGCGAAATCATTCATGAATGGGTCTTTACTTCCTCAGTCAGTGGTCAAGGTTTCTATATAGCACGCACTCACTTCTTTGCGTGAACTTCGTTCATGCCTGGTACCCTGCCAAAGTTCCATCGTTGCCGAGCGCGGAGCACCCGTTCGCAGACGACCCGCTGGACAATCTAGCAAGGTTACGCGTCAGAGCAGCACTGCAAATAGAGCGTCATCTTGTACTCGCCCATTCTACTTCGGTTGTTTTACTTTTCATGACCCGCCTGCTTTAATCAAGAAATACAGTGAGTGTGAATTTAATTTGGTGACCTGGGTAGCGACGTCACCACTGATGTGCTCGAAAAACCACAGTAACGCCTATGCGCCGCGATGAGCTTATACCTCGCTTTCACGAAACAAAAAAAAAAAAAAACGACAACCAAGTTGACAGCTCCTCTTTTCCTACTTCACACAGGGCCTCGTTGATCTGCGAAAGAACCGAGATAAAGGGCGTGTACAACTTCTGCGGGACCTCATGCGGAAGCGACAAAACAAGTCAGACGTCAAGCCCTAAAGGCTGGACAGAAAGGGAAGTTATGCGTGCAACGACAATAAGGGTGGCCATGCAGCCGTTGGCGACGTGAGTAGCGCGCAGGCGACCCTGGCTTTTCAAGTACGTGCTCAGCGTGCCCAACGAGGTGGACACGTCTGGTCAAGGTGTCCGGGCAAATGCCGGTCACTGCTGCATTCTCCGGTTATGTTATGAGTGCAGCTTGTAGGCGGGCATCAAAGGTACTCGTAACCTGACAACCACTACGCCGAAGCTGCAAAGTTCTCTCTCTGTACTTCTCTCTTTCTCTTTCTCTCTACCATATTTCCGTTGCCTTGCAAGTGAACCACTGTCCTGTCAGTTACGCAGGCACGATTCAGTGGTGTGCTATGCACTCCAGAAGCATCATTGAGGTGTCGCCGAACGTGGGTGTCAGATTTCGAGTGTGAGGATTGCACAATACGTCCCTCATCCTACAGTACTTCCATCGTGCTGGTCTTTCCGCCATGTTATTGAATTAATGATTGACCGGCGTTTTGAGACAGTGACGCCTGCAACGGTGCTTGCTTCCCATCGTCCTAGGACATTCTAATTTGCCCTTGAGCGTCGATTTCGCGACAATAATAAATTATTAGTCGCCTATGTCCGAGACCACGTTCGCTGGCTGCACGATCCCTGCCGTGCGTTTTCATGTGCTCCTTGCTTCCGAAAGTGCCAAGCACGTGTCTCGTGAGATTAAAGTGATAATTTTCCTTTTCCTATTATTTAGCTTTCTCGGTGATGTGAATCCAGCATCCCGGCAATGAACCATATGCCACCCCGTCAGGCTTGTCTGTAAACAACCACTCGATAATCTCATCGTGGAAACTTGTAAACACGCAGCACTTCGTACTTGATGTCATCAAGAAAGCAGAGCATGCTTAGAGCATGGTTTTCCGCTCGTGAAATGTTTATTTCCGTCTGTTCCCGCTGCGGCGGCCGCGACATCTGTTGCTGCATATTTTGTTAAGGCGACAGCAACGCATGCCTTCTGAGTAACACGACTCGAGCCCAAATCCCTATGAGCTCTTTTCTTCACACTAACTCGGACGATGCTGGGAATTTATCTCGTTCCACCGAAAAACTTTTCTTTCTTTATAATTCCCTTAGCTGAATGCACTCTGACAACAGTTGATTTCACTCTTGCGTTTAGGCTGCCTTCAAGTTCGGTCGCGTTCTTTGCTTAGGATTAAAGAAGACGCTGTAGTACACCGGAAAAGGCGCAGTCGCTTCTCGGATTTAAGTAATCCTCGTTTTCAACGTTAAGTGCTAAGCGACCAAGATTATGTCTGCTCTCGAGCTCAGCATTCCCTCGCGATATATAGTTGTTGTAAAGTTCTCACTCTGACTTCATGCTGTTGCCCACAAACGCTCTTGCCCTAGCATGAATTTTCCGCAGCCACGTCTGGCATGTTGACGTGGAGAAATCAGTCCTGTCTGCTCTCTCTCTCTCTCTCTCTCTCTCTCTCTCTCTCTCTCTCTCTTTGTGTGTTTGTGTGTTGGAGCCCCTGGCCACATGCGCCGTTCATTTATTCCTCACGCTTTCCTTTTTTCCTCCTCTGCTCATTTCTTCTTCACGGTAGCCTTCTTTTGCTTTTCATCCCCTTCTTCTCGCATTGAAGTTGATGGAGTGTCTGTGTCCGTCTGTAGCAGCGACCCAGGATGTCTGCATTTGCCCGAAATGCGGCTCCGAGGTGCGGAATATCTTTCCCGCATGCCCCGCTTTTGCGAATCTGCGCGTCGTCTGGTTTTCTCTAAATCCTGCGCACTGCGAGAAGAGTCGCCATCTGAACAGTCGTCATTTATCACCTTACAACGAGAGAAAGCGCCCGGGCACCCTGTTCGCTCGTATATTTCCGACGCATCAGCAACGGTCTTCGGCCACATCCTTGTTTTCTATGAGGCGGTGCACATCTGTTGTGTTTTAGAACGTCGTCGTTGTGGTAAAGCTTGGCAACTCGCCGGTATCGAAGCCCCTTTGCTGCCGTGTGTAGCCGTGCTGCATTCGCAGCTGGATGTGTTGTCAGTCTCTTGAGCATGAGAAACTGAAGCTGTGATAAATGACTGTGCCAAATGTTTCAGAGCGCATATTTTAGGCGTTATCTCTCAACCGAGTGAACGAGTGCAGCGAAGGATGAAAGAGGGAAAGTGGAGTGCAGCGGCAGGTGAAAAACGGCGAGAGCGAAGAGAAGGCGAGAAGGAAAGTGGAGGATGGTGCAGCCAAAGCGTGTGGAAGAAAGCGGAGGAGGAGAGTGTGTCGAAAGGTTGAGGAAGAAAGCGGAGTGCTGCACGAGACATGCTCAATGGCACTTCAGACCCCCTGCGCCGCCACCACTAAAGAATTCGCCTCGCGTGCGCCACACATTCCCATGTTTACGCTTTCTTTCAGAGCAATGAGCGACACAACCAATGGAAATGCTTTGTCTGCCGCTACTGCTAAACGAGCTCCCCGGCCAGAGGCTCAGCGCCACCGACCCGGTCGTTCAGAATCAAATCCTTTGCCACAATATATGAATTCAAAACACCTAAACAGCTGCGCTAAATATTCGCGTTAAAGAGTATCGTAATTGTCCGTGAATTCTTTTTTTACCGAGTTTTACAGCGATAGCTGTAAGGGACTCACTCCACCTGTCGTCTTAGTGTTCAGAGTGGCCGCTTGTGTGCTCCCACACAATTGGCAGCATTCGCAAAGTGTTTCGTTTTTTCGATAAGCTAATGAAGTGAAAGGACCTCTTTGCCCCGCACAACTTATAACTAGGGACTCCCACATCGGCATTCGAAGATTTTATTTTTCAGTCACTCCGTCGATATTGAATCGGAGAATAATACAGCCGTGAGAGCTTCTATGGTTGGCCCACACCAGCTCAATCTCTCGTCCTCTCTACTGGATTGCGCTGGCGTTGCTGCATCCTTCGCCTTCCAGCGCCTCGTCGTCCCATTTGCGAAGGGCCGTTGTGCACCACTTGGGGAAGAAGACGACCCCCAACAGCGGCTACTGTGACACCCCAGACTCTTCTGTGGAACACTTTCTCGTAGAGTGTTCGCAATATGCTCAGCAACAAGTACATTTTTTGCGACAAGTTGAGCAACTTAGAGAGACATGATTTTCCTCATAACCAATACACTTGGTCTATGATCATACCCCGATTAACAAACCCTGCTTCTTGACAGCCCCGCGGGATTTCCTTGTAACGAGCAAGCTAAATAATTCGATTTGATTTCGAAGTTCTTATGAAATGTACGTATATTAAGTATTTGATTTCGGCACTACTTCCTCTGTTACATCTGTGTGTTACATGTATACTGATGTTTTTATTGCGCAGTGGGCATGAACTTTTTCTTTTTACTTAATGCAGCTGGCAACTGTTTCTGGGCTCCCTAACTTCTTAACACAATAATCAGGGAGCAAGGAAACATAATCAGCAAGTAACCCATCCTGGAAACCTAGCTGTGCGCTGTAACCAATGCTCATGCGCACCAAAATTTACCAGAGTAATTATAAAGCCAACAAAAAAGCGACAAAATAAGAGTAATGTTTAAGTCGGTAGTCATGGCTCCACAAATGTCAGAAAAGTGTGCGACTCCACTACGTGTCAGCATGTCATCTGTAATGACTGATTTGATCGCGGGTGTGCAACTGAATTGTTAGAGATGGTGGCGCTATATCGGTTTTGTTTCGTGATGCCGCCGTCTTTTCACCACCATGAATATGACAAGGTATGGAAAAATAAGTCGTTGCTAGGCGCGCTTTCCCCTGTGCATCTATGCCACTGTCTCTTCTAACCCTTTCGTGCTTTCAACTCGGCGCGTTGTCAAAATTATTCGTTTTATTATTGTCGTTGCATACATTTTTATGAAACCGTCCCATCATCTGTCGATGTTGGCTACTCCTCACCTTTTGGTACCACCGTATGTAGACGAACAAAAATGCCGAGCATACGACTTTCTTAACGAACATTTCACACAAATATGGCAGATTGATCAGCATTCGATAGGTGCACACTGGTACAGTGTAACTCAATCGACGCTATATACCGCGCGACCGCTCCCTGGCACATTTTTTTTTTTTTGTTCGTTTGTCCGTTGTCATGGTCTTGGAAACAATGTCGGCTGCACAGAGGATACGGACATGAAAATGATGATGATAACCTTCAAACATGGCACATACCCGCAGCAGAGGACGCGCCGAGAATAAGGTAGTTCATGGAGAACATCGTCGAAAGCATCGACAGTGTCAATGCCAACAACGACAACGCAGCGACAACACCACATATTTTGCGCAGTAGCTCACAGGATTCACAGTCGCGAAGTGCCCTGTATAGCAACACTCCACACTTACAAAGCAAGAGAAACGGCTCAAATCTCGTAGGTGTCACTGCGTTATTTCACTTATCACATCAGTTGCGATAGAATTTTTGGCCTCAGAGTTAATTTATCCCCAGGCGGAAGTTTAAGATGAGTCATAGAACTCAACAAATGTGCAGTCTCTAGCACTGCAAGTGCCTCTTAACGTGCGGCCTAAATATTGATTTACAAAAAAAAAACTGGATATAAATACTGTATCAGGAGACCAAGTTCGGAGGCTGATGATCTTGAATGACATGCTGCAGTCACGTTGGGCAGGTGGGTGCTTAGACGTTGTCTTACTGAACAATGAAAACAAAGAAATACCACCGTTTAACACAAAGCAAACGACAATATACATGATGTGCCAAGATTATGTCAATTAAATATATTTAAATAGTGAAATGTAGAACCAGCTCAAACAAATTGCATGTATTTTGCTAAGCAGCTGCGAACGAAACGTGTCATAAAATATTCATTTTAACTGAAGAAATGTAGCTCCCTTAGACCGAGTTAGTCAGGAAGTGATAAGGTATGTCCATGTGTCCAATTCAAATTACGCAGCCTACATTACTATGTCAAACAAAAAGGAAGTTGTTGCTGTTCTTGTTCTTCTTCTTCTTCTCCTTCTTCTTGCTGTTGTTGTTGTTCTTCTTCTTATTCTTCTTGTTCTTGTTGCTGTTGTTGTTGTTCTTCTTATTATTATTATTCTTGTTGTTGTTCTTCTTTTTGTTCTTCTTCTTGTTCTTCTTCTTGTTCTTCTTCTTCTTGTTGTGCATACTTATCCAAAGTGGGGGATTGGTCATGAATCGGATGGATAAAAGCAATGGAATGAACAATTTGCATGTTGAAACTTCGAAAGCAATATTTTTGTGAGAGGTAAAAGTGGTCCGAAGAAAACCGTGAATTGAAATAAGAAAAACTATAATAGGTAAATAAATACATACAAAATAAATTAATAAAATAAAGACTATGGTGGGGATGGCAGACGATCAGCCTAGCACGGTAATCGACTATATTCAATGAGGTAATTTTGGATTGCCAAGCAAACATTTCTGCTGCTGAACCCAATAATACAGGTTGCGTACATTTTAAAGTCCGAGTCAGGGTTTCTTTATCTATCCATCCTTGTTTTTCTGTACTATTAAATAATTATATTACAGTTTTAACTATATTATGGTGAATTTGGACAGGACCGTGTGCGCAAGAGGGAAACGAAGAGGAAGTCGTAGACACTCTCCTGGAGCTGTGACCTTTGTACCAGCCTGCAGGATTACTACTAACGTTTCCTTATGCAAATAGTAGTAAATACATTTGTGCATGGGGCTTCCTCTTCGTAAAAATATTGCAATACGTAATCTTTGTCTTTCAGGATGCTTATCTTCAGTTAAGTTTTTATACGACCACATACCTCTCCCCTCCAGAAAGTGCATTACTCGTGTGCCTGGGACCTCATTGGGCCCCACGTGTGACAAAAAAGTTCAAAGGCGCATTACAAGTTCCCGAGCCCACAGGGGTACGTGCCATTGATCTCGGACCCTTTCTGCACTATCACCAGGATCGGTCCACATGATTTTCCTGTTTCCGGACGCCGAAAAAAGTACAGAAGAGTAGTCATATACAGATTTCGCAGTAAAAAAAAAAACAGAATACGATGGTGGTCTTCACTGCGGGCGAATGCTGCTGTCACAGAAACTGAGTTCGACGCCTAAGGAATCGCCGGAGTATTGGTATTTTTTTCTCTCTCAGTCTATTTTCCACAGAACGTAACGTCACAGGTTGTTCATTACTCGGGGATAACTGATACAGGAAGTGCCTTCCACAGGAACTCCTGGTTCCCGAATAGTGCTGCGCGAAAGACAGGAAGCCATGCGACGAAGAATGGGAACCCGGATAAAAAAAAGCTCATGCATGCGATCAGGAAACGCGGTCGCACTAATTCAAAACAAGAAAAGAAAAGAAAGTAAGATAGCGAGGAACACCCCCAGAGTCCCGGGTCAGACCCTCTTGCGATGAGCCAGACTGTTTGAACAACCGAGAAACGCAAACAAGAAAGACCGCCACGCCCGGTTCGTTAGCACAGACCTTGCGGTTGTGTCGCACTGTTCTCCACTAGAGGCTGTAGAGGCTAGTGTTTTTGCGGTTGTGCCACGCAGTCAACGCCGGATCCCCTCAGCTGACCTCCTGTTTGATGGCGTATAGTCAGGGCTGTGTGCAACTAATCAGGTAGTCCCGCGGACCCTGTTCCTCCCCGAAACCGCGGCTGCGATGTGTTGTGATTCGGGCGCGTACATTTTGTGCATGTAGTTTTGTGTGCGCGAGCAGAAATTCAAGGGTATAATTAGGGCACTAGTTGGCTGATGTTTCCTTCTACTAAAGTAGACTGCTGACTTTTCTACGTAGTGGCCAAGTGGAAGGCAGGAAAATTTCTCATTTTCCTGCCTTCCACTTGGCCACTACGTAGAGCACTGAAGTTCAGAACTATACACTTTAATGCGGCACATTTATTAATATCACCTCGAGTTATTTATTTATTATTTATTTATTTATTATTTTTATTCATGTTATTTTTTTAGCATGTTCCAAATCTCGCTTTTCCATCGTTCCGCATTTACTTTTTTTTTTTTTGTTCCGCTGGACATTGCCGTTACATTCTGAGTAGAATTGTTGGTATTCTTAAAGAGTACTTTTTCAGGTATTGCTTATCATTTCTGCATGATCTTTCTTCCTCCCCTTTTTCGGCATACGGAAAATTTACAGATGCAAATATGTATAGATGCTGGGTTGGTGTAGATACGCATGTGAATATATGTATGTAGATGTTAGAAATGTTCTGATGTGAATATCAATGTCTGTATAATATGGAATTGTTTTGTACATATATAACAGATTCTCTTTGTGAATATGCTGCAACTGTTCCTCAAAGACAGGGGACAAGAACCTCGTAAAGCTGCAATTGTGCGGCTTTTTGTTCCTTCCCTTGCATTTTCTTCTCCTGTAAAAAGGAAAATGCGAAATAAAGTTGAAAGTTGAAATAGTGAAAATGAGAGGAGGAGGAGGAGGAGGAGGAGGAGGAGGAGGAGGTATCGCCAGCTGCAGGCGGACCTAGCCTTGCAAAAGTTGCCGGCGATTGCTCCGCCAGACTTCTGACTTCACGGGCATCCTGCACAGGCAGGCTTAAGCGACGTCGTAGACGGTCTTTTTTTTTTGCGTGTGCTAGTTGTGCGTCTCTGCAAAGAGCGACTTGCATTACTAACGTTTTAATGTTTGCTGAGACAGCTCCTGTGCTTTTGAAAAAAAAAAGACAAACCTAACTGCTCCTTCGCTGCACGTGTGACCCCACTAGAGCGATACCTGGCTAACGATGTGTCTTCACATAAGCAGAAATTATCGCTGAACTCTCGGCCGAAAGGTGACGTAGTCCGCAAAGTCTGATATGCCGCTGCACGAAAGTTATTAGGAGCGAACGTCGGGACTATATATAAAGGGAGTAAACGCTCTTTGGTTTCCCGTGTTTCGTTTGTTTCTGATGTTTGTATTAACATCAAAAATTAATAATATATAGTGACAGTTAACCTTTGCGCTTCAATATTGTCAGTAAGCTTAAACATACATCTGAAAAAAAAACGAAAAATTTATGGCAATTTTATTTCTTTAGAAGAATATCGTTATGGAGCGAGAATATTGTTTCCAAGTGTCATATTTTCGCGGAATAGTTGAGTGCAACTGATGCACCGTTTTCGCAACCAATTCATTAGCGGAAGAAACATTTTCAACCGATAAATACGTTTCGCACAGTAAGCGGCAATCCGTTTCGTTTAATGGTATTAACCTTTCACGGGCCTGAACCCCGCGTATCTGAAGCGGTTCATGCCCCTTTGTGCCCTTTCGAAACCCGTGTCGCACGAGAACGCCGTTTCCAGCACAATTCATTTTGCAGATGCCTTATTAGAGTCAGTTCAAACGCGAAGACCTTTGAAACTATGATTGCTTAGCTCGCAGACACACCCTAGTTAGTTGCATGCTTCGCATTTGAGCATTCGCGTTTAATGAACAGCGTTCGCTTTTCTAGAGAGCAAAAATATCATCGAGAACGTTTCGCGCACAGCTTAGCCCATTGTACTGAGCTACAAAGGCTACTTATGCAACGTCTAAGCCGGCGTGATTCGTTTACGATGCGAGCGTTAGCCTCTGACGTCTGTTTTCAAGAGGCCTGTAATGTTTGTTTGGTTTTTACAGGCCTCAGTTAGTTTTACTTGTTTTGCCAACAGGGTGCAATAGTGCGTTGAATGACAGTATGCAACGCGAACTGTCCTGATAGAAAAAACTAAAAGTACAGAAAATACTAAACTTAACCGGGAGAGCGAGTGGCTAGAAATATGTAGGCGGCATTCATTTTCTAAAAAGAATTTTTTAAAAACGCAATTTCAGTTGAGTCAGGAGAGACAATGTGCAAGGTTGTGGAAGTGATTTAGAGCCTCACTCTAAACAACGATTTCATTTTTCAAGCTATGACGACGGCTTTTTCTTTTCTAACTTGTTGTTCCTCGTGGCGCTCCCCTGCTTCTCGGAGACGTCATCTCAGAGGGCGCGCGATATAAGCCTCGTATCTCAAAAACTCGCTACGTTTTGGCAGTTCAATGGGTCCTTGTGCCAGCGTTGCTATTGGGCAGAATGCATGCGTGTTGTTGCCGTAACCACCAGTGATTGCTTGTACACGCGCGGCTTTGTTTAAATAACCACGAAACCGCACGAGAAGGGCGCGCTCTTTCGACATTTGTTAAAGTAAGCACGCTTCAAAAGTTGGAGAGTACTGTAAGAAAACACAGGCGTCCTTCAACCCTGTCATGGAGAGCGTCCGTGCTTCAGTGGTTTTGAAACATTGGTGTCATTCTTTCAAGCGGCAAATGTTTCTGCAAGGATGTATTTTATTGAGTTTATTAGCTTCCTGGCCTCGATTTCTTTTCCTTTTTTTTTTGCTTATTTTATCTTTTCATACAACGAATTTATGCCGTCACTATTAAAATCAAACGACGCTAGAAAACCTGTACTGAATTTGAGTGGTTTAGTAAGACTCGAGCTTCTGGCTGTGGCAACCGTGCGTCCAAGCTAGCTCAGTCAGATAACCCTGCGGGCTGTCAGGCCACCTTATGTCGGAGAATCCCAGCCCAGACAATCCTGCGCGCCTGCAAACATGCTCGAATTATCAGTGGTATACGGGTTTTGCTGATCGCGGTAGATGGCAGGACATCGTATTTCCCTAATGGTTTTAACATCGCGGTTTCGGAGTCTCCCGTACGCATGCGGCCATGAAGGCGGCCAGATGCACGATATATTTTCGGCGAATTTGAACAGCACTTAGAAGTAGTGTGAAAAAAAAATAAAACAAAATGAGAAAAAGAAAAACTTTCCGCGCTTACCGGGAATTCAGCAATCGCGTACGGACGTACACAAAACAGCTCGCGGTCTCATCTGCCTGCCTCAGGCATCGGGGAAGTCTTTCCGAACGAGATGGAACTGATGCTGGAGCGCCGCCCAAGGCTGAGACGTCAGATGGTAGGAGGGTGCATTGGCAAAGACTCGCTCCAAGGGAAAATCCTCAGAGCGCCGAGACGGGCGGCCAGAACAATATAGTTCTAAGCCGCACGTAAAATAGGCGACCTTAGAAGCGGCCTTGCTCTATGCTTGGAAAGCGCTTATACGATGCCTCCTTTAAGCTACAGCGAATGCGTCTACGATCAGTTAGACATTGTTTGTACACTTCGCACGGGAAAGCTATTGACGTCCCTTTCGCCGCCGTACTTGCAATACTTACAATTTAGCAGTTGCGAATACATACTCGTAATCTGCGGGAGTACAAGCGGAAACACGCCAAAACGAATATAAGTGCAAATGTACAAGAAATAACTGCACGCAAACTACGACATTTTTTAGCTGATGAAAATCTGTATGTGAACTTTGCAAGGTGGAAAACTCGAACTCACCTCCCCCAGTACACCACATCTCCAGGCTTGGAGTGGCGCCTGACACCGGAAAAGACGCCGACAGCAAGTGGGGCTATACTAACCCAGGTACAACCAATTTAGAAAGGCCCACTTAGGTTCAACAAGACACCCCCTCACCAGAATAGGAATTCGTGCAGTATTTGGCCTGGTGCGGTATTCGGCCACGCCTTCCCAAATGACTCATTCAATTACGCAATGGCTCTCAGTCCCCAGCAGCTGCGCAGCACCTGACCAAGACGGCGGTCAGACCTGTAACGCAGCAGATGGTGCTAAGAATCGCTGGACCCGGACAGGCCGCCAATGGAAATCGACCTGTGCAACGTTTAACACCCGAACCATCTCGAGTGAAGCTAGCCTAGCAGAACTGTTTAAGCAACTATGAGGCATTGTTTGGGATGTCATTGGCCTTAGTGAGGTTAAAAGAACTGGTGAGGCTTATACAAGTCGCAACGTCCCCTACTATAGAGGACTACCAAATAGGAAGCAGTTCAGAGTAGGATTCCTAGAGGGCAACACATAGAGAGCAACATTGACGAATTCTACAGCATTAATGAGAGCGCAGCAGTAGTAATAATAAAGCTCAATAGGAGTATAGAATACAGGTAGTACAAACTTACGATCCAACCTCCAGTAACGATGATGAAGAAATAGATCACTTTTATGAAGACCTTGAATTAGCGATGCGAAAAGTGCGAACTCAGTATACTATAGTCATGGGCGACTTCAATGAAAAAGTGGGGGAAAAGCAAGCTGGTGAACAAGCAATTGGCAATTATGGCGTGGATTCAAGGAACGCTAGAGGAGAGATGCTGGTAGAATATGCGGAAAAGAATAAGCTGCCAGTAATGAGCACCTTCATCAGGAGAGAGAGAGATACAAATGAGAGAAAGGCAGGGAGGTTAACCAGACCTAAAACCTCCGGTTTGCTACCCTGCACTAGGGGAAGGGAAAGGGGAAGTAAAGACGGAAAGAAGAGCGTGACAAAAATAAAAGCATGAGAAAAAAATATGAAAAGGGATGAAAAGGGGACATTATAGTCTTTCTAATAGGCCACTGTCACGTAGAAAAGTCAACAAAGCCTTGACCGACTTTTGCTGCGACGACAGTTCACGTCGACATTCCAAAACTGACTGTTCTGAAAGTGGCCTGTCGTCAAGGCGTGCCAACGCGGTCGCTAGTGACAGCCGGTGCGCGCTGTATTGAGGACAGTGGCAAAGCACGTGTTCGATGGTCTCCTCGCCGCCGCAGTGTCTGCAAGCCGCGCTGTCGTCCATACCGACTCGGAAGGCGAAGGATCTTGTGTAGGTGACACCAAGCCACAGTCGGCCAAGTACTGCTGTTTCGAGTCGAGAGAGTCCAGATGGGGGTCGAAGTCGAAGGGATGGATCCAGTCGGTGTAGACGCGTATGCTTTAAGCTTGGTGTGTTCCATAAAGTTTTGATGGCTTCATTTGCAAGCACACGAATTTTCGTTGCAGCATCTGTTCTTGAGAATGGAATGGAGTCTTGCAAGCCTTCCTAATGTGCAGATCGTGCTGCTGCATCGGCATGTTCATTACCCCTTATGCCACAGTGGCTTGGAATCCACTGCAACGTGATGTCGTGTCCTTGCTCGACGAGGTGGTGAAGCAGCAGTCTGATTTCTAGAACTAGTTGTTCGTGGGGTCCTCGGCGTAAGGCAGAAACCAAACAATGAAGAGCAGCCTTGGAGTCAGTGAACACGCTCCATTTCTTGGGTAGTTTGTGAGAAATTACACGAAGTGCACAACGAATAGCAGCAAGCTCCGCGGCAGTCGATGTAGTCTGGTGAGAGAGTCCAATCTTTATGGTGGAAGGTTTTGCAGGAAAGATCACCGATCCTGCAGACCCATTCACCGTGGTTGAAGCGTCAGTATAAACATGATGATGCTCGTTGTACGTCTCGTACAGCAAGAGCAGTGAAAGCTGCTTGAGTTCCGGAGACGAGAGTTGGGCTTTTGTTCGTATTCCTGGTACTATAACTCGAACCTTTGCTTGAGCCAAGCACCATGGTGGAAATGGAACTTTCGCTGGAGCTGTATAACCTGATGGAAGGTATGCACGATAGGGCAGGACTGTTTCACAAAAGGAAGCACGTGGTCGATCCTCTGGCAGTGAGGCTAGATGATGGGCAGGGGCTCGAGCAAGGTGTCTTACGTGTGCTTTGAGCGCTTCCATGACTATGTGGGTCTTGGCTGGGAAATCGTGTGCAATGGCAATGGTTTCAGCCGTTGACGAACACCTCGGCAATCCAAGACACACTCTAAGTGCCTGGGCCTGGACGCTTTCGAGTGTACGGATATTACTTCTGCAGGTGTTGGTCAGCACAGGCAAGCTGTATCGCAAATAACCAAGAAAGAGCGTCCTGTACAGTTGCATCATTGCATGTACTGAAGTATCCCAGACATTTCCTCCAAGAAACTTAAACACATTAGAGATATCCGTCAGACGCTTCTTTGGGTAGGCCACATGAGGACTCCAGCAGAGGTCGCGATCAATGATTACGCCTAAGAATCGGTGCGTCCTGACATAAGGTATGTTTTGACCGTCGATGGAGACATCGTACGATCTCATTGGCTTTCGGCTAAACGCGACCAATGCGCATTTTTCTGGCGAGATCTTGAGGCCTTGTTCATTTAAGTACAACGATGTTGACGTGGCAGC
This sequence comes from Dermacentor variabilis, assembly GCF_050947875.1. Classification (NCBI taxonomy): domain Eukaryota; kingdom Metazoa; phylum Arthropoda; class Arachnida; order Ixodida; family Ixodidae; genus Dermacentor; species Dermacentor variabilis. The sequence continues at coordinate 65,934,044 of NC_134570.1, forward strand.
TTTTTGAAGCCTGGCGCGTACTTGCAGCCGTGTCACACCAGATGCCCAGACGCAGATATCATCGGCATACATTGATATTTTAACTGTGTTCGGAAGTCGTTCCACGAGACCAATGAGTACAAGGTTGAAAAGCGTGGGACTCAAGACACCGCCTTGTGGAACTCCATGGTGCGTATAATATTGTGAGGTTGGGCCAGCTTCAGTGTTAAGAAATAGAGACCGCCTATGTAAATAACTGCGAGTCCAACGATATAATGGACCGCCTAGGCCCAGCGGTACCAATGCTTCAAGTATGGCATCATGAAGAACGTTGTCGTAGGCTCCCTTTATATCTAAGAACATTGCGACAGATAACCTCTTACACGTCTTATGGTGTTGAACATAGGTTACCAGATCGATAACGTTGTCGATAGAACATCGGTGACGTCGAAAACCAGCCATGGCGTCCGGGTAGATTTCGTAATGTTCAAGATACCACTCAAGTCTGGCGAGGATCATTCGCTCCATTACCTTCCCAACGCAACTTGCCAGCGCAATTGGTCGATATGAAGTAATCTCTAAGGGAGACTTGCCAGGCTTAAGAAGCGGTACCAGGCGGCTGATCTTCCACGCTTGAGGAACTTTGCCCACTTTCCAGGACTCGTTATAGATATTAAGGAGCGCACTTCGTGCCCGTTCGCCAAGGTGACATAGCATGCGGTAAGATATGCCATCCGGACCAGGTGACGACCACCGATTACATAGGGCAAGCGCCGCATCAAGCTTTTGTGTCGTGAAAGGCAGATCCATGCGTGAATCTCGTGAATCTGGAATACGGTTCAATGTAAGCGAACCTGTGCGAGTTGGCTGGCCCGCATTCATAGCACAGAAGTCTTCCGCCACATCAATGTCTTGTCGGCGCTGGAATAGTGCTAGGGCCTTAAACGGGAAACGCTGTTCCGGAACAAAACGTAGACCTCGCACAGTTCTCCATATTTGAGGTAACGGTTTGCGGGGATCTAGCGACGCACAAAATTTCGACCAACGATGAGCCTCTTGTTTATCCATGCGGCGTTGTATCTTCTTTTGCATTCGCCTGGCTGTTCTTAGATCCTGAATTGACTTAGTGCGTCGATATCTTCTTTCGGCACGACGGCGAATCGCACGAAGCCACTCCAATTCCAGGTCGAATTCAGAATACCTTGGAGAACACTTGAGTGTGCGCGTGGCTGTCTGTGCCATTTCCTTGATAGCTTGTTGAAGTCCACAAGAGAGGCCTTTGTGACAAGCATCCTCAATCTGGGATTTAAAGACAGTCCAATCTATTCTTCGTATCGTGGTGGGCGTATACGTGTTAGACATTACCTTGATCTTGAGGTAAGTGGCGATGTGGCCACTTCCGTGCGTTTCTATGTCCAAAAACCACTTAACATGTGTGGCGAGGCGGTGGGAGACGAAAGTCAAATCAAGGCAGCTGCTGTATGTTATTCCCCGCAGAAATGTTGGACTCGCGTCATTCAGCAGGTAGAGACCATTGTTAGAAACTAATGAAGCTAGTCGTCTTCCCGTCGCGTTAACCTTAGAGCTTCCCCAAATGGTAGGGTGAGCGTTGAAGTCCCCGGTGATTATCCATGGACCAGCTTGTGTTTTCAAGATGTCTTCTAGTCTTTTGGTGTCAAATCGACTTGATGGAGACAGATACGCCCCCAAGAGTGCAAAGGTGACCTTCCTAATTTTAACAGTCATGCAAACATACTGATTGTCGTCATGAGGTTGCACCGGTTGGACAACGTGAGTTCACGGCGAATAAACACGACGACCTTGCTACTTTTGATGTCGCTTGATGAGAATATTGTCTCGTAGCCGGATAGTCTCATTGGATGGGATAATCTTGGTTCACAGATGACAATGATTGGAAATCGGTTGGTGAGAACAAATTGACGAAAATCGGCGAACCAGGAAGTGTAGCAACAGAAAGGGGACCTGGAAAAGTCCTAATAGTGAAACAATGAATGAAATTGATTTCATACTTTCTGCCGATCCCAGCATAGTGCAGGATGTAGAAATGTTAGGTAGGGTAAAGTGCAGTGATCATAGGTTAGTAAGCGCTAGGTTTCACCTCAATTTGAAGAGAAAAAGAGTGAAATTGGACAAGAAGAAACAGGCCAGCCCAGACGCCAGTAAGGGTAAAAACAAACCAATTCAGGTTGGCACTTGCAAACAAATATGCAGCCTTAGAAAAGAGAGATGAAGATTACATAGAGGCAATGAATGAAACCGTAACTAGACTGGCTTCAGAAGCAGCAATTGAAGTGGGACGTAAGGCACCAAGGCAACCAGTAGGCAAGCTCTCCCAAGTAACAAAGTACCTAATAAAGAATCGACAAATAATTAAAGTATCCAACAAAAGAGCTAACATAGAATTCCCGGAACTGTCAAAACTAATCAACAAGGAGAACATAAGGGATATTCGAAATTATAACGTGAGAAAGACTGATGAAGCAGTAAAAGATTGACGCAGCCTGAAAACAGTGAAGAGGAAACTAGGCATCGGTTAAACCAAGTTGTATGCACTTAAATGTAGGCAGGGTAACATCATCAGCAATCTCGAAGACATAGTAAAAATAGCAGAAGGATTCTATACCGACCTCTATACAGTATACAATTCTATACAATATCCAAAACAGCCACGATACCTCCTTTCAAAGCAGTAGTGAACAGGTTACAGAGGCTCCTTCTATAACTAGCGATGAAGTTGGAAGGGCCTTCGAAGACATGAAACGGGGAAAAGCGACAGGAGAAGATGGACTACCAGTCGATTTATTCAAAGATGGCGGAGACATAGTGCTTGAAAAACTAGCGGCCCTTTATACGAGCTGTCCATCGACTTCAAAGGTCCCAGAGAACTGGAAGAATGCCAACAATATACTGATCCACAAAAAGGGAGACGTTAAACAATTGAAAAATTATACGCCCATTGGCTCAATTCCAACATTATATAAAATATTCAGCCAGATAATCTCCAATAGAATAAGGGCAACACTGGACTCTAGTAAACCAAGAGAACAGGCAGGTTTCAGGAAGGGTACTCTTCGAGAAATCCGCAGACTACAATCAGCCTCTCTATATGGCTTTCATAGATTACGAAAATGCATTCGATTCAGTCTAAATACCAGCAGACATACAGGCATTAGGTAAGCAAGGAGTACAGGACGCTTACGTAAATATCTTGGAAAGTGTCCACAGGGCTTCCACGGCTACCTTAATTCACCCCAAGGAAAATAGGAAGACACCTATAAAGAAAGGGGTCAGACAAGGAGACAAAATCTCTCCAATGCTATTCACTGCGTGCTGAGATGTATTCAAGCTGTTAAACTGGGAAGGCTTAGAAGTAAAGATCGACGGCGAATATCTCGGCAACCTTCGATTTGCGGATGGCATTGTCCTGTTCAGCAACACGGGGGACGAGTTACAACAAATGATTGGGGACCTTAACAGAGAGCTTATAAGAATGGAGTTGAAGATTAATATGCAGAAGACAAAGACAATGATGAATAGCCGGGCAAGGGGACAAGAGTTCAGGATTGCCAGTCAGCGTCTAGAGTCTGTAAAGGAGTACGTTTACTTAGTGAATTACTCACAGAGGACCCTGATCTTGAGAAGGAAATTTAGAGAAGAATAAAGATTGGTTGGAGCACATTCGGCAGACAGTGTTAGATCCTGACTGGAAGCTTACCATTATCATTAAAAAGAAAGGTGTACAATCAATGCATTCTACCGGTGCTGACATATGGGGCAGAAATTTTGAGACTGACAATGAAGCTCGAAAACTAGTTAAGGACCGCGCAAAGAGCGATAGAACGAAGAATGTTAGGCATAACGTTAGGAAACAGGAAGACAGCGGTGTGGATCAGAGAGCAAACGAGGATAGCGGATATTCCAGTTGACATTAGGAGAAAGAAATGGAGCTGGACAGGTCACGTAATGCGTAGGTTAGATAACCGTTGGACCATTAGGTTACATAATGGGTGCCAAGAGAAGGGAAGCCCAGTCGAGGACGGCAGAAGACTACGTGGGGTGATGAAATTAAGAAATTCGCAGGCGCTAGCTGGAATCGGTTGGCGCAGGACGGGTGATTGGAGATCGCAAAAAAAAAATTAAATTATGGGGCTTTACGTGCCAAAACCACTTTATGATTATGAGGCACGCCTTAGTGGAGGACACCGGAAATTTAGACCACCTGGGGTTCTTTAACGTGCACCTATATCTAAGTACACGGGTGCTTTCGCATTTCGCCCCCATCGAAATGCGGCCGCCGCGGCCGGGATTCGATCCCGCGACCTCGTGCTCAGCAGCCCACCACCAAATTGGAGATCGCAGGAAAAGGCCTTCGTCCTGAAGTAGACATAAATGATGATGATGATGATGATGATAATGGTAATAATAATAATGGTGATAATAATGATGATGGTGATATGATGATGATAATGATGATGAAGATGATATTATTATTATTATTATTATTATTATTATTATTATTATTATTATTATTATTATTATTATTATTATTATTATTATTATTATTATTATTATTATTATTATTATTATTATTATTATGACGACGACGACGACGACGACGACGACGGTGGTGGTGGTGGTGGTGACGACGACTACGATGACCACGACGACGACGAGTCGAAGTGGCCGACGAAAGGGCGTGCTAAAATGCAAGGAATTGAGCGCGCTAACCATCGTCACAAGCATGCAATTTCTTTCGTTGCAGGCGTGCACATGGTTTATTTAATGCGAGATACACACATTTACGAGGCACACAGACAACCCTGCATTTCATATTCAGTAACACTGCAGGCCGGGCAAAAGCGGCAACGAATTCTTAAATATGTCGAGCAGAGCAAGGGGCTAAAAAGTACGACGGTCAAGGCCCAATTAAGTACGTTTGCAGGTAGCAGTAAGAAAGCAACTCCATGCATACACGTCTACATGCAGGGCAACCACATAGGCTGGTTGTCTTTGTCTAGATCTAGTTCAATTTACACTTCACAATTAAGGTGGCCTCCAAAAGACCTGAGCCTCTCCCGCTGTTTACTTCGGACTGTGCTGAATTTCCCACTCCTGGGATGGCACGGGGACTGCGAAATTGTTGAAGGTGGTGGAGAAACATAATAAGCAAGTCATTGTAAGATTTCTGAACATTCTCCACAAAATGTAATCAGTGCCCATCATCTCTTGCCTGTACTTTCTTAGCACCGACGTATTCACGCATTAGTAGCTGCATCAGTTTTCTTTCTTTTCATTTCTGTAGTAACAAATAACTTTTCCGTGAACCCATACAGAAAAAAAATGACTGAAATTACAAAAAAAAATATAGGAACAGTCAACCTGCTACTCTTCTGCAGTTTATCCCAGCGGAACAAAATCCGGAGAACGTGGAACGCTTGTTACCGACGCATGGGCATTAATTAGCAGCGAACGGCGCCCTGCAGAAACTCGAGTTCAAAATATTGAATTAGTGAGTCTACCTCTCTCTCTCTTTCGTTCTCTATTCACGCGACTCGACGAGAAATAAATGGCTGAAAATTGTTTGAACAGTGTCTCGTGCCCGGCTGAACGCACTAATTAATTTCCGGAACCGGAACCACGCACTGGCGGCGACACCGCGCTTCGCCCACGCGAAAGAGCGCAGCCTGCTCTCTTCCTGCATGCGCTTATAGTAATGTGAATATAACAACGTAACAAATGGGTGCGTGTGTGGGTTACGTGCTGCGGTAACGCAACCCGTGCGCAAGACTTCGGGGATCAAACCTGGGTGCAACACTGCGTTCTTTCGAACTTACTATTTGAGATTTTCCCTGAAGTTGCACGAAACCGATGCTGCTGCTGCTTCTGATGCCATTTTTTTTTCTTGTCACTTCTTTTCGTAGAAGAAACTAGAGACAAAGGTCGCGCTTTCAAGTTTAGCAGCTTCCCACGGGGAGTTGACGTAACTGCTGCTAGTGGCGGATGCGCCTAATATTCGAGTTCGTGCTCATCGCTTATGCGAATGCTTCTCAAAGCTCCACCCGAACGATATTGAAGAAACAAAGCCCGTTCTTTCGTGATCGAAAAAACTCGTCGTCGGCGGAGTAAATCTTAATTTGAACGTTAAGCTGTACGGTCAGCAAGAAAAAATGTATTTCCAATTCGTTACGCGAAAAACACCTCGTCGGCAAAGAAAACTTCATATCTGAAAAATAGGCTCAGCATGCTTTCTGTCGTTTTCTCAGCCTCACGAAGGCGTTATCACATTATCGTTGTTTGCGACTGCGCTACGCGAGGACACGCAGCTGCAGGGCTTCGTTCGCTCCCACGTGAACTTACACTTGCACAGTGGAACTCGAGCGAATTTACCAACGCACTTCTCCACAACTTGGATTCTAATGTACGGCTAAGTCTTCCGTCAGGACTACCTAGAGCTGAGGCGACGCGTCTGTGCCGCTTGTGGCTTGGCGTGGCCTTCACGAATGCTTACTCATTTCGGATCGGAATGGCCAACAGCCCTACAAGTGATAACTGTGGGTGTGAGGAAACAATCACCCATCTCTGTGAGTGTCCCCGTTTCAGTGCACCCAGGAAAGAACTTTCAAGAGCGTTAGTCTTGACAAACGCCCTTTGTCGGAGGAAAGGATCCTGGGACACTGGCCGAGACCGTCCTCAGCACAGGCTTTGCAAGCGTTATTGCGCTTCTTGCTGAGAACTGGTCTTGGAGACGGACTTTAAGCAATACCGTATTTCCTTTTTTTCTTTCTTTTTGCTCTTCTGTTCTTTTTTGCAACATTTCTGTTATCCTTAACTCCGCTTAGGCTCTTTCCCTAGCGCAGATTAGCCAGCCGGTCTGAGAACTGGCTACCCTCTCTTTCTTTCCACCTATTCCTTCTCCTCCTTCCTTACTGGGCCCATAGGCTTTGGTTTTATTTTATTTTCCTTTTTTTTTCGCAAAGACCGAGCAGCATGGGGAGGGACGTATTCGCCGAATCACCACTTGGCAGAGGAGTGATTAGACCCGGTTGCTTTGACATTGTAATCGGCGATAGGCTTGCGTTTATGTTCTTCGCGGAAGCCGATCTGCGAATGTTCGTTACTCATGGCGTGAGTTGACACCAGCGCGTGGATTAGCATGGGAAGGGACGCCGAATCAGCGCTTTCCAAAGAAGTGACTGGACCTGGCTGTGCTGACATTGTAATGGGCTATACGCCTAATTTTTTTCTTTTCCGCCAAGGCCAATCTGCGCATGTCAATTTATTCATCGCGCAAATCGGCGTCAGCACGTACATTAGCAAGAGAAGGGATGAATGCGCTAAACCAGCTCCTTACAGAGAAGCGATTGGACCTGGCGGCGCTGACACTGTAACAGGCTATAAACTCGCCTTTCTTATTCTGGAAAGCAAATCTGCGTACGACCTTTTATTCATCGCGTAAAATGGAGTCACCACGTGCATTCGCAGAGAACTGATTGGACCGGGCTGCGCTGAAGAAGTAACAGGCTATAGGCTTAGCTTTCTTGTTAAGGAAAGTCAATCTGCGCTCGTAAATTATGCAATAATTATGCGTTGAATGCGTACATATTTGTTCCACTTAGGGTGTGCAGGTGCGCTATGTTCTTTCCTTGCGTCACGCCTGAGAGAACAGAGCAGGCGGCCGGCACATCTTTACGATTTGTGCACATGTGTACATATGAACCGATTCGTTACACAAGTGCTATTCTGTGGGTGAGCAACTTAGCAAGACCGCAGCAGCACAACCCAGAATTTCCAGCCACGGTCAGTAAAGCCGGGTAAAGTTTGCCTAGAAAGCTTCGGTTTAGAAGCGCGCGAACGGAAGAGAGACACAAAGTAGGGTGACAGCACGAGCCCTTCTTTATGTTCCCTACAACCTAACCCAGTTGACAGTCCTTCTGCGCATAGGTTGACCACACATTAGACGAGGTGACCCTCCCCCCCCCCCCCCATGTGTGACCATATCCACGCCCAGCTTAGCGCGGGCAGGCAATCAACCTAAGTCAGAATGGGGTAGGATTGACAGCCCCAACACGCCCTTTAGCGCGAATCTTCAACTAGTTGGATTACAGGGGCCGTGTGTTTTTATCGAGCGACCATGCAGGCGCACGCCACAACTCCCTGGTCATCGAGGGGGCCCCACCCATTTATCAACACCAAAACAAATTGAGTTTTAAGGCTATCCAGGCCTTACTTTACTTTTTCTAAAAAACACGGGCCTGGACTGTAGGCTTTAAGTCGTCCAAACAGCTTACTATATGCTTTACATCTTTCCTCATCATCGTCGCCTATCATGCGCTTCTTCCCTCTTTCTTTCCTTCTTCCCCTTCTCCCAACTCAGAGATGCTGGCTAGAGGAATGTACGTCAGGCCGACCTCTTTGCATTTCCTGTAATAAAACTCACTCTCTCTGCCTTAATGGCCTTTCCCTTGATACGTTTTGAACAACATTTTAACAAAAGGTTGTCATTAGCTACAAACGTACTGCCGCAATAAATATGACCTGGAACACGCGAGCCGTGGCTGCAGCAACGCTATCGAGAAAAAAAGTGGAAAGGGTGTCGCCATTTGAACAATGCGCTTACCCAACGCCTCCTAGATAGCACATGACCTGTGCACTTCAATTCATGACGTCGTGCTACCTCAGAATCTAATGGGGATGCTTCCGAGTAAGCCGCGGTGATTTTGACGCAATGCTTTCGTCACGCCGGGCTTGGCAGTGGAAATGTCGGCCCACGTAGCAAGACGTCATAATACAATTCACAGACCTGCTATCTCGGAGGCGTCGGCATAGCCCCTGCGTACCCTTGTCTGCTTCTTTCGAGGAGCAATACGACGCTAGTGCACTGCTCCATCGCGAAAAAAAAATAGTTATGAAGCTAGAACAGCTTGCGCCATGACGAATAACGCTGCGCTAAGTACATACGGCCTGCTCTGCGGGCCACTGTATTATTGCTCCGCGAGAAAGGCAGTCAGCGTAAAGCCCAAGGGCATGCACGATTCTCGAATGGCGAAACCCTCTCCACTTTTTTTCGAGCGCGTAACTGCGGTCACGTCTCGTCTGTTACACATCATACAGAGCGCGATAACACACTCTGCAGTGGAGTCGTAACTATGATAATTCAAAAGGAAATTAGCGAGTCCTTGGTAATGAGGCCGTTGATGTTCTCTAAACGACTTTCTCTTTTGTCCTTAGACGGCTGCACTGAACTTGTTAAAGAAGGAGCGGGAATGAATAAAGGGGGAGGAGTCGGGATGGTGGATAATTATAAACTGCATCGTCGGAGCCGACGCGAGAGGTTATTAGATTATTGCGGCTAGGGTGGCGTTCATGGCATGTAATCCACCAAGCCCATCAACTACTACATCAAGTTGTAGAAAATGAAGGAAAAGGGTTTATTAAGCTTTGCTACGCGGCTCCAGTACGGGAGCCCACTTTATGCAGGAGCTCAGTTCATATCAGGATCCTCTGTCCTCATTCTCGAAAAGTCTACTTTTAATCCCGTCGTTTTACCTAGGCGAGTCGACTACGGAATCTGAAGACTGTCCAGCAGCAAACCATCATCGTCGGCTCCGTTACGATACCACGCCCATCCTATCCATAACCCGCAGTAACTCCGCCTTGAAGAAAGTCGTTTGCAATTTGTGGCAGAAAGAAATCATCCGGCGACATCTGGTTCGTTCATCGTTGCCCACACCAGGTGAAGCGCAGGCAGAGGTCTTTTCATTGAACCCTGCAACAGCCGGCTTAGGCACTGTCTTGACGGCTGGATAAGTGTCGAGGGATGAGTGGTGATTTGACTCGTCTAATTAACTGCGCCTATCCATTCGCTGTCGTGGCGCGATCCCGTCCATCCTTTTCTCCGGTTTTCACGTAATGGTGGGGTGAGCGCTTTTAGTCGTTGTCCACGCCGCTCTGACGCCTAATTAGGAGGTGCGGTGGTTTGACATCTGGCAAACGTTCAATTGACACCCTTGGTTGTGTTGAGACGTACGATCACGGATAAACCTAGTGCCAGCGGCCAGAATATCAGGATCATCCAAGAATTCTCGTTGCGACCACCATAGTTCGTTGGCGATTGCAGTGGTGTTTTGCCCCAGTAATGCCCCGATCTGGGGGAGGCACGTCGCCATTCTGTCGCAAGTCAAGCAAACGGCCCGTGGCCTGGGCCAGACAACAGCTGGTAGTCCCAGATGAGGTGTTCGAGGTCCGATCGGGCGTTTCAAGGGGCGCCCAGGTACCCGCGTGCGAATGTTCTAGGGTCATCAAGGTCTTCCTTCCTGCGAAAACGCTGCACTAAGAAGCTGTAAGATCATCTGACAAAGCTTCCTTTCGCCCGTCTTTGTTGTCATTCTTGTCCTGCGATAAGAATACTAGATTTGAGTCGCGAATCCGCAGCTTGACGATTACTTACTCGCTGGTGGGGCGCATTGATTCTGGCTCTATCTTTACCAGATGCCAGAACTGCCGCTGCAACTATGGCAGAAACGAAGCTTTCTAGAAAAATCGATACACGGCAGCATATATAGCCGCCGCGTGCCGCAATGGCGATCTCCGAGACCATTTTCGGGCCCTTAGAGCATAGAGGAAGCATGCTAAGATTAAGTTTTTCGGCTTTGCGCACCAAAACCACGATCTAATAAGGAGGCACGCTACAATGGGCGATTGTAGATTAACGTTGACTACCTCTGTTCCTTCACTCTAAGAACAGTTTACACCCTTTGGCTTGCCCCTTCTGCCACACAAAAATAATCGTCATCTGCCTTGATGCGTTTCCTTTCTTTATCGCTGCAAGCCCGGAACTTTCCAGTGACGAACGACACGCGCGTTATCAGAAGGAGCACTCCAAAGGGTGTAAACTGTTCTATGCTGATAACGCGCGTGCCATTCGTTACTGGAAAGTTCTGGGTTCGCAGCGATAAAGAAAGGAAACGCATCAAGGCAGGTGACGGTTATTTTTGTGTGGCAGAAGGGGCAAGCCAAAGGGTGTAAACTGTTCTTAGAGTGTTTAATGGGCGCCAAATGCACGGTACAGGAGCATTTCTGCATATCGCCTCTATGGAAAAGCGTCTGGGATCGAACATTCGGCGTAGTGCCCAATACCCCCAGCGCCATAGCCACTGAGCTACAGCGGTAGGTGGAAGCCAATTTCTTTCCTTAGACTGCGGCCTAGAGACAGTAGAGACAGCGCGAAGTAACAGTCAGTTCAACCAACCGCGCTATCGATGTCACCTGGTCTGACGTAATTAAGTCACAAGTACCACTGGCTCCCAAATCCACGTCCCAGCGATAGCTTTCTTGGAGAAACAGATCTCGAAGGCTTTGCATTTGCTGGCTGCAGGAGTCAGTCACACATCGTTACCGCCATTTTTTTTCGTCGTTACTTTGTGTTGTCCACGACTAAATGACACGTGTTACTCCAAAGCCCAAGCTTAGAAAGAGCTCTTCGCTATCATGAAGGATGATTCACTGGTTGATCTTACAAACGGCCGTCGCTGTCCCGTCCGGCAAGCTATCACCATATGTTACCACTTTACTATATGGCGCTTTGCAACCTTCCTCTTGCGTGAGCTGCATGAATAAATAAAGCAGCCGTCAATAAGGTTACGCCAGGGTATCGCCAGAACGCACATAAACACTGCCTTTTTATCGAATTTATACGTTTCGCTGCAAGGCTAAGGTAGTTGAACTCTCTCGAACCCGACATCGACGGGCGTCGTCTACAAGCTCGCCTGCACCGTCGGCATACCTAAGCTGAGAACTAGTGCAGGTATTCACCTTGAACCTCTTTTCCTGCCTACATTTCACAACATATTGCGGCAGCATACGCACAGCTAAGTACCGAGTCATTAGTTCACTGTTTCCTTACCGGAATAGTAGTACAGCACATAGACTGAGGCTTCTGTGGCATCTATAATTGAGTCACCGCTTATTCGCTCGCAACAGGCATCAGCAGGGTAGAGTTGCTATTACATGCAATAACGGCGTCAACTGTAATGCGCCCAAGCCAGCTATACAGCGAGCACTTAGAGCCTGGACAGGAACCAGACAGTCGGACGGAATTCTTTAAAAAAAGACGCTTATTTTCTTTCAAACACTGTTTCGCGCGTCGTGCGGCAACTCCGGACTGGCAGGAGAAGTCCACTGCGAAGAAGGAGTTAGCCGCTGCCTGAAGATCACACTGCGGTAGCATAGGTCTGTGGTAGCAAGAGAAGCTCAGACAGCAGATGGTATGACGGCAGCACGAAATCAGTCGTCGCAGCAGCAAGAGGCAGCAGAGCCGGCAGCGTTCGGGAAACAGCGCCTGCAAAAGCCATAGAATCTGCAACGACGCCAGGGGGAAAAAATCGTTAAACGAAACAGTACCACAATGACTGAAACGCGAACACAAATCGAATCTTAATACTCATATGCGAGCGCGATATGCAATGTCGCCCAGCAGCCGGTTTCTAAGGACGGCTGCAGGCAAACATCGTAGCGAACCCTGAACGAGGCCTTTCGCAAAGTTACGCGAACGTGAAAACGCAATAAAGCGTTGAAGTCGTAGACGACTTGTTCGCATATATGCCTAGAATATACGTACACGAAAATGATGGCAGAGCCGGGAGGTTGGCGACGCAGCAACAATGCATGTGGACCAAGATCCATGGCCTAGGAGGACGGCGCAGCCATTCCCGGGAACGGGCAGACGAAGCACCGCTTTCACCTAGCCGTGAGAAGAGGACGAGGCAGCCGCGAAGCTCCTCCGCAGAGTTTTCCGCCGAACGAGGGTCGCATGGCAGATCCGCCGGCAGAATTGCAGTAGAGCCATGCAGCACCGCGGACCAAGCGCCCACACAGGAGCCCAAGGGCACGCGTAACTGCTGTGCCGGAAATAAAGAAAACTTTGAGGAAAGCGTAAGCGAAGATGCGATATACTCACCCTGGGGATGCGGTGATGGTCGCGCGCGAGAAACGCTACAGAAAAAGTAACAAAACTCAGGCGCCGAGCGTAAGACCGGTGCCGCGAAAAAAATATAACGGAGGTTTCTTCGAAAGGCCACGGCTAAAGGGCGCGCATGAAAAAAAACTGTGCAGCCGTGGCCGAAGTTCTGACGATGAGTTGGCGTTTTTCCGGAGACGGCCAAAGAACACAGTGGGTCATTGAAGTGGCTCCGCACGGTGGTGCGCAGTTTCCAGATTTTGCCGGGGGGCGCACATGGGCGTCGGATCTGCAATGAGTACGAGAACTGGTTCTGGTTAAGCAAAAGTAGGAACAAAGGCAATGTACTCACCTGAAAACGCAGTGGTTTAGCGGAACGTCGGTGGCCCAAAAGGCACGGCGGAGTTCATTCGCAACACGCGAAAAAAGCGTCGTTGAAATGCGGAAAGCTGTTCGAGATTCCAAGGAAAGAACGAAAGGTAGCAGAAAGCTCCATCGCCCTTTCGTCTGCATCGCAGGACAGCCGAATTCCGAATGCCAAATTGCGCCCGGGAAGCACTTATCGTTCAAGAGCACCTCTGACGCGCGCGGGCATGCCTTGACACGATAACGTGCACCCTTTGCAGCGGCATTTGGAACGGGTCACCGTCCGCGACGCAAGCGTAGAAGTGGCAACCCTATACAAGCTACTCCTTCCTAGTGTTCGCTAAACCTGAAGCTCGTGTGTGAAGACACCCTTCACGCTTCCGTCACCGACAGGACCCGACATAACGACGGCCCAACAAACCTTTGACTCAATCAAGGGTAGCAACATTCAACGCCATATCGTTAGACACAAATTAAGCTCGCGCAGGTTCACCTTTAGTTAACGAAGCCCGTCGTTCCGAGTCGGCTCCTTCCGCGCAGGCCCTCTGCGATGTGCTCGCGGCGCTTTCCGGGTGCCCCCAACGACCGGCCAACGGTCCGAGCACAAGCACGCGCACAAGGAAAGCATAGTCCGGTCCAGTTCTCTTGGGAACACAGCAGCACAGGCAAGTTGCAGCGCGAAGTGACTCCCAGGGGTAGCTGCGTTGGACGTTTAAAAAAATTACCGACGATTACGTTACTTCCTAATGCGAAATTTGAGCGCAGCAAATAAGCTGTTTCACCTTTTCGATAGATTGAGGCAAAGAAATCGAGCAACACATGTATGCGCTATCACAGAATTTTTTTTTTATTTTTCACACGTATTCCTTTAACAAAGACTCCACTAGGTAAGCTTCTGCTTCGGCGGCACGCACCTCTGGATTCTGACGGCGACGGCGCTGGGCCTCTGCTCTGGCAGCTCGTTTAGCAGCAGCAGCAGCAGCAGCAGACGGAGGACTTCCATCGGTCGTCTCGCTCATGGCTCAGAAAGAACTGGCAGATAATTTCGCAGTGGCGAACGGCAGCGGCAATTTCGGCTCGGGCGGTGCACATATACAGATCCGCCGCCACCGATCTGGCTCTCTGATTGCCACCGCACAGGGCGAACGGCAGCGGCAATTTCGGCTCGGGCGGTGCACACATACAGATCCGCCGCCACCGATCTGGCTCTCTGATTGCCACCGCACAGGGGTTGCATTGGAGGAGGAGCGAAGAAAGGAATTAAGTTCGAGCCGGCGCTTTGACAACCGGAGACTCGCAGGAAGAGGGGGAAGGGGGGCGGCGTGTACACCCAGCGGCAAACGATGGGGGCAGAAGCGCGCGCAGCAAGCGGACAACACGATAAAGGGAGGAGGGAAGAGATAGCAGCGACTGACTGATGCCGCTGACGCCGATAGTGAGTCAACCCCAGCTGCGGAGTTGGTTTCAGGGACAACGCCGCCGATGCCGACACAAACAATATGATACCCTCGCTTCCGCAGCGCTAAGAACCAGGTCTAGCCGTGGGAAGGTGGTCACGTATTCGTCGACGTGCCGGGGCCTACGTGAAATAACCGGCGCGTCGGCAACTGAAGAGCACCCTATCCGCCACACAAGAACAGGGGGGGGGACCCTTTCCTCCTCTTTCTGCGTGGCGGCGACGGTGTTCTATGCAGTCACGTTATCTTGACTCTCTAGCGGCGTCAGCGGCATCCAGCGGTATCAGTCGGTCGCTGCTAGCGCTGGGGGGATGAAAGGGGGGCGGAGCTGGTTACGAGGCCGACGACAACGCCGACGACGACGCGAAACCCAGGAACGGACGCCAAAGAGCTGCGCTCTAAAATAGGTAAACTGGCCTTACTAAGCAGGCTCAGATGGCGCCATCCGATCGTGTAATGTTCTAGAAGATCCTGTCTTGATAACGAACAGAAGCGGCGCGCACGCGCTGACGGGAACAGCCAGTGACGCGGCACTTCTGTTAGGTTCGCTCCTATCGTCAGACTAGCTTATCGATGGCGTAGTTTGCTTGCGTGTGTGCGCTGTTTTTTAGAGCGCAGCTCTTTGGCGTCCGTTCCTGGGTTTCGCGTCGTCGTCGGCGTTGTCGTCGGCCTCGTAACCAGCTCCGCCCCCCTTTCATCCCCCCAGCGCTAGCAGCGACCGACTGATACCGCTGGATGCCGCTGACGCCGCTAGAGAGTCAAGATAACGTGACTGCATAGAACACCGTCGCCGCCATGCAGAAAGAGGAGGAAAGGGTCCCCCCCCCTGTTCTTCTGTGGCGGATAGGGTGCTCTTCAGTTGCCGACGCGCCGGTTATTTCACGTAGGCCCCGGCACGTCGACGAATACGTGACCACCTTCCCACGGCTAGACCTGGTTCTTAGCGCTGCGGAAGCGAGGGTATCATATTGTTTGTGTCGGCATCGGCGGCGTTGTCCCTGAAACCAACTCCGCAGCTGGGGTTGACTCACTATCGGCGTCAGCGGCATCAGTCAGTCGCTGCTATCTCTTCCCTCCTCCCTTTATCGTGTTGTCCGCTTGCTGCGCGCGCTTCTGCCCCCATCGTTTGCCGCTGGGTGTACACGCCGCCCCCCTCCCCCCTCTTCCTGCGAGTCTCCGGTTGTCAAAGCGCCGGCTCGAACTTAATTCCCTTCTTCGCTCCTCCTCCAATGCAACCCCTGTGCGGTGGCAATCAGAGAGCCAGATCGGTGGCGGCGGATCTGTATATGTGCACCGCCCGAGCCGAAATTGCCGCTGCCGTTCGCCCTGTGCGGTGGCAATCAGAGAGCCAGATCGGTGGCGGCGGATCTGTATATGTGCACCGCCCGAGCCGAAATTGCCGCTGCCGTTCGCCACTGCGAAATTATCTGCCAGTTCTTTCTGAGCCATGAGCGAGACGACCGATGGAAATCCTCCGTCTGCTGCTGCTGCTGCTGCTGCTGCTGCTGCTGCTAAACGAGCTGCCAGAGCAGAGGCCCAGCGCCGTCGCCGTCAGAATCCAGAGGTGCGTGCCGCCGAAGCAGAAGCTTACCTAGTGGAGTCTTTGTTAAAGGAATACGTGTGAAAAATAAAAAAAAATTCTGTGATAGCGCATACATGTGTTGCTCGATTTCTTTGCCTCAATCTATCGAAAAGGTGAAACAGCTTAATTGCTGCGCTCAAATTTCACATTAGGAAGTAACGTAATCGTCGGTAATTTTTATATTAAGTGTTGGCATAAACAGCTACAATTTGTCGTCTATGCCAGACAGCCGCCATATCACGTCCTGTTTCAATCCTAACGTGGACTGCGAAGACAACTTGATATACCGAAGCCTGCATCGATGCCGTCTATTTTTGCTGTCAGGGGAGCAGACGACACAGACCGCTTTGATCCACCGAGCACCTAAGATGTCTTTTAACATTGTTGGGATGTTCAACATTGAGCGTGGATGCTGTTTAGGAGGGAGGCGCTGCCTCGGGAAAACGCAGGTTTATGTATGCGATCTGCATGAGTCGTCATACCTCCGACGTCTACGTTATCGGTTGTCTCTAATGACGGCCACTAAGTAGCCCCATAGCCTCAAACTATGAGAGAACAAGGGTCATTTTATTTCTTTCGAATTTTTCGCAGACAAATACTCACAAAATCTTTTTGGTTTGCTTTGGCGAAAGAAAAAAATTATGTCATGGGTTCGGCGAACGATGTCGAGGCGTGTTCCAATACACGGCGTGACGGTGAGGAAGAGCTGCCTTAGTATAGAGCTGATGGAACGAATTGAAACACGTTTCGTTAGTCTGTCGCTGACAGCGTTCGAAGCGCTTGATATAGACCCATTGCGAAGTTCTGTCTGGGTGTATCAAACTCAGCGGCCGCTGTGATTGAAAAGAAAGGGAGGACGGGGAGGGGAGGCGAGAAACACGTTGCAGTATCAGAGCCTACCTAATCAGATATTAGAACGTAGAAAGTTCAATAGCACCTTGACCAACTTCTGGTGTAATTGCTCTATAGCCATCATTTTAGAATTGACTGCTCCGAAAGAGGCCGGACGTCCGGGTTAACGCGGTTGCGAGCGACTGCCTGCTATAATAAGGACAACGGAAAACGGCAAAGAACACGTTGAATAGTTCCATCGCTGCATCAGCTGTCAAAAGCACACCTGTCGGCCATTCCGATGAGTAAAGCCAAATATCTTGGGAAAGGAACGCCAAGCCACACTGAACAAAGTACTAATATCTCGGTTCAAGATAGCCCAGATGAATGACGGAGCCAATGAGGGCGATCAAAGCGGTGCAGACGTGCGTGAGGCAAATCTGGTTATGTTCCATAAGGCACCATTTGGAGACATCCTTCGTAAGCACTAGAAGTTTCGCTGCTTCTTGATAGCGGGATGCATGTAGATAGATGCTCTTCATGAGCAGCTTTATCGGCATGATCGTTGTTTATTGCGCCGCATTTGGCTTGGAAGCAGTGAAACTCGGTATCGTGTCTTTGCTCGGCGATTGATCAAGCAGCTGTCGCTTTCTAGAACCAGTTAGTGTACTTTCCACGGTGTGAAGCGGTCAGTAAACAATGTAGAGCGTTTCTCCATTTCTGAGAAGCAGTTGAGATGTCGCGAGGTGAGCACGTCAGCTACCGACTCAGGCAGCGCCTGCAAGCGGCGTTCCTGCCCTGTCTTTTCTTATTCTTTAGCCATTTGACGTATCGCAGTAAAGAGTCCACGTAACGTTCACGTCACGTATACCGTCACCAATGTGCATTAATCTGCACGAATCTGTCCGTGCGGCGCGTACGACGAAATTGTGTGATCTGCCATTAATGGGGAGCACTCTTCTGGCGTTGCTGCTTGCTGTTGGGCTCTGCACCACGTCCTAATATCTGACGTTGCAGGCCAGACCCGCAAGGCTCAGCATTCGTCATCGCCTTCCCTGGCGGAGAGTGTTGTTGTTGCAGGAATGAAAGTGCACGGGATTTCGTTTGAACTTTCCGCAAGTCACTTCTCATAGCGTACTATTCTAGACACGACCCTCAGCCAGGGATCGATGCGCCGAGATTGTTGCCATTGTCCAAAGCTGGCCATTTAATACTTTCGTTTTTTTTTTATGCTATTAGCCATTCGCCACAGCTCCAGAGTAAGTCGCTCTGGTGGTATCAAATGGTTATTATCTCACGAATGCTGTGTACCTTTCGCGAAGGATCAGCCGTCTGCTTAAAGGTCCTTGTAATCTACCTCTCGGCTTCTTCTCGCAGTTCAATACTTCTTGCTCTCTCGTGGGCAGGTTTTCGCCCCTGATACATATACGACGGCCGTGTTTTTGTCACGAATCGTTACAGACATGAGAACAGAGCTTCATGTGTAAAACTCTGCATGCACTGGGAACTGGCAGTGGTGGAGGCTGCAGCAACAAGCAGCGGCGGCAGCTGGAAGAGGTGGAGGCCGCCGCCTAAATTTGTGTCCTCTGCAGGACGAAGGTCTCCCACAGTGATCTCCAGTCACTCCTGTTTTGCGTGATAAGAGAGCCGCGAATTCTCTTTGGAAAAATAACTTAACCATGCGGGAATTTACAATGAAGTGTTGGTTAGTGGTCGGACGGACAAAATATCATTATCCATCTGCAAGAGTCATGAGATGGTAAGACAGCATACAACTATAAAGATATAATGATTTTACAGAAGAAACCTATACGGGTTCTTCATAATGGACGCCTCGCAGTTTAAGAAAACTCGCTCTACTCAGGGGAGTGAACCATGGGGCGGGACAGTCGCTCAAAGCTTTTATCAGAAATATTAATATAGTAATTCCTTTCGTCATCATTGGGCCACTGACAGAGTCCCGAGAAAGCTTCCGGTGCCTTGGTTTTATTAAATTTATCTCTTAATAATTTCGAAGAACTGAATTAATAATTTAGTGATCGACTTATGGTCCTTGTGTATTTTCGCACATTGTTCGCACATATCGTGTTCGCCGCAGTTCCATATTTTAGGAAGTCAAGAGCTCCGGCAATCTGCCACCAAACGCGACATTACCGCTGAAAGTAGCTCACAAACGTTCTGACCACGGAGCTCGAATTGTTTGCGAGACTTACACCTGGGTCCTCTCCCCCTTCCTTTTCAATGTGACCATGCGAAACCTGCCTCCATTACTGGAAAGCATCCCGCATATGAAACACTCCATCTATGCCGATGATATCACCATCTGGACCAATAGCGGTTCCGATGGAGAAATCACGGAAGCATTACAAGCGGCCGCGGATACCGTACAAAATTTTGTGCGACAGAATGGTCTAGCGTGCTCGCCGACGAAATCGGAGCTTCTCGTCATCCGTGATAAATCAACCAAACACGCCACCGAAAGGGACGCCACCTTCCCTATACGAGTCAGTATGGAAGACGGCCCAGTTCCGCCCGTACCGACTATAAGAGTCCTGGGCATGTTAATTCAACATAACACCCATAATTCTGAGGCGATTGTCCGATTACGGACGACAGCCCGCCAAATATGTGGCCTAATCAGACGAGTAGCCACACGACACCGCGGTATGAAGGAGGCTGATATCTGCCATTTGACGCAGGCTTTCCTGATCAGTCGCGTCGTGTATTCCTTCCCTTACTACCACCTACGCCTTTCTGACAAGGAAAAGGTTAACAGCGTCATTCGCACAGCTCATAAAGCTGCCCTTGGTCTCCCGAGGTATGCGAACACTGAACGATTACTTGAGCTAGGTATATACAATACCCTAGACGAACTCGTGGAGGCCCATAAAACAGCCCAACGTGAACGACTCTCCCGCACCGCAACTGGCAGAGTTATTCTAAGTAAACTCGGGCTGAATCCCGTTATGAATTCAGCAGGAAGAACAACATTACTCGGTGCGGTCAAAAGCCGTTTGGTTATAAAACCATTACCCAAGAACATGCTCTCTGGGAGACACGACAAGAGGCGGTCTGCCAGAGCCAAGGCCCTTCAGGAAAGGTACCAAAACAACCAGCACACCGCTTATGTCGATGCAGCAAAGCAAAATCACCAAACTTACGTAGTGAGCGTCGTGACCGGAGAGGGAAGTATCCTCAACGCCGCGACCATAAAAACAGCGTCCACCGTGGAAGCGGAAGAGACTGCCATTGCTTTGGCCATCATGAATCCCTCCGTGCAAACAATCATAAGCGACTCCAAAAGGGCAATAGTCAACTTTTCGAGAGGCAGCATAGGCGTATGTGCAGCGCGAGTCCTACGGGACTTTAATAATGAAAACACTGTTGAACTCGTATGGGTCCCTGCCCATTCGGGGAATCAAGGGAATGAGGAGGCGCACTGGGTAGCCCGAGGTCTAATCAACCGGGAGATGTGCCCCTCAGACTCGGATCCCATGGATGAGGCACCGACGACATACCAGGAAATAACAAACTATTACAAGCAAAAAAGGCGAATTTACCCGCCTCCAAACGCAAGCCTCACGCGAGCGCAAGCCTCGATCCTGCGTCGAATCCAAACTAAATCGTTCCCCAACCCACATTGGCTATCCATAATTACCAACGGGCAATGGAACCCAATATGTCAAAATTGCACAAATCAAACATTGGCTACCCAAAATCACATTCTTTGGGGGTGCGAGGGCTTACCCCCTCCCAGGTCGCTCCTGCCAGCTCCCTCACAACAGACGTGGGAAGAGCTGCTCAGAACGCCGGAAGAAAAAGTACAAAAAGCCCTCGTTGCCTGGGCCGAAAGGGTCGCTCCTCGTGAGGGGCCATTCTAGGACTCGGGCCTGCCAGGTCATAACTGAGCAGAGTGTCAATAAAGTTGTTACCACCACCACCGACGAGCAACGCCAAACGAGAAAGCGGTTTGGCAGCCAGCGCCATCGTTCCCTTTTCCCTGTAAACACGCAGCCGTTTGCGCGCCCTCCGAGATTACCAACGCCGCATTGTGCTAAAGATCGTCGACAGGAAGCGCTTGAGTGCTTCTCGGCTTTGTACCAGCTCAGCTCTGGTGCGTGGTTACAGCATAAGTGCAATAAAGGGAGAAAGCGTTAAGGCTGTGGTTTTGTTTTTGTCTTATTTTGAGAAATGTTCATAGAAATAGCAAGAGGAAGGAAATGTTCCATATTCATCTGTTTTAAGATCATCGGCACAGCTGAAGCGTGAATGTTTCTCTATCTCCAAACCTCCAGCCTTTGGATTGCCAAAGCAATAAGTAATGCTCCTTATTTAGAGGTTGACGATCTGTGAGGCTCGAATACTAAACACAACGTCACGGTAATTTTGAATCCTCTAATTTGACGATGGTTAGCTTGAAATTCACCTCCTGCAGTGCACATCTGCAGGCTTGGAGTGACGCCTGACACCGGCTAAAGATGCCGAGAGCGAGTGGGGCTATACTAATCCAGGCCAGCCTGGATTATATAGAAACAGTATAGTATAGAAGAAACAGGCCAGCCTAGACGCCAGTAAGGGTAAAAACAAACCAATTCAGGTTGGCACTTGCAAACAAATATGCAGCCTTAGAAAAGAGAGATGAAGATGACATAGAGGCAATGAATGAAACTGTAACTAGGCTGGCTTCAGAAACAGCAATTGAAGCAGAAGGTAAAGCACCAAGGCAACCAGTAGGCAAGCTCTCCCAAGTAACGAAGGACCTAATAAAGAAACGACAAAGAATGAAAGTATCCAACTCAAGAGATCAGATAGAATTCGCGGAACCTCCGCATGTGTCCGCGTAACGCATGTTTCATTTAGTGTATCCAATTAAGGGATACATTGTTTAGTTATCAGAGTAAACATTTATGGACACGCTGTATAACACGGCCGAGACATCAGCCCTTTAGAAAAGAAGCACAACGTATAGACGGCGAAACTCGTAACGTCACTTTTAGAGAGTCGATAGCATGGTGA
This sequence comes from Dermacentor variabilis, assembly GCF_050947875.1. NCBI lineage: Eukaryota > Metazoa > Arthropoda > Arachnida > Ixodida > Ixodidae > Dermacentor > Dermacentor variabilis. The sequence goes on from NC_134570.1 coordinate 65,956,251, forward strand.
CCGCTGCCATCATCCTACAGTTGTCGTAAACGAGGCGCACCAGGTGGAGCCACAGGGTTTGGCGCAGTTTCGGAAGGCGCAGCTCAGCTCACCCATGCGTGTATTAAATAGACGGATTGGTGCCTACCCGCGCTACAAAAATGAATGACGTGAGGGCTCAAAGACATTGCCAGTACGTGTGTTTCGATCAGGGGCGCTGACCACGGGCATGACTGATGGCGTAGCCTGCTCTACGCTTAATGTGATGGATGACAGCGTTAAAAAGGAGAGGCAGGGTAAGCTTGTTTTTGAAAAATGCGTTCGCACGCAAAAAGATATTTTTTTACCTCCTCTAGTGCTGTCAATCCCTTTCATCAGTATAAGCCACGATTTAAGATTTGAGCAGCAGCAACAACTACAACTACAACAATAACCACAAGATATATTAGCTGGTCTCTTTCATTCGAGCGCAGCATTTAAATCACCGAACATGAGTCGCGCAGGTTGGCATGTGCGCTTCGATTAGCTTCGTTGCTTTCTTTCCGTGTGAAATGCTCTGTGGAAAGCAATGTGGAAAAAACTCAGCAATGTGGAAAGAACGAGGCAACGAGTTTCGTCTGATACCACGTGGTTGGCTCGTTCTTTGGATTCATGCAGACGTCAAGACCCTCCCTATCAGGTAAATGTGAACACCAGAAATGCCTACCCTTGGACACCGCTAAACTAAGTTGAATGGCATTTGCATCAATTGAAATGGGGAAAAAATTATTTTCTAGAGACTGTTAGGAGCAATTTCTTTTATTTGTGTCCTGAATTTAGGGGGAGAAAATATGAAAATTGGAAAACATTTAAAAATATAGAACATCAACTCTGCAGCTCCGGGATAAGAACAAATTTCTACATTGTGGAAAATGCACGCACATGATGTCTAAACCGAACAAATTGTACATGGTGCTCGCTGCGTTTGAAATATACCGTCAATTCGCGAACGCAGATTTCTTAAATCTAACAATTTCGCGTTGACTTAGCTCTCACTCTTCCACGAAATCATGGCGACGCGGAGCAACGTAGCATTTTTCGTGGTCTAAGAAAATCTTAACCGAAAGAAATTCGACGCAGCGCTCCGTATATATGGCCCCCTTCCACGTCGAAGTCCCAAACCAGTAGCTTGAAGGTATCACACTTTGGCCTTCTCCGTCACTGTGCCGTAATCGGTGTCGGTTATCATCATCAGGCCATCTGTACAGCCATTTTTAGTAGCACTAAAGTATTTTCTCTAAATGGCCTGGTGCAGCTCACCGTCTTATTATTTTTCTTCCTTTGCCGGATATCTCCCACATATACTTCTGTCACTAGCGTAATTCACTAAAACCTTGTACTTCGCGTCCTCACTTGAGTGAAACTGAGTGACCTGAAGATCGTCGCTTCACCTCATAACCGTGTATAACCAGTGAGCGGCAACCTGAACTCTGCCTTACCGCACTCCCTCTTATTACATGGAGCTGACAAAGAAAGCAATTGACATGAAAAAGGAAATCATAGAACCAGGAACGATAGGCTGCGATACTCTGTGAATCCTGATGACCCAGATCGTTATCGTGAGCGAGCAGCCACTGCAACGCCGCTGTTACGCTAGCTCGCTGTCGGACGAGTCAGGTCACATTGATTAATGCCATGTCGACGCTCACGAATACGCGTTCAGTCATCACTTATTACCGCCGCGTTTTCAGGTCCCTACCCATCCTGTCCCTTCCAAGTCTAAAAGCGACCATAGCAATTAAGTCTCACTCTTCAATAAAATGATAGAATCGAGCAGCGTGGACCTCCTTTCGTGTTGAAAGGTCGAAACAGGAACAGACTTCGCTCCGCCAGGCATGGGTGCTTCGTCTTCTATAAAGCTCGAAGGGAATAATTTACTCGGTATGGACTGATGTAGCCTTGTGTTACGTACACCAGCGGTCCCACATCCGTGTTCCCCTTTCCTTCCTGTCCAACAAATACTCAAACGGGTTAGTATGACATCCAGAACGCTTGGTGCGCATGTATTTGCATAACAAATGAGCACAGCGATCCACTGCCGTTACAAGCAGGATGCCTGCGTTGCCCCGGGGTTTCATATCTGCAGGCAAGATTTCACCATGTCGTTAGCCAGTACATACAACAGCTATAAGCTGACATTACAATATCAACAAACTCTAAAAGTCTGTGTCTTACTTTCCTGGGCAGGCCATACCCTGAGTCATAGGAAGGATGCTTTTTCGATCTGACGCACATATTACTTAGCAGCAGCGGTCGTGTTTCGATCGATGCGTAATAAAAAAATCACTCGCGTACGTGAATTCAGGCGCACGTTTACACCAACCACAGATATTCAAAATTAATTAACTGATCCGCAGGCCTCCAGTACTGTCTCTCTGATAGAGAGAGAGAAAGAGAGAGACGTTGACAGAGAAAAGGAAAGTCGCGCGCATTTCCATTTTCTCAAGGGCACATACACGCGAGAGCTGTGCCGTGTTCACCTGACCCTTCTGCACATGCGTGAGTTGCAAAACAAAAATCTAGAAACTGCGACAAGGTACTACGCAAGAGGACACGCTTTGCTTCGTGTGTGTCTAACTGAGCAGCCGCAGACCAATGAATAATGGCACGTTGTTACTGCGAATTTGCTCTGTTGTATGCTTCGCCATCACGGACTCTGTTTCGGCTGCTGCGACCACGTTTGGACGGAAATTAAGCGCCTGTTCTCGCGTTGTGCGAATTGTCATCAGCTGGGGACAAACGTAGAGAAGTGCGCTCCCCTCCGTAGTACCTAGGCAAAGAGAGATTTCGAGAAGCAAAAGTCCCCAGATTTGTCTCCCGAAACTCTCACATGCGCACAAGGGTGGGCCAAAGGTGGTGCAGCTCTCGCGTGTCTGGAACTATGACAAAACGGGAGTACGCGGTGACCTCACCGTAACTGTCTAACACGTGGCTGACACCTGAATATCGGTCAGCAGTGTGGGGAAGACGAGAAGAGATGAAGAATATGACAGAGATAGAAAGTGTCTCGTTGCCGAAATGTTGCGTCAGAACGCGAGACTCTGTCGGTCTAACCCCTGAGGCGTATACTACACCATTGCGCTCTTTCTCCTGAAGAGGCCAAACTCTTCATCGGAGCCCGGCCATGGCAAATAGGAACGTATCTAACTTTAAAAAACGAAATAATTGAATAAATATGTCTGAAATGTGGTATGCATTAATCAGCCTCCCCTTGAAGGCTGTGATGACCTCGGTGTTAGGATCAGTGCACTTGCGAGCACGAAATGTAGGCTTTCTCGAAAAAAATAGCGTGTGAAGGGCGAGCTTGTAATCCATTTTAACTTCCTAAATATGGGCCTTGTGGGTCGCAGAACAGTAATGAGCCGTTTGTCTTTTGCCGTTAGTTTTATATTGCATGACCATAGTCAAAGCCTCTGCTTTACTTGAATGCTTCTATCCTTGTTCCTTCTGAGTTCGCGTTTTCATTTTAATTATAAGTTAGTTAGTTAGTTAGTTAGTTAGTTAGTTAGTTAGTTAGTTAGTTAGTTAGTTAGTTAGTTAGTTAGTTAGTTAGTTAGTTAGTTAGTTAGTTAGTTAGTTAGTTAGTTAGTTAGTTAGTTAGTTAGTTAGTTAGTTAGTTAGTTAGTTAGTTAGTTAGTTAGCACGAGACCGCGGGTCCCCCCCAATCGCCCACCTCGCCGGCCGTATTCAAACAATTATACGAAACGCAAGAACGCCCTCAGGCATTTCTTGCTGCATTAATGCCAGCGATCTCCGAGGTCCGAGCCTGCTAGCTCACGTGTGTCGCGCAGCGCTCGCTAGATGGAGCGGCAATTCTCGGGGGGAGACAGCCCACCTCCTCTGAAGCCGCAGCTCTCCGTTTCGTAATGCAAGGCAAGGATAGATTATAAAGGAACGACGGACATTTTCTTTCAAAAAAGTGCAATTTCATAAATATTCAAGCAGATATAGAAGACATTCTTTGACGTGGAAGAAAATGGAGCTCTGCTGAATTTCCTCCATGCAAGGCTGCTCGCCCAAGGGAAGGACCTCTCCCGCAACACGGGGGGATCATTTTTAAGTGTTGCGGAATGTTTAGAAAACCCCGTTGCAGATGACGTAATTCTAGCCCTTGAGGTTAGATTACTCAGGGAGACGGACATTACTTGCATGCAAAATCAAAACAAATTGTCAATTAACAAGAAATCGCAAATTGTATTGAGAATTCATTACTTTACGGCACATATTGCAATTTACGAATTGTAGCCCGCGAGTATGCAAGGCATATCCACTTCAAAAGAATTTCTAGAATTACTCCAATTTGGAGATATGCGCCATCAAGCTCTCCGTAAAACTGCACTGTTCTTCCCCTTAATTTTTTAATAAAACGCTTTTTTATGCATTGGAGCAATAAAGCTACTGGAACGCCCACGTATTTCGTCCCACACTTGGGAAATATCTGGGAACCGGCGTCATCCTGGAAGTTTATTTCAAGTAAATACGTCTTGCAAGCTCACCGGCTACAATTCGCAAATTGGAATATGAACCGTTACTAATTAATTATGAAGCTGATTAGTGCTTATTAATTATAAGTTGCATATGTGTTTAATATGTACTTATGACGCGTGGCCTACCCATTTCGGAGCAGGAGAGAAACTGCTGCACGCGCGCTCGGCTGCGACGGAGAGCAACGACATCACTACTGGCGCAGCTAAACCGACACCACCTAGATGGAACAAGGCCGTTTCAGTCCGATCCATGACGTCATGTTGCCTGACCCGACTGCCATAGAATCTAATGTGGATTCTCCCGAGTAGGTTGCGTGGCGTCATGGATCGGAGTAAGCAGGGCTTGTGATATCTAGGTGGCGTTCGCTAATCGCGCCTCTCTCTCTCTCTCTCTCTCTCTCTCTCTCTCTCTCTCTCTCTCTCTCGCGCGCGCGCGCGCGCGCGCGGTTGCGCTGGATGAGTTTTCGTCGTGCAGGCGACCGACGGACGGACGAACGGGCGGATGGACAGAAGAATGGCTAGCCATATACAGCTTCGCTGTAGAAACGCCGCCGTGCCGCTCCCAAAAGAGAGACGGGAAGAGGTTGAGGATATCGCTAAAAGTTAGTTTCAATTTCAAATATGAAGGGAATGCGAGCAGGATTTGCGTACGCCTCGCGCTCCCAGATCAGGCGCACAAGATCACTTCCCGCTCTCCGAGCGGTTGTGTAGGCCGGATGTTGCCCTTGCACTTCCCGGAAGCATTCTTGCGGAACCTTGCAAGCTGTACGAAGAACAAATTAATTAGAGGCACGTGACACGGGTGCTTCACCTTTGCGGGGGAACAGGCGTACCCGGTGAACGTTAAACAAACATTCAAACGATAACCGAAGCCGCAAAGGGTTTGAAAATTCAATGAAGCATCGGGCAGAAACTTTCGCCCTGTTCAGTGCTCTAGCCTTTTCGGTTAGGCACATTGGCTATCATATCTCCAGCGTTTCCACTGAAAAGAGGCATGTTTTCTTTGGCAATAAAGCAGCGCAACACTGCAACATGGCACGAACAACGTGACAACTAACTAAACCGTGGTAACAATGTAACTGTTGTTGCCTGCACAACGCACGCGCTTTTCGGCGGTTGCAGATTGCCGTAGCTGTTCCGGCTTAAAAACGAGCAAGAAGAACTATATACGTGAAAGCTACCATAAAACAAGTTCAAATTTCCCATACATATGCGCGGCTCCCCTGGAAGCTCTTTTTCGAATGGACCGTGTGAGACATCGATGTTTCTCAGCCTGAACAGACAACGGTTTTCCATAACGCATCTAAGCAACGCGGGTGGTGAGCAGCCGCCAGAAAGATACATTTCCACTCCACTGTATTCGAACAGTTAGCGAAAGCATCTCGTAGCATTCTCTTTATTGCAGGGATTGTCAGAAACATTATTCAAGCGCTGGGAAATACAGTCAAGCTGTGATTAATATGCCACATTAGAGGCAGGAGCAGGAGCGGTTGTAGCATTTTTGGATAAGATCACTAGAAAGATAAGAAGGAAATGTGCAGGTCAGTTCCCTTCAAGATAAAGTCACACCTGCAGCCGCCACTGCATGAAGAATATGTTTCGATTCATTCATTTGTTCTTTCTTTTTTTTAACGCGAAAATTTCTAGGCGAATCACACAGGCCACACAAAGTGGTGGTGGTATGGTATTGTATGAAGAGCTTTATTTACGTCCTAAGGGATCAGTCTGGTGGCAGAAATGATATTCGAAGTCGCGGTTTCAAATACGAATCGAATACTACTAACTATTCGCATTCGTATTCGAAAAAGAACTTTTCGGTAATTTTGAATATTCGCTAACCAAATATTTTGCAACAGCCGAATTTCAATCTGGTTACTGCTCTGCGTATCGTAAAGTATCGCAAACTATCAGAAGTGAGACAACGACAAAAGCTCTCGCAGGAACGCAAGAGCGGAATGGATAATTGAAACTTTCCTTTCGGTTTCACGGCGGAAGCCTAAGTGACAAGCTGGGATTTTCGCTTGTAACCTTGCTTTCTTTCTTTGGCAGTCTAGTCATGTAGCAATTTTATCTTTTACGCTAGAAGCTGTCATGTTTTCCTTGCAACGGGCCCCTTTACATGTGTCTACAGCGGTTTTGTTTTGTTTTGTTTTTCATTCCTCTTTCCACAAGTTATCTTTCTTTACGGCAACCATTTATTCGGCCTTTTTGGAAAGCTAGTCATGCAGCAACGATCCTTTCTTTGAAAATTTGTTTGTGACCAAGTTCTGAAGTCGTTGGGAGGCTAAACGCGCATTATTTTGAAATAATGATTAGTGATCTTGTGTTAGGAACGTATCCTTCTAGCCTGATAGTTAGATTATGGTTGTGGGTCTTCTTATTGTTTTTTTTTCTTCTTTTTGCATTTTTCAACACAGGCGTGGTGCATAATTATACCGAAATAAATATTCCTGCTGTAGATATAGGCGTCTGCGTTTGATTATCCAATATTCGATTGGATTTTCGGCACCTTACTATTCATATTCGATTCGCATTTGCTAGAGTTGATATACGCCTACCGAATAATTTCCTATACATAGGTACGCTCTCCCTTCTTTCTAGTTACCATCCGGTGAGGAAGGGAAAGGGGCGGGGTTCTACAGAAGAGGTGTAGCTAAATGTGGAGGAGCCCCCATTCTTGAAGGAGACAGTCCCCGAGGGAGTCCAAGATGTGCTCTCCAGGCTCCGGTTCCCCGCTAACCTGCTCCGCTCAGATAGCGCAACTATAAACTGGCCTGATCCGAGAAACTCCGATCCTGCCGGATTCAGGATAGGCCGATCCTGAAGATAAGTGTAAACAGCGATCATGTGGATCCAGTTGGTCGGTTTCCATGCCTTGCTGGCTTCCTGGCGATGCGTATAATCGCTATGCTGAAGATGAAGTGCTTTATAACATTTAATGAATTGCTTCATCATAGCTTCGCTTCAGATATATACAGGATGCGCGACGTATCTGAACAGACAGACAGACAGACAGACAGACAGACAGACAGACAGACAGACAGACAGACAGACAGACAGACAGACAGACAGACAGACAGACAGACAGACATAGATAGATAGATAGATAGATAGATAGATAGATAGATAGATAGATAGATAGATAGATAGATAGATAGATAGATAGATAGATAGATAGATAGATAGATAGATAGATAGATAGATAGATAGATAGATAGATAGATAGATAGATAGATAGATAGATAGATAGATAGATAGATAGATAGATAGATAGATAGATAGATAGATAGATAGATAGATAGATAGATAGATAGATAGATAGATAGATAGATATCACATTAAGCCGATGTGCGTTTGAGAACGCAAGGGATAGCATACTGCAGCTGAGGTGACCTCCAGGGTTTGCGTGCAGACCACCCAAGTAACATTCTCGGACCAAGGAGGCGTCGTCAAGGATCCGGAGTAGAGGTAGTACGACGTCGGAGGAATGCCGGGAAGCATCTGACTCAACACTAGCGGGGCAACCTGCGCTGACAAGAAGGCCAGAATGCACGCTATGACCAAGGATCGAGATCACGAATGCATTTAGGTGCTGAGTAACTTCATCTGCCTAACACAGTCGCTCGCGCAGAAGTTTAAATAAACAAACAGCAAAACACCTGCAGTTCTGTGAAAATGTGCAGAGGAATACGCAATTTTTCCAAAAATGAATGAACTGTGTGAAACAGAATTTACAGTTTATGATGCTAGCCATTTTAAACAAATCTGGAACACGTGTCACCAGTGTATAGTGTTTACGCTTTGGATGTTTTGATCTGTTTTTGTGAACGCAAACCTTCAGGGCTTATCCTGTGCTCCCTTCTGTTACACGACTGAATGCTTGTAATCGCGCCTGACTGCGTACCTAACTGTTGTGCCATATTTTCAGCGCGGAGACGACCTGGGAATCTAGTGTCGTAGCTATCCACTGTTACGAACGGCCTGCAAAGGTACCGACCCACAAAATTTTCCCAGCCAGCTGCTGCTGCGCGGGTGGCGAGCTTCCCAGAAGCGACCTTGGAACCCTTCCCCACGTGCTGCGGCGACTCGCTTTGTAGGGACGACGATGTGCCGCATCAACACCCCCTCGGCGCTGCTATGACTAAACGCGGTCGGCTGACCAAGTATTGTTAGTGGATTCGCCATCGCGGTGACGGCTTGTTTGAAGCGGTGGAAATCCTGGGAGAAGATGTCTTGCGGCCCTCTCATGGGGCTTAGAATCATGGACAGACAAACGGTCATTGTCTGCGGAGTGAAGCGCTGTGTCTGCGAGAACCCTCTCACCTTGGTGTGGTCAGTGCAACCTGTGCAGAAGTGAGTGCGTAAACCCTCCCCATCAAAGACGGATCGGCTACAATGACTTTGGACGCTCCGAATTTGTCGGGGGTGAACTGCTGTTTTCCCTCACCTAGGAATCTAGGGATGACAGAGTGTATTTAAGCAGCCGTTGGCGGCTCCTCAGTGTGCATTCCTTTTTCCGTCATGTTAGACTGATGAACTGTAACGTTCTCATGTAGATACTGCAAATAAATCCCATATTCCTCGTTCTCAATGACAATAAGACTCTCCCTTCAACAACGTCCTCAGCGTGGATAAGTTGGACGACGGCATGGGTATGCTACCATCTATTTCATGCCCGACCCCAACCATAACACCACCTGTGATTCACCTCCTGCTTGGCCAATACTCTCTGAAATAAATAAAGATTCATTCGTTCATTTATTTTCTATGCAGTCCAGTGATTTTTTGATAACCCTATGAAAAACTACACTCGTCAATTCGCACGGAACAAGAAACTTAGTTATAATTTGTTTATCTTCAACAGCGTGCCGAAGCGGCGAAGCTACTTTCACGTCAAAATTTCCTATTTGCGCGAATTTGCTACAGCCTCCAGCCATGCAGCCATGATTATATATGTAACCTTGACAGTTAAACGCTTTAGCAGCAAAAGATAAACGGTATACGCTTCTACAGAATTCGCTTGAAACGTTCCTCCCTCGGGCAACTAATGGACAAGTGCCGTCACCTCGCCTCTTTTAGCCTAAACTCTGGCGTTTTCCTTCAGTTATATTCAGGTAGATGGCGCGCCGTTACAAGTTGCAAATGGGTTGCGAGAATGTTCAGATACTTGCGCAGGAGAAACGTTGACTCACAGTGGAGGAAAAGAATCAGGTAGCTTAGTAGCAGCAGGTACGCGACCAGTAGAATAAGTAACATGGCAACAAAGAACGCGGAAAAAATGTCAGAGGGGCTGAGACAATCTTATGGGTGGCGGCAATGGAAAAGAAACCTGCTATGACTAACTACCTAAGAGCTAAAAACGAAACCAGGAAAGACACAATTTATGATAACTAAAAGGGAAGCTGCTTACTTTTCTAAGGGAGATCAGAATGCTGTGGTAAATCTAGAGAAACAATAAACATGTTTTATTAGAACGTGAAGATATCTGCCCATAGGAGCCGGACAGATATCTGTCCGGCTCCTATGGCCTCCTTGAAGCAAACATGCCCGCAATAGAGACTAGGAATAGCGATTAAAACTTTGGCAGAAAAGTAGGGAGACTACAAACAACGGAGGCGTACAAAAACAAACATCCCAATAGTGGCTCAGAAAGTTTGATATTTGAAATCCTGTATATTTCTCTCTCTCTCTCTCTTTGTGTGTGCGCGTGCGCGCGCGCGCGCGCGCGCGTGTTTGTGTGTGTGTGTGTGTGTGTGTGTGTGTGTGTGTGTGTGTGTGTGTGTGTGTGTGTGTGTGTGTGTGTGTGTGTGTGTGTGTGTGTGTGTGTGTGTGTGTGTGTGTGTCACGGCCACATTTGAAGACGTCGGACAAGCACAATTTTATAGTATTGAGAGCGTGGAGCTTTATAGTACTGCAAATATTCAGTCGTACCTTGCTACTCCCGGGCGACTCCATCGCGGACATAATGGCTTGCAGGGATTCCGGGCTTTTGTGGTCGGACAGCTGCAACGTTGAAACGTATCTTATCAGCCCGCCTATCAAACGAGTAAGCATTGGTAGAGTAAACGTTGGTGGAGCACGCTCTCGTAGTGTTGTAATAATGTATGCCGAAGTTTTGCGACAATTCGCTTCGCGGGGAGTCCGCAAACTAAAATGAAGACCACGTGCTTTCTCCGGCGGCAGCATCGGTTTCCGTTGGCCGGCCCAAGTGACGATAGCTTTGCTAGCTTGTCTGTTGTGACTGTTCACGAGCTCCGATTGTTTGATCATATTTTGGCGTAGCGCCTAAAGAGGTCAAGGAAAGCTTTCCCGCCTTGAAGTCGTGGACCGCCCTCGAGCCGAGAATTAGGCGCACAGTGACGTTTTATGTCAAGTGATTTCTGCCAGCAAGGAATTCTGTATCACTTCAGAGAAAATTTCTCGTCCTGATCATCACTGGGGACTGAGTATGATCCCAAGTGATCCCCAGAACAGCAGTTTACGATAGGTAGCGAGGCACTGGAAGTGGTAAGGGAATAGATCTACTTAGGGCAGGTAGTGACCGCGGATCTGGATCATGAGACTGAAATAATCAGAAGAATAAGAATGGGCTGGGGTGCGTTTGGCAGGCATTCTCGGATCATGAACAGCAGGTAGCCATTATCCCTCAAGAGAAAAGTGTATAACTGCTGTGTCTTACCAGTACTCACCTACGGGGCAGGAACCTGGAGGCTTACGAAAAGGGTTCTACTTAAATTGAGGACAATGCAACGAGCTATGGAATGAAGAATGATGGGTGTAACGTTGAGGGATAAGAAAGGAGCAGATTGGGTGAGGGAACAAACGTGAGTTAATGACATCTTAGTTGAAATCAAGAAAAAGAAATGGGACATGGGCAGGACATGTAATAAGGAGGGAAGATAACCGATGGTCATTAAGCATTACGGACAGGATTCCAAGAGAAGGGAAACGTAGCAGGGGGCGGCAGAAAGTTAGGTTGGCGGATGAGATTAAGAAGTTTGCAGGGACAACATGGCCACAATTAGCGCATGACCGGGGTAGTTGGTAAAGCAGGGGAAAGGCCTTTGCCCTGCAGTGGGCGTAGCCAGGCTGACAATGATGATCATCACTATTTAGATTATGATGAAGAAAATAAGGATAGTCGCGGCAAGTGTTGTAGGTGCGTGTAATTATCGCTCGTTCGTCCGCCTCGGTATGGAAGCGATCAGCATTTGCACAGAATTGTGGCCTGAATGACATGACCGTCGTGGCCGTGGTACGGATCTCTGCTCCTCATGGAAGCCCTAATTACGCTACGTCGACAGAAAGCAAGTGTCATCCCTGATGGTGGCAAGTGGGTGTCCCTAACGACATAGTTAAGGTCCGTGGTGGGCTGGCTGAAGATATGAGGTACTGAGATAACGCAGCGCAAGTTGCTGCCGTTTAATCGCTTCAAGTCGGCAGTTACTTCGTTTATTCCGGAAATGTGTTAGGAATATTTTTTCATAGCGCAGTGCCCTTTAACTCCCCGTATATAGCCAATTCTGGCATTGTTATTTCGATATAAATAGTCAGTAAAGCAAAACTACCCTCTGGCAACGCTTCCACCTCATAAACATGCTTTTTTTTTGTGGACGTCTTATAAACCCGAATGGGCATTTGTGCGGACGCGCCAACCTTGAAGAGGACTGAAATCACGGCCAGGCCATCCTTCTCCGTCACGGCTTCTTCGAAGCTCCTGAACTGGTCGTTGTAGTGGACAAAGTGGGCCTGCAAAAAAAGAACAAAAGAAGAGGAGAGGTTGCACGTCAGAACAGTCAGCGTATTTACCACAAAGGCAGTAAAAATGTAGTACAAATTAGGTACAAATAGGAACACAAATAAAGCACAAATGGTGCCTAAATGGAGCACAAATGGAGAAGCATTCGATTCGACAAATCAGCATTCGTTATGTAAGGATTTTCTATTATAGGCATGCGTAATAAATTACTATACTTATTAGAATCGGTGTGCTACAATAATTAGTCCGCGATTATTGTCTGCCGGCAGCCTCGAGCACACTTTCTTAACCGCCCACGAACCATCGTGACTTCTACCCTATTGCCCTTGGTAAGGTGCTCAGATGAACTAACCATTGCCTATGTTGAATTAGATAACTATATCTTTTCTTGTTAAATTCGTTCGAAGTAATTCTTTCTTTTTATACTTTCAGAAAGCGTATTAGTATCTGGTATTCTACTCTATATACGAAGTTTCGACTTTTCGAACGTTAGAATTCGAATAAGAATATGTCACTGTGCAATTACCCCCAGAGCATACAATACCTTCTCACAAACGTCCACCCTACCTCCATGGCGAACGGTTTGCCGTCGACGGTGTGTTCAGAGCCATAGGTGTCGTCGAGACCAACGTGGAAGTGCAGATCATGCAGCAGAAACCTACCGGGCAGACCTGATCCACTTACGCTAGGCTGGATAGCTCCCAGAGGTTGGACCCTCACTGCGAAACGCAACGGAAGGTACGCAAAGAAAGACGAAAGAATGAGCCATTCAGATTCACTGAGGAAAAGTGCGTGTACGTGAATCGAATGTCCCCAAAAATCACAGCGTCCGATTCAAATTGTGAGGTCGCATTCCCGAGCATTTCTTACGAAGAACTGTTCGCGATCACTCGGGATTTTCATTATCACTTCCCCACCAGATCGGGATGATGATTGTCCGCTAAATAGCACGAGTAAGAGAACGAACAGTGAGAATAAACGACGGTCTACACGGACGCGAGCTCACCCGTTTCGCATTATCGCGTTGTCTTCCGCGTCTCAGTATGTGAAACACAGCGCGTTCAAGTGCGTGCTCAGCAGGCCATAAAAGGTCAACTGAGGCTCTGACCGTCCTCACTTATGCACCGCTAGTACAACGCGCACTCCGCTGTCGATATTCTTGCGCACAGTCCAGCTACATCCTACTCGTAAAAGTTTAACTGTCGCTGCAATTGATTCGGCACTGCGGAATTTCCTCCGAAAGTTTTCCATGACATTTTACCTGTAAAGCGTGCACCACCGCACACACGCGTGTGCTGCAACAAAAACAAATGAAATGCGAGGGAGCGTTTCGTAGCGCAGATGTTTCGAAAGGCACGTTCAAAAACAAAGTAATAATTGCAAATCCCCAATTTTAAAGCGAATAGCTTCTTTAAGTAGCGTGTGCGCTTTATTTTGCTTGTTTGTTTTTTTAGAGAGAGAAAGAGAGAGAGAAAGAGGAATGCCAGAGCACCGACGACACCTCTCCCGCAGCCGCCACTATCGCCCTCTCCCTCTTTGGCAGCTGCTGAAGAGGGCTCCGGTGGCAGGAGTCTGTGGTTACTTTCTAGGCAGTGCCCCTTGATACAACATGGGCATAATGACTCAGCTTGTATGGACCTTATACTACCACTACTGGTGTGGCACGATATACGATGCTGTCGGCAGAATTGCGCAATGAAACAACAAACGCTACCTAAATATCTTCACTGCAACAAAGATATACACACTTTCAAGCACATCCTTCCTTTATTCCTTTATTCGTCCGCCATTCACCTAGCCATTCGCTTCCTAAGTCCTTTAACTATTCATATACTTAAGAAACAAGTCTTGTCATATTTCGAAATATGCTTTAAATAAGTTGTATAAAATGTACACCCAAACTTGCCCTCACCCAAGAAGAGTTAGAGCGGCGAAGGTGCCGTGTCGAGCGAGCAAGAACGCCTCCGGGAGGCCTCTGTGTCCTCGAAAGCGAACGTTCGCGTTCCGCTATTCACTTACATTGCTTCCCTGGTGTTACGTTAGCTTTAAAAATTGACTCACGTTACGGTGACGGGAGCCCCAGCTAGGACACAAGCGTAACTGTGCGCTTCGCACCAGCATGTGCATAAAGAAGACGGGTACGCACATGTCGCACTGAGCAATTGTTAGAATTCATCGACGCCTGTATAAAACACATGGGCCCCTTGCGATACACATCGTCTCAGAGAGGATGATGGACAGGAAAGGCTTTAGTATGAGCACGGCCAGCCAGACGTGTGGGTCGCTGCTTCTTTCCGCGGCTCTCCTATCGAACGTCCCTCTGAGAACTCAGAAACGACATGCCTTCAGTCATTTCCGAAGCTCCCCGTAGACCTGTTGTCTGAATTTACCGGCAAGCTGATTAGCCAAAAGCATGGTGAAGCTCAGCTTAATGATGGCGTCACCTCCAGGCAAAAAATGTTAGGTGGAATGTGTCATGCCAGAAAACATGCGTTTTTCTAAGAATCTCCTGGAAGCTGTCAAATGCTCACTGACGCGAATTCAGCAACAAAAGAAGTGCAACTGAGCGCATTATTTCTCAAATTCCGCTTTCCTATTTTTCACAGTACCCAGATGTGCTTAACCTAAGCAGCAAAGCTTCAGCTGCATGGTCATTCGTGGAATGACAGACAACAACACAACAACACGGCACTTCCACTTGGCACCTGAGGTTCCGACAACTCTACGTTCCGCTGATTGTATCCTGTCGCCTTACGCAGGTTTCCTGCAGATTCGTCGCAGTATAACCACCGGCTGGTGGCCCCACAGCACCAAGTGGCCACAGATAAGCTTGTGTGCCCATCACGAAGATAAAGCATAAGTGGCTGTCAGACCGCCAAGTGAGTGTTGTTGTTTTTGTCGTCGTCGTCGTCGTCGTCGTCGTCGTCGTCGTCGTCGTCGTCGTCGTTGTTGTTGTTGTTGTTGTTGTTGTTGTTGTTGTTGTTGTTGTTGTTGTTGTTGTTGTTGTTGTTGTTGTTGTTGTTGTGGTGGTGGTGGTGGTGGTTGTTGCGGTGGTGGTAAGAAAAGTGTGCGAACCCATGACCTTTGTGGCAATTAAGGCAAAGTTAATTAGGTATACTTAATTAATACAGAGTTAATTAGGGCAATCTATCTCACAACAGTTTGTGCTTATTAAGGCGAAGTTAATTAAGGCGATTTAATTATGAACTATTATTTAACACATCATTAATTAAGTAGGGCTAATTAGGACACTCGAACCCATGGCCTTTGGTGGGAGTCGGGCCCTCGACCTTTGGTGAAGTCGAAGCCACGACCTTGCGTTGTGCGCACATTGTGACGAACAAAGTTGGTCACGCCGTAGCGCTTCTGCTGACGTGCCGCTCGAGTCACGTGACTCCGCCAGTGGCTCCACCGGACGTCGCCGTGCTTCTGCTGACGTGGCCTCAATGCTGTCGTATTCATCTACGAAGTGATAACTAAGTGCCTCTTAAATTTTCGCTCGCTAGTTATATTTTGTCCTTTCTGATGTTAGTAAAACTGCATTTCGCGAGGGCGTTCTCCCAATGGGCCTCGAACAAGGCAAAGTAAAACCTGTATTTAAGAAGCGAAAACGAAATACTCTCTCTGTCGCCCGATAATCACCTTCCTATTTTTTAGCAATGTAATTACAGGCTCATTTTTATTCGCCTAATGAACTGCCTAACAAAATTTAGCCTCTTGGTACCTAACCAATTCAGTTTCCGCGCTAAAATTGAACCTCTTGACACCTAAGCAATTTGGTTTGGCCCGCTGACTTACCAACAAAATCAGCGCGAATAAAATTTGCTGACCGCATAAAACAGTTTATTCATAATGGTCTAGGGCAAGGGCTGTATTCATTGATTTAATTAAAGCCATTGACACAATCATCCCTGCCATACTGCATGCTAAACTTGAATCCTTGAGAATTTGCTGGCCTGCTTGTAGAGCTCTGCGAAGGTATCTTACTGACAGTACCCCAAGTTGTTAGCTATAGAGGTGCTTTAGCTTGTCCAAGAACATCTAACTGGGACGCGTTCCACAAGCACCTATTTCGTGTCCTCTTCTGTTGTTCGTTTATGTCAGTGATTTACCATCATCGCTTAATTTTTGTAATGGCATCCTCTATGCCAACGACACAATCATTTTCACAGTGATCAAGATATCAAGCCAATACTAACGCCGACGTCGCGAGTGTTGTTTCACGGTGTAACAATTGCTTCTTAAAAGTAAACCCTTTTAAAAGATATATATATATATATATATATATATATATATATATATATATATATATATATATATATATATATATATATATATATATATGTATGTATATAACTGCGTCATTCCCCCATCTAATTCTATTAATTTTCTTGGTGCTGCACTAGACCCTCAGTTAAAATACTATACTCAAGTAAAATCAGTTACTAAGAAGATTGCTTATGGAATCCGCGTGCTCACTTGAACAAGGCACTGTTTCTAGCAGCGTATTCCAAAATCACTTTACTACGCTTTCATCACCTGTCACGTGTCCTACTGTTTTTCATCGTTATGCAACACGTATCTCACACCTGTCCTTCCTGATTCACCTTCAGATCCGGGCAGTCCGAATAATCACGCATAAATCATCATGTCACCTGCACCTCCCATTTACAGCAATCTTAAGATTCTACCGCTAACCTTGAACATTTTGACACCAGAGCAATTTGGTTTGGCCCGCTGACTTACCAACAAAATTAGCGCGAAATGTTGAGCCGCGAGGGGCAGCTTTTTCAGCATGCCCCTCGCGTCATGTACTGATGCAAATAAGCGTCATTGTCATTGTCATTGTCACGTTCACATTACTGCATTCTTGATACTCTAGTTCTAACCTTCACATTCCAAGTTCAGTTCGGTCTCTTATTGTTTAGAAACCGTAACGGTGAATTTTCCGCGCGGCTGCTTACCCCAGTGCAACATTACAATACGAATAACACCCGTTTTTCAGAACAACCTCTTACTGCCAAATTAAACTCAAGCTACAGTAATATGGCAGCTTTATTTTCAGCAATTTCATTTCGGAATTCTCTGCTGTCGAACACTAAATCATACCCATCGCGATACCGTTTTTGGCGCCTTCTAAAACAGGTTTTACTTACAACGTAGGTTACTTCATTTTGTTTTAGTAATGTAAAATTCTGCCTCGCTGTTCTTCTCAATTGTTGTTCGTGAATTATTACTTGCCTATAAAATTTTTGCTGTGTTGCTTTGTGCACTCTCAATTTTATACAGTCATTCTTTTACTGATTAATTATTTTAATGATTGTACAAACATGCCTAATCTACAGTAGATATTATTCTTGCTCATTCCTGCGTCATCTTAAACAACCTGGTGTTTTGGTTATCTGCTTCTAATATGCTTATTTGTATTTTTTTTTCAACGTCAAAGTTTTAAACCTTAGTTTCCATTCGTATCGGTCTGTATTTTACACATGTTCTAACAGAAGATACCCTTGGCAGTTATGTTACTTTGGGACCTCCTTCAGTGCTACGTTTACATTGTAACAATAAAAATGTAATAACGCTTGGATAAACACTATCAGAATGCAAAAATGAAGACCAATTATTTAATTTTTTAAATGTATCATCAACAAGTATTACCAGCTGGTATGACTGGTGAACAGGGACGGCATTCACCACCCTCCCCCAAGGAAGTTGGCGCGCAGATATGCAATCAGAGTGACAAATATATGTGTGCAAATGCTCAGACCGAGTAGGAGGACATCGAGTCACTCACGGACTGCATTACTGTCCTTCACTTCGTACTGGGAGAACGGGATGTCGTAGCCGTGCATGTTTAGGTCGGCCCTGGCTCTCTCCAGCCTTTGACCACGACCGGGTGTGCAAAGCCCGATGGGTGACTGCCGCTTTCCTGTGCACGGGTTGAGCTTGAAAGCTTCCCGCGTACTGCTCCGAGGATACCCTGTGCCAGTGAAATCTGTCTTAGCGAACGGGATAAGTTGAAACGTGAAAGTCCCAAAGCGAACAACAGTGTATTCTTTCCGGTTCTCTGATCGCCTGTGCATTCATCCCTAGTGGTGGACGTCAGTGCGTGCGTGCGTGCGTGCGTGCGTGCGTGCGTGCGTGCGTGCGTGCGTGCGTGCGTGCGTGCGTGCTCACGTGCACGTATGCACACTTTTAGTTCTCCTGAATCTTTTAAGCAAAGACACTCAACGAAGCCATCGGGAGAGATAAAATACCCTTTCAAAACGCCGTTGGCGCGTACGGCTGAGCGATAACGTTGGAAACCGTCTCTTCACTCAGGGCTTCTCGACTTGGAAGTACTCGTCTCTGAGAAGCCTAACTGCGCATGCGCGCACACTAACCTTGAAGGGTGGTCGTAGTCGTGGACGATCCACGCGAAATTTGTGTCGCCATCTTTCCAGCGCCAGTACGGTATCCCCTTCTCGCGCACCTGCGAAGGCAACGACAGGTCATTGCTTGAAAGTTGGACACACGGTTCCTTATTAAAGTAAAAGTTACGCGTTACTTCTTTACTTGGGAGGCAACACCAACGCGCGGAACAGCTTAGCTCGCTATCCATAAAAGATATAAACCAGCACCAGTAACGTTCGAATTAAGTCTCTCCGTGCATTCCTTAGAAAAATCTGATCAAACAAATGACGCACAGGCACCTTCTCTAAAAACATCAGAACCCGGCTACTCAGAACTTAGGGCTCACTTTAAGTTACCTTGGTATGATGTAAAACGTCAGCGATGTACGTTTTTCTAAATGCAGAGTTTTCTTACTACTGCAGAAATATTCTTTCTTGACAATTTGAAATGTAATCCTTTTATCTGTAACGACGATGCCATATATACTCATTGCTTTAAAGCAAAACTAGCAAATCCGCTTTGATAACGCCAACGCGACAAACACATTCATGATAATTTAGAATGGCACGCAAGCACTACCTGAAGTAGACACGGCGATTGTTTAGTCGACATCCTTCTGGCACGCGAGTAGGGTTTTGTCAAGTCGGAACTAGTAATAAACAGAAGCAAAGAAGTTAACACGCGGGCACCCAGAGCTAGACAAGGAAATATTAATTTAATAATATGCTGTGAAGATTCCCTGTGTGGCAGTCAGAGCAACGTAACTGCCTCTAACGTTTGATTGGTATATCGACGACTACGAATCAGAGATGCGCAGCAGCCTCAGACGTGTCCAGTTTTCGTTAAAGTCAAATGAAATAGACGAACGAGTACGTACGCGAGTGTTACTGTTGAAAGCATGGCCCCGTGAGCTTTAGAGGTCCAGGGCGAATTTTGGTCAAGAACAACCGAAACACGCGTAGGCATGGAATGCGGCGACCGCGAAACTGTGCCCTTCGACGCGCGCACATTGTTGATGGTGGTAATGATGATGATGAGTAAAGAAAATAGCTCAAACACGCTTTGGGCGATAGGCCCAGAAACAGCTCGTAGTAAGAAACTGAAAAGGCGCGTGGAAAAATACAAAAAAAACGTATTCTAAGAAACATTCATCTGTAAAAGTGCAATCAGCGTTCATCATCATCAGCCTATTGATGTCTACTGCAGGACGAAGGCCTCTTCCAGAAATGTCCAATTGCTCCTGTTTTCCACCAGCTGATTCCATCTTACGACGGCTTCGGCCAGCATAACCTTGCACGAGGATGACAGAAATGACAGGAACGACAACACCACTCGCTACCAACTCAATTTTATTTAGCAGGACTATGGCCATCTTAACCTGCAAATTCCGCCGTTTCATCACACCACTTAGTTCTCTGCCGCCATAAACTGAGCTGCCCCTTTCTTGCCACCCCTTCTGTAACGTTAATGAACCACCATTTATCTATCCTACGCATTACATGGTAAGCCCAAACACTCTTCCTCTTCTTAATCTCTACTAGAATATCGGCTCGAAATCCTGCTTCGCAACATTGGCCTAACTTTATCGGTGCCTAATGTGATCCAATGCTTTGGAGCCTCCATTATTGGGTTCAGTCACAGAAATGTTTGCCTGGCAATCCAGAATTACCTAATTGAAACCAATCGATTACCTCGTTAGACTCATCGTCCTCCCTCCCCGCCATAGCTTTCTTTTATTTATTATATATTATTAGATTTTTATACACGGTTTTCTTCCGATTTTTATTTTTTTCCCACACACAATAAGTTTACTTTTTAAACTCGAACGTTCAAATTGTTAAATCCCTTCTTTTTTATACACCTAATTTAACAACCCGATTCACGGCCAGTCCTCCACTGTGAGTATGTGCCACAGCCACTCAGGACAACAACTACTACTACACCAGTTTGTTCTCTAAACCACGCCGTTTTCTTCCTGTCTCCTTAACATTAAGCCTATCATTTCTCATTCCATCGCTCGTTGCGCGGTCCTTAAGTTCTCCTAAAGCTTCATTGTCAACTTCCAAGTTTCTGTCACATACGTTAGTACCGGTACAAAGCAATAATTGTGAACTTTTCTATCACGGATTGTAGCAAGCTGTCGGTCATGATTTGGTAATGCTTGCCATTCGTGGTCCAACTCATTTTTATTCTTCTCTAAATATTATTAATCAGGGTCTCCAGTCAGCCGTCACAAGAGCATAAGAAGATATTTAGATGTGAGAAAGGCATATCGAAGCATGTATGCACAAGTCACAGAAATATAGCGTAGAAAGAAGAAAGAAATTAATTGGAGATGTGGAGGGAAGTCATTAAAATAATAGCTTTAACATGATGGTCCTTTGCGAACGTTAATCTTCTTATAAATGGCTGACGACTCACGTCTTCTAATTTTGTGAGCTCCCTTTCACATGTTCAAACGACCCATGAGCGGCATTTGGCGCAGCGCGACAAGTTATGAGTTGATAGTTGTAGAAGGATGGCCGCAGCAGACGCCAGGCGAAGTGTCGCCGAAGAAAGCTGGCCCCTACCTGATGACTTCACGTCCTTCCCATTTGCATTCCTGTATATAACGTATGAATACTGTAAATACATTTATTCTACAAAGAAGACGTGCCTCCTGATCTTAGGCAACGACGAATATCCTCCAGCTGCAGTGAGAATCAACGGGTGGAAGAAACATGTGGACTTTACGTATACCTAACGTAGATTTACCTACGTACGATTTACCTACGCATACCTTACGTCGATTTATGGGCACCTGAAGCACCAGAAATACTAACTTCGCAGCGTGTGCCTAAGAGTTGTGTACTACAGCAGCCCTTCACTTCTGTTAGTACAAATTATCTACGACGCATTAGCCAAGTAAACGCTAAGCTCCCATAAAGGGGGCAGATCTGTCTGCATTAATTATAAGTACGCATTGGAAAGCCCCCATAGTCACCCCAGAGTCAGTGGCCAGTGTACCAGAATGCGCAAATATTTCGCCGTCGTCACCTTCGACTTCAGTGATGGCTTCTAGAAACCTCAAGAACAAGCCACGGGCTAGAATATGATATTTCCTGCCCAATGTGGGCGGTTGTCTAAGTGTTGTCCTTTATTCACAGCGATAGTTGTCAGGGTACTTCACAGTGTGCTTCAGCCATGTTTGATAACATTTAAACTAAATATTGTAATCTTGCCTTTTAGCAAAAATATTCCGAAATGAAATGTCTGTCTGAACCGTGGCTTCGCTTCTGGGTCCTTGACCGTGTGAAACATCGTGCCGTCATCATCACGCTATCGTTGGCTGTCGTCGTCAGCTGTCATCGTCGCTGTTGTCACGCCATTATCGGTGTCGTCGTCATGTCCTAGCGGGCCGTAGTCGTCGGCCGTCACCGCGTGCGCGCGTGTACGAGTGTGTCTCTCTGTGTTTGTTGCGAGAGATACACAAAAATAAAGGAAACGGTGAAACATATCGCCATCGTACTGTGCCTTTCCTCACTTTTTTCGCGCACGCAACTCGCGTAAGCACAGCGCTTAACCGTCTATGCTTTGTCAACAGCACCGCGCCGCTATAAATTGCGGACTTCCCCCCTCCCTCGCATTCCCAGAGAGGAGACTGCGGAAGCGTGCGTCGAGTCGCCAAGGGCGATCTGTGTTGAGCGCGCGGAGTATTTCGAGCAAGGTAACGGTGCGGATCCTTTCTGCCCCCCCTCCCCCCCCCCTCGGCTTCTCTTCTCCACTATGACCTTCCGGCCTATCTCTCTGCTAACTTGTCATCAGCGCGGAAGATCTCTAGTGACCCTGCAGTTCCTTGCCGTTGTAGTCCCGTTCTCTCGCTCGCCTTGACGGCCGACGCATTCGAGCAGCTGGGGCTCTCAAGAGTACACTGATACAGAACACGTGAGCTCACTCTGGGGGAACGCAGCCAAAAGGAACGGTTCAACGAGCGCTTAGTTTAGCCTAATGGCGTCCGTCGTGTATTAAGTGAACTGGCATCTCGAGTAACAAGGCACGTAGAGCTAGACAGTAGCACGCTGTGGAGAGCAGACGGGTCGTGCCCTCGGACCTGGAGCGGAGTCCACGGGGCGGGCTCTGTAACTCCAGACTGTACTCACCAATGAGCCGACAGCGAGGCTCTGACGCTAAGGAAAACGTGGCACAGTACTGCGTGTATTCCTGCTGCCACGCTCCTGATCAGTTAAGGCGAAGCTGGCGCTCCTGCTGCAGTGCATAAATAGTTGTGCAACGAAGTAGACAAAACTACCCCTGTTTTCAGGCTACTCTCGAAAGTCTTGCTTTTGTAGGAGCATAGACGTGTTATGCAAATACATATATTACGCTGTACAAGCATATATAGCAGGGTTCATTGCTAAAGGACATACCTAATTGTTATTCTAACCGACTTCGCAGGAAGAAAGATGTACTTGATATAACGCGTTAAGTAGTCTTCATGCGTAAAAAAAATATTACTGCTTACGCCTTAATGCAAAAAAAAACTGAGCTGTAATCAAACCTCAGCTGTAAAGCTACTTTGGTGTCCCTTTTAGCAAAACATCTTACTTTAAAGCGCTATGCAACTGTAAACAGTGTTGCGAATGCGTATACAACGCCATACATTCACTTCCATGGAAATAACCACATGCAACGACACAGTTGACTATGCAAATAGGAAAGCAAATCCAAGTGCGCTGCTGTGGTTCCCTCCCACTGTCCCTGTCACATTCTCTACACGCAAGAAATAAGATCTCAGCGCAGATAACTAGCGCCTCCTGAACTCAACGGCTCGAAACTATCACCCATACATTCATCTATCAAATAGCACTTCGAGGTGCATGGACCAATACCGAAATCAGTGCAATACCGGTACATTGACTGATGCCGCCATCGTTGTCAATTATTGTTACACATGAACTCACAGCACAATTATACCTCCCTCCCCCATAAAGTTTGACTACATTGGCTTCGCCAACGAAAACCTTTATTTGCATGAAGGCGGATGGATTTTCACAGATAGTCGCTCGCTATATCACACAAAGCGTACCCGCCCTGCATACGAGTGACAAAGAAAACACCACCTTCAAGTTCCATAACAAAGAACATATTCGGCAATCCCCAGCACTGTTTAACGGGTGAGCTGCTTCCCGCATATTCCCTCGCCAACATATGAAACAACGCTTTAGAAGAAATTTCTGGCTTATCAGTAATTCATTGCTGGCTTTCTAAATGCGCAGGACAGTGCAATTTATTTCAAAGAGCTACAAGCCACCACGCGGATTTCTGAAAGCCCTTATTCACCTTACCTTACGCCTCCTGTGGCACAATAATATTGTCGTACCGCTCTACGCTGTCCGGCTCCATAGTACCATCGGAGGCAGCAAGAGGAGTCACCTGTCACAAAGCGCACTTATGTTGCGAAGATGAGGGACCCACGAAAATAGCTGCGATTAAACGCTCCATCAAACTAAGGGAAACCTTCAAGGTTGGTAGACCTCAAAACCTACACTACGAAAAACATTAACGTTTGCTCCCAGCAAAACACTCTTATTCCCGGATTCTTTCAAGGTTTCAGCGCACTCGTCTAACCCTTTAGCGGCATCGTAGCGAACTGTTTGCTAAAGACAAGACGCTTGCCCTGCTGTTACCGAAGTGCTTGGCAAAATGGCAGCACAGGAATGCAAGCTCCGTGCACCGGCCAACCGAGACATTAATCACCCCGAGTCGTTGAACCTTCTCGCTCTGCTCCAGACTCCCGTTAAGATTTTTGTTTAGTCAGAATTACACGCCCGACTGGAAAATCTGGGTGCGTAGCTGGTCTTTGTATAGCTCTAAGAAGCCCTCGGGTTGCTTGCCAAGTCACCCGTGACAGCTGCCTGTGCCTTTGACGTCCCGGGCGAAAAAAAAAAAGAAAAGACGCTTCGAAACCGTGTCAATGGGTCGGCCGTGCGTCACAGGCGTATACGTAGACGTATGCTGTCACCCGTAGCTCGTCACGTCAATGGTTCATGGACGGCCACCATGGCTTCGATGTTTTCACCGAGGCAACAGGGGCCGCATAACGAAAAGCTATTCCGTTCTGATTTCATTCCAATCTCCTCACGTCAAATTTACGTGGACACCAACGCAAGCATGGGGCGGTGACCCGCAGCGTCGTTTGAACGGTCCCATTAAACGTTCCCTTCCTTTATAAGAGGTCATTTTTGTTTGATTTAAAAGCGGATGGCATTACCTGCCTTCACAGATCTTTCTTATCTAACTGGTTGGCAGAAGATGAGGAGGTCGCCTGATTGGAAAGGGTTTCAATGGGTCCGAGAGCTACGAATACGATTTATTTCATGTTTGTTCGATACATGGGGAGATGGAAGAAAAAGCTGCTGAACAGCAGCTTGACAAGCTCCCACCCCCCTTGTTTACATAAGCAACAGCAGCTTATACAATATACATATACAGATATAAGCATATACAGATATTATACAGATATTACACATAATATACAGATACTACAGATACGGATATATACAGATATTATACAGATATTATCAGCACACACGCACACACACGTGCGCGTTTTGATGGATATCTTATACATCACTAAAAAATGGTGAAAAACAATTTTCGTAAAATATATACAAGTACAAAACGTAGTGTAAGTATGCATGGTTGAAAATACTCCAATGATTTGAAAGAACAGCAGTTATAAAATCAAACAGAAGAATTAACAGGTACACAAAGCATACAGATAAACCTGAGAATTTTCCATTAAAGGTAGTGGATAGGTAGTACATTTGTAGCCCTTGAGAAAGAAAAAAGAAGAAAAAAGAAGGAGTTACTTTTTATCAACGCTATTTCTAAACAACTAAAGGAATAAATCTATGAATTCTGTTTTCGAAACGCTCATCTTATCAATTTCTTTGCGAAAAAAATAATTTAATACACTTGGTAATGCGTGTCGTAACATTTGTTCACCGTAATTAGTGCGGTTACGATGGACTTCCCAGTGCTCAGGATGTCTGGTTGAATAATGATAGGTATTCGTTTGGAAGTTTGCCAGATTAGTTATGAGATTAATGCCTTGTTTCTTTTCATTTCTTAGTTTTTTACAAAGGTGATAGTTATAGAAGGTCTCTATTTTAATTAGCCTAAACTTTCTAAGCAAGCTGTCTGCTGAGTAGTCTGGTGGAGAATTTTCAATAATCCGGATTACTTTATTTTGCATTACCATTTGTTTCCTGACGTTTGTTGAGGTTGTCTTGCCCCACACTAAAAAGCAGTAATTTATGCGCGATAACAACAGTGAATGATAAATGAGCAGTCTTGTGCTTACAGGAAATAGGTCTCGATGCCTGTGGATTAATCCTATAGTCCGAGCTAGGGTCGTGATAACATGATTAGTGTGCGAGTCCCAGAGCATGTGCTCTGAAAAAATTAGGCCTAGAGTTTTAAATTCTGTCACAATTTCTATCGGCTGGCACTGTATTTGAAAAAGATTATTTGGAACAATGTCTCTGCCCTTCGCTCTGAATATGACTGCTTTAGTTTTTTGGGTATTAATAACCAAGCCGTTGCAGGAGCACCAATCGTGAAATTTACTTAAAGTGCTGTTTGCGCGATTAACAAGTTTTTCGTAATCGTCACCCTCGAAAAACAGGCTGGTGTCATCTGCGTAGATTAGGAATTTCGTATCATCATCAATGTATGTGTAAATAAATAAATAAATGTTAACAATGTCATTTATGTAAATATTAAATAAATACGGTCCCAAAATACTGCCCTGAGGAACACCAAACAAAGTAGATTTAAATGTGGAGGTGCTGCTGTTTACTGAAACAGACTGCATGTGAGTGCTAAGGTATGATTCCAATAACTTCAAGGCAACGCCACAAATTCCGTAGAATTCTAATTTTGTCAGCAAAATACCTCGGTTAAGAGAACCAAATGCCTTTGTAAAGTCTATCGAAACTCCCAGTACGTATCGTTTTTCTTCAAGTTTTTTTTTTTTTAGAATGAACTCTTTTTGATGAAGGAGGAGAAGTTCGGTGGAACAATGTTTCCTAAAACCGTATTGACAGTCAGTCAGGATGTTATGTTTATCTGTAAATAAAACCAGACGTGAATGGATGGCGTTTTCAAGTACTTTAGAAAAAATTGGTAATATATAAATAGGTCTGTGATTTGCTAAATTATTTTTGTCACCTTTTTTGTGTAGACACAAACCTTTGCGCACTGTAGCTGTGCTAGAAATACTCCACTTAACAGACAAGGATTGAAGATGTGGGCAAGTGAGACAGCAATAATGTCAGCAATGTATTTAATCGGGCGGACTTGAATTTAAAAGAGATCACTGGAGCTAGTATTTCTTAATTTCATGATAATAGAGAAAACTTCCGTTTCCGAAACTGGACTCAAATACATTGTCTCAAGACAACTGCCAGTCAAGTATTGGCTACAGTCTTCTGATGGTGCAGGAAACTTCAAGTTTCAAGCTAGCGCAGTGAAAGTGGATAACCGGATGAGGAGGCTGGTATCGGCGCCTGCGATTGGTCAGCTTCCCCTTGCTTGGCTTGCTGTGGCTGATCGAAAATTGGGACGGCGTGCAACGAGGAGTTAAAAATTCCGCTAAGTCGGGTCCTCAGGAAAGAAGATTAGGCAGAGTGATGTGTACTTGCCGAAAGTGATCGGCAACGTTGTGTTGGCGCGCAATTATTTTTTTATTATGCGCAAACATTGTACTCGGAGCTGCCATTTTTGCCGGCAGCTCCGAGTAACCACTGCTAGAGCTTTAGGCGGGCAGCCATCTTCTATTCCATTCGTAATATTGGAGGTAATATTGGAGGTAATATTGCATTTATAGTGCGTACGTGTCTCTTTTACGTGGTGTGTTTTGACGGTTTTGTGACATCGCGTTACAGAAAATCTAAGTGGGCGCAGCCCGAAATATTTTTTACCAATATCCGAGGGCTAATGACAAAAAAGGCGCAGAATTAGAGTGAATGAGTGAGTTAGAACTTTATTTAGGTCCTGAGGGGAAATCAATCCGGCGGCTCCACCCAGGTCGGGGCCGGTAGACAGAGTCCTTCGGCGACGGCCCGGGCCCTCTGGACAGCCATGAGCTGAGCGATGAGCGCTGTGCTTCTGAGCGCTGAGTCCCAGGAAGACTGGTCGGGAAAGTCCGTGCTCGCGTTGGCAGGGCACAGCCAGAGCATGTGTTCGAAGTTGTTGTATTCGTGGCCGCAGTGTGGGCATTCAGTAGGAAGGTCAGGATTGATCCTGCTTAGTGTCGTTGGTGTGATGTATGTCCTAGTCTGCAACTGTCTGTAAGTGACGGCCTGTGCTTAACGACAGCAGTGAAAGCCCGCTCATCAGTGACCGCTGTAGCTATTCTAAACTTGGCTGTGGTTCATAGGGTGGCATATCCGAGTGGGTCGAGCCACTTTTACTGCGATATTCATTTCGATCGCTTTGTTCAAGTTCCTTGACGTGCGTCGCAAGTATCATGGGGCTCTTTATCTGAATGTGACATACCATGTCTCTGGCTTTGGAGAGAACGCAGAAAGGAAGAAGTCATAAACAAGCACACTCACGCGGTTTATTGTTTGCTTATTGTGGAGCTGCTTGTTTTTTTGGAACGAGCGGCCCACCCGCCGTGTTGAATAAGACCTTTTCTTAGCGCCTTGACTTAAACAAAAAGCGAGCGCTCCACTGCCCCACTAACCCGCCCACTCATATTCTTCCTGAGCCAGTCATCATGTGCAACCATTTCTAAACACCATAAGAAATGAACTAATGAAATGAAAAAAACATAAATCTCGCCTATCAATGACTGCCGATGTCAATCACTGCGAGGGTGTCTGACGAACACTCGCATCATCATGTTCATCATAAGCATAAGGCATCACCATAAGCATGGGTATCGTCATCATAATGATCAATATTATGGACATCACCATCATCATATATTGTAATCATTGTGACATCATCATAGACATCATATCAGGAGCATCGATAAGCAACGCAGTTTCTCTGACACATAGTGTGCGCTTTTACGAGTGTTAGGGCTCCACCAGTGGGGCCTACCTGCTTCGAGGCAATGAAGTAATATTCAGCGAATTCGATGGGAGTAAAGAAAGAAAAATTCTCTCACATTTTTAAAAAGAATGTTTACACATGCTACGCCGAGCTCTTGAGTCCTCCACACGCTGATGCCTACTTGCTTTGTAAATGCACAGCACCACAGAACCATTAAAATGCGTTCAGGCAAAACCAGCTACAAGAATAACAAGGATAATTGTGGCTACATGCACTTGTTCTTCGTGCGCCTTATTTCTATGCAAAACAGATGTACATGTGATTCAGCTCGGACTGACGGACAGGGGCCAGGAGCTGCTGGGAACATATGGGTCCAGTAACTAGGGAACCACCTCGTCTGGTGACCACCGATTTATTTCGGGCCCAGTAAATGTTGCCTCATCATCGTCATTGAAAAAAAAGTTGTACTGAGTAGTTGTAGGGTAGAAGTTATGCTTTCCAATTTCAGTGCGGTGAGATTAAATCAGAAACAATGCCTCTAGTGAAGAGTATGTTGCTTCTACCTAATATTACAACGAAAACGTTCTTTTTCTCTTCTAGGATATGCACATTAAGTTTCATTTACCACATGTATGCTAGCCATGACTCATTTTGATTCTTTTATAGCTCAATCAAAAAAGTCAATCTTAAACGTTCTCAACATTCGCTTTCTTCATAAGCTAGACTTTAACACAGCCAAGTTACGCAATCTCTGCGAAGTTGTAGCTGGGGACATCACGAACTAACACGTGCCCGACTAAGAAATAAAAACTAGGCCTCACGGCCAAGTCACGCCGCTTTCACGTTCAGAAACGTCCGCCGCGTCAAAGAGTCGTACGGAGCGCCTGGTCGCCGACCTCACTCGCGGTGACCCGTCGGCAAAGGCGAGGGCAGTGGCTCTTTTTCGTGCACCTTGCAGGCGTTCGCGTTGCGCGTAGGCGCGAGATAAAGATGACAACTGGTCAAAGAGTGCTCAGTACTTTGTCACACCAGCGGCGCCCTATAGTGCTGGCGGGTAAGGGCACCGTCAGCGGCGGTGGCGAAGGTGGTTACACCGTAGGCTGGCCGACTGAGGTGTGGCAAGCACTGCACAGCGGCACAAGAGCCGCACAAACAAATAATCACCCAAAAAACAAGAAGAAGCAGCCGAGTGATGCACCCAGCCTCACAAAACCACGCGTGCAACAGCCGGGGGGAAGGGGGGGGGGGGAGTGCTGCTGCGCGGCTTCTCTTTTTACCGCACGCTAGCGAGCAGCCGGCGTCTATTTTCGGGCGGGACTCCCCGAGCTCAGTGGCGGCTGGCGCTGGGCTTCCTGGGGGCAGACGTCACGTTCCCATTATATGAAAAAGAGTGGGACCTGGCCGCCGTCCTGTCTTCACACCCGACCACCAGGGGGACCCCCTTCTCGCAGCCCCCGTTCCTCCCCTTCGCCTTCCCTTGCGCGGGCACAGACGCAGCACACCTCCCGCAGGACGCTTAAGCACAGACACCTTGCCCAGGGGCATAGCGTTAACCACCGGCGAGCTACGAGCCAGCAAGGTGAGTTCCCCTAGCGCGCATCCTTCGAATTCGCCGGTGATGTGGGTGGCATGCGGGCGTTCGCTGTCGCTCTGGGATTCGTTTAACCGGGTTGAAAGTTCCGAAGCCGCCGCATAGATGGGGAACAGTAGCGCGAGCTCCAATGTGGAGCACTTCAAGAAGAGCGGAGGGAGCTTGGATACTTGACCGTCGGCAACTGGAAATCTAGATACATCTGAGCTACGGCAGTGCAATAGACCGCATTGTTAGAAACTGGCTTCTGCGTGGTCACCTAGCAGGACGAAAGTACGAAACCACCGGTCGAAAGTGTCAGTGCAGTTCTTGACTCAGTGGCTTCGTGCCTTTCACGAAGGGCGGTTACGCAGGACGAATGCATTGATTGATCATGCGAGAGCGAATCTGCGGATTTCGCGCACGGCATAACCTGTCATAACCCCTCTAGCGCTGATATGCTGTCATCGTACACGTGGTGATCTTCGCCACCTAGGTTGAGGGAGCTGGTGGCTTTATAGTCTTGGTCGATGTGTAATACCCCAACTTGGTACGAAGTTTGCCACGACGCCGAAAGCAATTTAAACGCAGTAACCTTGTCCAGATAGAGATCGTCCACTCCGATTAGCGTTCATGTGACACCTGTGTCAGTGGTAAAGCCAACGCTACGTTCTTTGGTGACGACCATCCCGTCCCTCCGATCTACTGTCATCGCTGTCGACACTAAGTTCAGTGCAGGCTCGATTACACGAGTAACCGCTCGGACCTTGACCTGTGTGCGATCACACATCCTTCTCGGTCCATCGTAATGACATTCTGAGGCGTTCCATAACGTTTTATGAAGATACATAAAGTTAAAGCACACTACGCGCAGCTACAGTGAACTTTGCGAATGACTACGAAACGACACTTTACCGTCACAACACGAGCAACATATGTGCTTCAGATTGCGTAGCTCGTTATGGCCAAGGTCACCAGAAAGGAAAAAAAAAATATACGCACACGGCGTTACAACGATGAACAGTATCACATGCTTTTTGTTTGCTCTTCTTGCCCTTAACGCGCTGCGTAATCTGCACCACTGGCTCCATCAGCAGGCTCAAATAGATACGTTATGATGAGTTCATGCTGGTGCTATATTGTTTGATCATAGGGAGCGCAAATACCTCAACTCAGCTTTATTGCGTGTGATTACGCGTGTGCACTGCGATGTAGACGTAATGTATCAGCGTGATTCGCCGCGCTATCAGTGCTCCGATAACTGGCTACCCGCAACGGATGTGAAAGCACCTCCTCAACTCTCGGAACTCAGCGCCGCGTACGACCTTAGTAGTAAAACATCCGCCGTGTTTGTTTTCGCGCACATCAACGCCCGAAACTGTAGGCTCGGCGAGCTGCGCTTCTGGAAGCCCCGTTCGCGAATGTCAGCAAGAGAAACTAAATGGGTCGAGGAGGCGTGCCAGAAATGCTTCGCTTGGTGCGCCTGCACGCGTCATAAAGGACTGGTGGGATGCCTGCTCATACGACAACGTAAACACTCGCTGAAGATGGACGACAGGCTCGGACTCCTTTGGTTACGCGTCGTTAGGTTCCGAATGGTCTAGGCCTAGGTTTGACGGTCCAGGCAACTGCTCAGCTTTGATGTCCGGGCTGCAGAAGACGGAGCTATAGGCTCTCGCAAGAGTATAGTGTGGAGTCTCGCAACAAATCGAGCGTTCATAAAATGTACACCTCTGTCTTTGCAAACGGCAGTAAGACAGGGAGCATGACGACACATTTTACATGTTGATAAATATGACAAGCATTTCTTTTTCTTTCTGTCTCCCCTTACCCATTCTCCAGTACAGGGTAGCAAACTGGATATCTATATACCGGTTAACCTCCCTGCTTTTCGCATTTCATTCATCTATCTCTCTCTCTCTCCCTGTCTTGAAGGTTTTTTTTTTTCAATCATCGTAAGCAGAAATATTATTATTATTATTATTATTATTATTATTATTATTATTATTATTATTATTATTATTATTATTATTATTATTATTATTATTATTATTATTATTATTATTATTAAAGGAGAGCCTCCAAACAGCCGGCGGAATTTTGGAAGTATATGCGCAAGCGCTCTAGAAAACGTGGAGGGTGTTCTCGGCTGCTCGGCTCTAGTGGAGTGAAAGTCCAAGCAGTCACTGAACGTTTTGCTGCAAATTTCTCATCCTTATATAAGGCTTCAGGTTTAAACGCTGGTGTCAGCAACACATGACAATTCTCGCATTTAGTGCATTGTCGTTTGATGAAAAGCTCGTCAGCGAATACCTTAAGCGCTTGAAGCCTTCCCTATCCTGCTACCCTGGTTGCATCCCCTCCGCAATTCTAAAAACCTGCGGCAGTATATTTTTCCCGGTATTGATATGAATATTTGATAATGCTTTGAATAGTTCCACTTTCCCTCACATGTGAAAATCTGGTCGTGATTTGCCTGCATCTAAGTCCGGCTGAAAAACCGACGTCTCGAAGTATCGCCCGATTTCTCTGTTCTGTACCACGTCCAAGGTTTATTGGGCTTGCTCCTCACAACATATTGTCCTTTGCTGTGAAGAAATCATTGATTCAGAATCAGCATGGATTTCTCACCAGCCGCTCCACTATCACAAATCACGCAAGTTGCATGACACAGATCGCCGCGCCGGTATTTCATAGGGGACCAGTTGACACCGTTTACTGTGACAACAGCAAAGGTTTTGATGTAGTCAGCCACTCACTGCTTCTGATCAAGCTTATGCACTTTGTTGGTGACTCATCAATTGTAAATCTCTGGCGCAGTTATCTTCTTAATAGATTATGTTATGTTAACTTCAATGGCCAGACGTTCTTTTTTTTTTTACGTGGCAACTAGCGGCACCCCTCAAGGATCAGTGTTAGGACTACTCTTTTTTTTTTCATTTTTATATGTGACGCTCTTTCCTGTATTAGGAATTCTTCGTTCCTTCTGTATGTCGATGACATCAAGCAAGGAAATTCATGCTGCCGACGCCGGCAGTCGCATCCTGCAGTCTGACCTGTTTTCTTTTTCTTAATGGTACAAAACTAATAACCTCAACATGAATAATGCTAAGACCAAAGGCATGACTTTCACACTCAAAACAACAAGCATTTATTTTTCTAATCCTGTAGATTCTGTACCATTGCGTAAGGTCTGTGAGATCAATGGTCTCGGTGTATTTTTTAATTCAACCTTACACTTTTCTGCTCGCAATAAACGTGTTGCAATGCGGGTCAAGCGCTTTCATGGTTGTGTTTGCAGACTATCGAGGGCATTCAATTCCCCTACACCATCCCGCAAGTTGTACACAACAATCTGTCTTCCTCAACTCGAATATGCCTCGGCCGTCTGGAATGACATTCCTAGATCCAACAGTGACCTTATAGAACGGGTCCAGATAAACGGTCTAAGCACATATCATCACTGCTTTGCTAACACGGACACTCGACCTTGTTCTAGCATTGTTGGATTATTGTCATTATCCTTACTTAGATGCCGATGTAATCGCGCTGACCGTCTGTTTCTTTTGAAACTGTTTCACAGAATCCTCACCTTCCCCGAACTCCTCAGTTGTATCACGTTTCGTATTACGCGCAAGATCACTATAGAACATAGACCTTTGCATGTTCCTTCACCAACACTTAACTTTCCACAAAATACTGAGTCTTTACAACGCTTATTTTCCTGACCTCAATATTTTTCATAACTCGCTGTCATTATTCTTGTCCTCGCTTTGCGTTGTTGTGTCCTAGTTTGACAGATTGCTCAACTGCACTTTTTCTCCTGTTTCTTTGATATTCACCTTGCACCTTGTTGTACTTGCACTCTTATATTCAATGTTATGCTTTCTTACTGATTGTTTTTTTTTTACTTATATTCCTGGAGGCTCTAAACGACCGTGGTCCAAGAAAACAAATTATTTATTAATTCATTACACTTGCGCTCACGTTAGCGCTAGTAAGCCTTTTGGCAGCACAATTTCTGCAGTGTTGCCCCAAAACAAGAAAAAAAATAGAAAACAAAAGATTCATGTATTGTAGTGTGACGCAGTGTAATCTAATGTAACGAAAACAACTGAACGCGACCACTAGAAAGGAAAAGCAATGCTAAATGACTGCTTTAATAAAAAAAAAGGAAGCAAATATAACGCATTGTTGGAATCGATGTTATGCGAAGCATAAAACCACAGAACGCTGCGCTAGTTAATTGGCAGGAATTCGCGTTCGAGAAAGGTTGGCGTCCCATACCCGCGCACATGTAGACGGAAACAGCTGACCAGCTGGCTACCCAGCCTCGTTCGGGATTACGCAACGCGTTACCAGGTTACTACGTTACTACGCGTTTGCACAAGACGAACGGCCACGCGTCCCACGCGAGCCTGTATGTGCCGACAGCAGCAAGATGGCCACAATCGTGTGAGCGCCCGACGGCACGATTTCTACTACGGTCGTTCGACGCGAGCTTACAACATGCCGTTCTACATAGTATAAGCACTGGGCGAGGTGCAGGCGAGAGAAACGCGGATTGTGACGTCATCAGTGACTGCCGCGTTATACAATCGTACGTATCTACTTCTATGTAACGTGATGTGTAGTATGCTGAAACGACGACAGCATTTGCACTCCGCAGATGAAACATGAAAAAAACCTGTTATACCTGGGCCGACCGTGACGGCAGAACAGCGTCGCACTGTTTCTACGTATAGCATTAGCTACGACTAGGAAAGTGCTGGGGAATGTGGGCCGATCCCGGAGACGGGGTTGAAGTGTCTCGAAGCGCGCGCTGTCACGAGGGCGGAACGCTAGAAACAGGCATGTCGCGATGCACGCCAAACGTTTCAAAGCGCTCTGGTGAGCTCTGGCGCGAGAGGTGCATGCGTGAAATTGGGGTCTACTGGTCAGAGCAATGAACTGCGGCGCTCGAATCGGACAGGTTAGATTCCACTGTGGGTGCTGCATTCCTTTTCATTGAAGAGGTCTGAAATGTGACGAGGCACGAAATTCTTACCTGCCTAGCTACTTACCGACCCAGTGCAAAGTGCCTAGAATGAAGTGAAGATATCTTCGCCTAAGAAATCGCCGAGGTAAGTCGCGGTAAGGTCCTGTTTGTCAAAAGTCCGGCGGTTTACAATGCTATACCACATACACGGAGCCTCGTGAAGCTTCCTACATTTTAGGCAGCCACCCCTTGAGTTCTCTCTTGTTTTCATTTTATAGCGACCACCCGAAAGGGCATCGAAGAGTGCCGCTCTTTCTACGTTCTGTTCCAGTGCGTTAGAAAATCACAAGCAGGACGACATTTTTTTCGCCCTGTTCCTCGGGTGCGCTATAAATGAAAGGCAAAGAGAAGTAAACGAAGGCGGTCTTGAGCTATGTTGGCAAAGAGGAAAGCTGACTTGCTTTAGCGTGGTTATACTATAACTGTTTTTTTTTTTCGTGGTGTCTTTCATTTGGAAACGCTGGCAAGTACACTATTGCCTCGCCTTAATGAGATGGGGAACGCAGACTTGGCATCGCCGTTGCTGGTTGCACGCTTTTTGCAGAGCTCCTCATCACCTGGGGGGGAGCGCGTCAGAAAATAATATGCGGATCCCACGCACTGTGGGAATCGATGTAAGCGAACCTTTCTGTCCTGTTTGCTTTGATTGTCGATAATTAGCGGTGATGTTAACGGCGAATGCTTAATTTCCTCAACGCTTAATCCGACACGAGAGTGGTGAGTTGATGTTAAACGTTACCTTGCGTGCACCACTGCTGTTTGTCTGCGTAGTAGACACAACACACAGGGAAGGTGTTTGCTTGAGGTGTTGCTGTGCGCCGTACTTCGTAACCTCTGAGAAGGCTGAGCATATTAAATGTCTCACATGGCACATCGCATCGTGGCAAAAGTGTTAAACTTTAATTTAACTATGAGGCTGTAGGTGCCCAAACCGCAATCGGAATATGAGGCAGGCCGTAGTGGCGGACTCCGGATTAACTTTGACACCTGTGGTGTTCTTTAACGTCTCCCTAAACCTAAGTGCACGAGCGCTTTTTTTTTTATTACGTCCCTGTAGAAATGCGGCTGCCGCGGTCGGGATTAAACGTGCGACTCCGAGCACTGTCATAGCCGCAAAGCTACCGCGGTGGGCACAGAAGTTGATTTGACGTGCGACCGCTTCCTTTGTGCCACCTAGACCCTACGGTGCGCTTTAATGCGGCTCCGCTTCCGCACGGCCTGCGTAAGTTGTCCGCTTGACAAATTTGCATGGTGTTTATCTTTCAGAAATAGCAGAAACGTATCGTACCGTACCTTGAATTTAAATTTATCCCGTTTGCCCGCAGCCACTGTCATGTCTACAGTAGCAGCATTTCCTTCCCTTCTTCCGTCACCTTATCCCAATCACCCCCCCTCCCCCATGTCTGGGAACTGCGAGCGAAAACTGTCAAGGCTGTTATTCACTTGTTTCGCTACTGCCTCGATTACACTCATTCTATTCCTCCTGTCCCCCCTCCTCTCAACCATTCTATCTCGCTTCCCTCTGGACTTGCATGTCCGTAGAAAGGCAAGCGCTGCAATTTCTGCTATGCTTTCGGGGGGGCTCACGGATAATTACAGTTGTCAAGAGGCTGATATGGCGGCAAGCAGGGAGCTCCAGAGGGCATTGCGCACATTCAAGGCGGCTCTGAGGTCCAAACAAGTTTCTCGCGTCGTCTTTCCTCGTTGTCTCGCTTCTGTCATGCATGCACACGCTCCACCCCCTGACACGGTGTGCCAGACAAAAGCAGTAGCAACAGCAGCAGCAGCAGCAGTGGGAAAGTCGAAGGAAGAGGCAAAGAAAGCTTTGCGTTAAAGAAAGACGATCGTAACACGAGGCCTCGCAAGAACCCTCGACCAGAAGCGGTTACACTCCGCCGTCGTCGACGCTAGAAGAGAAAGTGGGGGGGACGAGAGAAGAAAGGCGGCGCTGTGAAGTGATTCTGCATTTCGCGTCCCCGTTCTAGGTTTTGCTTCAGTGGCGAAGAGATATTCTAGTGGGGATCTGATAAAGAAAAAAGCAAGAGGAAACAAAACAAGAAAATGGCCTAATGGTTTCGGGAACCTTGGCCAGTTACTTCTGAAAGCAAGACATTGAGGGGCGGTTGTGTGGCCCAGGACGATGTGAGCGAGAACGTGGCGTTTCACACTAAAAGTACCGAGGGGCGTCAAGAGGAACCAGTGGTAACGGTGATATGAGCACCCATTCATCTTGCGCTTCTCTTTTTTTTTTAATTGGCGGCGCATCCATCCTTTCAGATAACTGGCTACCTTAATGCAATTAGTAATATCTCTTATGAATGGTGTGTTTTGGTGATGATATATTTTGTGCGATTATTATTATGAAAAGTGGCGCATACCCAGTGCCACACACGCAGTGACTAAATTTGGAGTCAGAAGGAGTTTTTTTTTTTTAATAGAAGCACATAACCCAATGGCACACACGCTGTGACCCAAGTTGGCATGAATTATGTTCATTGAAGAGCGGCACACAACACAACAACTGAGTGACTCAAGTTCGAATAAAAGAGGTTCATTGAAGAGCGGCACACACCCAGTGTCCCATGACCAGTGACCCAAGTTGACGGCAAAAGGGTTTATTGAATAGCGGCACATACCCGCACCTTCCGTACCCTGTGACCCAAATTGGCGTGGAGCGTGTCCATTGATGAATGGCATGTACCCACCGTGCCATACCCAGTGACCTGACCAAGTTGGTGTCACAGAGGTTCATTGAAGAGAAGCACACAGCGAGTGACCCAAGTCGGCGGAAAAGATAGCGGCACATACCCAGTGTTGCATACCCAGTGACCCGAATTGGTTAACCGGTTGGTTTTGAGCCTCGTTGCCTCAGCCCAGCAGCGCGTTGCTCTACCCGATTGGCCATAGTGACCAGTGACGGAAGTTAGCGTGAACGAGGTCAGGCACGTACGTACGTACGTACGTACATACATACATACATACATACATACATACATACATACATACATACATACATACATACATACATACATACATACATACATACATACATACATACATACATACATACATACATACATACATACATACATACATACATACATACATACATACATACATACATACATACATACATACATACATACATACATACATACATACATACATACATACATACATACATACATACATACATACATACATACATACATACATACATACATACATACATACATACCGAAAGCTGAGTTACGTTCCCAAAGAAAAAGTGCGACTCGAATCAAGAAACATTTCGGGATCCTTTCAGTCATTTCGGGATCCACTCAGTGTTTGCCACTCAGTGGCAAACAGTGAGTGGATCCGTGGATGTTTGCCACTCAGTGGCAAACACTGAGTGGTTAAATCAATGAAAATAAAGTGGTTCAAGAAGATGTTGAACAGGAGTCACCATTCCAATAACAGGTTGGCATACTTGGTCAACATACAAGAGTTATATGAGCCACTTCGTAGGTACTTTCATATAACTTCGGATATATATATATATATATATATATATATATATATATATATATATATATATACACACAAATCTATTCGGCGACAACCAACTGACCCAATGGCCAGACAGCCACGCGAAACACGCGAAAGTAGGAAAAGAAAGATTCGCTTTGAGAAAAGCCACGCCTAGATGGATAGATATTTGTTTTCCTACTCGAAGGCCAATATTTGGCATATGCAAACCGCAAGCTTACCCGCATTTCCTACAAATAAAATTCCCTTTGTCATTGCCGGTGCTTCTTTTGTCTTATTTGTTCTTCAAAAAATGACAAGATTTCGTTAGATAATGTGCGGATTCTGAGATAGTTGTTTACTGAATCATAGCTCTACACATGCTTTGATAAAGGTAATAAGCGTCTCACTTACATACCGTAATATCTACAGATGAGCTACGAGGGATTACTTCATGTGCAAATTAAATATACGACTACGTGGTTTTTTTTTACCGTCCACCAAGATGCACCAAGGCGTGTGTTGTTTAATTTCACTTCCCATATATATTTCATAGACATAGGCGGACGCGAACCCACGGATTTGCACACGGCATAGCAACACCATTGTCTCCTAGCTACTGCGTTGCGGCATTGGGTACGTTGTTTTATCTCCTGTGTTAGTTCTTTCTTTTCTTTCGAGCCACTTGAAGAGCCGGTGACATGCTCTGCAATCCAATAAAGCGCGGTTTTATTTTTAACAATGGGAGGCGATCTCGACTGGGGCGTTTTACGCGTGCAATTTCCTCTCGGAAGCTGCTGCATTGCGAAACGGTGCATTCGTAAGAGGTGCGCCAACTGGCGGGAAGCCACTTAAAATAAAGTCGGCGGGCTTCGAAGCGACGGTACTGACAACTGTAAAGAAAGAACTCCCCCTCCCTCTTCGCGATCTATTATTTACGCACGCACTCGCGTCGACAAGAAAAAAAAAGACAAGAAAATTGTCGGAACAGTCCCTCGTACAACTTGCGGCGACCGGGAGGAACCGCCTGATAAGCGGGTATTTATCGCATTAGCGATCATCAAGTGCTGTTTGGCACCACTCACTGCGCAGAGAGTTCTCCCAAAGGTGTCTTTTGTTTGCAACCGTTTGGATTTAGAAACGATTCGGTTGCTTAGGCAGACGCTTGCAGAACGCTTACCATCACTTCGCCTGCGTTACACCTAAGCGCTTGCAGAGGTACTAGATTGATAAATACTACGCCATTTATGTCCACAAGCTGAACGCGAAGACACGAAAGACTGCACCACTGAAACGCTCTAGAGACATATTTGAGCCAGTCTTGAGGAGCCTAACAGGATAAAAATATATCAACAAATTATATTTTTTCCTATACGTTGTCCTTTCCCTTTTTTTCATTTTTTCTTTTTTATTTCTTCCATTAGGATAAATGTTTAGCTCGGGAAGTCCTATCTTAATTCTTGAAGAAAAACAACGCTAAAGAGACGAGGACGAAAAGAAGAACATGTACGACATGTTTTCCTTGAAGTATGTTACCTCACCCCGCCCACATCAAGCTCTTCCTCCTATCTTAATACTTTATAATATAGAAATCGTTTTTAGTGGCAACCACAATTTAAAACAAAACTAAGCTCCACTATGTGCAACAAACAATATCTTTTATTTACGCCGTCAGTTATTTAAGGAACATTATTCAAAATTCAAAAATTTCAGGAAACTCAATTAATAAACTTACGACTTAAGAGCTTAGCAGTCAAGAAACGACATCACAATTTTGTAAAATGACCCTCATAATACATCTAAAGCGGGCAAGATCGATGTGCTTTGAAATTCACAACTAACTTATAAGTGGGGCTTTTGCAAAACCGTCGGTAAACGTTGTAACAATTTCGTGTAAGCTGTCTGATTAACCTCCCTGCTTTTCTCTCATTTGCATATCTCTCTCTCTCTCTCGCGTAAGCTGTAAGTTCATATAATAAATTTGTACGCTTGAGATTGTCCAACGGTTTCAGTTTAGAGAACTGCGATGTCTATTTTTTGGTGCTGAGTTAGAGATTTGTAAACTTCATGCTTCAATTTCTTTTTTACTTGCACATTTCGGGATATTGCAGGCCCTAAATCAAACTTATGCTTTGTAATGTTACTAAAATTCAGCCCTTTCTCTAAAATGCAACACATGCAATCCAAGTCGATCGCAGCAGTTGCCTCAAAAAGAATTTCTGTGCTTTACGTGTATCTGAATAGGTGGCATTGTAAGTCGCCCCAAGCTAAAGCTACCTCCTGAAAGCTGACCGAGTATCGAATCTGCAAGTTCCGACATTCAGCTTTCATTTTGCGGCCACAATTCTAGCATACAACTTTGTTTCCAGAAGGGCTTGTTAGCTGCCGGCTCTTCCTGTCACCGGGAGAGACACGACATGTGGGCTAACGAAGTCAGCTAACGAAGTCAGCTAACAAGTCAGCTAACGAAGTAATGTTCATCAACAGAGGTATTTCGCGAACGTTGGAGAGCGTTGTAGATATTCAGTCATCATTATCTAGAGCAGTAAGCGCACATACAACTAAAAATATCAGAAAGTAATAAACTACTCGTTTCACACCTGACAGAAACCAGTTCCTGGGCACGTGTAAAATTTTCAGCTGAAAAACAATCTCATTTCGTTATGGTTGCGTCTTCGGGAGAAACAACATAAGGAGAGTAAAAAAATAAAGCTTCGAAGGCCACAGCTATGAGTCACCCCATAAGCACAATCTCTAGCAAATAGTTGCTTACTCATTGCCCCCGTCAGTAAACATTCTGCTTCGTTTCCCCACCAATGCCTTCGCGTAATTTTGATCGCAATAAACTCATCCTAAGCTTGAAATTCCCTATACGTACAAGTTAAACCTAAAGTTAAATACCGGAAAGAGGCTTGTTGTTCGAGCCTTGAAGAAAGAAAAGGGATAGTAGAGTGTAGCTAACATAGCCTACAACGCATGTGAGCTTCTTGCTC
The DNA here is from genome assembly GCF_050947875.1 of Dermacentor variabilis. Classification (NCBI taxonomy): domain Eukaryota; kingdom Metazoa; phylum Arthropoda; class Arachnida; order Ixodida; family Ixodidae; genus Dermacentor; species Dermacentor variabilis. The sequence goes on from NC_134570.1 coordinate 65,998,066, forward strand.
AGTTTAGTGCGTCATCAGTCTAGTGGTCGCGTTCTTGCATCACTAATCGCTCCTGGGAGGCAACGCTCTCCGCCAACTCCTGGCGGGAGGCATTACTCTCCGTCAGGCCTCCTTACTGATGCAACGTTGCCACGGTGACAAAGAACGCCGCCTCCTCTCCATCATCTGACGTCACCTTTGACACAAACTCCTTGTTTTTTCTCTACTGCAATTTCGTTTAGAGCAGATTCACGAATGGCGCAATCTCCTCCCCCCCCCCCCCCTCGAAAGCGTCAGGTCATTACTTCCTTCGACACTGACACTCATGGGTTCGTCTTCAACGCCTATCAGAAGGACCTACTTATACTGCGGCGGTCCGTCATCATCAAAGCTTGTTATCAAACAGCTCAAAATTGGTGCACAAGTATTTGTAATTATTTGTCGGGGCCCAGGAGCATGTTTCCTAACAATTGTTGCTATTGCTAAATGCAAATTTGTTTTTCCCCTGCTGTCCTCCTGTAAAGCGTGCTTGCTCTGTAGGACATGTCTGTACTAAGGATGGGCAAACTTGCTCAACAAACAAACGCAGTTTCGTTGATCGCGCGTGTGTTTTCTGGAAATAATACACGCGTCAGATGGCTAACTGATAAAAAATAAAGTGAGATGGTGAGCCTTCCGCCTACTGTGCGATCAAACAACCAGCAGCATCGAAATACGGAGGTACTTCCAAAATTTCGAGGCTGTCTTGTTACACAATATAGAATCTAAGTGGAGAAAGCCTGCTCTGGCGAAACACAGCGCTGTCGTTCAGCTACAAAATTTAAAGGAAGATGAAAATAAAATTAGGGCCTTCATTTTCTCCGTTTTAATAATAGGCCTTCTACTGCCAAAGAAGCGCGAATAGAGTTTTGAAAGAATGCTGTAGCAGTTCAAGCTGATTCTGCACGTTAATGTTGTTTTAATGAATCGCTCGCGGTGTTGGCTCAGTGGCCGTGGCGTTCTGCTGCTGAGCACGAGTTTGCGGGTTCGATTGCCGGCCCCGGGTGGTCGCATGCAAAAAAAACTTTTTAAAAGAAAAACATTCTTGTACTTATGCACACGTCAAAGAACACCACGTGGCCGAAATTGATCCCTAGACCCATACTACGCGGCTTTTCATGGTTTCAGGGTTGCTCTGGTACGTGAAACCTAATCATTCGATTTACGTTTAGCGTTAATGAAGCGAGCAGTGTCGCCCGGCGCACAATCTGGCGTTGTTGTTATCGTTGCCCCCGTGCTGGTCGCTATTTCGAGGATCGCCGCCGCCGCATCTCCACGAGTTGCTCCGCCGACGCCCGCCGACGCCCGCCGACGCCCGCCGACGCCCGCCGACGCCCGCCGACGCACGTCGCGGGGCCGCTTGTTTACATGCTCTAACTGCTCGACCAGGCGTTGACGTCCGCCACCCGGCGCTTCCCGGGACCGGGGCAATCAAGGCCGCTCGCTTGTCCCACTTGGCACGTGATGTGGGCCAAGCGGAAGTCCCCAATTTTTTTTTCTTTCCTTTGTTTGTCTTCTTTTTTTTTTACTTGCTCGCGCAAAGGCGACGAAGTGGCACATGACGGACGTCTTTTGGCTTACTTAATTTAAATGAGGTGACGTGTCGTGGCACGAGTGTCGAGACAGAATGACGTTGTCGGTTGTTCAGGCCGACGGTATTATGAGAATAAGTGAAGCGAGCTATGGTGGCTGTATTCGAGCAAATGCAATGAAGGTGCCGTACACTTGGCTTTTTTAGTCACTGCTTCCAAATAACCGCGTCCTTCGCGTGCTGTATCTAACGCCTCGTAAACGGTAAGAAACGTGATGCATGCATTGGGACGGACGAAATTTATCCCTTTAGATCGGCACTGAATTTCGCACGCGTTGACTTGGGCACAGTGAAGCTTAGTTATTTGGATCCTTAATTGTGCACACTGTGTTTCTTTTCTTCCCTTCGCTTCTATATTCGCAGTATTCAATTCGCTTTCCTTCTCTCTGAAACGAACACAAAAAAGTGAAAATATTTATTAGGAAAATAAAAATTAAACTGCAAAGTGTACGCATAAATGATGTAATGGTGCTTTACATTGTCACCACTTTAAGACAGCCGTACTCTCCTAGGGTGCAGCAATGTGTGGGTTCTGTTAACCGGCAATTTCATTCGTTTGATCAATGTTATTCTCTAACGGAACAAAATTTCTTGCCACGTCATTCCATTCTTCTCAAAGAGAGGCGAAGGGAATAAACTACAGCATAAAAGAATACATGAATGTCTGTAACGTGGGCCGGGGTCAAGTTTCGAAGCGTCGTGATTGTTAAGTCGTTATCTTCGTGAGCACGGGTCAATGTATTGTAACTGCTTCACCTTGTTTGCAGTTTCTAGACGGGGAGAAAAGTATATATGCCATCCTGCACTTCTATCGTGCTTGGGACAATTGTCGCACTTAAGTATTCTTCTCATAAATTGTAGTTCACCTTAGACACTCTAGAGACTGGTACCATCGACACTTGCTCGTATTATCAACGCATTGTTATATATTTGCGCCGAGTTTCTAGAAGCCACCATCGAAATTGAAACGTACTGCGAAGGCAGAGCAGTAAATATAAACCTGCGCCCACGCACACACGTGACATAACTTCAAAGTTAAACACATCAAATCTCACAGTGCTGTTGCGTGCATTGTAACGCAGGAACGTACTAGATAATGTTTACTCGAATATGGGAAACAAGCCGCGACCGCGTTAACTACTGGAATACCGGCAAAAAAATGAACACTGATTGCTCTCAGTGAGTAACATGACAGACGCAGCTTCTGCGCCGGGAACCCAGTCACATGGTACCCATCGCTGAACATTGTGTTATTAAGTCAAAGGTCAGTTGTGTAATGCAACGCCCCTGACTCCGCCTCTATTTCGATGGTGTAACGTATAAAATTCAGGATTGCTACATCGTGAACTTGCGCATGTGTGACGTGGCCTGCACAGCCAGGCGACGAAAGCCCGTTTACACGATCCGCGCGTAACGGCAGTCGTTTATGCTATAGGCTGCTCAGAGCGGGCGACTCGTTTCCCTCGTACGCCCGAGAGCTGCCGGGCATGCTGACACGTGCTCCTCGAGGTGCTGCCGCTGGTGCGGCTAGCTGCCGCGAACTCCGATGCCGTCGGTGGTGGCGTGTTTAGAACAGTCGTACACCGCCACCGTAGCCGCCGCGGCTGTGGCGTGGGCGGACCCTATTTGGAGTCCTGGCCCGTCTCCAGGGGTTAGAACGCCGACGACGAGAGGAGGACGGGGGTCGGCGTCGAGCGAGAAGAAGAGGCGGGTTAGAAACAACGAGGCAGCAAAACAGTCGGCACCGAGGAGAGGCTCGGGTCCAGCCAAGCTCCGGTCGGCAGCAACAGGAGGCTGCGCGCCGGTCGCGGGGCAGCAGGCGCGTCTTGCGCGGGGCGAGAGCACGCACGCGCTCTCCGGTTTTGAGAAAAGAAGTTCAGCAGCGCATGTGTCGGGCTTGCGGGGCGAGTTGCAGGCAACGGGCGGTTTCTCTCCTTCTTTCCCGCGTTCGCCGGGCTCGCACTCCAGGCCACCGGCTTTTCTTAGAACGCGGCCGGGCGGGCTCTGCTGGAAGACGAACCACAGTCGTCCGTCGCGCCGCGTCTGTCTCTATCTCTCTCGGGGCCAGCGGGGAAAATGGAGCTGGACCGGCGCTGGCTCGCCGGCTGGAGGCCGGATATGAGCGCACTTGCCGTTTGCGCTAGCACGAAGCGTCGCTGCAGAACAGGCTCGCGCACAACATCCAAGCGGAAGTGATATGGAACATATTTCAGGGGTATTTTCGGCGTGGCGTCCCACCCAACCTCTAGCCGTCTTGTATTTTACGCTGCAGTGTGGTGAACACGCTGTAATTACCCCTAGGAACATGCTCCGTCTTGCTGCCGACCGAAGCCGAAATCTCCGTGATGCACATCGAGGCCTTCATAACACCCCTAATAGCGCACAGCTTCAAAGAGGAGCCGCACGGGAACTGTGTCGCAAAATCGTTCCACGTGGTTGCCGAATTCTTCTACAGGGGTGACTTTACAGTGACTTCAGCTGTGACGCTTGAGTGTGACGTTTCGGATCGAAAAATAGAGTCTGATTGAGTGCGAATGGAGCCGGACTGCTCTCGAGGCGGTCAGTGAACGTTGAAAGCCAGAAGACGTAAAACGGAACGAAACCACGTCCACCGCTGAATGGGGATGAAGCGGAAAGCGTAGAGGCTTGTCAATCAGATCAAGTAATTGGGGCGCAAGGGCCATAAAAAATTAACAACAGGATGAACGCATAAACAAGATTCGCAAGACGAGTGATTGTGTATCGCTAGCGCACACCTTCGTTCGTCTCACACAAAAAAAATAATAACTTTGAAGCCGAACGTGCGCCTACTATACCAGCAAAAATTCATTGTGCTTGCCTTTTGTACTGGCGTGTTCTGCGCAGTTTACGTATACAATCTTGGCTCCAAGCGCTTGCTCAAACGGAGTACTGTGCTATAGGGACAAACAACTTATCCCTACGCAGCTAAGACACACAAGGCATAACTGATGAATCCAGTAAAATGAAAGCGCACACTAATGCATTCACTACTTTTCCCTTCCAATAAGTCCCACGTTCTTGTAACGTCAATTTTCTACGAGTTCTTAGGGCAATTAGCAGGAGAACGTGTTTTGCTTCGAGCGCACTGGCGTGGTTTCAGAAGCTGCCACTCATAGTGACGCTCCATCCCATGCTATTATTGAGCGATGAACCACTTGTGCCATATGAAGATACATTTAATTATTTGAGGGCCACAGGAACCCTACAGGAACTGTAGCACATTTCGTGCTCATATATTTTTACTTGGCCATTTGCAACATTTTACCACATTCGAACAAATGAGCTACTTCGAAAAACATGTGCTTGGTGCACTATGGCCTGCACTGCTGCTGTGCCATTAAAATCCCAAATCATCATCATAGTGATGTTCTCACCTGCAGGTCTTCAATTATGCTGTTTCGGCTTTCGCAGTACGTTAACCTTCAAGCAAATGCGTTTAATTTCATTGTAGGAAAAAGGGGAGTACAGAGAGCAGTAACCTGGTACTTTTCTTGGTTTCTTATATGGCTTTTGGCAATGCCGGCGGGCATTTAGAGCCATTCAAAAGATGCAACCGTGGATTAGGTTTCAACCTATTGATTTGCCCAAGGTACGCACAAATTATGGTAAACAGGCTATTCATTTTTCGTTTGTTTCCTTCTGGAACACACTACCTCCTATTATTAAGTCACGTAAATCATTTTAATTTAAACGAGAACTAGAAGTCCACATTTTATCATCTTCAACCACTTAGATAAGTCCTTTTTTTTTTTCCTTTTCTCCCTTCCAAACGTACATTTTGTTAATACTTACGCTACACAAATAAAAGTTCGGTTGGTTATGTCTCATTATTCATTTACTTTCATAATGGCGTTATAGTTACTTCTTTAATTAGTCGAATGTAAAAATCATTATTATACTTTTTACTAGCATGTCTGTAGCTGATTTGTATTAGTACTGCTAAACATAAACCAGTAATATGTTTGCTATTTTTTATTTTTTACGTTATTCGTTGTAATGTAGTTCATATTTTTACTCATACACTGTACAGCAGGTCTCACTACAGCCTTTGACCTCGGGACCCCGTCCTATATAATATTCCCTTGTACTGTATCTTGTCTTGTATAGTAATAATAAAACCACATTCAATAATTCAAGATATTAGCATGCTCAGCCTTCAACTTGGAGACAGCGCACAGACTCCGAGAACAACTGAGAAAAGAAGACAGTGAAATTTAGATTCCATTCCAAAAGGTGCGAGAATGAAAGAAAGAGAGAAAAAAAACAAAGCAAGAAAATGAATGGTAGTAGGTCAGCTGAACGAGCGACAAAGCTAAATCGACCGTAGCCCCGTTGGCGTGAGCAATGATCCAGAAACACGTGAAAAGCAAAAGAGGTGAGGCTCGAACGACGTGAGGCTAGATGCCAGGAGGGTGAGGAAGCTCTTACACAATATTCGACATCTTGACGACGAAAGGTCACGCCTCCGTGAACGGGGTCTCGGCGTTTTGTCGCCACTCAAGATGAGCGCGAACGACAGAATCCCCAGTTCGAAGAGAAAATAAAGCGCGGCGAAAAATAACGGTGTCATGCTCGGTCATCGCCCCATACTCCACGACAACATCTGGAACGAATTGAAAGTTGAGCAGCAGCCTGCTGTCAAAATTCCTCTCTTTCTTTTTGTAGGGGCAGTCACGTTGAAAGTGTCGCAAGATGGCTTGCCGCAAGTCTATCCTTTTTATTCGTTTGCCTGCGACATCACACCTTTCTTTCTGTTCCTTATTATTTGTTTTTTCGTCGGGCGTAACGAGGGCCTAGATATAAAAGAAAGAAAGAAAGAAAGAAAAAAAGAAAGAAAGAAAGAAAGAAAGAAAGCAGATGTAGAGGCCTTTTTGGAGGAAGGAGACGGGTACGCCAACGCCAGAACTGTGGAAGGAAGGAAGGAAGGAGAGAGAGAGAGAGAGAGAGAGAGAGAGAGAGAGAGAGAGAGAGAGAGAGAGAGAGTTGCGGGGTGCTGGCGCAGTTTATTCATAGCAAAAGGACGAGCCAGCCAGCGTTTTGGGACAGAGGTGCGCTGACAGCCGCCTAGAAGGCAGGTGTTGGACGCCTTTCGTACTGACCTAACCACACGTGGGCGACACACTCGGCCTCCCATTTGGCAGCGCACACGCCAAAACTGCACAACAAAGCACCTCTTGTGAGGCGAAGCTTTCTTTAGCTATTTCCCCGTGGTTTGGCGTCGTTGGGCCGACCGGTCGGTTTCTCGCCTCGATGGCTCGACCCAAGCTGTCGGTCAATGAAGAGATCACGTGCACGATGGCGATGGCTGAATAACCTTGCTAGTCTGAGTCTCGTGCAAGCTAGCGCTTTAAGAAGCTTCACTCACTATCACTCCCATCTTTTCGAATCAAGAAGGACAATAGCCCTGCTTTGCTTACTCCACAAACATCACTCACAGTCAACGCGCAATTACTTTACCACTCTTCCGGCTATTTCGCGCATCTCGCCGCTTATATCCACACACAAGCTTCTGCGCGTTTGTTTCACCGCGCAATCGCTTTAGTAAGTCTGTATCATCTCGGGCGACAGCAGCTTGGAACGAACTTCCAAGCCACGTTGTTGAAATTAATAACCTGGAGCCTTTTAGAGAAACACTTTCAACAATGATTTCGTAGTGTAGTCACGCGCACATGCTGTTTCATTTGTCCCATGTGACTTAGCCGTTGCCATCCTTGTTTCTTGCCGGCTATTTACATGTATACATACGTTTGCAGTTCTTTACCAAGAGTTTCGTTGAGCCATGCGGGTTTCTGATCGCCCACAGTGTTTTTGTTGTTGTTCCTCGCTTGTTTGATGTTAAACGGCGTCTTATTTCTTTTTTAAGTTGTTTGATTTGTTGTTAGTTATGTTCTTCTGTTTTCGCTATATGTATTTTTTACCCTCCCCCCTTACGCTATGCTCCACTTGGAGCCTGTGAAGTATGTCTATAAATAAAAAGGAAGCACACCGTATGCACCAGCTAACGTTAGCCAAGCTGTTTATGTCATCAGCCGAAGACCACAGGTCTTAAAACCGCATTTTGGACCACATGTCCTCTTATGCTTCTTTTTCCTTGAACTAGCTGAGAAACCCTCTATAAGCTTCGCTTACTTCAACAATCACCTCCGATGGCCTGCGCGGAATGTTGTAGCATTCAAGAATGTATGTTCATTGCGCATTGGAACGGCCGACAACCCTGCTTGCGATCACGGCGGCTGGGTAAAACGAGCAAGCTCTTCCCCTGTGACTGTCCCGTTTACAGTGCACCGAGAAAAGCGCTTCCGACCGGGCTTGACAAAGTAGACGGTAGTCCCTTGACGGAGGAGAGCATCTTGTGAAACTAGTCTGCTCGTTGTTCGGCAGATAAGGCTTTAAATCCATTGCTCCGACGCATGAGGACTTTCCTCCATTGACTGACCGACTCTGAAAGTTGTAGCGTGCGTTGCATCGCATCAATGTGTGCATTTTCCTCGCTCATTTTTTTTAATTCCGTCTCTCCTTTTGTCACCTTTTGTTTCTTTTGCCCCATTTCCCCAGCACATGTAGCCAGCCGGTATTTACATTGACGAACTTCCCCGTCTTTCCTCTCTTTTGCATTCCCCTTGTTGCAATGTGAACAAACCAGCAAAAACCAGAGAATGAATAACGCAAGCAGAAGGAGAGCAGAAGTATTTCTTCACTGAAAAAAAGACGGGTTAGTTTCAGATGAACGTGCTCGCTGTGAAGAAGGCTCTATTGGCTAGATCAACGCTTCCTATACTTTCTTTTTTACCACGCCCTCAACTTCCGTAAAGGTCCACGCCTAAAACTTTCAATGTCATCCCTGCAGGAAATAAGCTGTGGCGCGACTTTTTCACAAGGTGTTCTCTCTTAAAAAAGTGACGCGCCTCTTCTTGTTTATTAAGTTATGCGAGCTTATGAAATTGAGCCACAAAAGAGCTATCACCTAAGCATCGAAATATACCTCAGTGTCTAAAAAATATGGAAAAGAAAAAAAATACGGCACATCGAAGCACTTGTATAGTTCTTGTAGAAACTTTCTTGAAAAGTTTTAATCAAATGTGCGCATTTAAGACCGACACGATGCACGCAATGTTATTTTACTTTCACATGCGTTCATCTCTAACTGCAGATGTTATGTGTCGTTTCGTTTCAGGATAATTGTTGGGTAACGCCCGGCTTTAAATATTCTGTTCAAAAAACAAAATGCCCTAGCCATGAAGAAAATAAAGGAATCACAGAACTAAAACATCCCGTAAATCAAGCAAAGCCCGTCTATCTCTACACGTAGTCAGAGAGCACGAAAGATCTGCAAACGATTAATGCTTAATCTCACCGCAGACTACCCTAAGATCTGTCCAGTACGCGCGATACTATCGCGTTAAAGTCAACTATAATGGCAGGTTTAAGAAGGTGCACGAAGGTGCGCGTTTAAGAACATCAGCTGGTCAAAATTATTCCGGAGTCCCTCACTATACTACGTGCCTTATGATCATGCTGTGGTTTTTGGCACGCATAAAACCCTGAAATAATTTATTTAAACGCCGCAATAAAACCACAGCACTACAGATACGGCTTGTATTTCAGTGACAGTCCATAGCATAAGATAACCTATAGGATTCTATGGTGTAAGGGCCAATAATGACCGAAAAGTATTAAGAAATATGATAAAAGCGATGGTGCGGTCAATGACAAAAAAGGGTACATGCGACATGGAAGTGACAGTGGCAAAGCAGCGTTACGTGTTCAGAAGGACAGTTATCTTTTTTTTTAAAGTTATGTGCGATAAATCTCGACCGCACGGTCAAAATTATTTAAGATAAAACGTAAGCAAGGTTTCTTCTTTTATTTCTTATTGCGTGCGTTACGGCATCAAAAGTCAAAGTTTCTGGAATGCTTCCCGCCGTAAACTTCAACACACATGTGGGCAGTTAACGTGCCTCACCGTGCGTTAGTGCCGCTTGATTTGAGGCTGTGTGCTAAAGTACGAAGCGATATTCGAAGTCTTGTTGAACCTTCTGGCGTCATCCTTATTGATGGTTTTGTTACTCCATGCATGTGATGCCATTTTCTTCGCATATAAAGTCAAGTTTCATTATATCTTTTTTCTGACCAGAAAAAAAAATATATGTAGCGTTCACCTCCTCTTCTGAAGCTCCGCAAAGGCAGCAGCATAAACACATATATATATATAAGGTGTCGCAGCTAACATTAGACAAGCTGTTGTATTAAACTGTGCAAGATACGATCTTAAGACCTATGGTGCTACCTCTGTTACCCCTGTTAACTCGACCTGTGACAAACGAACACCGCAAGTTTTATCATTGTATTTTGGACTGTGTTTGTTAAATGTTCTTTTTCGTTGAACAGCTTGGCTAACGTTAGCTGGGACACATGGTATTCCGAATGTATGGTCCCAGAAACACACTCACAGCCCTCACAAAGCATAATAATAATAATATTTGGGGTTTTACGTGCCAAAACCACTTTCTGATTATGAGGCACGCCGTAGTGGAGGACTCCGGAAATTTTGACCACCTGGGGTTCTTTAACGTGCACCTAAATCTAAGCACACGGGTGTTTTCGCATTTCGCCCCCATCGAAATGCGGCCGCCGTGGCCGGGATTCGATCCCGCGACCTCGTGCTCAGCAGCCCAACACCATAGCCACTGAGCAACCACGGCGGGTTCTCACAAAGCAGGTCATACTCTGAGTCGACTCGTAACAGCCAGCACCGGCTGATTGGGATAAGGGACTTATAGTATCCCCAATGACGCTCAACCGAATGTAATCTCCTCCCCCTCACCCTCAAAAAAAAAAGAACTTTCTGAATTCGGCCTCAAAAACAGAAATAGCACGGTACTGACGAGCGTCAAGAGAAAATTGCCAAATAGCCAACCGGCATAGATACGCTGACTCGCAACGCTGCTCGTTGTAGTCCGGAGAGGGAAATTGTCAGCGAAAGCACTGTCATGACTGCATTAGTAAAAATAGACACAGCAAGTTGCACCAGCGACATATTACTCAACATTGTTGCAGTATGGGTAATTGCGCCATGACCACTGTAACCTGATAGCCAAGAGGTCTGTGTGAAAGTTACGCCGGCTGCCTTCCTACTGCGTGAGCTTGCGAAACAACAAGACGAAACAGAGCGGGAAAAAAATGGTGTCACGGGTAGAAGGGCCTACAGCACACAGTTCTGAGTGGTGGACAGGAGAAACGACAGGCCGTTTTTTTTTTCTTGTAGTTGGACGTAAGTATATTATGATACAAATGACGCACGTGCCTTTGGCAGGCATGTAGGCATGTGACAGGCGTCCACCAATAGAAGCCTCGATCAGCGTAGTCCGCCGGTGGGAGAGGGGGGGGAGAAGGTGATGGAAATGCTGGGAGGTTAGCAATACGTTGTCAATTTTGGTATACTATACGTAATGAGGGGGTACAGGGAAGTGAAACAGAGAGACAGAGAGAGAGAGAGAGAGAAGTCGTGAGTCGAGAGCATTCACACGCACGAAGCAAGGTGCAGCATGCGCGTACACCAAATGGTGCGCGCGCAAGAGCCGCGGATGAATGTGAGACGATCTCGCGCGGCAGCGGAAAAGGGCTCGACGCAACGAGGCGCGCTTCTATTTCTGGCCGCTGGTGGTGCTTCTGCTTTCTTTTGACACCTGATGCTCCAGCCTTATGCGCAGCACAAATCTCGGAAACACAGTTTAGCAAAGGCCGAAAACAAGGGCAGGCATTGTGTGCACCACAGACGTCGGAAAGCTTCGGGACAAGCCCCGGCGAACAGGCCAGGCCTGGTTGCGCCACAGCAAGTCTGGAGGAAGTGGAATGTTCTTTTTTTTTTTTAGCAAGGATTTGTTTGCGGACCCTCGCGGACCTAATGTGCTGACCACGGCTGCTGGGTGCTCTTGCTGCGGCGGTCTTGTCCAGTAGCTCCCTCGCGGGACAGTACTCATATAACGAATCGGTTTATATATGCATACAGATCTGTGCGCAAGCATTACATTGCCAAGTCCTGGGCCGGCTCGGGACTTCAGCGGGCAGCTGAAGTAGGAGCGTTCGCTACGCGTTTCTCTCCGTTGCCACAAGAGTAGAACGGGCATCCTGCTCTTTCTCTCAGCCGAACGGAGTACAAACAACTTTCCACTATCTTGTTCCTAACGGAGTAAACAATACATTTCACTCCATGCGACGTTTCCCGAGAGTAAAACAATGCTTTGAAGTGTGTGCTCGACCCTTCTACTCTTAACATACTCTGCCCGTATTTAGAATGTACGCCTACTAATGACCGGCTCTGTTCTGTGCGGAACTACGCAATGAAAGCGGTAACTAAATATCCTCACTGCAACAAACGTAGGCCTTCGAGCGCGTAATTCCTCTATTAGAGCGAAACTTTCTATGCTTTCTTTCTCGAAGTTGGGCTCGTCTGCTTCGTCGGTTTCTCGCCAAGCAAGGTGAGTAAATCCAGGAAACAGTGAACTATAGTAAACTGGGCCGACTTAATGATGTAATAAATACTTGGCCGTTGCCGGATGCAACGCGATTCTCAGTCGCGTGGTTCACGTGGGTCGCGTGGTGGAGGTCTTGCCGCGCAGGCGCGCAGTCGCTATGCTGCGAAACGCCGTGTCAAAGATCGAGAGTTGCACAGTCTTAAATCAACTTTCTAAAGCTGGTGCAGGGCAACATGGAAAGCAAGAAACAAAGAAAGAAAACAAGACAGGTTTCTTCATTTCCATGTTGCGCTGTACCAGTTTTAGAACACAATACCAACTCGTCCATTCCTCAACCCTAGTGAACTTATAGTAACTGCTTCACGAAAGATTCGCTTCAGTCAGATTCCAACATGTGCATCGCATCTGCCTAATTTCCTTTTTTGGCGAGGAAGCTATGGTGTAAACAGCAACGTAACCGCACTTCCGTAGTTGATTCGCCTCACCGTGTGGGGCTAGCCCACGGTCGCCTCTGTGAGGCCTGTCAGCGAGGTCGGGCTTGCACCGCGCCCAAAACTCACCGATTGCCGAATATCCTGGCCACGCTGGGAACGCTGACAACGCTCTACGCACGCACAACTACCGAAGAACTTTCACTTTGTCACCAACTCTTTGGAAATGCCGGTGACTCGATGCTACGAAAATCCGACACTCGCCATAGCACGGCGTGACAGTGCGGTAGAGGCGAGACAAGCCAATGGACTCACAAGAACGGACGTGACAGTAATGATAGTAGGCAGAGGAGAAAGAAGGTGGTCCCAGCAAGTTGCGCAATCCGTCCCGTTCGGGCCTCAAAAGAGTTGCGTCACGACTCCCGCTCAGTTTCTTTCCTTCATACGTGCGGTGCATAAACAACAAGTGGCCCTAGATGCGGCACTGAGCTGAATACATGCAGGTGCTGTAACAGTGCCTTTCCGCGGGCATCTAAGCACGCACACAGGCCCTGAACTGAGATTGCCGTATATATGAAGCAGATTCTACGCGTGGCTTCGCAGCTAGAATATTTTTTCTGTATAGAAGTTGAGTTGTGGGAATGAACAACTAGCGCCTCTAGCGACCGCGAGCCCTTAACGACCCCTGAAACGCTGTCTTTCGCGAACAGACGAGACCTGGAACTGGCCGCGGTAGTGATGATTGTTACACCTTTATTCCGCGACCACAAAGAGCGTAATTCCGGCTTGTTTTAGTGTCACATAGCGAACTACATTTAATTCAGTGTCGTGTCATGCGGTACCGCAGAGCCCGTTTTGCATCGCACGATAGCTGGCTCATGATGCCGTCTAAAATGTATAAAGTCCTCGTGGTTGCCGTCTGGAACGGACGCATGCCCTTCTGCTATCGTGACAACGGTTGATTACGCCTGCAGACACGGGCCACACTTAGAACGCGTTGGAAGAAGCGCCGCGTTCCTTGCGGTGCAGTGCTCCACATTCTTTAGCAATTCTACAGAAGCTTCGAGAATGTGAGACCCAGCGGTTCGAGCCGCGCTCTGGCGTGACGCCAGTCGAGTGCCAGTGAACGCCGTGCAAACGGCGAGGCGCGTGCCTTTCCATGGAGTTGACAGCAAACAACAAACACCACGGATTGATCACTGGTTCGAATTCTGCTAAGGAACAAGGAGCGCCAGGAAACAAAGGAAGCGGGCTTTGTCCGACCTCACGCTTTTGACGCAACGCCGTGCGCGCATTTCTATAACGTGAAACATTTACTGTAACGTGCCGTCTCTTCAAAGCACTGAAGTGGGTTCGAGGTAAATGTTTGTGGTCACTGAACCAGAATTGCGCTGAGTTTTCTTAGCTTTTGTAACTGTTCGCGGGCGCTACGGGCTCTCAACAAATATCCCGATCACCAAACTTAAACATGGCTTCCCAACATAACTCTGGTGCGCTGCACAACGTTCAACAGGTTTTTTTTTTTTTTTTTTTTTTTTTGCAGTACCCTTAGGACCCAGAAGGGCGTTATACACAGGGGGTGGGTACAATAATAAAAAATACAACACGTTCAAACAATTATTAGTATTTAGGTGATAAACTCAAAACATAGTCAGCTATTTCAATCTTGAAAGATGATGCCTCCTCGATACAGGCGATGGGGGAGGGGGGGCGGGGCAAAGGCAGTTTTACTCGGCCCTGGCTTTTGGCAGACATGAATCAGAGAAAACGTATGTGTGACAAAAAGGAATTAACACTTTAAACCGATGATCAACACGCAACATGTACGAAGGCTCTGAAATGAGGTCTTGCTTAAGCGAGTTATATTGGTTAAAAAATTTTTGAAGTTGTAGCCGCTTTAATGCACACCGGAGCAATCCAATATAGGGGCACTCACTTCTACATGCGTGTGTGCGTACGTCGGTCGCGGAGACGCGAGCGCGATATTACATCTTGCTGTATTTCTACATCTATTCTTTCCGTCAATCATTTCCCCTTACCTTTCCCTCAGTGCGGGTTACCAAACCGCAATCTCTTCCGGTTAAGCTCCTTGCCTATCCCACTCCATTTTTCTCTCTCTCCATATCTATCGACTGCATATCTATACCTACCCGCTTTACTTTTCTTGCAGAGACAAAGCAGCAATAATGGCACGGGTAGTGAAAGGCATCAACATCGACAGTCTTGATGACGAGTTCAAGTTGATGGAAATCGTGAGTGAAGCTTCTTTTCTTCTTTTTTTTTTATACCCTTGGCACTCACTGTGGAACGAGTATAATTCGAAGCTAATACAGCATAATGTAACTTTAGATTTTGAAACATTCACTAGTACTTGTATTTTCTTTTCAACTATACCGCCTGTCCGGTGCTTGTACACTTTTTCATGCACAAGACACTCTCCTGTAGCTTTGCGAATTGTCAATTACGTACAGCTCGAAGTACATAGAATTGCATATATTTTCTGAGCAGAACCAAATTAACGTGCCCCGGTGGTCTTTAATTTTACCGCAAGTAAAACAAATAAAAAACAAACAGGACGAAAAATAACATTCGCACGCAATAAAAGACTGGCAAATATGAAGGGTATTCACAGTCGCTTACGCACAGTTATCTAGAAGCAGAAGACAAAATTAGGCTTGGAAATGTTTAAGCACAGGCTTCTCCCACACCCACTGGGTATGTAAAACAATGTTTTCTACGCTTTCCAACGGGCAGCTTGACTCAACGGAGGACTTCGAAGAGCGTAAGGTGGTGCGTTCCAGGCTTCAGGAGGTGAAGGCCGTAAACAAAGGTGAGCTCTGAGATGATGGTGACGATATTGTCTACGCCCAATCATTTTAGTTCGTTTCCCGCAATCTTTCTCCCGTAATCTCCCCGTGCCAGGTGGCTATAAATTACTGATTGCCGGTGAAATGGCAAGGAGCTATTTCCCGTGAGCATTGCCTTCGTGTAATTTTTCATGAAAGGGCTTTCAAATTGTCGCGTCACTTTCCCTTCTAGTATTTTTCCTTCGTCCATCCCTTCACGCGTTCACCTTTAAAAGGGCGAACACTTAGCATGCAAACACTGGTGTTTTCTTTATTTTTTTCCTTCTTCTTTTCTTCATTCCTTTTCGTTCACGACACATTACTGAAACACATGTTTTACCGCCAGATGGTCAAGGACCATGGTCGATCAAATCCGTTCCCTATGAGAAGTGAAACCGAGCACCCTGTTGCCTTGGTACTTGAACACCCTATGGAACATGGCTGCACGCTTTTGTTTTCCCGTACTACTTTTCTTTTCTTTTTTCACACTTTGCTTCAGAAACGTTATTCCGGTTGCCAAAAGTCAGCACAATGTAACAAAGGTCTCGCTTCCTCTTGAATATGCTTTCGTACACCCTGTAACATAAAAACTTAGACCCCTCATTTCACTGTTGTCACAGCTGCCGACAACAGACATTAGGTAAGCCACGCGACGTTCGACATTGTGATGTCAAGGCGACGCTGTATTAACCGTTATTTTCCAAGTGTACCTCACGACATGCATCCCACAAAGAGACTACACAGGACTACTTACGCATCGCACATGTGTAACCGGAGCAGTTACTCCCAAAATGACGTCCGTAGTTTCCATATTTGTTGTCACAAGTCTTCGTGAATGTCTTTGCGAATTCGTCTGCTACAGGTCGCCCTTCATAGTCATTATTTCTGTGCCGTGAAATTGCATTATCTTGTTTCCTTTTACATTATTTCTTTTCTTGTCATCGTAAATGCCCAGAGAACGCCTGAGCGAGCACGGATGTCGTAATGACAGGTTCTATTTACACAACGCCGCCGCCGACGAAGCGACCACGGTCAGTAGGACTAGCACCAACTGGCTGCGCCATTAAAAAATGTAGCAGACTAACCATCAAAGCATGAATGAATGCCGTGTCAGGGTATGTTCTATACGGCATGCGTGACGGGCGTAGTTTTCGACGCTTATATACGCCGCAGCCAAAGGCGTAGTGCTGGAATAGGATGCCTCGATAGCATGTCGCCACATCTCTCGCCATATTCTGTCAAAAAACACTCACTGGCAGAGGTAATGTCAAAGCTCATCAATCAATATTTGTACGAACATGTTCTCTCGGGATGTCGGGCGGATCCTTTTGTCTCCGGCGTGTTATAATAAAGGTTACAATGTCAAATTATTGCGCGAGAGTGGTCTGCATACTTGAGGTTCTTGGAGAGTTTTTCGCCGTTCGTGTTCATTCATGCCACCATTTTCGCGCTCATCATCAACACTTTTCTCTCTTTCACTTTTGACTCCCGTTTTTATTCCCCTCTGCTCGAGCAGCGTATCAGAACTTCGATACAGGCCGACCTCGCAGATTTCTTATTTTAGTAAATTAATTTATCCGCGTCTCTCGTGCGGAGATGTGCGGCATCGAGTAACTTACTTCATGCTGACGGAGTCACTCGACGCTGAGCTACCGCGAGTGATAATGCTGATGGAGTGGCCAGCCCTTTCTTTCTCTAACTGCTGATTCCTCTCCCTCCCTTCTTGTGAGCAGCCAAGCGGGAAGCCCTGGTTCGCAACCGTGAGCAGGAGCGTGAGAACGCCATCCGCCAGCGGCAGCAGGAAGCCGCTGAGCAAAAGCAGCGCACACTCGCCATGTACGACAAGATGGCCAAGACCGGCAAGCTGGACACCACGCTGTACAGGGAAGGTCGGTATCTATCTATCTATCTATCTATCTATCTATCTATCTATCTATCTATCTATCTATCTATCTATCTATCTATCTATCTATCTATCTATCTATCTATCTATCTATCTATCTATCTATCTATCTATCTATCTATCTATCTATCTATCTATCTATCTATCTATCTATCTATCTATCTATCTATCTATCTATCTATCTATCTATCTATCTATCTATCTATCTATCTATCTATCTATCTATCTATCTATCTATCTATCTATCTATTCCCCATGTGATTTTTAAAATTTTCATGCCGCTACTATATGTTTCCGTGGCAGTCTTTCAGAAGCGTAGAAGGGGGAAAGTACTGAGAAAAAGAAGCCGGTGCCTTAACAGGTCAATGTCAAAGCCCCTCGACTGAGAAACGTATGCGGAACATAGCAGTCGCGGCAACGGTAGCAGCTATGGACGCTGGCGCGGTCCGCAGCCGGCCACTTGACCACTATAGACGAGTGTGATTCCGACAGTGCACGTTCGCGTTCATTCGCACGAAAATGTTAACGGCCCGGCACACGCTCGATGTTCGTTTGCGCAGGCGTGGAGTCTCAGGAGGACGACGAGTCGGGCAAGGTGGACCTCGTCGAGGACGCCATCAAGCAGCGGCAGCGGGAGGCCGACCTGCGCAAGAAGCGCATCCTGGCCGCCTACGACGCGGCGGCCAAGTCCGGCCCCGCCGGCGTAGTCAAGACCGTGGACTTCGACTCCTTCAAGAAGGCCGACGGTGCGTCACGCTCACGACATGCCGTCGCCGGGCGCGTTCGTGCAGGCATGCGAAGATGAAGGACGCGTGACGTACAAAGAAGGAAAAGAAAGACGAGGCGGTTTTGATTATTGATGCGGACTATGGGGCACAATATGACGATCGATCACGTTATCCTATTATGCCACAATTTCTCGTCATTAAGAAAAAAAAACTATTTTAGAACGACCATTTCGCCGTATTTGCATTGAACCATTCCATTCCTAATATTTTGTCTTTAGGAAGCCTCCTCTGTAGGACATTGTCTTATGGGTGTATTCGAAGTAATCGGGAAATTTCTGCTTCTTATGACGACTACCTGGTTACATTCTTAAAAAATTCTGTTATCTTACTCTTCCTTTGATGTTATCAAGTTTTTTCAATGCAGTTTCTTAGACTTGACTAATCAGCTTTCTAAACCATCCGATTCAAGGCTAATCCCCCTTAATGGGTATGATCCATATATGGGGGGCAAAGCAAACGAATAGTCCAAAGGCTTTAGAAAGATAGAAATTCATTTTGATTGTGTACGGGCAGAGGCGGATCACCCTAGGGGAAGAGCGGGGGGGGGGGGGGGGGGCGCCCTCAGTCACAACCCGTAGGCAGCGACGAAATGCAGTGAAACTCCCATGTCGCGCCCAAGCTGCGTCCGCGCTTGGTTGCGATAGTAATTTAGGCGAGTTGGTCCACAATCGGTTAAAACGTATACTTTGTGTGACTTTTCAAAAGCTTTCGCGCAATTGGTCAAAGTGCAACTGTTAGCCGCAGTTGACTTAGAAATTGTAACAGCGCAACCACATGCAACCACAAAGTAACAAGGACGAGGCACAAGCGCTTGCGTCTCGCCCTTGTTACTTTGTGGTTACATGTGCTTGCGCTGTTACAATTTCTAAGTCAAGTATCTACCAACTCGCCCAGAAAGAAGTTTTAATGTTAGCCGCAGGTCAGCCCAAATTAAAGTCAGAGTGATAAACGAGGGCTCTAACCTGAATAGTGCGGTAGAAGAAAAAAAAACGTATTCTTGGCACACCAAGGTGACGTTAAAGTTGTTTTGACGTGTACCAGCGAGCCTACGCGACGCTTCACAGACGTCTCGGCGATTCCTTTGATAAGCTGAAAGGTGCTGAATGACTCGAGGAACTTGGTATGCAATTAGCGTTCTCTCACTGTAGAACACAGGAACGCATACACTAACGACACTTCGATCGTCGCCTCACCAAACACTGCGCATGGAGGATATCATCTGCGGAAGTCACAGTTGAACTAAAGTTAAACCCGACAAGCTGTGCCATTAGGAACTAAATAGGAAGCAACATTAAAACGTTCGATTTTGCGCCAACGCAACACCAGCGCGAGCTTTTTTCAGAGAAATATTATGTGAACCGGATGCTTTTGAAACATTTGACGCCTGTGGCGTACCGGAGCAACATGGTTACCGAACTTCCACAGTGTCAACGTTCGAAGTCCCCAAGCCCACCGGTGCTGCCACAGGCTCGTCGACATTCTGCGCAGCTGGCGGAGTGCCAAAGATCGTCAAAGGTCAGTACTTCTTACCGACGTGATTCTTTCATTTCTTTTGTTTGTTCATGTGTAGGAGTTGGTGCCTGTTATCCTGGCTAGCAAGTCGCCTTTGAGAGCGTGCGAATAGCGCATGCGAACAGTGTTTGCCAACAGCATATACCGAACGATCATGTAGCATATCCGTGTAGCGTAGGTGCGTAGCCTAGTAACTTGCAGAATGCGAATACCTTGTGTTAATACAGAGCATGCCAAATAGCGTAGCATTCCATGCGGTAATGCGCGCACACACTAGCGTCAAAGCCTGCAGTAGCCGCAGGAAATAAACTTTACCACACGCCAAGCTCCCCAGTTCTTTCCTTACACTTTTCAATCAGAGAATAATTTTAGTCGATTAAGAGTAATAACCATAAACGTTAGCCTGTCTTGAGGCATAGTGATAGGATTCTGACAGGTTCATGTATGTTGCGTTTCTTTTAAGTCCTTCTTGTCAATAGCACGCCTTATTTCTGAATTTAGCTATAGCTAGGTGCGATTCTGGATGGCATAGAAGAAGATTGATACGCGTTTTACAAGTTGTGTTCGTGATCTGCTACTACAGATGGCGATCTCCATAGGCTACAGTACCTGTCTAAACTACTCTTTGACCTAGAAGCGTGTAGTCATCAGCGCATAGATTCGGTTTCATAAGGTACCGTTACGGGCTCGTATTCACAAAGAGGTCTTAACGATATAATTGTTCATAAGAGAAAATGTCAGCCAGTCCTGATGCTGTACCTATTGTTAGCGAAGGCGGCTGGCCACTGACAAATAACACTTATGAACGAAAAGCTTTGTGAATTCGGCGCCTGGCAGACTGGTACTTTGAGGTTATCGGCGCTGCGGAGGACTACCCTGTTCACTTGAGCAAGGCTGGCTCCTGTCTTTGAGCGCCAGGAGCAGCTGGACACCGTTCTGTTGAGCTTCTAGGCACAGACTACAATGATAATAGCCAGCCGTGACTCAGTGGGTAGGACGCCCGGCTCGATTGCGGCAGATGCATCATTCGATACCCACCGCCAGACAATGTACCGGTTACAAGCGGCCCCCCGGCCAAGCGTCCGGCTTTGCAGGCGTGCGCTGCTTGGGAGAGAGTGGTTCGTGCAGATCGCTTTGCACGCTGTGCAAGAACCAAGAAAAACAAAACACCAAACAACTCAGAAGAGGCCGCCTAGAATAAATATAACAATATACAGAAGTGCCAGAATCGAAAGTACGCTTCTAAGAAGTCGTTAGGAGTGTCGACGCTCAATACTACAAGAAAGACAGTCTTCTGCACTGGTTTGTTTTATCTTTATAGCTTCTGGAGTAGCACAGAAGCCTCGCCCCACGTTTAGGCGACCGTTCTCGCCGAGAGAATGGGTGGTCCGGCTACTTTTGGTAAATGGCGTACTGCGTCAACAAAACTGAAGCAATAGAAATCGTTCACTTGATTCAAGGTTCTGGCATACTCCGGCGGTAGGAATACTCCGGTGTTAGTAAAAGATAAGTTCGGAAGTAAATAAAACAATAACAAAGTTCAAGAAAGCAGTTCATCTGCCCGTTTTCTCTGAATGCCCAACAAAAATCGGGATGGTCAGACGTAACCTGGTGAGGTGCAAATCAACCCAGAATTCTGAATGAGTTTCGTGTAATTTTCATTCCAAAGCAGGCGAGCCCGGACCGTGGTTCTTTTAATAAAGTTCATACGCTATTTCTTTCTTCTATACATGAAGGGAACTTAATAACAAGAAGAACGGTGAACAAATTCTGAGACCAAAAATATTACGCAGCGTAGCACATTTCATCCAAGCTAAGTACTCTGGGGTATTCCCGGATACGAACCCCGGCTAACTGGTCCCGGTCAGTCCTGCGCTCTGCTTCTACCTCTTTCTTGGGGTAGGTGTCCCTGCTCTTTTGATGTCGATGTCCCTTTTTTCTGCTCGGCGCATAGGCTGAGTGGACGTCAGTTCCTACTGTCTCAGCACGTCACAGCAAATGAAGAAACGACTTGATGCGGAGATTTACTAGAAACACGCCATGAATAAAATGTGAAGCTGTGGCTGATATCCAAATGAGACATAAGTCTACAGACTGACGGAGACCTGAAGTGATGCGGTGGCCGAACAAAGACGGTCTCAGGCTGATGTCGAAGATTTAACAAGGGGACCAGTCTCCTAGCAGAACTCTTGTCTACATCAGACAGACAACTGACAACAACTTCCCTGACAAAGACGCCCTCGTCGAGACGTTGGCTCCAGCCTGAGGTATCCTTTGTTCGACCGCTGCTTGCAGCAGACGCAGTCAAATACACCGGCCCTGTAGAGGAGAGGAGTCCGGTAGAATTCACTGCTGCTATTGAAACAACTGGTTCGCTGTTTATCGCGGTATTGCTCTTGTTTTCTCACCTCGGACAATTTTCTTGCTGCTGCACCCGATGTCTCCCGTCTTATATGTGCCGACGAATACTTTTGACCAAGTTGAAATGAAAAATCTTTTGATGTGTTTCACAGAAAATAGGGAAATAAAAAGCTCTAAAGGGGTTCCCTAGGTGCTCCAGCCCGTAAGGCCCGCGCCCGACAACGTGTTGCTCCGATATCACAGTTGGCACAAAGCGCACCACAAGTTTCGCTTGTCCTTGTAGCGACGCAAGCGCCGCTGCCCAGCTCTCTCGTCGGCCGTTACTGTTTCATTTTTTTTTTCTCTTCCCAGCATGCCTCTTTCTGGACACCTCGCGAGCATGATCACCCCGCATGGTTGTTGTGCCCATTTGTTGGTGCTCCTGTCATGCGGCCTTGTTGTGTCTGCGTGTTTTTGAGCGCCGCTTTGACAATGTTTCTTTACTTTTTTTGCATCGTTTGTCTCTTTTTGCGCTCAACAGCTCTTTTTGTTCCCTAAGGCTGCATATTACCTAGCAAACCTTTACTGTAGCTTTAGTTTTTAGCGTAGAATCAAATTAACAACTTTGTTAATCTGGAGATTGGTCCACACGAACGGACGTTTGGTCTCAACCTTTCTTCTTTTCTTGTTGCAGCTTATAGTAGCGTGTCGCAGAATTTTCTTAGTGACAAACTTACCACGGAACTCGTTCTAGTAGGTTGGAAAAAATGGCGACGTCTCAGAAGATTCATACTATTGTAGTTAAGTCGCGCCAGAGACAAACAGTCGCGGGATACGAAAACTGCTGACTTAGCACCGAACTAGCCCCACATGAATAGTTGAGCCCTACTGAAAGCTGCAAGACAATACGCCCTTGAGGGATGAGACTCGTTGGTGCAGGCTTTCTTGCCTGTCGGTTCATATGAAGATGCCAGCTTAAAACACACAAGACGAAATGTAGGCAGAGACATGCAGAACGACACTGGAAGCCTAGACACTTCTCAATTTTGCTCTTCCAGTCCGCTTATTAGGGTCGATCGCGAATTCCACTCAAGGTAACCCGCCGGCCCAGCAACACCTTTTAAAGGGAGATTACGTTATTTCGAGGTTACCCAAACGAAGCGCTCGTAGTTGTCCTTGTCGATCTGCCGCAGCTTCGTGCTGCGGTCACCCGGATTTCAATCTCCTATTTCGTTACTCAAACACGCGCCGGACTAAAGACTCCACGCGGGTTGTAGAAAGTGCACGACTTGGCATTATCAGAGGAACGAGGGAGCACAGGTGTAAATTCTAGCGGTGGTCGTCGTCTCCAGCGGTGCCGGTGACTCCGCCCGCGGCGGGCGCCCCAGCGTGGCGCCAGATGTCGCTGACGGGCGAGGAGGAGCCCGAGATGGACGCCGTGCAGCGCGGAATCCGGCAGAGGCAGCGCGAAGCCGAGGAGCGCAAGCGGCGCATCCTGGCCGCGTACCAGGTGGCGGCACGCAGCGGTGCCGGACCCAAGACCGTCTGCCTCGAGGAGTACACCAACCTGCAAGGTACGCGTGCCCTGAGGGTAAACACACGCGCATACGCGAGGCGAAGGCATAGAACTGTGAACGCGAACAGCCACCATCGCGATGCGGCCTTGTTGGTATGCCATCTCATTTATGTAATGCAGTGCAAGCAAAAGGAGGACGCGACAGAAGCGCACGAACATGCAGACACGGCCTCTAACTACCGACAGCAGTGTTTATTTCCAAGTACCGCGACGTACCTTTTGCATCACGCGGCAGAGAGCAAGCGTGTAAGCGTGAACACTTATACAAAAGAACATGCAAGTGCTCGCACTTGTCGCTTGTCACTTGTCAAATGAATAACTAAAATTCTCGCGCATGAGCTGAGGTTAAGCACTGAGTTTCAGTATATTATTCTTCTTTCCTTTCTTCTTGCTATTCTTTGTTCAGTCGCACAAGCGTTTGCAATTTGACGCCTATTCAGTGACAAAAGCGACTGCTGTTGGAAGACAGCGCCACGTCTTTGTGTTCGTGCGGTGTTCTCGATACTTCGTTTTGTTCGCGCTACGGTATAGCAGTCCAAGATGAACAACAGCTGCCAGTGGCGCGTGCGAGCTGAAAACAGGGGCTGAAACGCCGCCTTTTGAGAACGCACGTTCGCACCATGGCACTGGCGCGCGACAAACTAAAGGCTCGAAGGCAATACAACCCTTCGCTTATGAATGTCAGTCGAGTTCGCAAAATGTTTCAGCCAGCATTACGACTCGATCCCATATGCGTCGATCGAGATGGAAGAAGAAAAAGAAAGCTTACTTATAGCTCGTAATCGCGCGAACCGTCGTAAGGCCTCGTACTTAATTTGCAGCTCCGCACACGATAAGCAAGAATGTTTTCAGTAAAATTTGAGAGCCAGTAGAAATGGGCGTCCGATTGCTTGCTCGCAGACACCCGAATGTTCGTCATCAGAGACGCGCGAGTCAGGCTTCGCTGCATAAACACTAATATCGTAAGAAAGCCCCCTTTCTGAGGGAGTTAGAACGAAATATCGGCTACTGCAATTCCGGTTGGACTCCCGTCTTTCTTCTTTCATGGTGAACAAGAATACCGAAACCTGTAAGTTAAGTAATACACACTTCGACATCTGAGCATTCCGGATCAAATGTGGCTGTTTTTCGCGAGAGGGCCTTTTTTCCCGCACCTGCTTTTTCGTATCCTTTCCCGGTGATCCGGTACATTCGTGCAAGCTCAAAGACGTGCCCTACGCTCCATACTGAGCGTAAATTAAATTATGGATTTAATGTCACAGAGCTGCACATTGGGTTATGTGGCGCTCCGGATTGTAGGGCTCCGGATTAATTTTAACCCCTCGTGGTTCTTTATCGTGCTGCCAGTGCACGGTACACGAGCGTTCTCGCATTCCGCCACCGTAGAAATGCGGCCGCCGCGGCCGGGGTCGAACCCAAGCCCTCGCTTTCAGCAGCGCAACGCCATATTCGATGAGATACTGCGGCGGGTGATACTGAGCTTGAGAGTGAGCAGACGACGATAACAGAGAGAACGACAGGCAGCATAGGGTCGTCGCGCATCAACACGACTGCGCTTTTGATTGGCTTGCGCCAGCTGCAGCTTTTAATACAGTGCCAAGTTGTCACGCAACTGAGTGTAAGTGATCTTACAGCTTTTACGGCTCTTTGTTAAGAAAAAAAAAAGAGAAACCACTTTACTCAAAACCATCAAAATGTTGATCAACGCATTTCTTCTTTTTTTTTTCTCCTCCTCTTTGCCTTCTCCTCTCCCCTACCGCCGTGGTCGCAATGGTCATCACCTGACCGGCTGACGCGCAGTGCCCGAAGACGTGACGTTCGAGAACCCATACAGCTGCACGACGGGATTCAAGGGCGGCATTGCTTCTGTCAAGACGCCGCAGCAGCAGCGGGCGGGAGCCCGGTAACTGCGTCACTGCCCTCCTCTCCCCTCTCAACCTTCGTCACCCTCTCCCTCGCTTTTGAGTCACCCCGTCAGCGCCCTCACGGGGGCGAGCCGAATAAGCAAGACGCCCCCGACGATGGCAACGGCCACAGTTTGACGAAACGAAAAGAAGGCAACACAGCAGAGCAACGCCGTTTTTTTTCCTTTGTGCTCCCCATAGCTCGACGTAAGCGAAGTGTAGCGACAACGAAACGCTCGTAACCCTCCGGACCGGCTAGCGAAGATCTCATTACCTCTTGTGCCGAAGAAACATCAAAGTACTAACTGCTGTGAACGCCCTCACACTTCTGGACGGACGGTCAAGCGACGTGCGCGAAGTGTGAATGTTACGTTTCTGTTGCGCCGGCGTCACGCGCGCTTTGTCACTGGTCGTTAGGCGCCATCGCGCATGGACTCGGGACAACTCGGCCGGCCCACTCAGTCTTTCGTGACTGTTCGCAAACGTCGAATACCTGTTGCTCCTATGGCTGAGCCGTGCGATGGGGTAATTGAGGCCTTTTACTACCGTGAGTCCAATCGCGATTGCGTTCGAGGGCTTTTGAGTTTGCCCGCGTGACGCCCCTGTTGTTTTTGTTGCTTGTTGTAATTTTTTTATTGCTACTGTTGTTTACAATACTTGTTCTGCAAAAGCGCACTTATCTGTCAAGCTGGAGCACGAACTTCGTCAGTAGACAGAGGCGATACAACAAATTGTTAAGTGTTGAACCACAATATTTACATTCTTGTTTTTTAAATTTTAGCTCAATAAAGCAGATGTATAACTTATTTCATGGAAAATCTGGTTCTGCATCATTCCCCTTTTTTCTTCTTTTTTTTTCACGTTGCGAACGTGCACAAAGTGAGTATCGCGCGCGCTCGAGTAGGCCATCTTATAGGGTCCACCTACTTTAGGTAAGCTAGCACCAGTTAATGTTGGCTTCAGCCCGCTGTAAATGGGCAAGAAATACGATGAAACAGCTGTCCATGACAGTTTCTTACCATCTAGTTGCAAGGAAGGATGAAAAAAGAAGGGTTTCTGACACTCAGTAAATTCATTGCTAGACTGCATTTCTTTATACTTTTGTTTCACTGTGACAAGTGAATGTACAGTTCCCGCCTAAGAGCAACCAAAGCATAAATAAATAAAAGTTCGCCCCACTAGTCTATGTGCGGGTATTACGAGTAAATGACCGCATTGGTTTAAGACTCCAGCCGTTACTAGTATTGCTGTTAAACATTAAGCGTACATAATTATCTCAAGTACAAAGGGAATACATACCATAATATGAGATTGATTGATTGATTGATTGATTGATTGATTGATTGATTGATTGATTGATTGATTGATTGATTGATTGATTGATTGATTGATTGATTGATTGATTGATTGATTGATTGATTGATTGATTCGATAGTGCCATATCGTTCATGATACGCCATTTCACTTCGGAATGGAATGAGTTAAGGCTGAAATTAGTAAAAGAATACACTCGAGAGAAATTACTCGAAAAATGCTGATGAAAATGGAAAAACCAAAAAAGAAACAAATAGTAGATGACCTAACGGCACACTGATTCAAGTTCAAGTTGAAGGTTCAAAGATGAAGCCAAGAAACTTGCAGCTTGGAGGCGCCTGGCTGTCTACACATGACAGGCAGTCACCGAGAGAAACCCGTGTCTCACAGAGGATTCGATTCAGTTCGTATTGACGATGACGACGTTGATTTGCGACGATGGCGACGATGAAGGCGCCAGAATAAATGTTCAGTGATATACAGTGGCGCACGACGAGTCTGCTTCCGTCATTTAGCGCACAGAAATCCCAAGTTCCAGGAACGGTGAACAGCGGCCTCTGCGGACGCCGTCGTCTCGGCATCGATGCGGAGCAAAGCCCCTCAGTTCTCCCCGCGAGCAGGTGAGCACGCTGTCTACGCTCCGCAGACGAGAGTCGAAACCCCGCTAACCCGCTGCTATTCTTCGCTCTCACATTGCCGTGTTGTCTCTCTGCGCGCTGCCTGTGTGCGGTTTCTTTTGACGTCACTAACCCGGTCCTGCGCCGACCGAGTACCGCTGTGCGTTAACGCTGCTTCTTGGTTTCGATGCTTCACGTCATGGCCGCCTTTTTACCATGTGCTCCCTGTCGGAGACGCGTCGGAAGGAGCGTGGAGCTTTTGTTTTTTTCGTCACACTTTCGCGCATGACGTGAATCGAAGGCATCATTCGCTACAAGGACAAGTAGTAGGGAATAGTTAACCCCTCGTGCGGTGACAGAGATAACATATGTCAGTCCGTGACGTTCGCTCTTTCTATGCCCCATTTTCTTGCTTATGTATAGTTCGCCACCCGAAATCTAAAGCAATGTTTCATTCTTTCGCGCACAGAACCATCCTAAACGCTCGCAAGAGCTCACAACGGACTCGGCCAGGTCATAGAAAAGCTCGCGGAGGGATCACAAAGTACTTACGAAGGGCTCATGAAGGACTCGTACAAGTGTTCATATAGAAAGGCTCCCTACGGGTTCATACAGCAGTCGTAGAAAGGATAATGGCGAAGTTCACAAAGGAATTACAAACCAATCATAAAGCACTCATGTCAAGGCTCATGGAGGCTGCATAAAGAACCACCGAAGCGCTTATAAGCGGGTTTTGAAAATGTTAACGGAGGGGTCGTGGAGGGCTCATAAAGGACTCGGGAAGAGCTTATAATAGCTCATGGGACGGAGAACTCGTAAAAATCTCATAGATAGTAGGCAGAGAAGGTCACGAAATGCTCACAAAGCACTCATAAAACGTAGCATACAATCTTCGAGAGAATATACAGTACATACGTACCCACGTACTTTAAACATTCGGTCGCATGACATTTTCCAGGAATCGCATATTGCGATCTTTCGAGAACAGAACAGTACTTTCCACCGACAAGCGAGACCGTGCACGTGTGTATAGTATGTTCGCGAGGGCAGGTTGGGTACCTAATGTGAAGCCACTCTCTGGAATGCCGAGATTACTTTTTCAGCAATGACCCGCATTGGCGGGAGGAAATCAGTCAAGGGGACATGGAAATGCGACAACAACAACAAAAAAAGAAGAAACGCTTTCCCATACATCTTGATGGTCAGGTGCCCGCCCCTTTTTTTTTTCTTTTTCTTATATTCTTATTTCATTTTTATATTGCTGCCACCGCAATGTTTCACGGGTCGTACAAGCTACAGCATAAGTATAACTTACAACTTGTGACTCTTCTTTTTTACCGACAGAATCTTGAAAGAGCTAGACTGAGTGCTCTCATCTCTCTCTTTCTGTTGCCTAACAGAGAGATAACGTGCACCCTCGAAGAACAAAGCTACTGGGGTGGCTGGGGAAGGGGTGAGAGTAGACATGCTGCGTCAGAGTAACCTCGCGGGAAGAAGGTGAATACGGTAAAAAAAAGACAAAACGCTTATACTACGAATGATATACTGTGCCACCCTCAATGCCAAATCCTTCAAATTCCTCTTTAGAAATTTCATTGTTACCTTCTGTGTAAATCAGACTACATGTACAGACAAACATACAAACGTTTTAAATGCACTTTGAAGCTGGCGCTGCTGTTCTGCATTACAGCACGTCAAGCGCCAGATAGTCCGGCGTGGAACTCCCTGCGTCATCATTGCCGTGTTACGTAGCTATGTGGCAACGCCAGCCTGGTACGGAATTCATTGCGCAGGTTGTCTGTGTTGTACAAATATATAATAACCCCAGGGCTATCAGAGGCCCCCGATGTCTTTACCCGACTGTGGTTAAACAGTGGCATGGTATAACCTTGTTTGTTGTAAGAGTGAGTTCTTATTTTAATAGTACAAGGAAAACCCATGCTGCTGCGGTTCTCTTTTAGTGGCAAATAAACAATATGGAAAATAGCAAACTGGTTACATTTATATCTAGAGCAGCGCTAAAACTTGCACAAAGCGAAAGAAAGACACAGCGATTTTCGACAGCCAGTTGAAAGACGCAAGCCTTCACACGGTCATGTCCCAATGCATGTGACCAAACTTAACAGATACGAATTTCGCCCTTACACTTTTTATTTTTGTTGATTTGCCTTTCTTTATATACATTGTTTTTCTCCTGGGGGGGTAAGTGAGGGGGGGGGAAGGGAGTGTTCAAACTTCGACATATTGAAAGCAAACGGATGGAGTCACAAGTTTAGCTAGTAATTAGTGACTAACGCAGTCAGTATCGGTATATATATCTGTGATATAACAAATAAAAGCAGTAGCAAAAACGGCAAAACTTTCGTTTGTACGAAAGCCGACATCATACGTAAAAACGCTTATCCATGTTCGTCGGAAGAGCTAATTTTCACCGCCAGTGGCATATCGAAAACATAGGAACAAGACAAATATATCGTACTTTATTATAAGGACGCAGCAGAGGACGAGTTTCATGCCACGACCTTTCTCGGGTATTCCCTTATCGCAAAATGAAAGGGTAAGGCCTGGGGTTGAAGAAGTACAAAGCAAGCCTTGCTCTCGTATATAAGAAGGCAATTGTAAAAGCCTAAGCGCAAGCCTGACAGCAGATCGCTCTCGTCCAGGAAACTTAGGGAGACCCATGAACAACCTACTGATGCGAAAACAATAATGTGAAGCGTATATATATATATATATATATATATATATATATATATATATATATATATATATATATATATATAGTTCTGTCTGTTTTTACTCCTTCTAGTATGTATAATGAACATTTAGCCGACTTTCCCATAGCGTCACCAACTGGCCTGGGTTCTAGTGGAACGGTTTTATTACGGTCATGGGACACATGTATTCGGTCACCCTTTCTCAATGCAATCACACCTTGCACATATATGCAACAAGCAGTGTTTTGCAAATGTTGAAATGTTCATTACATTTTACAGCGAAGCTGTTAGCCTCTGGTTGGTACAGATTTTTCATTTCCGCCAGCAAAAAAATAAAAAATAAATTTGAGCCGAAAAAAAAGTGAATATCTCCTTTGTAATCCAGCATACAACACACACAGCTCAGTATTCATCTCAATAAAGAAAAGCACAAAACAAGCGTCGAAACCACATGATGGGTTATAAGGCGCCTGTGAAAAATGCAAGGCACGTTCCTTCTCCCCACCGTTTGTTTCCCGGTAGAGATTCCCGGTAGAAGGGGCAGCAGCAGCATAGGAATCAGTGAGTGACATCACCAAACTTCATGTATAAAAGAGAGACCTACTTAGCAACTTATTCAATTCTTTGCAAGCCCGCTACGGGTAGACCACGCAGACTCCCGAAGAGCAGCGTGAATATATACGATGAGCGCCGAAAAATGCAAAATCATAATGCTCAACAACGGTTTCGTGCTAAGACTAGGCAGAACAATAAAAAATTTCATATCCCCATCGATGGCATTTGAGTGGTTTTCCAGCAGCTTCGCTGGCCAGCCACTTTCGCAGGGTCGGGATGGCGAGTCAATATTTTTTTTTTTAGTTGCTTTCTTTCCTTTTTGCGTAAACAATATCGCAATGCCTTCTTGAGCATTCAGTACAAATGAAAACCTTGCGGGAAAACAACAAAATGGAAATCGGACCACATCAATGCTGTACTTGAAGTCAACATTCACTTTTCCAATAATAACACTTATATTTACCATTGAAGGAAAGGTCGTACCAATCCGCGTATACCATTAAAGGACAGATATAAATGAAGGAATGAAAAACGATATAGGCGCGTACCTTTCACCTTGCAGGTTTCTAAGTGATCCGTTCATACCCTTCCCCAGGAACCCTATACCGGCATTTATCACAAGAGAGTTGGCGACCCTGAGCAAACGGCCGGCCAGCGTAGCAACGTCAAATAGCTTCGAATTTCCGTTCACGTAAACGCTGTAACTGGAAATGACAGGCCTCCTTCCTCTTTCCTTCATCCACGTTCTTTCTCCTTCCTCAGTTTCGTGCAGTTACGGCATCCCCAGCTCGTGGCTGGCGGCGCGGCTCTCTTCCTGTAATCCAATTTCCGCGAACGGAGCGTTACTTAAGTCCCCCGACAAGGGGATAGTAGAAAAAAAAAACTATTATATCTATTTTTTCTCTCTCTTTTGACGATTACTGTCACGTACTCCCGTCTCTCGCAGAAGCCCCCAAAAATGCGTTCGCCAAGTTCCAGCAGATGGATGCCGCTACCAAGCCGGCGAGACCCGCGTAAGTATACAGCGCTCTAAGAAGGCGTGTATAGTTGTGTGCAACGGTGGTACGTCGCATAGCGAAGGTCGCGCTACGCTGCACTTAAAATTGTGTACAGCATTCAATGCACAGCGAGGGTCTCGACTACGGCCATCACGATGCCACGAGATATAACATGCGAGCGCTTATGCTCCTAAGTTCACGTGCCACGTGACGCCTGCGTTTCAAAGATTGTTCCACATCCGCCGCCATGGCTGTGATTGGCGCTGTCTAGCACTCCCAGGGCTAAATCTACTACGCATGCGCAAATATCCTCCCCCCCCCCCCCAAAAGAAATAGCAGACAGGTGGACGACCGCCGCTGTAGCTCAACAGTTTAGCATCGCACGCATAATGCGAAATACGTGGGTTCGGCTTCCACTTGCGACAACTTGTATTTTGTTCAAATTCAGTTTCCTTTAAAGCTTCAAAAGAAAATATGGTTAATTTCCCCTGTTTTCCTTGGCTCTGTTCCCTGTTGGCTTCGCGTAGTTGTATAACTAACAATCTCAATATATCAATTTAAAAAGTCACACGTTGTACTCTCAAAGCAGCCCTACAACACATCTCGCTGGCGCACGTATTTCAATCATAGCCCTTTTTTCTCCTCACATTTGCAAATTGTAAAGGTGACGCGCCGCGGCTCATAGTGACTACGGCGTTCTCCTCTTCAACACAAGGTCGCAGGTTCGACTGCCACGTTCCTATGTTGAAGGGACGCAAAAAAAAAGGAAAAAAAATCCGTGGGCATAGATTTACACGCAGGTTGAATAACGCCAGAACGGTCGGAATTATTTGGTAGTCCTCCACTAGAACGCTTCCCATAATACAACCCCAATATCCGGCTGAGAAACAGCCAATGACAGCTTTCATTTTCAATGACGCAATACTGCAGGCATGTCCAGCGAAAGCGTGTGCACGAAGTGTAAGGAACGACAGGTACGCACGTGTTTTTCGCGGCATATAAGCAATATTTACCCAACCCAACTAATGCAAAAATCTAGAAATAGCTTAGTGGCTCATTCTTTCAGTAAAAATGGCTGGACTGTATTACAGATTACCAAAGTCAGAAAAATACTTTTCCCCTTACACGGCGGCGTCGGATAATAAAAACGACACAACCGCGATATATCCGTAGGCGGCATCATAGGCACAGCTAGACAGTCCGTGTAAAATCTCTCGCTGTAATTGGCAAACCAATTCTTGCCGAAATAATGAAGTTAGAGCTGATACTTGGGTTACATGAAGCGTGCTACAGGACACGGTGATTAACTGCGGTGTCTCTTCGTCACTGCAGCTTCAGCGTTCCGGTTCGTGGAGCAACGACGGCGCGAAGTGCCAGCGATATTAAGGAGATGCTGTTGAACTGGTGTAAAAGCAAGACCAAGGGGTACGAGGTGAGTCATTTAGCAGATTGCAGGAGCTCCTGAACAATGTTCATTCTTCCTGGCGTACGTCGCTGAATGTACATGTCCGCTCATTTTATTTTCCTTTTCATTGCGATAGCAATTAAGTGGACACTCCAGGCGCATTTCTGCCGTTGCCGTCGCCATGATGTTCTGTTTAAAGTTCAAGGGCGACAACATCGTCGCCGCACGCCGTTTGGCATAACAGAATCACACTTGCTATCATGGCCTAATGGTTGGAGCATTGGCATGCTTTGCTGGAAGACAGATGTTCGATCTCGCCATCGGTCATGCACTTCTTTAAAGCATTATGGGTGAACTTCGCCTATTATGCAGTTATCTCAGCGTACGCGATCGCGTCACAGTGCGCACGAAATCGCGAAAGAGAAGAGAGGTATAGGAACGTCACTTTGATAAATGAGACTGTGCACATAATCGCTCGTCACTACACACCTGTCGATAGGAGGAGGAATAAATTTTTGCTTGTAAAAATGAGCTGACGGTGTAGTCGTCCGAGGTGGACGGCGTCCCTAGTCCAGGATGCCTTGGGCTTGAGCCGATAGCTTGGCCCTGCTCACCAGGCGATGCTGGTCTTCGGGGCCCGCGGGCTTGTCGGCTGGGCCTCCCACTGCTCGACGGTTGGTCCGGTTATGTGTGGTATAGCTGGGTTGTGTCTACACTCCCAAGACACGTGGTACAGGGCCGTGGGCGCAGGGCAGAAGGCGCACTCGCACTGTAGCTCGCAGGATACATGGCGTGCAGTAGGGTGCCGTGTGGAAATGTGCCGGTCTGTAGTTTGCGGAAGATCACCGCCTCTTCTCTAGTCAGTTTGGGATGCGGGGGTGGGTAGGTCCTTCTACCCAGTCTGTAGTGGCTCAGGATGTCGCTGTATGTTTTCGGGACGGCATCGCGTAGGTCTACGTCAAAATCTAATCATGCTGTCGCATACTCAGAGAGTTAGCGGTGCCAAGTTCTGGTTCAGTTTTTTTTTATTTATTATATGTACTTAGCAACAGTGGCAGCATGCCAGGCTATTGATTATAAGCTAACATACATACATACATACATACATACATACATACATACATACATACATACATACATACATACATACATACATACATACATACATACATACATACATACATACATACATACATACATACATACATACATACATACATACATACATACATACATACATACATACATACATACATACATACATACATACATACATACATACATACATACATACATACATACATACATACATACATACATACATACATACATACATACATACATACATACATACATACATACATACATACCGTATTTACTCGAATACTGGTCGACCTCTATTATTGAACTTTCCGAGAAATAAAAAGTTCTAATCTGAATACAGGTCCACCAATGTCTTTATTTAAAGAGAAAACGATAAACATTAAACATAACACAGCTTCACTTACCGTAAGGCAGGCCACTAAACCTACTAAACCTCTCTAGTTGATGCCGCAAGCGGCACCCTCGTCGCAACAGCCGGAGAACTCGCCCTCGTGGGATGCTTCGCGGGCGTCGTCGGCACCTTAAACGACATCGTGCTGTCGAGTGTGTTGTACACCCGTGAGCAAAAGTGTACAGACCACAGGGTCGCCGAAAAAACATAATTTCATCGCAATTAACACGCATAAACGGAAACTGACAAGTGCACTAGACAATTCGTAATGCCAAGTTTAGGCTGCAGTCTTTAATTTCAAGTTGTCTCCGCAGACAGGGGAGGAATTGAGTTTTATCGCGCAATCCCTGGTCCGCATACATTTGCTCACGGGTGTACATGCAGAATTTGTTAACGCGAGTCTGGATAATCTCCAGGCTGGCTTTACGGAGGGCGCGAGGGAGGAACTTCGTTACGTCGGTACCTTGCCAGCTTTGTTCCCTAATATAAATCGAGATTCTTTGCTCACGAATATAGGTCGATAACTTATTTGGGTCGGATTTCCGAGGGAAAAAGGTCGACCTATATTCGAACGCATACGGTACATACGTACGCAAACCCACAATCACACAAACACACTTCACAGCTGCAGTAGCGAGCGCAGCAATATAGCATATTCTGGACGAGCGTGATGGGATGCATGCTCGTGTAAAAATACGCAAATGCTCCCAACGTATACTTGCTTCAGACTTATAGAGCAGGAGCCGAGTTTTGACATCTGTTGAATGCATAATAACTGAACCCGGCAAACTTTTCAAATCCTCGTGTATAGCCCAACTAACTTCCTCAAGAGACAATCTATCGATGTAGAACTGCGTATTCTTGAAGTAACAAGAGGCGGTGCGGCATCTATCAGTTGCGTGGCTCTGGCGTTGTAAATTCCTACTTATTGACTCTTTCTTGCGTGCAGCACGTGGACATCACGAACTTCTCGACGAGCTGGAATGACGGCATGGCGTTCTGCGCGCTCATCCACCACTTCTACCCTGACGCATTCGACTACGACCAGCTGGAGCCCAAGAACCGCAGGCACAACTTCGACCTTGCCTTCCGCACAGCCGAGTACGTGAGCTTGTCTTCAAGAAACTGAATCAAGAAATTTACACAGAAAATACGTTCCTGCTTGTTTTTTTGTTTTTTTATTGTCTCTTCCCATAGGTGAAGTATATATTTGCTAAAATTTAGCCATGATACATTCGGCGCGGTGCGTTTGTGTTGTGATAGAGCGGACGCTTTATATTTTTTTTAACGGAATTTCGTGCACAGGAACTGGCGCAACTACAGAATCCCTGCTCCACTTTCAATTTCACAGTTCTTTGTTGCGGCTGTTGCGAAAACCCACCAACAAGGTTAAGTCCCATCGTCCGGCGTTCATAAATGCGACGTAACGGTGCTGCAGCAATATTGGAGCATTTAACATCAGAACGAGCTCTCCCGAAATCGTCATGCCGCTCACACAGGCTTCATCATAAGCGCGACATTTCGGATTGACAGCGATGCCAACCACGTAATTTAAGGCGTCGTCTTTCCTGTTGCGGCCCAAACATTCGTAGCGTATGTACATTCTAATAACAAACATCGCTTTGATACTCGATCGGCATCATAATGGAAGTTCAGATATGTGCGTATGCAGCCTCGTTCAATATGAGCTGCAGCCCGTTGCCCTTTGTTCGAAAGGGCACCAAAACTGCACGGCGACGCTGACATACGAATAATTGGGGAGCTAAGTACCGTTACCATTACTGGTGCGTGTTGCGGTAATTTTTCTTATAAATGTCGGCGCCGCCATGGTATTCTTGGAGCCCCGTCGACCACGGGCACCGTGTTGCAGCTCGTACTGAACGCCTCTGTGCATCTTGTCATGCACGTCTCGATTTCCCTTCACTGCCTGAGCGATGGTAGCAATGCTAGTTGTTGCTGTAGTTGTGGTAGTAGTAGAATAAGTGATACTAGTGGTTGTAGCGGTGTGACAGTAATAACAGTAACTCAATCCTCGCTGTCCTTTCCAAATCGTTGCCAAGATTTATTCTTCCAGATTGTAGAAAGCTCGTGAGCACACTGCCGTGAATGATGTACTATAGTATACACGCAATATCTTTCTAATGTGTATAGTTCATGAGTAGACAATCACGTACTTATGGCCTCACACATCAACTTCGAGGTAGACTCGTTACAATTGAAACTGGGATAATTCAACCAACGATTAGCGTCGAAGAAACGTTTCCGTTTCTATTTTCACGTTATGTGTTAGATGCATTTTGTAACCACTGAATGCCAACCAAGCTTACAGTTTGGTCAAGCATATTTAGCTTCCCACGATGCATCAACGCCAAAAAAAGCAGCAGTCAGATTCGTGAGTAATCAAAACGCACCCATATTTGATATTCACGCTGCCGTGTGCATTGAATCGGTCGTCATGAGGGAGGTTCTGTCGTCTATCGGTTCATGAATCTGTTTGGTCGGGTAACTGTTCGAAAACGACTAAGAATATATTATAATACAATAACCCATCACATTATTTCCCATGTGTTATTTCGACTATATCACTCAATATTGCCAGTTAAAAAGTACATACAATTGAATTGTGAATTATGGGGTTTTACGTGCCAAAACCACTTTCTGATTATGAGGCACGCCGTAGTGGAGGACTCCGGAAATTTCGACCACGTAAAGTACATACAATTCAAAGCATCACATGGCTCCAGAACATCGAATCGTTGCGATTGATTATAATATATATATAATATAATATTATATAATATATATGATTGATTGATTGATTGATTGATTGATTGATTGATTGATTGATTGATTGATTGATTGATTGATTGATTGATTGATTGATTGATTGATTTTCTAAACAGAGCTTGCAAACACTGAGTGAACCAATAGTCCTAGGCTAGTTTGGGTCCAAAGAAATAAATTTATATAAAGGCAATTCGGACAGCATAAACAACGCTGCACAAAAGTCAGACATGCATAAATCGAAAGCATATTTAGCGCCAGCAAACAAGGACGGAAGGGAGACGACAACACAATGCGCTAACTTCAACAACTTGATTTTCAGGAAATACACCTATATAACCCATGCACAGTGCCGCCACCTTATCCAAATCTTACCCTTCCAAAAAAGCCGTCTACTTATCTAACAGGTCGATTGAAGGGGCACTAACACACGTGTCTCTATTCCGCCAGATAGCCTGAGCTTCAATGATCTCTAGCACGTCTTTAACTATGTGCTTCGCAAGAACCCGGCAGGATTCATACACCGGCGCACAGCCGCCGGTGTATGAAACCTTTTTAGCAGCCCCTCGACGACCGAAACTTGGTGCAGGTCAGATAGCACAATTCAGGACACGGCAAATCAAGGGACGGAACGTAGAAGGAAGGTAGCGGTAGTGCCCTACCTGCATAGAACGGCACATAAACTTAAGAAAATGGCTAGCCGGGTGGACACAAAAGTGGTCTTTTCCGCACCAGAAAAGCTGGCAAAAATATGTCGATTGACGGACCCGTACCGTAAGCCAGCTGCCGGATGCTCTACGAATCATCGAAAAGTGCCAGTGAGATGCGTACAGACTGTCGTATATGAGCTTCCGCTGTCCTGTGGGAAAAAATACATCGGACAGACAGGGAGATGTCTTAATGACCGATTACGGGAACATTGTCAAACTGTGAAAAATAAGCAATACGGTCATCTGTCAACCCACTGTGAAGAATGCGGCTGTGCGCCGGTGTATGAATCCTGCCGGGTTCTTGCGAAGCACAAAGATGAAGACGTGCGAGAGATCATTGAAGCTCAGGCTATCTGGCGGAATAGAGACACGTGTGTTAGTGCCCCTTCAATCGACCTGTTAGATAAGGAGACGGCTTTTTTGGATGGGTAAGATTTGGATAAGGTGGCGCCACTGTGCATGGGTTATATAGGTGTATTTCCTGAAAATCAATTTGTTGAAGTTAGCGCATTGTGTTGTCGTCTCCCTTCCGTCCTTGTTTGCTGGCGCTAAATATGCTTTCGATTTACCAACACGCCCAACAAATGGCAATGCATAAATCCCTCGTTGTGGTTCTGTGCGTGTACTTTTGTGTATCGAATGCACACTCTTTGTCAAAAGTATACGTACTACGTTGCCTGTGACAGGCAAGCTGAATACAGACTGTTCAAAAGAGTTCCTGCGATTTGGCATAAGTTCTAGTGCCGTGAACGAGCTAAAAGGAACTCTCGTGCTCACCATCAGAGGTCTGTACTGCCACGAGCGCCACAGTAGCCGCACCACACAGCCGAACCAAATTTATCGTGAAGGCGCGAGCATACTTCTTGCCGGAAACTGTGCACCCAGACAAACTGCTAAAAATACAAGGATCCTAACTTTTCCGATTATACCTCCATACACAGTAGTCCATAAACCACTTGTGTCCCTCCAAAATGAACAATGTTCTCGTAGCTCTCTGCGATGTCCCGCGTGATGAAGGTGACGTAATACAAACCGTTCCTTTTTCAGGGAGCAGGCTGGCATATCGCCGTTGCTCGACACGGAAGACATGGTGCTGATGAAGAAGCCCGACTGGAAGTGCGTCTTCACCTACGTGCAGAGCCTGTACCGCAACCTCGTCAACAAGGATTGACCCCTCCGTAGCGCCGACGACATACACCTATCTAGTCTTTTATTGTTGTATTTTCAACGGAAAAGAGAGAAGAAAAAAAGTGAGCTGCGCGTTCACGAGTGTACAGTACCCATCGCACTTCGTGCGTTTCTGTGAGGGGCATCACTCTAGAGATGGGAATTTTTTTTTGTTTCTATAAAGGTGAAAATTTTATACCTGCCTCGATGTTCTTGCTTAAGTCATGGTATAGTACACCCGTATCTAAGAGCAATGACATGGTGGAGCTCGAATAACTGCATTTTGAGTTGTATCTGTGCAATCAATTTATCAGCAGTTGCTCCTGTTTTAGTCGGTTCATACTTAATAGCAAGCAGCACCTGGCCCCGTGCGAGCAAGTCAATCCTGAGCATTATAGATACGTTGTCACACAAGAAACAATAGCGTTGGTTCTCACCATTACATGTAATATAGTTGCGTGTACGCTGCTTTCGAAGTTTAATGTTAAAGGGAAGTTAAATTGACCGATAAGTTCGGCTATATTATACATAATGAATTTCATAAAAGCTAGTGTTACAGCCAGCTAAGCCTTTATAAGCCATAAGAGACGCGAAAAAGAAAGACAGGAGGCGACGCCATCTGGGTCTTGCCGCAACACCACTCGGTGACGTCATTGATTTTGACATCTGTTCTGAGTTTTCCCATTGTATATAAGTATAGAGAGCGTGTACATTGCCCTCGAAAGGATGTAAAAAGCTCTTACTGAGCTATTTCACAAATTTTTTTTGAAACAAGAGCACCGGCTAAATGAGCGAAAATTGAACAACATCCGCTATCTCAAGCTGACGTCATGGCTGTGGCAGTCTGGGGACGACGAGAACTTTGCCCGCTGTCTCCGTGAATAAACGACCCCTTTCCGCCTGCGAAATGCAAGTGGAGCATTGGAATAATAATCTACTAGTCTAAATGGACTTAATACCGAGCTTTAGCGTGTCCGGTATTTCGTTAAACGCAGGCACACTGGACGTTTTGCCAGATGGGCGGAGGCGCAAACGTGAGTGGCCTAAGGTGCCTCGATGTGTTCCGAGGAGGTGCACATTGAGGCCCCTTGTAGTGGTCTGCATGGTGCAGCCACCTGGTGGCGCAGAGCTCAACCACACAAAGACAGATCTATTACTGCTTGGTAACTGCAGTAATAGCTCTGTCTTTGTCTTACTGATCACTACGTAACCAGGTGACTGCACCGCGCAGGTCAGTCACATTTGTGCCTCCGCCCATCCGGCAAAACACCCAGGCCGCCTATGTTTAGCAAAATAACGGACAAGCTAAAACTCTCTAATATTTCTCCGAAGCGTCCTTTTAAACTATGCAATGGAGTGTGATTTGTTAATGTGTGTATGCGAGTTACGTGCTGTATTTTAGGTCGACTTTTCCTTCGGCATGGTTTCTGATTTTGCGAATGTCGACGTAAGCTGTGAAATTAACTATGTGATTGAACTCTTGTTATAGTCCGGTCGTTAAATGTTCAACTGATTGTATTGCGACCGCAATAATTGGGCCGATATCATGAAACAGCTCGACGACGCTTCAAAGAATTACGTTTGGTTCCCTAGTGGGGTACGTATACATTCCTGTGGAGGCAGAATGGCCGATGTGGTGCGTGGCATCAAGTGATATAGGCTTACTA
The DNA here is from genome assembly GCF_050947875.1 of Dermacentor variabilis. Lineage (NCBI taxonomy): Eukaryota > Metazoa > Arthropoda > Arachnida > Ixodida > Ixodidae > Dermacentor > Dermacentor variabilis. Next base: position 66,038,900 of record NC_134570.1, read on the forward strand.
AGGGCTATTGGCTCTCGAACATAGCTCGCTGAATTCGTAGAATAGAATCATTGAAGTGATTAAAAAATATTCGACAAACCATTCTTTCAGCAAAAAGAGCCCTATAGTTATTGTTTTCCTATTGATGGAAAAGAAAAGTGAATGAGCCCCAAATGTCGCGTTTATGCAGTTCCGGACGAAGCAGACTTTAATTTTAATCCCTATGCTTTACTACACGAGCTAAACGCGACCCTGTAAATCTATCTAAAAGATTTTGTGCTTCTCGCAAGTGTTGCGCATACGAAGATTACGGTAATGTGAAATTCCAAAAAATGGCATCGCGCTTCTGACATCTTCGCTTTCTAAAGAGACTTTCCTGCACCCAAAGCAATAGTTGAGTACACTGTAAGTCTCAGCGTAAAACTATTGTCGGCATAAGGTAAGCGGAGTTTTTTAGACGATTACACCTTTAACCAGCTGGCATAGGACCACTCTTGAGGCTGGCGTGTAGTCTCAGTCGGAGAAGACGGTCAGGCACACATCCTCAGCGGTGTAAGCACTCTACCAAAGTGGTAACCGGTAAATTTGTTGCCGATTTGACCATATACTTACAGCAAGTGTACCTATCAACGGTGCACTTGTGTGGAAAAAGAACACTGCGTTAGGATGCAGGTAAACAAAATAACAGTATAAACCTCTCATGGCAGCTTCTCGCAACACTCGCTTTTGTCGTCTTTTCCCCTCACGGCGGTAATAATTCGGAGCACTTGTGCGTTCTGACATGTAGCCACAATTTTGTGAGTCCCTGCTGCCTCAGCCTCATCTCTTGACACTTTGCAGTCACCTGCTAATTCAAACAAACACATCTGAGCGCGCAGTAGGCAGAGAGAGGAAGTAAGCTTCAGGCTTTTTTATAACAACCATATATAATCGTCAAACCATCACAGTTTATATCGCGAACGCAAGCTTAAATCTTTCCAGCCATTGCAATAGACTCGTTGGGAACACGTCCACAGTGAAGTATGAGCGAAGAGATGATGAGTAATGGGGTGTGTAGTTTTCTTTATTTTTTCAATTGCTCATTTTGTGATTGTTTGTTTCCTTTATCATATAGATATACGCTATACCTTTGCGTCGTGCAGGTCTTCTAGTGCTCGCTGATGCATTATCCTCTATACGCCCAAGAAAATATTGATGACCCTCACGCTTTCAGCATTGCGCCCTCATTCGCTGTATTGTAAGCTAAATAAAAAGAAAGCTATGCAAGACAAACCAGGCAGTGTGACTGTTGCTTACTGAGTGCGGTACTAGGGAGGGTCATTGTTGACACGACACCTAAAAAAATAGTAGCAGATTTTAGTGTGTACAAGCACGGTTTAAAAACATTGAAGACCTGGCGATGGTCTATTCGAAGACGTCAAATGGTAGTTAGTACCTGAGCGCTTTAGTGTTGGTGAGCTCTAATGAGCTCTAAATGAAGCGCGCACGCTGAAGCTGTACAGCTTAGTAAATCGTAGTAATGCGTAGTAGAGCGAAAGCTCTACTACGCATTACGACTGGATGCATAGTCTTTGCAAAACCAAGCCAAACAAACCTTTCGCTTGGAATAACTAGGTTTACAAGAGTTAAACCTCAAGCAATTTTTTTATAGCGATAGCTCTACTACTCCAGGTAGAAACTGAGAAAACGCCTGGTTCCGTAAACCTGGCCTTCAAGCTCAGCCAGGGTCAAACTGGGACTTAGCCTGTCTAATGTATTGCGGAATGAGAACGAACGGCGGCTCAAGGTCAGTCTTTCGCGCCGCCACCGCCAGAGGCGCTGGCTTTATCCAAGTGTTTTTTTTTCTTTTTCTTGTTTAACCTAGGTAGGACCTTAGGCAGTATAATAGCAAGAGCTTGGTGGCGCAACCCACCGCCCCGTTACAAATGGGACGCTCATAGCATCCATCCATCCACTGCGCGTTCGCGTCGACGGCGCCGAGCGGCGTCTTGGGTGTTGTCTTGTGGGTGTTGGGTGTTGTCTTGGGTGAGCAGCATCTTGGGTGTTGTCTTGTGGTTCAATTGTAAATGCGGTACTTGCTGCTACTAAAAGGTAAATATCTGCAAACCAATGATCTCGTCCTTTCCCAAAGAAGCAAAACCGAGCTACCGCTCGATAAACTTGGTTTAACCGCGTTCAACTATATACGGGAAGTTTACTTTTTCCGCGCGCAATGCATTGTGGGTCGCCGTAGTTGGCACGACCAAAGCGCGGGTGCAGCAGGAGCCATATCGACGCCAGGCTCATCGGACCGCGTTAACCGCGTCCAGTTACGTTAGCTGAGCCAGTGCGTCGTTGTTACCGCCGTGTTGGGAAGCCAGGCACACGCGTGGCCAATGCGCCGGCAAGCCTTTATAACTCGACTGTAGCGTCGACATTACAAAATTTTTGCACATTAAAAGGTTGAAGGTGTCGTTGACGATCCCTTTCCAGAGTGTCTACTAGAATAGAATAGAATAGCTTTATTTCCATCTACTTGATGGAGGAGGCTGCAAGTAAAACCTGCTCCAGTAGATGCAGCTTGACGAGGCCCGCAGCCCCACCTACAGAATTTTCGGCAACAGCATACATGCAAACACATATGCATCATACATACATACATTATATATATATATATATATATATATATATATATATATATATATATATATATATATATATATATATATATATACTCTCATGAACCCACATACTCGCATATACACATGCACACCCATATCCATAGAGAGCCACTGGTGACTAAATCAAAAATACTTAGGGTAGCCTGTGTGGTTCTCGTGGTGAATACAAATGAAACAAGAAGACGCCGCTGAACACTATATACACACATATATATACACACATATATATACACACACATGCATTCATATACCCGTATATGCATACACACTCGTATGCATACCTACATATATACACACACACATATACAAAAGCATATATGCACACTTTATATACATACTAGCCGAGAGGATGTACACTTGAACAGTAATTTAAAAATCCTGCACATACAAGTCTCTCAGTTGTTGGGTCGTTATTTGGGTGATATCAACGCCTAGATTATTATATTTATTTAGAAGCATTGGCATTGTGTGTGACAGCTTTTCCCTTAAATAATTTGTTCTGGGTGTGACCACCCGCCATATCTCTTTATGACGGGTAACATAAAATTTGTCATTAAGTTCAAGTTTACAAAGTTCTCGTAGGAAGGAGCAGTACAGTTTTACTTCCCGCCTAAATGCAGTTGTTAACTTGTACTGGTATAAATTTAACACAGAAATTATGTTGGCTACCTGGAACAAGTTTATAGTATGGGAGTTGTAGAGGACATTAAAGAGCAGCCGAACAAACTTCTTTTGCAAGACAAGTAGTTTATGCAAATTAACAAAGGTAGTTGTACCCCACACCAATAAGCAATAATAGAGGTACGAATAAAAAAGCGAGTTATAAATGAGAAGTTTAACTTTAAACGGCAATAGTGATTTACATTTCCACGTCATGCCAATGACCCTAGATAACTGGATTGTGACTGCGTCAATGTGTTCGTCCCAAAGCATATTACTCGAAAACGTTACACCGAGAGTTCTCTTACTAGTAACCATTTTTATCGTTTTTCCCCGTACATAATGTTAATATTTGAATTCACTGGCTTATTTTTAGGCCTGAAGAGCTTTCGTTTTGTTTGTGTTTACTAAATTGACATTTCCGAATTCCCTGAGTTTTCCAGGTTTTTCCTGAGTTCCTTTGCGAAATTCCCTGAGTGACAGAAGAACTTTGTTTTATTCAAGACGGGCTGACACCAGTCACCCGATTCTGTCACTCTCTAGTAAGCATCTTAATCATCTTACACATCTTAAGCATCTTAAACAACTTAATCCAGTTTGAATAGTAAAGAGTAGCGTTTATTTTATTCCCAAAGAAAACAGAAGGGAGGGGTTAGTAAAACGCACAGCGAATAAAATATCACGGCCGCTCGATGCAAAGCAAGGTGCGGCTGCAGCTACGTCGCGCCGCGAACAATAGGCGGGCGCGTCTCGGGCGAGTTTACAGTTGCGACCGCTTTTCTTGGTGACGGCGCCACTGCTCGGGGATACTTCCGCGACTTCGCGCCGGGGCTAAGCGGGCGTTGGTTCTCGCATCAGAAAGTATTTGCCTCGTGCGATATGCATTCATCTCGTGCTTTTTTCACGTGCGTGTGTGTGAGCAAGTTTGCCTGTGCTTGCTGTGCTTTGTTAAGGGTCTTCGGTGTGCGTGTGTGCCGTAGCCAGCCTCGTTCATGTGGCGCGATGCCGCGCAACTGTTGTGGGCCACTCTGCGGCACAAATGCCAAGAAGGACCCGACTATGGAATATTACGAGTTCCCCTGCGAATTCGAGCGTCGAGAAGCGTGTCTGAAAAACATATCTCGCCAAGGAGTGTCGGGTCACTCTACAGGTTGATAGCAAATATGGACAATGGAGGCTTGACATGCCCTAAAATGGAAGTTAAGCTTCGCCAGCTGACTTGCATCTTTGTTCAGCTGGTCATGAAGACAGATGAGATTCGAAAAAGCAGCAATATGTGCCACCTGTTGATGTCAGCATTGCTTCCGCATTTCGCACAGTGTCGGTAGTTAATGTGTGGGAGAAATTATCATGCTCACACTGAGGAGCTTTGCAAAATATTCTTGAAGAAGTTGCTGCGGCCCCTCTTAGCCAACTGGGCTGGGAATATTAATTCAACAGTGGATCGATTTTTGACGTTGTCGCATAAACCTCTCTCAAGGAAGGTTCCCCGTTTGTGAATACCAGTGAATATATTCTTCCTTGTTTATGACAATGCAATAAAAGTATCAACCTGCTGGCTGAAGCATTTTTTTTTTTTTGCCCTTTTCTTGGCTGCAGCTGCACTTGTAAACTTCCGACTTCACCTGTACTGAATTGTTTGTTTCTATTAATGACTTAAATGTGGACATCCAAACATGTGGGCAGTTTTTTGTTTTTTTGTTTGTTTGTTTCTTTTTTTTTTTTTTTTTTTACAGGGCCTGGGGTGATTCTGATGCCAAGCAGGATGGGGAGGGGGAGGCGCTCTTGGGCGAGTCATACTTGTCAGGAACACTGGCAAGAGAGAGGAAAAGTTAAACTTCGTGAAAAGGGGCGCACTCCTTAGATAAGCTCCAGCATAACTCAATATGCTTCGTCTTGAGAAACAATCTACTGGTGATTATTTGCAATGATAAGCGTTTTTATTTCATCTAAGTTAGTTCGCATTACTTGGGAAACTCGGTACAAGTTCTCCCTATGTAAAGTTTTTGATTTGCGTACGTGTTCACGAGATGTGAATAAAAGTACTGATAGATTGCTTCAAGCAGAACCTCTCGATGGAAGTGCGTTACCCGGTCGTGCATCGTACGGGCAACCGTCACGGATAGCGTTCAGGCGTATTCTAGAACAGATTTCCACCCCTGTGACAATCTGTTGGCCTTTGTGGTGTAATCATGCAGAACTTCTAATGACGACTTAAAGATATTATCTGCAATTTCCAAATATAAAACGCATTATTTACGCCTTGATTGGAGTGGAGATCCCGCGTGCCGACGCAGCTGTGAAGGCGCTTTCTATCAGCAGCCGCCCCTAGGCGCCCCCAAACAGTGGCGCCGCAGCGGGCGCACGGAGAACTAGGCCCGAGAGGCCGTTCAGGCGCGACGCAGCGGGCCGCACCTTGTGCTTTTGCAACGAGCGACCGTGAAAATATGTTCGAAACAAATGGTAAAACTTATTGCAAATCGAGTCGAACATTCTCAAATACAAATAAAAAGGAGATAGATAAATAGCGAAGCAAATATTTTCGAATATGAGCTATATCTATCAGCTGATAGCAAGCTCATTGGTATGAGGCCCGAACTTTGTCACAAGCGAGATTCTCTCGCAACAGCTGGTAAGTCAACCTCAACTGTCCTGACACACTCTCAGCCCGCGCACAACGCCTCAGTGTTGCATTTCACTGCTTTAAAGAGTTTATTTTGGTTTGGATGAGGGACACCTGCATCTCGGCGTCCACCACCACGTTGTTTTTTGAGCTCAAGCTCCTTCAAAGAAGCAGCGGCACGCTTCCTTCCCGTTAATTACTCAATGCGTAGATCCTTTGTGTTCTTGTCTTCCTTCCGCTGCGCGTTCACCACACGAACCGTTTGAAGCATCCCTTTGGACAGTTGTACAGTCAACGTTCGATTTTTCGGACTCCCAAGGGCCCGCGAAAACGTCCGAAAATCTGGCAGTTCTAAAATATGAATGCATGTCTTTTACTGCCCTTAAAAGCTCAAATCGCCTCAAGCACATGTGAAAAAGCGTTGAAGGCCTGCCAGTACACTTATTAGGCATATCGGTGCTTGTACTGTCAGAAGAGATGGCGGGTGCACACGTGTATAATTAAGGAATATAATTAAGTAATTGGAGAACGCAGGGAGAGGCTTTCGTCCTGCAGTGGAGATGAAATGGACTGATGATGATGATGACCGTGTCCCGTGATAATTGCCCCTTCGCACTCTTGTTATGCTTCACCGGAAATACTTTCGCATATGCTTCACAGCGTAACAATGCTGAATTGAGGCGAAGCTGACTCTAGGGAACCGGCATTATGCAACGCGCCGTGTTTTTCCGAGCTTCGAAGCCACTCGCGAAGACCACAACCGCGCTGTCGGTGCCATTGCTGACAGCGGTGAATTGTTTCAATGAAAAATACGGTGCGAACGTCGAAGTAGCTAGGCCTAGCGTCGCCACGGTGGTGGCTACGGCTGCCAGCGGATTTGCGTGCGAGAGCGCCGGTTCGAGGCCGCGAGGTAATCAATATGGCGGTGGTGGTGGCTTTGATTAATGCCGTTACGGACCTGCGGTCACGGCAGAACGTCCGGCAAGTTCGTAGGCGAAGGGTTCTTGCATCCGAAATTTCAGACGTTCTTGTACACTGACCCGATGGAGTATTGGTGGTGCCGCGAAGCCGTCCGAATTCTCGGGCGTCCGGAAAGTCAGTCGTTGACTGCACACTGGCAACTACTCCAACCGACGACACGGGAGTTAATGATGATTCGTTATGACTCCTCTCTGTTACTCGAGACAGCATTATCGCGACTTTCGTTCCCTTTCAATAAAGTTACAGCTAATTTTCCCTGATAGAAGAACAAATCCCCCGAGTTTTCCATGAGTTTTTCCAGACTACTCAAGATCCCTGAGAATTCCCCGTTTTCCCAGTTGGTAGACACCCTGCAAGTTTCAATATATATGTCCAACCTTGTCGTCTCTGCATCGGCCATTCGGCATAGCGATAACACGTCTTCTGTGTACGGGACGTAAGATTCTGTAGACGTCTGCGCAAGTGACGCGAGCATCTTGCGGCGATCTTGCGACCAACGGGCTTCCCAAACAAGCCCCGTAGTTTTTCTTTGCAGGTGTCCCAGCTTCCAACTCAGCTTCGTGGTTATCGAACCATACTTTCGCAGTGCCTTTCAGGTAGAAAAACTTAAAGGACGCTTAAGCTTCGCCTTTAAGAGTGGAACTCGATGGCAATCAAAGACCCCCGCTTCTCACGCTGCCCTGCAACTGCAGCTTATGCATGAAGGCGAGTTTTCTGGTAGAAGCGCTGCCTCTTGCGTGAGCCGGGATGCGGTAAAGCCCCTTGATACTGAAAGTAGCGCCATTCTGTGAACTTTGCCGCCGCGCCGCCAACTTTCGCACATCCTCCTCGCCCGCCTTTCCACTCGGCGCTTTTCTGACCGATGATTGGCCGCTCCGGCCGGCCCCAGCCGTCGCCTTGGAAGCGCGCGCGAAAGCGTCGCTTTGCTTGTGTTGTTGTTTTTCTTCGGCGCCATGGGCAGGCCGTGTTCCTTTATTCAGCTAATTCGAACTCTGCATTTCGCACCGCGTTATGCCGGGTTGCTGCGCATTTCAGTGCACAAGCCAGCGTGAAAAAATAGCTTCATGCTTTTCACGATTCCTCGAGGGAAGAACGACATCAGCCGCAGAATAAAGTGGATTCACAACATCGGACGCATATCGTCTGGAGAATAACACCATGCAATGTTTCATGTTACTGGGTTCGAGCTTATGCTACTTCTAACCGGCGGTTTATATAGACCGTTTTTTCGTAGGCGCCGCCATATTGTGAACGCAGTGGCGCCGCCTATGAGCAGCGCCATACTGGCTTGGGTGAAAGCGTTCTTTTGCATGGCAGGTATACGCTTGGCGGTAGGTTCTGGCGTTTGTTTTCGCGGTCGTGCGGTCTGTTTAGTATGACGTGCGTCTTCTACGTGGTAAACGGTTCTGTGAGACGTGCTGAAGTGGTTTAAGGCGTCATGGCCGGAATTTCTGCTGGCGTTGAGGTGGACGGAGCACGCAGCGCGATGTGTGCGCGCATATTTGAGCCTACAATCAGCCTTGGAGATGAATTGTGTATTTCTCAATGTTCCAATCACTAATGTGACCTTATTGCAGTATTATCCTCTATTTCTAAGCTGCGGTTTAGGAGCCATGAAAAATACGCGACGATCGTAACAGCGTGGGCATCGTTCTGCTACAATAGGAGTTGTGCTGTTATACTTTGACAAGCGTTCAAAATGTTCGATGCAGGTTACATTGCGTGACTACTTGGTTGGATGGGTGAGGTTTCCACCCATGAATAAAATAGTTTTGGCTAGTAATAGCAGCATACCTTAGAGTGTGAATTAAGCTTGTCCAGCAAAGCGACCGTTGACGAACTGCGCGAGCATCCTAAGCAGTAGTAGGTGCTGTGTTACAGATATATTTGTTCTATATAGCGCATGGTCCAAGCATGCGGCATCAGCGGTTATATATTTATAAACGTTGTGCGGCGTTAGCCCGTTTAACTTGCTTTTTAGAGAAATAAGATGATAACCGAATTTTTTTTTCGGTTGTGTTCGTTCAGTCCTCTACGACGTAATGACACGTATTACGGAAATTTTGCGCTCAAAAATAGCCATCGCATTCTTTTTATGCGAACCCTCTCATTTACTATGCCTGTATATAGGCCAAAAAGGCAATGCCGAAGCACACAGCTTATGTATGTATCGTGCTGGCTCACCAACCGCAGTGATCGCTGTGTTGAGCAGCGCCATGGGCCTCATGCAGCAAGGCTAGCGTAGACATATGGTAATTTCAAGCACACTAGACTTGAAATGCGTGAGAACGATGCCAGTGTATCACAAATATTTGATAGCGCCTGCCGCTCAGATGTTTCGTGGTTGCCTTAGGTTGGCCGTGCACGAGCATGCGCTGGTATGTTTTATATTTTACTCCCTACGCTAATCGATCAGACAGTCAGTTGATTTACCATTTAATGCTGGTAATACAGAGAAGCCGGTTTTCTTTGTAGAATTATAATCAATATTAGCAAAATAGTAAACAACTCATACACGCACCGCGACTGATAATGCGCGTACACCGTGGCTGATTATGCACGTCACATTTTTGCGCCCCCAAGACATATTTCCGCCTACAGTAGTTGCTGATGCACCGAAAGGCTTCCCTGACGACCTTATATGAACGAACATGGCGTAAATTTCCCAAAGTAAGATCTAAAACATCTCGAAATCGTTCCGCAGCACGCGACAGCAATATACTTTCTAGCAGCGCCGTGCCGGATCGCCCAAGCCAGAGAGGAGGAAAGGCTGTCCGCGCGCCCTATCCTCCTCGCCCGATGAAACGGTCTATAAATATTTTTATTTTCCGAAGTGTGTGCCATCCTGGATGTTTTGTGTGTTTTCCGTGTAACGTTTCAGGAGTCAGCTGCAATAAAAATTGCATCTGGCCAGATATGTGCTGGTGTGTCACAGTGGCTGTGTATTCTATGCTCCAGACCTGTACTCTGCGTCTGAAATTTGTGTTGGGGTGGCACGATGTTTTCAGTAAGTAGCTGAAAAAACTGGCAAAACCCTGCATGCCGCCCTCTCAGATCTATGGTAATGGCTGCGGCTGGTAGCTTTTCCAGCTCTTACGAAACAGCTTTATTGGCAAATTGCAAAAGGAATGACATCTGGGAGAGTCATTAATGCCACAGATGGGAAGAATAATGTGCAAAGGAGGACCAAAACTTCGCGCAAATAAGCTTTGAGCATCTTCTTGCCTGCTATGGATCTTTAGAGCGATGAAGGCCTTTGTGTGACCGCCGCGACTGTGAAAGTCTACCGCGATTCCGAGGTCTAGCGTCACGTGAGGAGCGAGTCAGCAGAGATGCCTTTTAAGGCTGACTTTCATTCGCCATAGGTGAAATCTTTACAATTTATATTTAGTTATGCTATCAAAATAACGTCAGATTCTTAAGTTCTGTGTTTCTAAAATAGTACGAATTGTTTCCTTGAAACCGACCCAGTCACAGAAGGGCTAAATCCTTTCTTATCGTCCTTTACAGCGCTGAATATTGCATCACCACGGGCGTCTGAGGCACTAATTGAATGCATTCGATGGGCTACACTGAATAAGTCACAGAGACAGCATCCCCTTCCCATCTCTTAATCTAGTCGTCCGTTGCCGTCAGCAATCATTCATAAATTTCAAGCCAACCGTTGGCTACGCTCACTTCTACAGTAGTCAATAAAAATATATATCTCTTGAGAGCACGAAAAACTAGAAAAAAATTGTTCTCTTTCAAGCAGGAATGAAATTTCTATAGCCCAGGTATTAAATGCGCGGCATATGCATTACACCGAGGCCCCAAGCCTTTTAGGACTGAACTTCTCCCACCCTGTCCCCCCCCCAAAAAAAATATCCATAATCACGTTATAGCAAATTTCGCATCATTTTTGCGGCCACTGTCCTGCTTCTGAAGCTTCACGCACGCAATGACGTCCAACTAAATTACCGCAATCTCTGCCTGGCTCGACTGCAAAAATATAGTGTCATAAAAAGTACTTCCGCGAAAATGCAGCACTAGTTGAAATTGCATTTAACGGAGCGTCACTGTGTCGAAAAATATTAAAGAATGTACAAATTTAAATTAAATACTGCGCTAATTAAAGCTCTGCCCTGTTGAAGTGACCAGTATAAAGATATCAAAGCCAATGTGGGCTATATACAATACGCTGCGATTGTTAATTCATGCCGCAAACGCGCACGTTTAGCGCTTTCATTGCTCAAACGAGAAGGTGATAAATGTGGGTCATGGTAGAGTCAAGCACATTGCATCCCTGTCTAGTGCTTTCGTTTAATAATAGAGCGAGAAAAAAATCCCGAAGTTAGGTGCGATCACGGGTGCCAGCTGATGCATCGGGCCGCCGAGCGCGCGATGGCCTGCGAAGCGTGCCGTGCGCAGCGCGCACAGCCGGCGGGCGAGGAGAATCGAGGAGGAAAGCGCGGGAGTGGAGGAGAGTGTCGCTACTTTCAAATTATTAAGGGGCTTTAGGATGCGGTGGAGGCGAGCGCCATCTGGAGATATTGCAAAGAACCGGGCGCGCCGCTTTATGGCATTTGAGATTTGCGCGCGAAAATGTGGGAGGCCATGACCACTACATGAATGGTAGAAACGCTGGAAAATGATTTTCTGTTTTGTTTTCTCTTAACAGAATTGTTTTCTCGTATACATTCCAACTTACAATCCGACGCTATCATCTCTGCATGTTGTGTGTAAATCATACTTTACGATTTTTCTACGTATTCTACCTTGAGAAATTAAATTAGTTCAGTAATTTCCTTACGTCACATGTAGGGCCTGCGTGATCGGGTATGCGCGGTTCAAAATTTTTTTTCGGCACGGCAACGTCCAACCCCGTAACCGCGATGCTGGATTTTCTGCGATACGGGGGCCCTCAGCACTATCGCGTTAAAGGGTAGGGTGGTAGGGTCCCACCGGTTGTTGGCATTCACGCGTTCGTACTACGCCAGCCAGTCTTCAAGGTCCGCTTTGCCGGAACCGCAGGGCGTGCCAGAATCCCGGGGTTGCACAAGCACGACCGTAGAAGTGGCAGGCGCTGATGTAGGCGACGTGTCTTCCGCCATTGCGGACAGACGTCCGAAACGACTTCCGCTGCGGAGTTCCGTTGCGAGGCGTGACGTACAGCACACCTCCACCAAAGTTTGACGGATGCGAGATGTACGCGAAGGATACATGTTTACAGAGTATTTACAAGGAAACCTAGGGCAAGAGAAGATGACTGATCTGGCCCAAGTGCAAGGATTTTCATCGCCATCTTCGTAACTCTGCCAAGCCTCACACGTTCATCCGTGTACGGATCGCTCGGTAACAATATAGAAAAGTAGTCCACAGCGTAGCATCGTTAATTTTCAAATGATACTTTGAAGACGACGATTATGAAGTTCCAATATCAGCAGACGCACGCGTCATAAGCGACCTTCCCCTCTCAGTTATCAAAGTAACGTTTCTGTACCTCTTATCTTTAGCCTATAGTTCTGATTTCGTGCACGCTGTGGTGCGCTCGCGTGCGCTCAACACACCTCGAGCTAGATATCGCCAAAGTCAATGAAGTCTGTCATTAATGCTATAAGGTAACGCGCGACCGATGGTGGCATCGAGCCTGTCCCTTTCAGCACAGCAGCCAAATGCTCTGTTGGCGTACGATCGCATGCATGCTTCTCTGGTGCCGAAGTAACAGTTGAAAAGCCTGGAGTGTGCGCCCCGTGCCAGTTTCTCGCATTTTTCCATCGTGACAGCTTGCTCTTTGAGACGCTATGTTAGAACGCTCTGCCTACGAAGTTGGCCCGTATTTTTCGTCCGACGAATGCCTACAAAGAAGCGAAATCAGTAAAAGAAACAAATAAGCGCTTTATATATACGACCCAACGCAAAAATTAAAACGTCATGATTGGACGGTGGTTGCCGGTAGCGGTTGGCTGACATTTATTTTATTCTGTATAGCTTATTGGGAACTCCGGCATCGGAGGCAGCAGTCGAAGAAGTTGAGGACAAATTTAGTGACTCGTTAGCGCGAGCGGTGGTTCGAGGCTCAGCTGGGCGCTCTTGGGCGTGGCCGGCCAGGACTGGGGCCCGTTGGCGTGGACTGACGAACCGCGCCGTTCCCACAAGCGACACGCGGTACATGTATTTTCAAGCGTACGTTAAATAAAATATTGTCACGGTGCTACGAGAGCGACAAAGAAGACGATCAAGAAAACAAGAAGGAGACGACGTAGTGGTGGCTAGCCCAACGTCCCGCCATACTGCTTGTACCGGCCATGTCTTCTTAATAGTAAACCATTTAACCATTTAACCAGTAAACCATTTAACATTATATCCCTGCTAGTTTCATTTTTGGTGGAGGCGGCAGCAGTGCGCAAGACTCTGTACATGTGTGATTTGTCGGCCACTGGCCGTGCGGATCAACTTTAATGTGTGTTTGTGAGCGCACTGACAGTACACAGCGCGAAATAACCCACTGACGTGGCTCGTTGCCTCGTGCGCTCCGCCCTGCAGTCTCGCATTATATATCAAGCGCAGTTCCTACCTCTGACTTCTCAACAGTGGGACAAATTTGAGGTTACAGCAGAAGTGCCATGACGGCAATTTCCGCCCTCCCTCGTCTAACACATACACCAACACAAGAGCACGCACAGCATAATGCCATTTATGAGCTTGTTGAGCAGCAACAGTGAGCAAGAAAGCTTAAGCGCCCCTGAACCATTTTTTATCAAAATCGACAAATGCATTTGAAGGTGAAACAGACTATTCCAGAAAAACTTTGCCGCAAAAAGTACTTCAATGCGTTCAGCAGAAGCAGAGTTATTGGCAATTAAACATACCTCGCGTGGCGCTCCCGCTTCTTCAATGTCTTGCACTGCGAAGGCAATAGCGGAGCGGGGCGTGCCCACAGAGCTCTGCTTACTGAATGTCAACGTGACGCGCAGTTCAAATTTTATTTTGGATGTTCACGCAGAAGCACCTACTTCCGATCTCGGGGCCTACGACGCGTGTTGCGGCTCGGAGTAGTGTTTAGGCCAGGAATCTTCCAGGCACAGGGATGAGTACGTCCAGGAGTAGGAGTGAGAGAACAGGTTTTGTTTAACATTATTTACACTGGCTCCAGATAGGGAAACCCACTCCATGTAGGAGCACTTTAAGAGGTCTCGGCTCACGTGTCCGAGCACACATCGGAAGACGTCAGGACACACCACTGCACCAAGGAACCAAGCACTTAAGGAATGTCCCTTTTAAACAGTTCATTTTCCTAGGATGACCAGACTAGGGAATCTGATGAATGGGCCTTCACCAATCACAATCGTCGAATCGTTCCCAAAATCCCACTCATGGCGTCGCACCATGTTGCGCGATCACCCACGTGTACGAGGCAACCACGTGGCAATTTGGAAAACCGGTCAACGCAGTTCCCACAGAAATCCCCGACGTTGGCCTCGTGCATTAATTAGTGGGCTCTCCGCGACGGTCAGGTTGTCAGGGTCAGGAGAGTGAGAGTGACCTTCGCGGTAGTTCCCGGATCTACGGAGGGCGGCGGCTATTGTCGCCTCGAAGTGAGCTCCTTTGTTTTCTCCTAACAGTCTATGTCGGAGCCCATCGCCGTCTGGGCAGGTGCTCATAAAGGGGCTGCCTTGTGGGAAACACCTAAGGACTGTCCGTTTTTGAGACGTAACACGTGCTAAACGTGGTTGTCCTCCGCAAGCTGCAGCGCCCTCAGCCGGCGGACTCGCCGCGGCACCTCACGGCGAGTCTGCTACGCTACGTAGCAGACCGCGAGAGCATGCAACTGTAGTGCATGCGCATCAACATCACCCACGTCTACACTGACAACATCGGCGAAGATAAGCAAAAAGGTTGCATATTTGTGAGCAGACACACAAAATTCACAATTCTACACGTGTGAAAATTAGTCCACTGGGTGCAGGCACATGGTCATGACCACAACAATGACTTTACAGATCACATTCCTCCCTCTTTCTCAACACCCTTAACTCCTCCTCTTTCGCATTTCTCTGACCCCCGCTATGTTTTCATAGCCCGAAAATGCATTCTCCAGCATGTCACGCATGCCCTCATCAACCAGCATGTCCGCTGCCTTCCCCGCAACCTTTCTCAGGTGGAGGAAGCCTCTGTCTAGAGATTTCAAGTTGAGGAGGCCATGACGCCAGCCATCAGGGGTCTTCTGCTTGTGGTCAGCCATACGAAGACATTGTCCAGTGTCTGAAGTGATCCTTTGCTGCGTCTGCAGTGGGTACCTCCCATCTACTTTGAGCACTCCCTAGGTCAAAGACAATTCGCAAAAGTGTACTTCAAGGTTTAAAATTGAACAGTGATCAAGATGAAGACTATGAATGAAGGATTATGGACAACACATTCTATAAGTTTGATGCAGTATATCTGTAAAGCGAGCTTACATGCTGATATTTAGCTTCATACCGACTTTAGCATGCGTGGCAACACGAGAGAATAAAAAAACAAGTCTTTCGTTGCGTGCGAGGAGCACTGCTATGGCCAGGCGACGGGGCCATTTAGACTTTGCATTGTGATTGATACACAGAACACCATTCCGGAATGCAAGTGACGTGGCATTTATTTGTAAAAAATACTCTAGACTTTTGTGCATCTGACACATCCATTTCCGTGACCATGCCGATAGCGGCTCACTGTGCCTAGGGTGGTTGCCATATGGGTGGCATGTATGGTGCATTACGCAGTGCAGGAAAAGAATTGCTTGTCTATGTATAATTGCAAGTGCCTCAACATGATAAATATTTGGCCCTTGAGAGTAAAATAACACACAGAACTGTAAATAATAGCCAAACCTAGACGCGGTGGTAACGCTAAGGCGGATCTGGAGGCTCCAGTTACGCCTCCTACCCCCATACCTTCTTCCGAGACATGCCGGCCTCGCAGCACTCACAGCATTGAGTGTGCAGCAAGACCCCCCCCACCCCACCCCACCATAACCCCTTTTCCATTCTCTGTAAGCATTAATGAGCCCTATGTTAAGTCTATGTGTATGCAGATCTGTGGAAAAAGGAAAGGAGGGTTTCAGCAGCACTATGGAGAAGCTTGTGGGTTATCCTTAAGGCCAGAGAGTTTGAGAATTTCTGACATGTGTAACTATACACCGTTCCATCTAATAAAGGTCCATAGATGAGCAGAAATCCAGAGTGAATATGAAGTGACATATCAGGGCTCCAATGTGTCACTCATTGTGAATAGAGCCTGCACCTGGCAAAACTGGTATAAGCATAGGACAGAATTGTTAATGCCTTTTTTGCTTCCAAATTATTGTACAGGAAAGAATCACTCATGGCAGAATTAGTTCAAAACAAATAAGTAGGTTAATTCAAGAGTGCATTCTCATTGCTTATGTTCTAAGCATCTCAGAAATGTAGCTTAGCTCCAACTAAACAAGGCATCCATATATTGATTCTGCTTAACCACACGGAACTTTGCAACAGTTCAGGACATTAACAACTCAGACAGACATTATGCAATTAGCTTTTCTTGTGCACATGTAAACGTCTTTTCATGTAAAAGGATGTTCATTTAGGCAGCAGTCTATTTGGAGAACAACATTCACAATTTATCCTAAATAAGTAATTTACCATCCACTGGAGTCTCTTGTACGCGTAGTGAATAAACAAGTACTTGCAACTTTACTGACTTATTACTTACTTGGTCATGGAAAAGACGGGGAATGCGGGAGATAGAAATTCAAGACGATGAGCAAAACGTGAACTTGGTCATGGCCACTCAAATACATGCTGTAAACTGATTACCAAAAATATATCTGCAACCTTTAGCACAGCTGACCTCAGCTATGTCTAAACATAATTATTGTTGCTAATTCATAATATATTTATTTCCACAGTGTATACTTAAATAACTTGACTGTGGTATCGTGGTGATGACAGTGTCATATGTCACATAATACCAGTGTTCTCAAATTGTTCTGTTGCATTTTGAAAACACAATGAAACTTGTCAGATTATGCTGGAACATTCTATGAATTACCTTGGCAGCACAACATGTTCGAGCATATGGTAACGCTTGTGTAACAGAATGCCATGCAGTGTGCTGCACACATGTACAAATTTCCAGTTCAGATTTTAATACATCAACACCTACATGGGTCGAATGTATGGACAGACAGGTGTCCGTCGAGTTCATAAGTTACAAAGAAGCTTTGAAAGAACCTGCAATGAAATAGTCACTTACGCTTGTGTTAGTGCAGGTGCCTCTTCATGTGGCTGTAACATTAAGTCTGAAGCCACAAGTGGTGCCAAAATGGCTGATTGGATTTGGAGGCAATCTTTAGGTGTGGAACTTGGCAAAAAGCAGAAAGTCTCACATGTTTATTACATGTAGGTACATTGTTGCCCAGTACAGATCAAAACTAAAAATGTGAAAAAGTAATTTTTCAGATTTAACTGAATCTAATAGGGCCAGAAGCAAATCAAGTCAGATGCATAATACATTTCGAATTGTTTTAGAAAAATAAACAGCTACAACCAAAACAATAAAAGAATGTGTACATCCTAGTGTTCATTACATTGGCAAGTTTCTGTCATGTCACAGATTATGAAGCTTTGTTTACTAAAAGTACACAGTGAAAATATGAAACAAACGAGGAGTTTGCTCGTATACGAAGAGTTCTTCGGAGAGCACAAATGATCATTGTATAGCCAGCAAAGTTTATATCCCTCAAGCAATGTATACAGCCTCCGCCTCGTCTACTACACAAGTTCTCACATGTTATGCCTATACATACTACGTACACAGGGCCAAAATTTATCGTACTTCTGCTTCCATTTGATGTCTATTTCTAAATCGCAAGCTAAGTAGTCGGGGCGTATATTCAGCTATCGGATATATGTTTATCTGGAGTATCTTAATGCTTAAATTCGGCCTGGATATCGCAAGAAATTAATTTTTTGCCAACTTTTGACATAGCGTTCTGAAAAAATGTCTTAATAATTTTAAATTATCTTAAGCATACACTATAGCAACAAATGAAAAGGGAGATAAATTATTGTAACTGAAAAATAATGCAGTTCATGCAATAAATTTCTCAAAACAAAACTTTTAGTGCTTTATTACTTAGCGAAATAAACACAGAAAATACTAAGATGCATTCAATTATGGATGCCATTACAATGTTCTAAAACGAACTTTCTTATTTCACCTAGTTTCAGACCAGAATAAAAAAAATTTACCCCCAACCAACCGATCCCGACCGACATACGTAGCTGGATCTACATAGACCCTATCCCTAGAAATATGCACCCTGAATACAACAGGGCCCGGCGCCAAGCTCGGGCCGGAGCTATCATAAAAGCCCTTGCCCACGTACCTGGCGTCACATTTGTTGATGCAGCCCAATACTCCCATGGCACACGATTTGTGGCCGTCGCCACACGCGATGGAGCCCTACGCCACGCCTGCAGCGTCTCTACCCCCACTTCCGTGACGGCTGAAGAAGTGGCCATCGCCCTGGCCACTTTAGATCCCACCTGTCACACCATAGTGTGTGACTCTCGCTCAGCCGTTACTAACTTCAGCAAAGGCCGTATTTCTCCCCAAGCTCTTCGCATCCTCTGCCAGGCACCACACTCTAAAGACAGCATAATCTCCCTAACATGGATCCCAGCCCATGCGGGCCCTGTCCACCCACACCTCCCCAATCTCAACGAGGTCACCCACTCCATTGCGCGAGGTCTAGTCAACCGCGCCGGAGTCACTGGAGATGAGTTGGACACCAGGGAAAGTCTGACAACTTATAACGATCTCGTTAAGGCATTTCACCTCAGTCGCCGAATCTTCTTCCCCCCGCCTCACCCAAAGTTCAGCCGGGCGCAGGCTACCACCCTGCGTCTACTACAAACAAACACGTACCCTTCACCCGCCCGCCTCCACCTTATATTTCCGGACGTCTACACTACCCCCAACTGCCGGTGCTGTGGAATTCACCCGGCTACGCTTCCGCATATGCTATGGGAGTGCCCAGCACAGTACACCCAGACTAACACCACGACTCTCTCGTCGAGGTTGCATGAGGCTCTGCGGAGCTCCGCCCTCGACGACCAAACCTGGGCGACCCAGCACGCCCGCGATGCGGCGGCGAGGCAAGCCCTCGACGTCCCTTCGTGGGAGGCTTAGGCCCGGCCATCACAAAGTGCTGGTTCTAGAATAAAAGTTTATTCCTCCTCCTCCTCCCAACCAACGTTTGCCTTTTTACAGAAATTTCCAAGAGTGCTCACATGATCAAACATTTTTTTGCAAGAAAGTCAATGATGGCCACGTTTTGGATCTGGGATGTTTTGCTTGGAATCACCCTATAACAAGTGCCCTCTGTGCTAATGATGAACTTCCAACTGCCATTGCAACTTTTCTTCCAGCCCCAATACAATAAAATGCTATTATCACTACGGTACATTGCACACTGTCATGAGAGTGCTAAAATACCAAGAACAGACAACGAATGCACATTAAACACAAGCATTTATTTGGTACTCTGATAAAACAGACACTGGAAAGCAAACTCATTAAAGAATCAATTGCTCTAAACAAATACCTATCTGTGAAAAAAAAGGTGCAAATAGAATAAGATCAAGAGTCTCCACGATGAACCATATATATCAGGACCTAGAGGCAACACCATACATAAATGGGCCTAACAGAAAAAGTATCAAAAAACAATGCTTGAAAAATTTGAACTATAAATTTAAAGAAGTATAATTTAGAGTGAGAGTAATTGCATCAATAAGAGTAATTTTTGAGGTCGAATAAGACAGTGTAACAAAGGAATAGAATCAAATGAAATATTGGAACACTTTTACGCAATGAACCGTCAACAATTTAGCGAAATTTTAATATAACAAAGCAAACTGCTAATTCTACGGGCTTCATTTTATATGAAGGTCTAACTGTATCATAAGTTTTTTCTGAGCAATAACTTGGCTTTGTGTGGTTCAAGCTTCATAATTTCTTTTGCTCTTTATTTTATGACATGCTGAGAACAGATTTAGAGCAAATATGGTGACTCAGAAAAGAGTGTTTCAGGGCCCCTAGAAGAGCCCTTGCACTACCTGATGCAGCAGAACAACACACTACACACCTGGAGATTCAAAATTCAGACTAGTTCCAGAAGGTTATTGACCTACTCTACAGTATCATAGTGCTGTGTTTTCTTATGTCTGCACAAGCAATCAGCCTGCACAAAAGACTTGCAGCAGATGGTGCAATGACTTGCCCAGTTACCTCTATGAATGTGAAGCTGTTTCTTCATGTTACAAGTGAACCTTGCAATAACGAGATCAGCGGGCAACGCTAAAAAATTCGCTTTTGCGAGAATTTCATTGTTGCGAAATGTGACAGCACAGATAGGTAATGCGTCCAAGAACAAAAATTTACTGTCGAAATATCGTTAGCCTACACTGGCAAGCTTGCTCGAGGATATAGGACCGTATTGCCGACAGTACAAAGTGCATGCGTTGATCAGCAGAGGCAGCACTGTCATAGAGCAGTGTTCTCGGCCAATTGCTTTGCGAGATATGATCACTTTTGTGAGATTTCACGGAAGTTGACACCGGATGCAGAGCAAGTCTTCCACGCATGCAGCAGCATTTATCCAGCCCACACTGTCACCCATAGGCAACGACGTTTTCGGTGCCGAGCATGAAAGTGATTGTATTTCTTATACCCGACGGAAGTCGATCGACATTATGGCCCCATAGGGCAAACTTACGTCTGGCGCCGAATCCCCAAGCAATGCCTGTCCAGTGGCACCAAAACTAGCATTCTTGAAGCAAGGAATGCGTACTCCCAGACTATCGCTCAATCACGACCCAATGGGTGGCACTCCACGCTGCGGCTGCCATCTCAAGTGCCACAAACAATTTCATGTCAGTGGGACGTGGATTTGCTCGTTTTTGGTGCAATTTTCTGGCTAAGCAGCGCACTAGGTGTGCAAAAGCCGTCGTCACATATGGGTATCAACATGTGTGCTGCTTCAAATGGGCATCAATGAACAACATGGCAGCGATGACGTGTTTCCGGCACGATCACGTCTGGCACTTGGTTGTTTTTGTAAACAAAAATGGCGGCACCCACACAAGCGTAATTTGGTGGTATTTTGCGCAATTTTGGAGCAACGAAATAGCATTTCAGCACATTTTGGGGCCTGCTAGCCTTGCACGAGTAGGTAATATGCGGGGTTGCGTTCCAGCAAATTTCGTTGATGCGGGACTGTAGTACAGCAACATTTCACTGCCGAGAGGTATGAAATGCACTGAATCCTATGGGCGTTCGCCAGGGATACGAAAATATTTCGCTGCCATGAAAATTTCGTAGCCAAAGGATTTCCTTATTGTGGGTTTCGACTGTACACTTAATGAGAAACTTGACCTACTCTACAGTATCACCGTGTTGTGTTCTCTTATGTCTGCTCAAGTGATCAGACCGCGCATAGGACTTGGAGCAGACGGCGCAACGGTGTGGTCGGTCACCTGTATGAATTTTCATGTGTTGATTCATGGCACTCTTCTGCGAGAACCTCCGAGTGCATGAATGGCACTGATATGGCTTCTCGCCTGTATGGGTGCGAAGGTGTACTACCATCAAGGACTTACTCGAGAAGCTCTTAGGGCATGAAGGACATTGAAATGGCTTCTCGCCTGTGTGGGTGCGCAGGTGGTCCTGAAGCTTGGACTTTCGTACGAATCTCTGAAGGCATGAAGGGCACTGATATGGCTTCTCGCCTGTATGGGTGCGCAGGTGTAGTGCCATCAAGGACTTACTCGAGAAGCTCTTAGGGCATGAAGGGCAGTGAAATGGCTTCTCGCCTGTGTGGGTGCGCAGGTGGTCCTGAAGCTTGGACTTTCGTGAGAATCTCTGAAGACATGAAGGGCACTGATATGGCTTCTCACCTGTATGGGTGCGCAGGTGTAGCTTCACAGCGGACTTGTGTGAGAAGCTCTGAGGGCATGAAGGGCACTGAAATGGCTTCTCCCCTGTGTGGGTGCGCAGGTGTTCCTCAAGCTTCAACTTACTCAAGAAGCCTTGAGGGCATAAAGGGCACTGAAATGGCTTCTCACCTGTGTGGGTGTGAAGGTGGTCTTTCAGGTAAGTCTTACGTGAAAAGCACTTAGAGCACACATGGCATACAAATGGACGCTCGCCAGTATGGATGAACAGGTGCCTGTTTAGGGTGCTCCTTCTTGAGAAGGTCTGAAGGCACAAATGGCATTTAAACAGGCTCTCGCCAGTATGGACCCTGGCGTGTTCTTTCAGGCAGGACAGTTTATCAGCCTTATAATCACAAAGATGGCATTGATGGAGGCATCGCTGCTGTGAGTTGTCACTGCTGGCACTTGATGGAGAAATAGAAGGCCTGGATACTGCACAAATAAGACAAAAGTATAATTTATTATGAAATGCAAAAAAAGAACACAGCGCTTAAAGTAAATAAGCTTTCTTTTCTTTTCTTTTTTTTTATTTGGGAGCTGTTGAGGGTGTTTGTAGGCATGATAGAACAAAGGTCACCTAGTCTTTTTTGATTTACTAAATATTTCTGTACTTGAATGTTTTATGACCTTGTTTATGAAGTACACCCGTATATTCACCGAAGATTCATTTTTCAAATAGGTAAAATATCACAAAGCAAGAGAATGTGGAGTGCAAACATATTCACAGATTTCAACCACCCCTATAAAACCGTGTCAAAAAGCTTTAACCCAGTTTGCTCTCTGATCCTCAAGGAGTGCTCGAGGTTTGGTGGCCATATTTGGCACTTGCAAAACTTATGATTCGCAGGCATGACAAACTTATCTCGTATGAGACTTCAGCAATGGGTTTATTCTTGTTGATCACATCCGAACTTCGGCAACATTTTCATAGCTTGAGACAGTGAAGAAGTAGCAAGGACATACCGCATTTTTCCCCGTATAACTTCTTAACACATAACCATAACACATAATCCTAAACTGGCTGGACCAGTGGTGGTCCAGCCAGTTTAGGATTTGCAACAGGAGAAATGTCATTCTGGAGCAGTGTAGGAGCAGCCGCACCAGCATTTTGGAGCAGTTTCGGAGAAGAAAAATTTGTCTTTCTTGGAACACTTGGAGTAGTGCAGCAGTAATCTGTAGCCATTTGGCAAAGCTTGTTATTACTGTGCAATCAGTAAATGCTGCTCAACAGTGAAGCAAGACACAAAGACAACAGTGCCCAACTTAGCTTGCGTTCCCATCGTTGATATGACATGCATGGTATGTTGCAAACATTTTCATTTGGGTAGGCAAGGAACTTAGTTTTGTAAATAATTAAACAAAATTTGTAGGCTAACGAGAACAAAAATGTGCACCTGGGCACAAGAGAGACATAAAATTACAAATGAGCTAGAAACATTTGCACTGTCAGGCAAAAGAGAAAAAGTGATGACAAATGTCTGATGTGCATGCCAAATAACAGATGGACTTTGATAAGCATTACCGCACTAGACAGAATATGTACTACACCAATAACAATGCTAGAAGCTGGACGAGACTATGCGTCTATGAACGGCATCAAGATGAGATGCTTCAATATGGTGTGTCGCAAAGATGGTGATGGCAGTGGAGAACAATGTTCGTACCATCCCATACAGTCGCTTTCATTGTGAAGTGGTTGGTCGGCTTTCAGTATGTCGTGTGGCCTGTGCGAATAGATACAAGTCTATTCACCGTAAGACCGTAATTTCTGTCGCCGATACCCGACCTACCTTTTGAAACACTATCTTTTACACCTGAAACAGCTCTGAAGGCCTGCCAGTACAATTATTAGGCATATTGGTGCTTGTAATGTGACAGGAGAGGCAGGTGCACGCATGTATAATTAAGGAATACATACTGTGTCCACTGACAATTGCCTCTTCCCATTCTTGGTATGCTTCACCGCAACACTTCAGGTATACTTCATCGCATCACTGCTGTATTGAGGCGAAGCTAACTTTTGGGAACTGGCTTATGCAACGCGTCATGCCTTTCAAGCTTGTAAGCCACTGGCGAGGATTACAAAGGCGAGGTAGGCGCCAACGCTAACAGCGGTAAATTGTTTTAATGAAAAGCACCCAACAGCAAGAAGCTTGGTAGCAAACATCGAAGTAGCTAGGCCTAGCATTGCCGCAGTGGTTGCTACCGCTACCAGCAGATCTGCATGCGAGAGCGCCTGGTCGAGGAGGCAAGATGATCAAAATGGCTGCAGTGGTGGCTTCGCTCAATGCTGTTTCGGACTTGCTGTAATGGCAAAAAGTCTGGAAAATCGGATGGCGAAGGGCTTTTGCGCCCCAAATTTCAGACGCCCTTACACACTGATTCCATGGGGTACCGTAGCAGTGCCGCAAAAGCGTTCAAATTATCGGACGTGCGAAAAACCGATCGTTGACTGCAGTAGCATAACCCTACTTAACACATTGCATTGCCATGAAATAGCAAGAATACCGCACTTTTTCGCAGTTGGCATAAATGGCACATGAGTGGATGCAGCCAGGAGCATGCAGGCAAGTCAAATTGTAGCATGATGGCACAAGTGGCGCAGCTGGACCACCACTGCTTACCCTGTATGTGCGAGTGAAAGCTTGTGAGGTGCTGCCAACAATTGCAGCTCAACCTTGCACACGAGGGAGGAAGGCAGAGGGGAGGCGTTCTGTCTTTTGCCGCACAAAAGGAATGAGGGGGGGAGATGTTGGAAGGCGAGGGAGGGGGCATCTACTCCGGCGGCTGCTGCTTACGACATTGCCGCGCGGCCGCTGTATCTTACAACCGCTCTGCGATGTGGACAAAGTGCCTGCCTGCGCGAATCTCATCCTCAAAGTGATCTGTGATGTCGACAAGGTATGCAAAGTGCCGGTAGGTTTGTATGCACTGTACTTTCGACGTTTAGTTTGCGTTGCGGCAAGAAACATCATGAAGGTTAATTCGCTTGCTGCTGCTGCCACACTTAACCACTCCAGTGTTTCGAGAGTGAGTTTCCGCGGTCATCAAGTGAGATGTGTGTTCATCTGTTACCTGTGCATTCGTGACACTTTGCTTGTTAATTAGGTTAGTAAGCGTATATGCTTGCAAGTTTATACAGCTGATAAAACTAATATGCCTACTTTTTATAGCTGTGAACTATTTTACTATCGCAATCGATGCTTCGCTTTCGGGCGAAATTGTGACTTCTTTAAAAAAATTTTTATGTGTGTTATATGCAAGAAAATATGATAGCTTCTTTTTTTAAGAGACATCTCAGCATTGTTCAACCGAGAAAACTACTTGCTGACTTTGGCTTTAATCAGTGTCCTTATAGGCTTAACTAAGTATGACAACACCTTCAGTTGCAGTTTTGCTTAATGTGAAACAATTTGACACACACTCTGCCCCTTGTGCTCTGCCGTCACAAAACTGGCAAATGATTGCTGGAACTGACCAGGAATGGTCCAAATGAACCTCTCCCTCTGCAGAGTGCAATTCAAATTAACACACTAGTACGTAACGGTAAAACCTAACAATAATCTAAACAGCTGGATGCATAACAAAGCAGGCAAGTATGCACGTTAGTTTCTGGTTACATTTGGGTCCACCGTCGTGCTTGGTTTTTGCAAAGCATAGTTGAGCGGTGAGCACTCACAATTTTGTTGCATCTTCACATGAAGAAATACCACATAACAGTGGCATAGCCACAAATTCATTTCGGGGTGGGGGGGTCTCTGCCGACAATTACCATCTTCCCCCTCCATCACCTCTCTCTCTCTGTATATATATATACATTTTGTGGGGCTGCTCGACTTTCACGTGGCTCTTGACGTTTTCCCCGCATGGCTTCTCCCCGTAGCTAAGTGTCTGCTGTGGTCCGGCAGGCACTTAGCTACGGTGGTTGTGGTTGCAGTATATTGTCAATTCGGCTTCGATGAACTTCGGTTTCTCGGACACGTCATCAGTGCTGACGGCGTTCGACCAGATCCCGAAAAGACAGCAGCTGTTGCGAGGTTCCCGACACCCACAGACAAAAAGTCAGTGCGACGTTTCTTGGGTTTATGCGCATACTACAGAAGATTTGTGGAAAACTTTTCAAACATTGCTGAGAAGAGGAAGTCGGTTCGAGCCCAGTTTGAGAACGCGACTGCCGCGGATTCCTACACAACCGCAGTGACTTTTACTTGTGGGCACAAGTTCGCCTTTAATAAATATCCTTGTTTTACTAACATCGTTACAATATTATGAGAGATGGTGCAAGTGTTGCGCTGCGCTACTAATGCCATGCATACCTGCCAACCTGGCGAGGTCAAAATTCTGGAGACTTTTTATTTGTGCCAATGGGGGGGGGGGAGGGGAATTGTATGCACTGTTTCAACTTCTGGTGGGACTGGGGGAGGGAGGAGGTGTTTCATTCGAACTTGCAGGCAGTGTTCAATGAGCCCTTTCGCAGGGACCTTTCAATAGCAGACTTTGCTCACTTCAAAAATTTCTTGGAGTAGCTTTGCTCAAAACATGGTCCAGACTGACAGCCCTTCACTAGCAGCAGGTGTTGGAGGGTTGTGTTGCACATTGATGAGCAGAATTCAGTCCTAGTTTTTCGCGCCATGCTAAAAATCCTTTCACACTCTGCCTTGCTACGCAGTATCACGAATAAATCGAGCATCACCTTAGCAACTCGGTGAAACATGTTTTCCATCAGTGTTTTTCATTTTTCCAACCATAGACCACTGCACGTCCCAGCTTTTTTCATTGACATTCAGAATGTCCTCTTGAAGACTGGTATGCCTGTAGTGTGGAAAACTCAGCTTCGAGAGCCTCTAAAGTGTCTTCAGCAGATTCATTGGAATATCGGGGCAGCAGCTGAGGGAAACTCTGAATAAAGAAATCAAGACTCGAGAGCGATGCCTGTGAAATAAATTTCAGGTTGGCCAACTCCGCATTCTTCAGAGTTGTGTTTCAGAGTTGCGTCCACATCCATAACGCTTCGCCTCGTCGCATTTCGGAAACATTTTCCGTAGAAGAGGCCGAGCATGGTACTCACACTAAGGGATAGATTGGGTTCGACGAGTAATCCCGTAAACAGGCACTCCACATGTACGACACTGCCGTCGCAGTTTTTCCAGAGAAAGTTCACTATATTGTCTTGCTGCTCAGCGGTGCGAACATAGCTTTGATGCTTCACCGTGGAAATATGCAGTTTCAAGTCGCCTTTGCCACCGTCAGACACGCCGACGTAACATACACATTGTACAAAATGCAAAATGTTCTCCTTTACTTGATGTCAAAAAGCACGAAAATTCAGATGTATAAGATCGCAAAAGCTTCCGCTAATACCTTTTCTTGGGCTTTGATAGCGCCATGGCATTACGCACATGAGGATTGTAATTTTACACAGTCCACCGCACACACGTGGCCTAGCCAACACTAATCATACGCATAAGCAGCAGCAACAAGATGCACCATGGAGGAAGACATGCGTGAAATGGAAGAGCTACATTGGCTCTGGCTTTGGTCGGCTTACTAGGCACCGTAGTCGGCTGCTTAGTCAATGATACCAATGGTACTAGTGCAGCCATTGTTCATGATGCTGACAATTACGATGTGGCTGTAGATTCTGCGGTGCCGGTTTCGCAAAAACTATTATTGCATGAACAGAGAGCACTTTTCGGGAGTAATAAGACAGTCATTATACAATCAGAAAATTAAATAAAAAATCTAGTCTCCCGGATGAATCGGGAGGGTTGGCAGGTATAGCCATGCCTGACAGAGGGATTAGTCAGCTGTGACTACCCACTTGGAAAAATTTTAAATTTTCTGCCTACGCATGTTATTACAGGGTAGACAAGCCTCTGCTAGGTGACTGGCCACAGCCGTCTCGTGTTGAGCGATCATGCAGTGACAAGACGTTCTCCCTATGTCGATAATTATTCGCCAAGCTTGCTCTTGAAGCCTTTTTATGCCCCCCCCCCAGCTCCTCATATCAATTACCCTTGTCTCTTTGAAATAATTTTTTGTTAGTCACTGTCACACTCTACAACATTCTCCAAGTGCTAATATTCCTATATTTGTGTTTCTGCATGGACTGTGAGGGCGTTCACCTACCTACTCTCCCACCTGATTGTTGTGGCAGTTTCCTAGCTTCCCTGGCCCAGCACCTTCATCCTTGATAAATTTTGTCATGCATAAATCAGTTTTCTGTAGGTCTTGTTTTCTTATTCCGGTTATTACCCTGTTTTCATTCTGAATAGCGTGTACTAACTAGCTTAACAGCAAGCTCTTCAAGCTCATTTACATAATGAAAGCCAGAGACAAGGGAAAGAAAAAGAAGAAAAAGAAAGGCAGGTGCTTATTATGTCTTTCCTAAACAAGCAAGTCCCAACATTTTCAGAATGCTTTTCTTTATGCGCAGCGTGGTCAATGATTCGGTTGAGTACAAGATGAGAACCCCTTCGACCATATGAAGGCCTGGCAGGGAGCAACAATGCCTCCAAAATTTATGCACTCGCCCGTCCCATCTTTATGTGTGTGTGGAATTTTTAGCACTGATCCCCCCTCAGCAGTTATGATTAACACGATCCAGAATGAGACAGAGGTGCACCATGAGTGGGGCCGCAATGTTCCGTGCATGGGTGAGGGGATCGTCCCGATGACGACTCCCCCCTGCCCCCTTTTCGGACTGCCACTAGCCAGCCCTCACTTTGCTTTCAGATTCATGCTCTTCCTTTTATCCATGTCGCTCTTTTGGAGCCCAACTCCTGAAACTTTCTGTTCCATGCATCGCACAGGCATACCTGTGAAATGCACCTCCTTTCATTTCTCTTTTGCGGGTTTACGTGTCTTTGTGGCGAGTGGTGAGCATTATTCCCATTTGTATTAGTAAAGGTACTCCCTCGCCCCAACATTCGCATAGAAAAGTTACCTTGGGTAACTACCGAGGCGAAGAACTGCAACGGGTACAACACTTGTTGCTCTACCAACAGCGCTGTTGCTCGCACGCCTCCAAGTCCCTCTGCCACTCAATCGCGCAGCCCCGACACAGTTTCTTTCTCCCCGTAAAAGTTCTGCCGAAACAGGTCTGGCATGTCAAATGTGTCCTTGGGCTCATTTCACCCAAGCCCAAGCTGCCGCCAGTAACACCAACAAGAAGGTAGGCATTTTCTATTACAAGCAGAATGGGGAAGTCTCTGGTTATTTCAAGATATTGCCGGATTACTTTGGTATAATTAAGCATAATTAGTGCGTAAACGTCATTTCGACGTGTCGTTTTTCGAGCATTCCCGACATCACTTGACAGACAAGCAAAATGGGCACGGCCTGAAAAATTTGGGCCAGTCACTGTGGAGTAATGGGGGATTTGGAACAAAAAGAAGGTTGGAATAGTTTTACATTATACCGGCCTTGGTCATATACTGCAAGCTCAAAGAAGCAAGCAAAAGTAAGAAAAGTGCCGGTCACTGCCCACCTGAGGTGTTGCTCAACTGATTCACAGTCCCTGTAGTCTGCACGCTCCTCGACTCGCACCCTGCTTTGAAGGAGCACCCGACAGATTTGTCAGTCAGAGAAAAGCTGCACTGTATGCCAGCCTCAACCTGAATGATGACCTTGGAAGGAGTGTGGCAGGCCGCTTTGGCAACAGTGATGCATTCATCAAGGCTCATTGCATTTGTGAGGCCTGCAGAAAATAATTAGAATGATTGCAGTCTTGTTACAGCATTGAGAAGAAGAGGTAAATACAATAGATAAGTGCAGGGGCACTTTACAATGCATAGCCATGGAACACAAAATAATCCTTTCGCTTCAGTATTCCTAGAGTGCTACAATAAACAATCCACATTGAATACTCGAAAGCAGGGCAACCTTTTTCTTTGCAAGGTGTACGGCAGAATAACTTATGTCAGGCTTTTTTTTTTCATACATGTTGAAGCTATTGATGCAGTCCAACTAATGCAAAGTAACTGCAAGATCCTAAAGTCATTGCCGTCAGCCTACTTAATAAGTCCATTGTAGGATTCCCAATCACCACGTCTCGTGGCAGCTAATACCTTCTTATGCTTGCAAATTTTCTATTTCCTCACAGTACATAGTTGTCTCCTGTCCATGACTGCACATCAGTTACATTGGTACAAATTCTGTAACTCTTACAGACCACCAGTTACCTGCCCTACACATTACATTGACTGCCAAGGTTCACTTTTAATGCAATAGCATTCTTTAAGAACTTCACCCAGTTAGCGGTAGGTCTCTATATATGTCTGTATGTCAGCACCCAACTTCTTTCGCGCTAACTTGAGTCAGCGGGTAGTCTATAGTCAAATAGGTAAAGCATCTGGCTGCTGTGCTGAGGGAACTGGATTCAAAACCTTCAATGAAACTCTTCAATGAAACCCATCGTTGGCCCAACTTGGGTCACTGAGCATCTAACACTGGGTATGCGCTGTTCTTCATCGAACTTCTTTGACATCAAGTTGAGTCAATGGGTGTGTGCCACTCTTCAATGAAACCAATCGTTGGCCCAACTTGGGTCACGGAGTATCTAACACTGGGTATATGTTGTTCATCAAACTTCTTTGACGTCAAGTTGAGTCACCAGGTTTATGCCACTCTTCAATGAAACCCATCGTCGGCCCAACTTGGGTCACTGAGCATCTAACACTGGGTAGGTGCTGCAGAGGGAACTTCCGAAGAACACAAATCATCGACCCATGACTTGTGCCTAACTGACAGGCACCAAAAGACAAAATCTTTGGTGTTGCAAGTGCTAAACCTAGTTTTCTAGTTTGAAAAATGAACATTTTGCGAACGGAGGAGAAGCGGCGGCAAGAAAGGAAGAAATGGTCAATAGTTTCTGGTTCATTACAAAATGAACAGAGGTTAGTTATTGATAGACCAGATCAATCAGGGTAAACATTTAGGCGGGGAACTCGACAGCGGTAACTTGCTAACGTCACCTCGCATTCGCGTGAAAGGCATTTGCTCGTGTTCCACTGAAATTTTAGATGTTGAAGATCATGTGCATATATAATTTATTACAAGTCATTTGGCGCGTGGGAGGTGCCGTGCCATTTTTTTTCACATAACGATTTAAGAAATGGCAACACACGGCTTGCTGTTGCACATTTCTAACAGTGACAATCTATTGTTTCAACGGAAGCGCATAATAACCGCAGCAGTGCCCATCGAAGGCACGAACAGATTATCTCGCGATGTCTGCGAGACCGCGGCAACTGTTTCATGCTAGTTGGTACTCTTGAGAGCACTTGGAAACACGGTTGCCCCTACAGGTGTCAGTAAACGTACAAATAATCGTAAAAAACTTCTAGCAGTACTCTCACCTTTGCTCCACATACGATGCGGTAGCATGGTAGCAGCGGCAGGTAGGCAACAAATGTCAAGCAATGGCCCATCACCCCATCACAATGTCCCGCAATTATGGCTACGACTGCCACGAGCGGCCGTGCAAGGGCGGAACAGCATTGGATTAGGCGGAGAACAATGAGGTCTAAAGTATTCTTGCGATGGCTTTTTCAGAATTAATCGTTGACACCATCACAGCCATACTTTGGGTGACTGTAGCCCACTCCTAACATAGATGCTCCTACGGTGGAGGAATGGATGGGTGCCGTCAGCGAGTCGCTGGCGCTGTAGCCATAGAATAAACAACCATGTTCTGTAGCCACAGAAGCCAAACGGGCCACACCATAAGTCCCCAGATATTTCTTGCTTCTTTTTAGAGCAGAAAATCTAGGGACTTAGGTGTTCTGTAGAAAAGGCATTGTCTGTGGCCACTCTAAAGGCCCTATTTGTGGCCGAGTAGCCGAGTCAAGTCAAACTGTAGCCGAGGCAAGTCAAGAGCGTCGTGTTTACAAACCGCTGTCTGTAGCACGTGCTGTAGTTTCGGCAAATCTTCGTTGGACTGCAAAGGATAGCAACGCTCGATCATTATGACCCGCTCCAAAAAGAAGAAGGACGACGTGGAGGAAATTCCAAGAGGTGTCCCAAAGTCTGGCCGAGTGTGGAAAAGTGAGAAAAAAAGGTATGGCAGGAGTTTCGCGTACAAACTCGTCCATTAAGTGCAGCGAAAAATATTCGTAAAACAGGCATTGCTTCTTATATAGATAGGTGCACCTGTTGTGTTCATATAGGAGGTTGTGGCCAAGTACTGCACCAGGGTGGCCAATCCTGCTCTGGTGAGGGAGTGCGTTACCGGTTCTGGTCACCGGGATCAGGCCACACTCCAGGCCTGTTGGTGCAATTTTATCAACACGCGCATTTCTTTCTTTCTTTTTTTTCCGGTGAAAAACTGCCGGCACCGGGATTCGAACCACGGACCTCTTGCACGCGAGGCGGGTGTTCTAACTCTACGCCACCGCTGCACCTACGAGAAAGCGTTTGATTCTGTCGAAACCTCAGCAGTCATGGAGGCATTGCGGAATCAGGGTGTAGACGAGCCGTATGTAAAAATACTGAAAGATATATATAGCAGCTCCACAGCCACCGTAGTCCTCCATAAAGCAAGCGACAAAATCCCAATAAAGAAAGGCGTCAGGCAGGGAGATACGATATCTCCAATGCTATTCACAGCGTGTTTACAGGAGGTATTCAGAGACCTGGATAGGGAAGAATTGGGGATAAAAGTTAATGGAGAATACCTTAGTAACTTGCGATTCGCTGATGATATTGCCTTGCTTAGTAACTCAGGAGACCAATTGCAATGCATGCTCACTGACCTGGAGAGGCAAAGCAGAAGAGTGGGTCTAAAAATTAATCTGCAGAAAACTAAAGTAATGCTTAACAGTCTCGGAAGAGAACAGCAATTTACAATAGGCAGCGAGGCACTGGAAGTCGTAAGGGAATACATCTACTTAGGGCAGGTAGTGACGGCGGATCCGGATCGTGAGACGGAAATAATCAGAAGAATAAGAATGGGCTGGGGTGCGTTTGGCAGGCATTCTAAGATCATGAACAGCAGGTTGCCATTATCCCTCAAGAGAAAATTATATAATAGCTGTGTATTACCAGTACTCACCTAAGGGGCAGAAACCTGGAGGCTTACGAAAAGGGTTCTACTCAAATTGAGGACGACGCAACGAGCTATGGAAAGAAGAAGGATAGGTGTAACGTTAAGGGATAAGAAAAGAGCAGATTGGGTGAGGGAACAAACACGAGTTAATGACATCTTAGTTGAAATCAAGAAAAAGAAATAGACATGGGCAGGACATGTAATGAGGAGGGAAGATAACCGATGGTCGTTAAGGGTTACGGACTGGATCCCAAGGGAAGGGAAGCGTAGCAGGGGGCGGCAGAAAGTTAGGTGGGCAGATGAGATTAAGAAGTTTGCAGGCATGGCATGGCCACAATTAGTACATGACCGGGGTTGTTGGAGAAGTATGGGAGAGGCCTTTGCCCTGCAGTGGGCGTAACCGGGCTGATGATGATGACCTGTAATACCTGAGAGCACGTGAACACATCAGGTGCACTGTTAGAAATGTGATAAAACCATTTGTCTGTGCACGCTGCATGTGCTTCGTTTGTTTTCACGGGTGAGTGAAAACAACATGCATCTGCTTGACAAACTTGCTGCGGACAGCAGTGATTAAATTTTTATCTTACAAAATACAATATTACAAGATCGTGTTCTGCTTGCGCATCGCTTTCGCCACCATTCAAGGTGTTGTTGAGCTTATTGGGTGCTACCGTACAGGGATTGAAGCTAGGGCGCTTTTTCTGTTGCTGCGTGCTTTTTCCATCGCGGCGATGGATGGGATTTTTTACAAGCACTGCTCCGGTAGGGTACACATAACCGGCAAATGGAGGCCTCAGGAGAGCACCTGAGATTATAATAACACTGTGTCTAACGATACGTCGGATGCAGTGGCGTATCCAGAAATTTCGTTCGGGGGGTGCTCACGTTGGAGCTCTGCCTGCTCCTGACAGAATTTTTCGAGGGATCAAAACATGAATAATAACTGCGTTACCATTGCCAAAAATGCTACAAATGAATTTGCTACACACCATCAAGACAAGTAAAATATGTATTTTTTCATAAAATAATATATTCGTATGTCCCACAAAATTGTGCCATTACACGACGTCAACGCTTCCAAGTTTTTTATCTATTTAATAAGTAAAAAAAAATATTGCACGATTTTAGAACTATATGATTTAGAAACTAGCAAAGCAGTGCATGCCGCTGATATGATAAATATAAAGGCCGTGAAATGAACGAGTTGAGGA
Organism: Dermacentor variabilis; assembly: GCF_050947875.1. Classification (NCBI taxonomy): domain Eukaryota; kingdom Metazoa; phylum Arthropoda; class Arachnida; order Ixodida; family Ixodidae; genus Dermacentor; species Dermacentor variabilis. The sequence continues at coordinate 66,073,063 of NC_134570.1, forward strand.
GAAATATTTTAATGAGACTTTGTCATTCAGCAACCTTGTTTACATTTTTGTACATATGCAACGGCCAAGGAAAAGTCTTAATGACGCTGTCCTTCGTTGCAATGTATTACGCAGGAGTAGCTGTCACCGGTCGTGTATTATAATTGCACAGAAATTATAGTTGCAACAGTGATCACATATAAAAAGCTGGAGTTCTGCAAAATATATATTAGAAATGCGAAGATACAATGGAATACACAAATGCGAAGATAAGGAGCAAGAAACTGTAAGTGGAAACAAAGTTCACTGCATGTATCCACAAAACCTCAACAAGACATCTAAATATACGTATGTCTCTAATAAATCTACGTATCTAAGCAAAAGCCATTGTATGCAGGGTGTCTCAGCTAACTTTAGCCAGAGTTTAAAAATATGCTGATGCACTCTAAGACAACGCAACCAAATGCATGTTGCTCACTTTTGTATGTAGTGTGTCATGCTATCTTTTTATTTTGCTTAATTAGATTTGTAGTCAAGATTAATTAACCAACTTGTGAAGTAACAAAGCTAGGAAAAAAATTCCAGTTAGAAAGTTGCAGAGCGGTTTGCAAAATGTGCTCCAAGTTGCAGAGTTGACTGTCAGGCTCGCTGCACAAGAGGACTTGAGATACCATTCCTATGTCATGAAGAGGGGGCAAATCATGTCCGATAAAACTCTGGAGAATCATCTGCTCCAGTCCAAGTGCATGCTAAGCAAGCTGAAGAGACCCGAGGAGCCTGGAATGCTCCGTTTTTTTTTTTTTTTTTTTTTTTCAGATGAAAAGAACTTTGGACCAAAACCAAAAAGTTAACTGCCGTAACGACAGGTGACTTAGCTCAAGCGCTGATGAGGTTCCCACAGTGATGCACATAAAATTTCCGTCTTCTATGATGGTGTTAGCTGTCGTCAGCAACAAGGGTGACGTCGTGTCGCCACATTTTTTTGCGGAAGGACTCTGTGCTAATGCTACCGTGTACGTGAAGGGTCTTGCCACTGTTGTGAAGCCTTGGATAGAGACTGTTTCAAAAGGAAGACTTTATGTCTTTCAGCAAGATTCGGCTCCCGCCCACACCGCCTGCATCACCCAGAAGTGGCTGACAACTTCTACAATCATGTCACTCCCAACTTGTGCCCTCGTAGTTCTCCAGGTTTAAATCCACTCGACTACTATGCCTGGGGCATCGTTGAGAGAGAGGCCAACAAACAGCCACATAATACAAAAGACTCACTGAAGGCCCCCCATTGCTGACTCAATGGCCAACATCGCTAAGGGCCACCTGATCTGTGCGTGCAGCTGTTTCCAAAGCAAAATTGAATTGGTTGCTGCGGATGGCAGATTAATTGAGTCATTGTGGAAAGGAACTGTAAGAGAAGTATTTCCCAAAGCTTGGCAAAAATATGTATATTTTTGCTGGAGATATTCTCTGTCTGAAGCCAACATTGTGTTCTCAAATACCTTGCACACCCGGTACTAGGATTTCAACATTATTTTATAGTAATGGTGAAAACAACAGCTCATTATTTGAAATGTTTTCAATATTCACGTCCTTTCTGGCGTTCTTTGATTTGGTCTCTAAAATCAATATATTTGTATTCCCCGAATTATTTTCATTGCAGCCTACTTATGTTCAGTTGCTGTCTTACGTGGACTTTTTAGCGCACTGAAGTGACCATTCAAATATGCCACATGTAACGGCTGTTATGACAGGTCTCATCCAGACAGGACATCACCTACAGTGTTATTGTTCTGTCTGGATAGAACGCAATGTCATTCTGTACTCTTCCGTAAAGACTAAACTGACTTGCGGTTTGCACCTGCAGCTACCCACAGCTAACACCAGCAACAGCATTGGTGTTCTGTCGGCAAAATTCTAGCATTGGTTACCATTCTGTTTGGATGGAGCACTAGTTACATCATTGTTCGAACTATTGTGTTTCATTCATTGAATTAGCGCAACCTTTCCTCATCTTCCCTTGCTGTTAGTGCTTGTACTCAATTAAACATGCTTTTTCATTTTTTCTATTCTGGAACATTCTCAGGTTCTCAAGCATGGTGAAGGACAGGCCTCTGAAGACATCGTGGAAGTTTAAAATGGAACAGCGCGCAGAAAGAAAGGCATTACTGGCACTTGACCGTGAACTTAAGGAAGAGAAGAAGAGAAAAATTGAGGTAAAACAGAGCTTTTTGTTAAGTATACCCAGTTCGGCAGTTACTCTGCCTTCTTATGACAATCTCTCATGCACCCGATTTTCAGCTCCTGAAATAATACTGTGCCTGTTATTCTATATAAGCACACAATTAGAGTGAGTAAAAACTTTATTGAAATAAATAGAGTAAGGCCCGATGGCTGGGCCCCTGTTCCAGGGCTCCACTGGCATGAGTGGCTCGCTGGGCTTGGTCCAAAAGAGCCACTCGGCTCTCCCAAGCCTCGCCCACAAGCCATTCCTCCCACTGCCTAATCTTCATTAGTGGATGTTGGTGTATTATGGGGTTGTCTATGTGTGGAGGCCTCCTGGGGCACTCCGATGTGATGTCTTTTAGTGTGTGTGTGTCTGTGCACCACGGGCACTCGTCAGTGAACTTCGTGGGGTGTATTCTGTGTAGTTGGTGCAGGTTGGGGTATGTATTCGTCTGAATGTGACATCAGTCCATCTCCTGTTGGCTGTTTTAATTAGAGGATGATGAAACTTCATTTTTTCAATGTACTATATAAGTCACGAAAATGCACAACAGGCTGATTGTAGAAAAACAAAAAAGACAACACTTTTGATTTTTGAGTTGCTGTGTACACTAAGCTGCAACCTTGGTTAACAAGCCGCCAACACAATTATGATATTTTAGCTAAAAAAAAGAAATGTTGGGGATGGTTTGAGCAGCCCGTACAGCATTCTGGTTCACAGTGAAACAGCTAGGTTGTGGACAGCATTCTCACCAGGCCACCTTTGCACATAAGGCAAATCATGTTTTGTGGCTTAATACCAACTCCCAAGTGCTTACCTTGTGAGGCCAGACTTTGGCGGTACAAAGACAAGCAAAACCACAACAATACACTGATGAACAACAGCAACTGGGTTGCAGACTAATGACCAAGATGTTTGCCATGGTCCTACGGCAAACAAAGGAAGGGTTCAGCAAAGGAGAAAAACATGTGTCGACAAATTTCTTTAATCTCGAAGTCTTGTCCTCTCTCGTAGTCTTGTCAGTACAATAGTCATGGTGCTCCACAGCCACGTGACAGTCTACGTATGTGAGAGTTGTGCCATTGGTGAGAAAGCCGGTTCGCTCCCCGCAGGGGAGAAGAGAAAGAAGGCATCTGCTCTCCTCGCCCTCGTGGCACGAGTAGGAGTGCAAGCAAATATGAACCTTCATAGTTCCCACAAGCTAAGTCAACAACATAATCAAGAGCCTTGTTCCGCCTTCTTTGTGGATTTTGAATCTGCACTGTGCACCATTTGCACGCCCAGCAATACACATTTTTTATCTTTCTTTAGGCATTGATATTTCAAAGCTTATTAAAATGTCCAATTTGAAAATAACTTTATTGAGTCTTTAGTATTGTGCCTCATAGCCTAAAGTTCCAGAACCATTGTAGCCATCATAATTGCTCCATTAAGAATTAAATAGTCAACTGGCTAGAATGTGTTGTAAGGCACTGATGGAAATTAAATGACCATGATTTATAGTGATAGACCACAGCACGCTGTTCATGATTTAAGTAGGAATTATGTTTTAAATTGGTAAAGAAAGTCTCAAAAACCAGTAAGTGGCGAGACGTGGCGGTGAAATCATGGTACTTTGAATGTATTGTACCAGATTACTGTACATAAGTTGACTGTTATTAAGTACAGCACAACTATTGCTTAAAATTGCAGTTCGTGTGCTATTAGACACTTGCACATCATTCTATGCTTCAGAAATCAAAAGCGCACACGTGGCTATGGCAACACGCTGAACTCCATGTCTCGTGTAAAGGTGTCGTTTCGTTTTTGATCCAACGGGTTTATTTTGGCTGGTTAAATACCAAAGCAGTCGGACAGGAAACCACAAAAACACGTAGCTATTATCGTAGGAATCATTTAACATTTCAGAATACATGAATCGTAGGAACATTGACTTGATAAACAAAATCATATGTTGTTACAGCACGGCCACACTTGTCGTCTGCCTCCCACTAATGCCGGTGTATAATCACTATTATGCTCACCTATCACGGTTTTCAGCATGCTTCCAGTGAACGACTACATCCTCATTGCAGATAGAAAAATTCTGCTAAAAAAGGTTCCATGGCACTTTCCGCATTAGCACATCATATCATGAGAAGCCAACAAAAAAAGACTTTTGTCTGTGTTTGTTGGCTTCTCTTGAAATGATTACAAAAAATAGGGCCCCTCGGTTAACCCCCTTCCTTCGCGTTCACTTCATGATTAGACACTCTGATCGATAAGCTTTCCATTGCATTAAAAAAGATGGGTACCACAAAAATTGGTTCTCAGGCCCTTTAATCCCCGGGGACCTTGAAACAATTTTGACAGCCATACGTCACTATTTTGCATGAACATTAATGGCCAGCTATAAATGCCCCCTGCAGAACAATGTAACTTATAAACAGAGATTAAAAATCTCAGATTTCTACTGATAACAGTGAAGCCTCTCAACATTTTCTCTTCCACCTCTGCCCTTTCTACATAAAGCAGGTGACTTGGATGAGCAATCTCATTGTTTCACTCTCATGAAGCGATTCCCCCCCACCCCCCGCCTCCTTCCTCCGGTACCACCAATGCTCCTAATCCGATTTTAAAGTGGTTTCTTTGACTCTTCCTTCGACTTTTGCACCGCTGCTGCTGCTGTCACTGTCTTGCAAGCCGTGTCGGGGAGTGTTTGAGAGCATGCATATACACAACAGGGGTGTGGAAGAGAGGAGTGGGGATGCGAGCAACTTGTTTGTACCCTTCCATTGCGTGCGCCACAATGCCATCTGGAGCTCACTGGGCGTTGCTGCAATAGCCTCTTAACAGCTGTAATTATCCATGACTACCCCCCCCCCCCCCCCCGCAAACGTATTACAGAAACTGCAGCGCTTACCTTTGCACTAACGTGCAGCAGTCCAGAGAGGAGGTAAGATATAGGATTGTAGAGAGGAGGCAAAGAATAGGTAGAACTAACAGAGTCACGAAATGAACAAATAAGAGCCTTGCCACTCTTCACTTGCAACTCCCATACATGGAGGGAAGCAGGAGATGGAAAAGGAGATGCTACTGCTAGACACGGCAGTGGTTGTAGACCGATTGGATAAATTTTGAGTTCAAGGCACAGTACGATATGTTTCAGCTATTTCTGAAAGATAAACGCCATGCAACTTTGTCAAGCGAACAACTGGTGCAGGGCATGCAGACACAAAGCCGCATTAAAGCACCGTGGTGTCTTGGTGACACTATGGTGGAAGTGGCCACATGTCAAACCTACACTTCTTTGCCTGTCTCGGTAGCTTTGCAGCTATGGTGTTGCTCGAGGTCGCAGTCAAGAAAAGAACAGTGTGTATTAAGAAAGGGCTGGAACAAAGCTTTCAATTGTCCCTGCTTCTTTTTTTTTTAATTTATGAAAGGAGAATGGAAAAATGGTTAGAAAGAAAAAAGAAGGCTTTAAAGGCTGCATTAAATTGAATGTAGTATTTGCAGAGAAAGTGCAGCCAGGTTTAATGTATGCAGACATTGTGTTAGTAGCAAATAGTCGTGGCGATATTCAACACCTTGCTAACATCTGATATGTGTGGCCAGTGTGGGTGATAAGCTAGGATTCCCATTTAGTGAGGAAAAATGGGCTTTCGTGGTTTCTAACAGTAAATGAATCAGAGCGTCTCAAAACAGGACACCAACAATAAAATAATGCGAATAGCTAGATATGTGGATGTGTTAAAACAGTGCGGTAATCGAAAGTACAGAAAAAGGCATTTATAGCAAAAGGCATGAGACATGCAGCATTGAGGAAGCACAGAACATTATATGCTAGTATACAAGTATGCAGTGGTGAAAGGCCTATGTGAAAGAGTAATTAGGCACTCACAGTAAAAGTGAAGCAGTAACAGGGTGGCATGGGGCGACATTCGAGATGAGGGAAGCACAAGGAAGTGCAAGGAACTGCGGCGTATGGACAACAGCAGGTGGGCACTAAGTGTGTTTTTAAGTATTTGTGTTGGCAAACTCTGGATTTCCAGTGACATGAAAAGCAACATAGGGCTTAAAGTTAGACAGGCAGGTGCCAAATATTGATTAGAGAACATGAAAAAGAAGACTGCTTTGTAAAACAATTAAATCGGGAAGAAGGATGCTTTGCAATAACTCCAGTCTGTCACTGGAGTACTTTTGCAGGCCCCCCTAAGGCTGCCTGCTATAATATAACATTGTGGGGGTGTGTGACTATTAGAAACGTTCTAATGATGAATTGAATAGTATCCTATTCGGTGCAGTCTTCAAATCGAATAGTCACTATCCATAAATGTGAATATTTTTCAAACACTTTTCAAATGTTTTGAACTGTCACCTGCAATCAATTTAACATAAAATTGGAGCAAAGTACGCTAAACACTCACCCTCGCGGGCATAGTATAGACATAAACATGAAAACTTGTCTAGGGGATTGGGCTACATCTCTTAGGTAGGCATAATTTAAAGGCTATATATACAGTGATCATTTGCACTCTCTGAAGAGTCCTGTGCATGTGAAGAAACTACTTGTTTGCTTGTAATGCTCCATTTGTGCTTTTAATAAATGCCTCATAGCATACTGCGTAATGACAGAAACTTGTGAACCTTAAAATACTAAAATGTAAACATCATGTCATATTAATTGTAATAATGACTGTTAATTATTTGAAAACTATTCAATTTCCCTCGGGCACTATTCGATTCATATTCAATTCGGTCTCAAAAATAACTATTCCCACACCTCTAAACTTTATGCAAAGCATGTAGCATTGCTGCAGATGCAATTAGGCATATTTTGTTAGAATGCCACACAATTAATTCAGCATGACAGACATATGCAATCAGTCTTCATCACTTCTTGCTCTTCTCAAAGCCTTACATTTTAGTTACAGCTACTGGAAATTAAATATTGTCATAGTGAATATAAGCAAGAGATGTTCAGAAGAGTGGCAGTGCATAAGTAAAGAAGGAACAGTGACATCAATAAAAAGTGATGTATGTCCACGAGATTCTGTGTATGTATCACATGCACAATAACGCACCCAAATGAGAGTTGTTAGTGACATATTGAAGTAGCATTCACAAATGTAGTAAACTTAAGTTTGGTGGCACATGCCACCACTCTGCTTCAAAAGGAAAGCCACTCATCATCACGAGCCAATCTAGAAGCTTTTGTTGGCAACTGACAAGACTGTTTGTTCACAGTGTGTGCTTTTATGGAGTGTTCGTCATGAGCTGTACTGTTTCTGTGACGATGTGCTGACACTGTTTTCTATTGGCTGTGATGAGTTACTTGCAAAGTTTTGTTTATGATTGGGGAGCATATTTCCTATTGCTAGTAGGTACAACAGGGCATGGCACTTGCGGAGACGACGAACATTTGCGCGCATGCGCGAGTAAGAGCGGGTGCGAGAGAGGAAATGTGGGGACTTTTGCTCCTTGAATATACGAGTCTGCCTAGGTACTATGGAGGAGTTTCTTAGCGCGTGTTGTATGTGCTTGTCCCTAGACGCGCCGGCAGAAGTCGTGGGCCGCGGTAGTTCTGAACCTTAGCATCACAATTTGGCGGCTCGACACAATTATATTTATTCAGTCATGTTGTTTGCTAATTAAAACAATGTGTCACAATTTCGCATTATTGGCGGCGCCTCCAGGACACCAAAGCGGCAACGGGGACATCAAAGCTAGAAGCCGGACTGGTCCATGGGTTGGGGCTCGCAGAGGCCTGCGCGTGCCAGGAGAGCATAAGATCGGCTGTCCGCGATAGCGGACAGCCAATTTTAACGCGACAGTGTTATGGAGCTCGTGTCGCAGAAAGGTCGGTGTCGGCGGCGTTGGCCGTGAACGAAAAATGGCGCAAGGCAATTCATAAATAAAAACAATTTGCAAGATGGGCTGGGTGGGAATCGAACCAGGATCTCTGGAGTGTGAGACGGAGACGCTACCACTCAGCCATGAGTTTGATGGTTCAAAGCGTGACAAAAGCGCCTCTAGTGAATGTGGTGTTGTCTTAGAAACGTGCCGTAGAAAGTTATACTGCGGTGTATATCGGTAATTATGAGCATGTAAATTACAGAAGTCGCAGTTAAACGAGTAGCGAAGTACGTTTCCGCTACATTTCTTCTGCGCTTGGCGAACACGCAGAGCCATCTTGCGGCAAACACAGAAGGCTCCCTTCTCGCAGTGTACGGCGCTGCCCCGACAGGTGGTGCGCCACTCGCCCGCTTCTCCCCTTCGTCTCGTTTGAGCGCATTGGGGCCGTGCGGGGACCGGTGCGAGGATGCCCCAATACCCTTGCATTTAATAAGTTTTCTCGCTCTCTCCCCTTCCAACTTCCAGGGTGCGTCACTCGAACCCTCGTGTTTAGGTGACCCGGCTCCTCTCTCCACTCACAGCGTGATTCCTAGGTGCAGCGTCTGATGCGGGACGCCTCTGACGTGATCACTGTGCCGTAGCGCGTCTGGTGGGAAAGTGTCCCCTGCGATGTGTGCCATGCTGCTGGCGAGGAGTAATGCGTCTGCCAAGCGAGATAGAGGATGATCACATCCACCTTCACAGCGCCTCGCGGCCTGGCTGTCCGTGCCGATCACGACGTTTGGCTTGCGTAGATCGTTTCTCCCTCCGAGACACCGAGTTCTTTGATTCGTTCCGCTTGCTCAGGCGCACGTTTCGTCTTTGTGTGACTCAAGAGCATGCCGAGCGAATGAGTGGGCGGCGCGAACGAGGTGCAATAACACTTTCGTGTTCCACTCCTGAAGGCAAAGCTTAAGCATCCTCCAAGTTTTTTTTATGCGAACACCCCCTGGCATGCTTCAGCCTCCGCAGCCCCAACCCACGGGCCGCCCTGCTTCCAGCTTTGATCCCCCCGCTGCCGCGTGGGTGCCCTGGAGATTCTGTGCCACCTGCTTTATTATAACCTCAGGTGCTCTCCTGAGGCCTCCGTTTGCCAGTTACATGTGCCCTCCTGGAGCAGTGCTTGTAAAAAATGCAATCTATCGTTGTGACTAGCAAAGTGACCCGCGACTTATACAACACCAGTCAGAACCTTGCCCCTTCAGAGACAGTGATCACCAAATGGGGCGTCCATGCCCACTGTCTCACTGCGTAGGCAGTCAGCGGCGGAGCATAAACAAACTCGACCCCCCTCCGCCATGCCGGCACGCCTAGGGACAAATGCACGCTACACATGCAAAGCAACTTCTCCACCGTAGTGTCTAGACAGAGTCACATATTCAAGGAGCAAAGGGCCTCAGATTTTCTTTCTCGCACCTGCTCTTACTCGCGCCTGCGCATAAACGTCGAGCGCCGTCAAAAGCTCCACGCCCGGCTGTACCTACTAGCAATTGTAAAAACGCAATTGGGGAACATGCCAGTTAAGACCTAACAATTGCTAATCCAAGCATTTAGAGTTAAATCTATGGGCCATAGCCCAACTCATGAGTGGTTTAACTGATTAAAAGTGGCAGAACCCTATGGAGCATTATGATCAGTTTGGATACTGTTGTGTGCACCGAGGTATGCGTGGCTGGCAGGAGGTCTGGACCCCACTTCACACAGACGAAGAGATCTTTTTAGTGAAGAGTTTATTTGTACTGTAGATTACATGGTGTAGTGGTTTACTAGGAGAAAGCAATAAAGCGGCTGCAAGCTGCTTAAGCAACAGCTTTTGTATCCCAGATCCTCATACTGTCCCCAAGTGTCATTATACAAGAATTGGGGCTGAGGGAAGGTCCGGGCAGCCTCCCTGGCCCCAACAGCACTTGTATAAGATTATCAACACTTTCTGTAACTTCACTGCTGCATCGGGCTCATCAGTCAGCCAAATGGTGCTCTGGGCACTGTTTAGGTCCAACACAGCTCAAAAGGAATTGTCAGGCACGGTGTTGAAATGCAGCATTCTGTTCCCATAGCGCGAGGGCATCTGTGGTCCAGATGCCGCCGAACGCAGGTGATTATGCACTGCCGCCAGCACTGGGAGGGGCCAAATGGCAGTCCTTGACCAATGGCCCTTTTCAATAAGTGGCCATTTCCTTTGTGGACGTTGTGCTGCAGCACATCGAAAAAACTTGAGGTGTGTACGCAGTCAATGCATAAAGTATAACTCAAAACAGACCTTGTCCTGGAAGGAATGTGGCGTTCACGTACGCGCCCTACCCGAGCTATGGCTTCTTGTAATTTTTTTTTTTTTTTTTTTTGAATATACTGCTGGCCCTTCACGGCCCGTGAAGGGCCTGCAGTATATTCCAAGGCCAAGGCCAAACATAACGGTACCCTTCAATTGGGATAGCCGATGTCAACATGGCTAGAGTTCTCACAAAACTGAATGAAGATCGCCGATTAATCTTCCGCTAAATTTGTGAATGCCTTGACAAGTTGCGTGAGATGTGGAGGGGCATGAGCCAGGATCAGCTCCTCCAAAGATGTACATCTCAACTAGTGAACATACAGAAATGATATTGTGACGACCAATGAAAAATAAATCTGCAGAAACCATCGAGATTCAAGTCAAGCAATGACTTCATAGTGTAAAAGTGGTCAGATGTCCAGTTGTGCGTGATACGAATGTGTGTACAACAATATGACAGTGACAACGATGGAATGACTACGACGTGATGGCAATGGAATGAAGGCAGAGTGACAACGATGGTGTGATGACGTTGAAATGACAACAATGGAGACAACTTAAACAGTAGCATGATGTAGGTGGCACCACGATTAAATAATGATGGCCTCATGATAAAGACGATGGTGTGATGATGATGGCGGGACAACAGCGGAAGCCTGCATGGGACATATAGGCACACAGGACGAGGCTTCGAGCCCGGACCGAGCTCTGCTTGGCACAGCGCTGGCTTTGAAACTGGGGAGACGGCATGGGAACATTTGGAAACGGCCAATCATATGTCAGTCCTGTTCACCTGCGTTAACATGAAAGGGATCACGAAAGTTATCAAAAGAAATTTTGCTAGCTTTTGTTTTTCCCGCTATTAACATCACATTGACCATGAATACACAAACTTAGGGATTTTCCCGGCAAACCAGGGATTTTCGAAGTGTCATTTGAGGGATATATGTTGTAGGCGTTGCCCCAAGGTTGTTGGCGTCGCTAATTTCGCTTCCACGTGCAGCTTTATGTTTCACACTGTTATGTTTCATGCAGGGAATTTTACCCTTTTCTGAGAATTTTCAGTCACAATTTGAGACGAAAGGGAAAAAAGGAATTTTCGCGATATTGCATGCATTTTAATATTAGTGAAGTACATATTAGAATTATGCCTTTGAGCAAGCCATCACTTTGACAACCCACAGCACACCATTTTCAGTGCACAGGCCAAACTTGGAGTCAGTTAGCTTTATGTTCTAATAGCCTTTGTTGTTGAAAAGCTACTGTGCTGTTGGGTACAAACTGGGAGCAGCAGTTTGCTGCATCAGTACGTATTCGATGAGGTGACCTACTCAGAATCACAAAAAAGCTGTGAGCCACCAGTGCTAGTTGATGCCAAAGCTCTGATTATGTTGAAGATATGTTGGGAACTGGCATTAGAGAGTGCCCTATTAAAAATTTAGTTCTCGACATGTTGCTGTCCGCCTGAGGCGTTAAATAAACTGTGTAATCTTCTAAACATTATCTACAGTTGCCAAGACAGCGTCTTGCGTGTGTGTGTGTGTGTGTGTGTGTGTGTGTGTGTGTGTGTGTGTGTGCGTGTGCGTGTGTGTGTGTGCACATGCACACACATTTAAACTATGGGAAATTGACAGGGATATTTTTAGAGCGATGTAGGGAAAATTGCCGCAAACAGGGAATGCATAGGAATGGGAATTCTGCGAGGTACAGAACATCACTGGTTTCGCATTGGGAAGCGGGAGATGGCCACTCAGGTACAATGTCCTACAGAATCCGAGGTTCACAGCATAATCAGGTTCTTGCACACCAAGAAGCTGGTGTCTGCAGAGGTACACTGACAATTGTGCGAAGTGTACAGACCGGACATTGTGAGCAACAGTCTGGTCAGGCAATGGCGCAGGAACTCCACGGTGGGCCGATGCAGCGTGCACAACGAAGACTGCACTGGCCGGCCACCAATCGTTATAGTGAAACTGACCAAAAGCGTGCGGCACGCTGTTAAAAAAAATAGACGCTTCTCAATTTCAAAACTCTCCTTCCACTTTTCACAAATCAGCTGCTCCCTGCTGCACGAGATGATCACAGAGAAGCTGGGGTATCAAAAGCCAAACACAGGATGGGCACCACAGCAAAGCTTCAATAACCCAATTCAATGACATGGGAATGCAGAACTTAATGCTGTGGTATGAAAAATGTCTAAACAAGAGTGGCTCATGGGTGTAGAAATAGCTTGTGTTACTGTGGCTTACAATATAAGCGCCATTTTTCTGGCCGTGCCTCATATTTATCTTAATTAGAACTTACTTTGCCGGTTCCCCTTCATGCCTTCATTACATTGCTGCTTGAAAGTAGACATGGGAGGCAACACATTGGTATAGTAACCTTAAATAGTGCATACAGCGCCGTACTAATTGACCTGTAGCAGAATGTGGCCGCTTCTGCATTTGTGGCAGTATGTACATGTGTGTGTGTGCGTGTGTACAGGCCTTTACCAAAAGAAACAAAGCTAATATTAGAAGCATGGATACTGCAGAGTCTTTTTTGCAACTTGTGATGCAAGAAAGCTCTGGAAAGTAGGGATGCATCAGGTGTAATGTAAGAGTGTGTTTATTTTCTTTTCAGCAAGCCTTATGTGGCATATATTCTTCTACTTGCTTTTGCTTTGTGCGCACTCCAACTTCTTTAAATTTATGTTTCCCTTGTGCAGATAAAGTATTTCAATTCATCCCTCTCTTAGCTTCAGTTTCTGTCAGCCTTATTATACCAGCACAGCCATTGACTGCCAGATTGTTGTTGCTGTGGGAAAGGCTACTTTTTTTTGCAATGTGTACGTGCGTGTAACATGTATGTGTGCATATTTAATTTTTTAATTGGCTGAGCCTTATACCAATTTCAGGAGAAGAAGAAAAGGAGGGAAGAGAACCTGAGGCGACGTGAGGAGAATGCCAAAAAGGCAGAAGTAGTGCAAGTGGTGAGTTTTTTGCATCCCTTACCTTCCTCTGTAAAGAAATTTGTCCTTGCAGGCAAGGCACAAGTGACACACCGCAATTGCAGCACAAGTTGTGTCTACACATTACTGTCTAGTATTGCGTGTACAGTGTGCATTAAAATTCTCACTGTATAGCTTTTTGGTCTCTTAGATGCTGTTTAATTTTAGGCTGCTTATTAAAAAACAAATTTGGCACTTACGTGCCAGAAGCACGATTTGATTATGAGGCATGTCATCGTGGGGAGACTCCAAATGAATTTTTGACCATCCGGGGTTCTATAATGTGCACCTAATGCACAGTAAATGTGCAGCCACATTTGCACATTAAGTGTGCAAATGTGGCTGCCACAGTCCAGATTTGATCCTGCAGCCTCATGCTTCGCAGCAAGATGCCACACCCACTAAGCCATCACAGGGGTAGTTTGCTTATTATTACATATCTAATGCTATATATGGTAGTACAGAATTAACATTACAAAATTGGCCATTGTACTTAGTGCTTGTTTATATAAAAGGTGGCTGTTTGGATGCCATTTCGAAAAACTTGGAATGGCAGCAGTAGGCAGTAACATTTGCACTGCAATGGCGGTGTCATATCTGCAGATTCAGTTCCGCTACTTACAGGTGGTGGAGCTAGTGCATATTGTTACATAGCAGGATTTCATGACCCAGCAAATGAACATAGCATGACATACTCTCTGATGCACATTGTTCCGCCTGAAAAAAAAAAATACTCATGTGCTTGAGAGAGAAAGAGAGACATTTACAATCAAATGCTTTTATAATGAAGTGCTTGGGGCCTCCGAAATCATTCGTTATGTAAAGGTGCACATCTCACAATAGAACCGGGCCAGAATTCTTCCTTCGTTATACAGGGCATTTTGTTGAAGAGGTGTTCAACTGTATTGTGATAGAAAAGCCGAGAGGTTAGCCTAAATGCACTTGATGCTCATGTAGAAAAGCACTGTAATTCGGATTGAGTGAGTCCATGCAAGATATATGACCCTTGTTGTATAGTATAAGTGACCACGTCAACATCAGCTTCTTCCCTTCTTTTCATATCTCAGATCAAGAACACTGCCAAAATCAAGCGGATGTCCAAAAAGCAGCTCCGGCATGTCAAGAAGGCGGATACTACAGTTGTTTCTAAGAAATCCAAGAATGCTGACCAGTAAAGGTGTGATGTACAGAATAATTAAAGATTAAAGTATACTCAGTAATCTTTGGTCTCTTTCCTGCTTTTTCTGCCATATTTACATAAGATAATGCAGAACTGGCATTAACAGAGCATGTGCTTATTATAGCTGCTTCTCCAGGCATGTTCAGCTACCATTCCCTTATGCCCAGTGTGAACGCTTTACATAAAGCCATGGTGAGAGCACAAGTGATAACTGCCCTGCAGTATTAATGAAGTGCCAAACAGATTTCCACTGTTCGTGATTATCGGAAGGTTCAGTGAAATCTCAGCGGGGAAGCCACGCAGTTCCTAAATTTTCTTGGTGACTATGAAAATGTGTACGTATGCATCATAGTACTTTCAACATACCCCACAGGGGCGTTCGCGTCGGCAGACATTTGATTGAGGTATGAGGTAATTGATTTTCTACAGGAAATATATCGAGAAAATAATGTTGAAACAACATGGGAAGGAATTAAGAGTACGACAACTGTCGAGGTACACAAAGGATAAAGGCAAGGATGTCCTCTATCACCACTGCTGTTCATGCTTTATATGATAAGCATGAAAAGAAGGCTACAAGGAAGCAATGTAGGGTATAATCTGTCGTACAGATTAGGCAGAAGGGTTGTTGAGCAACAACTACCGGGTTTAATGTATGTGGACGATATTGTACTGTTAGCAGCAGATAGCTAGGAAGATTTGCAAACTCTGGTTAATTACTGTGGAGACGAAGGAGACAGTCTAGGTTTCAGTTTTAGTGCAGCTAAGTCCAGTGGGATGTTTTTCAATGATACAACTGATCAGGAGCTTAAAACACAAGGACATGAAATACCCCAAGTGGCCAAATACAAATATCTCGGGGTATGGATAAACAAAGGGCAGATGTACACGGAAAAGCACAAACAGTCTCTCATAGCAAAAGGGCGAAGAGATGCCGGGATAATGAATCATAGGGCATTGTGAGGGTACAACAGGTATGAGGTACTGAGACATATTTGGAAGGGAGTAATGGTGCCGGGGTTTACTTTCGGGAATGCGGTCCTGTGCTTAAGGGCAGAAGTTCAGTCGAGACTAGAAGTAAATCAGAGAGTTGTTTGAAGATAAGCACTAGGTGCCCACAGGAGAACCACAAACGAAGCAGTACAGGGGGATACGGGCTGGGCATCGTTCGAAGCACGGGAAGCTCAGAGTAAAATCCTATACCAAAAACGCCTGAGGAAATTGGACGATAACAGTTGGGCAGCTAAGGTATTTAAATACCTATACAGAAAGAATGTTGACTCACAATGGCGGAAAAGAACTAGGAAGCTAACCAGTAAGTATGCCAGACACAAGGACGGAGAAAGACAGAGCATTAAACGACAGGTTAAAAATGCGGAAGGTAAAAATTGGATAAATTCAATGGAAAAGAAGTATAGTGTTGAACTATATTGATACTGGAAACAGCAGATCAGGAAGGAAGCGTTTTATGATAACTCAAGAGGCAGGGCCCTACTCTTTGAAGCTAGGTCAGGATATCTTAGAACGCGAAGCTATAAAAAGAAATTTAACGAAGAAGACACATGTACTGCGTGTGGTAAATCTGTAGAAACTATAGAACACCTCATACTAAAATGTGATGGTATCCATCCTGATGTCGATGCAGGCACAGTCACGCTTCCTGAGGCCTTAGAGTTCAGAGATAACAATAGTCATGTAAACAAATATGTGGCGGAAATTAGCAAAAAGTGATTGGAGGATTGATGGCTCAAAAGCAGAGAGGTGACATAAGGTTAAAGAAGAAGTATTTAAAGAAAATGGCGAATTTTATAACTTACAACACAGTTAAACAAAAATAAAAAGCTGAGCATGGTGGCAACTGCCATCACCCCGTTGATTGACAGATTGAGCGCTGAACTTCAACTGATTTTAAAATCAGTTGAAGTTCAGCGCTCAATCTGTCGTTTCGTACTCTTCTTTCCCAAGTCTTTATTTTCCTTTTTTGGCGCAACAATGTATTCAATAACTCTATATGTAGATGACTTGCATTTAGAATTTAGGTCTTGTAACCTTGCGATATGTGAACAAGTGCAGCTTTGTCTGAACAAGGTGTCTAAATGGGCTAATGAAAATGGCTTTAGGCTAAACCTCAGCAAAACCTCGTGTATAATTTTCTCAAAAAAGAGAGGCTTTATCCCAAATCCCGACATTGAGCTAGATGGGCACCACTTATCTGCGCACTCGGAACACAAATTTTTAGGCATAATTTTGGACACAAAACTAACGTTCATATCACACATAAAGCATCCTAAATGGAGACGCTCTTCGAAAAAAAACATTTAAAAAATATTTGTACTAGAGATTTGAAAATACATGCACTTGTAGAGCATTACAAGTAGATTTCTAATATGTCATTAGTTTCTGTGTAGCCACTATAGTTCTTGAGTTATGTCCTACACAATGGCAAAATAGTGTCATGTTGTGGGCACTCTATTGTGTAATAAATTTTCGCAAAAAGCTTTGTGCTGTAGCTTTTTAGCTCTTTGTAGACCACTAATATGCAGAAGACAAAGATAATGATGAATAACCAGGCAAAGGAACAAGAGTTTATGAGAAGGAAATTCATAGAAGAATAAAAATGGGATGAATCGCATATGGCAGGCATTGTCAGCTCCTGACTGGAAGCTTACCATTATCATTGAAAAGGAAGGTCTATAATAAGTGCATTTTACCGGTGCTGACATATGGGGCAGAGACTTGGAGACTGACAAAGACGCTTGAGAACAAGTTAAGGATCACACAAAGACCTAATGGAACGAAGAATGTTAGGCATAACCTTGAAAGACAGAAAGAGAGCGGTTTGGGTCAGAGAGCAAACGGGTATAGCCGATATTCTAATTGACATTAAGAGAAAGAAATGGCACTGGGCAGGTCATGTAATACACAGGCTAGATAACCGTTGGACCATTAGGGCTACAGAATGGGCACCAAGAGAAAGAAAGCGCAGTAGAGGAAGGCAGAAAACTAGGTGGTGCGATGAAATTAAGAAATTCGCGGGTGATAGTTGGAATTGGTTGGCGCAGGACAGAGGTAAGTGGAGATTGCAGGGAGAAGCCGTCGTCCTGCAGTGGACATAAAATAGGCTGGTGATGATGATGATGAAGTGCCGATATCTATTCAAACAGCATCTACAATTACTGCAACTATGAAAAAAAATTTAATCAACTAATTTTTTTCACAGTCACATGAAAATAACCTTGTATACTTCTAATTGTCTTATACTAATGAAATTTGACATACATACTCTTCAAGATATGTATACAGTGACGACACTTACTTGAAATTGCAATATTTCCCAGCAGTAGTTGCAAAAGTAAAAAGTTATATTTCAGGGAATGGAGAAAAAAATAGTTGAAATGCTCTTAATTTTTTTGCATAGTTCCAGTAATTGTACACGCTGTTTGGCTAGGTATCGGCTCTTTGTGATCTACAAATAGCTGAACAAGCTATAGCAGGATGCTTTTTGTGAAAATTTAGTACATAAAAATGTGCCCACAAGGATGACTATATTTTGCCATTGTGCATCAAACAACAAAAAGTAATCGCATATTTGAAATCTGCAGAGAAAACTATATATTTGGCTGAATTTTGAAACCTCTAGTACAAGTAATAAAAAAATTGTTTCCTGGAGCATCTCCCCAGAAGAAATAATGTTTAAATACTATGAACATTCTAAAAATTTTATCGCACACAACATGGGGTAGTGATCGGAAGTGTCTAACAAACCACTACATTAGCCCTATTACTTACACAATTAGATTATAGCGCACCGATCCACTATGCCAAGCGCCCTGAAGGTGCTGGATCCTATTCACCATCTAGGCATCCATCTGCCCACAGGCACCTTCAGGACAAGTCATGTTGCAAGGCTCTACGTTCTGGGGATGCACGACTCTCACGCGTCCCCTGATATGTTGTTTTCCCGCATAGCTCCCGTCTCCTGTAATCCGGCTTCGACGCGTGGTTTGGTGCAAGCGGCAGTCGGTGTGGTTGAAGCGCACTGCGAGAGATGGCGCGAGTGTGGCTCTGCTAACGCCACCTAACAGCGGGGTTACTTGGGCGCAAAAAGGAGAAGGCTGTTTCTCTTTGGCTCGGAGTCAGCAAGCGGCGCGGACGTTCTGCACGTGCGCCGATCCACGCTTCTGCGAGGCCGTCTCGCGAAGCCTACGTCAGAACAGACGAACACGATCGTTCGAACGCGCCACCGTTCGCGAGAACGACCAGGCGTTGGTGTCCAGCATGGGGCGAACATATTCGCTCGTTATCCGGTCGCGGTGAGTCGGACTTCCGCGATTTGTCGCGCGCCCATCGGCATGTTTCATGGACAGCAACTCGGCGAGCAGGCATTAGTCTATGAAAGGTGCAATAAATGCCCTTGTGATTGTTCGCACTACTGTGTTGGCGTTCCTTTGTCCCAAGAGCATGGGTGAGAACCCCACAACGTAGAGGCAAACAAGTGGTTGCTCCATCTGCAACGTTCATACTTAAGCTTCAGATATTTTCTGAAAGTGTATGCAAACTCTCAACATCCATCTTATTCAACCATAAACGACATGACCAGTGCGACACTGTTTATTAGTCAACTGGCAGCAAGAGAGCCCTTCTCACTATGTGCAAGAAAACTTTGTGAGGAAATGGGTGTTCCACTTCTCAGCATACCCTGAAAGCCCCAGTGAAGCCACTTAAGTCATGGCAGTGGCAGGCCATAGAATGTCATAGATATATACCATTTGTAGAGGTGACAAAACATGCTCCAGAGGCACGTATTAGAAAGCACTTCCTAGAACATCAATCAAAGTTCTCGAGCAGTTTTACGCTGACACTTCCAAGTCACATGCCAGTCTGTCTTATGCAGCAGTTGGTCCATCCTTCTCGGAGTCTGATGTACTGCACCTGGAAACAAGTACCTTTACAGCTGATGCCTATGCACTATTGTTGACTGAGAAACATAAGAAAATCAAGACTTGGCAAATGCCATAAAAACCCTAACGTCACTCTGTAAACAAAAAAATCCTGTATTTTTTTTAGCTCTATGCCATTCTGTGCATAATGTATATGTCTAACCGGCGTGTCATTATATGCTGGGTGCCTGGCCATAGAGGCATCAAAGGTAAAATGCTAGCAGACCAAGATTGCCACATCAATTGCATTGCAAGCTAATGATCCTAGCACTGCTGCTACTGCCACAGATCGGAAGCCTCTCCTATGAAAGCAACTGAGATGCCACTGGCAATGCTTGCGGGACACATACAAATAAAAAGCTTTGTTGGATCGCCTTCTAATCTTTCCCTACATTGCCAAGATTGTAACTGCATGCCAGAGTTAGACGAATGCGCAATATTGTACAGGCACAAGAATGAAGATACGAGTCTTATGGTAGAGGCATGGTATATCTATAATAGTGGAAGTGCGTGAGTCAGCCTTCATTACTTTACATAAGGAAGAGATTAAGTACCTTAACAGCTATCTCTCACATAGACCAGCACATGTACCCGACTGACACGTGGTGATACCATTCCGGAGCTTGCGCAGGTGAGTTGTGTGTCTTCTTTCTTCTTTTCGCCTAAGTGCTCCCTTCAGTTGATAGTCGGCGTTCGTGTTGTCCACTTCTCTTCTCTTGTGTCCTGTCTGCATGCCTTACCTTTTTGCATAATAACAAGCTTCATGTAATTAAGCCACAGCTAGACTTATGGCCCTCCATAGCAAAAACACGACAAACTTATGTCTGTTGACTCAGAGTAGGACACACGTATGGCACCCACAATTTTCTGCTGACTGGTAGTGAAACTCCAATCAGGTAGATGTGGTGAGAAGCTGACAGTCCTCCATGTCCTCTTGGAGTGTCAAGAAGCAGAAGCTGAAAGAAAGGAACACTTTTCTCTAGCATACCGCCAACATATACCTCTCCATCCAGTAATGTTTCTGGGTGCAGAACCATTTTTTTACGCCAAAGCAGTTCTAGGTTTCTTGAATTATGTTGTATTACAAGTCATTAGTGAAAAAAATTCGTAGCACATCCTCTCGCCAGAGCATGATGCTGCAGTAGTATCGTTCTGTGTAGCACATGCCTCCAGTTAGGTTGAAAGCACTACTGTCAAGAGAGTAGTGCTTGTCACAAATTTTTACCAGCGACATAGTCAGTATATATGTATCATCCTTCCTCAATGTATTTTTTGTGGTCATAGTAAACTTCATCAGCCATTGCCATAATTTTATTACATATAAATGTTACGCACTTTACAGCAACTGTTTTAAGGCCCCTTTACAACCACATAACATCTTCTACTTCTCGTAATTCATCATTACATTGTCAACTCCGTAACACTAGCCTGACGCTCTTCGTTCACGCTTGGCCTTTGCACCACAAAACAATTCATTATCATCATCACTTTCATAATTAAGAAATGCTAACAGTCCTTCGTCCCATCTCATCTTTGCCCAGTAGTGTGCTGCGATTTGTACCATGGAACACCATCTAAACCAGCCCTATACCCTGTCATGTGCTAGCACTTTCAAACACAGGCACAAAGTAAAATGCAGCGATGTTGCATTTTTTAAAAGCTTTTTATTCAACATGCCGAGTCACACAAAAAGCAGTGGCATGTTCACTTTATCCAGCAATGACAGGCGAGTATTGCATGCCTTCCCTTTGCAGTCGGGTTGTTTGTCATAGCCAAACTAAAAGAATAATTAAACCACAATTGGCTCTTATGCACAAAAGTTTGGTTCTGCCTCCACCACTTCAAAACTACATGAAATGGTTCACACAGGCAAGAACAAACAGTACACTTCTTGTATCGTAAACTGCCTGCAAACATAAATGCAAGATATTCTGCTGGCCCTATTCGAATGCAATATGCCAACATTCATTAACCAAAAGCTTAACTGTCATCAGTACTAATCAGCACAATTCAAATCAATGCAATGACAACAAAATTAGTACAACTTTTGCAGTGAAAGCAACAAGGCATTGTCTTACTGTGTGTGTATTTATCCAATCCGTTCAACTGCATAAGCCAGCAAAATGCCAAACACGAAAGAATACACCAAACACGTAAAATTGTACAATGCAAAATTGTGTAAAATTTTCGTACACCCTTAAGAGTGTACAATAGCCTCAAAGATTAGGTGGCAAGCAAAGGATGAAATAGCTGACCACAGATGCTAGATTACTGGCCAAATACTGCTCAGTGGCAACATAGAGCTCGAACAGCGGTTTAACAACCCTGGTCACCACCTTTATTTCTTTATGCACGCTATCAAATCTATATTTAGGTCCACCAGAACACGGAATAATTTTCAGCACATCAACTAAATAGTATTGCTGCAAAACCTCCTCACACTTTATTTGTTAAAAAAATTGTTTACTGAGTGCCCTAACATAACAAAGAACTTAATTTGGCATGCAGTAGTTCTGGATATCTGTATTAAACTTGCAAGAATATCTCGTACGATGTTTTAATTCGGAGCAGATCATGCAGTAAAATAGTGCTACAGATCTGGAGGGTAAACTGAAGCTATATTTGATGTAGCGTCACACTTCACCTGTGCTTTGAAGCCAGCTTTTAGGCATGCAATGGTACAATTCAATTTTGCTTAGCACTTGACCTTGGCACATCAACAACACTGTTGCTGCAGTGACACTGTTTGTGTGTGTTATTCATTCCATACACAATCCAATTTAGCAACAAAGTGCTTGCACTACACTTCCCTTGAAAATAATGTGACAGTGGAATGCAAGCTACTGCTAGCATCAACCAATTAGGAGTACACTTGTGCTTGTACCTCTGTGCCATCTGTTCATCTGCGTGAGAGCGTCGTCTGCTTAGTTTTGAGAGCAGTGTTTAGTGTAAGAGTTTTCCAAACAGCTTCCACTTCAGCGCTGGGTTACTGTGAGATGGAGCACAGCTGCAGCTACAGATCTTCTATGCCAATTATTGTAAACAGCAATGCATGGGCAAGATGGCAAATACTCAATAGTGACACAGCATTACAAACTTTGTGTGGGAACTCAAAATTTATATTTTCTTTTACAGTTTCCTTTTCTGTGCACTATTACAGAGGCATTTAGCTGTATATAAGTGTTCTCAAAAGTTGAACATGTGTAACATTCAGCGAGGCATACAGAAGTTCCATTGTAATCACTGAAGCGACTAACAGTGGTTGAACAAGGAAGGTCGCTAGAGCCAACATTTCAACAAGTCCCCTTATTCTGTTGCTGCAAGATCAGCTCCAGAGACAGTCCTTGTTCAACCATTGTTAATCGCTTCAAGCCGCTACCTCCCTGTAAACTTCTGTCTTATTTGCATTGTAACTGTAATTTAAATGTAACATCAGTTTGCCTTATTAATGAAAGGCAATAGCCATCATATGTGTTGCAAAGCACTTTCAACAGAATTTGCAACTAGCAATCCCACATGTACACAATGGTAACAAAAACTCTGCATTCCATAACTTGTCATACAATAGACACTTCAATATTTGGCATTGTCATTGTCCACATAACCCTCTTGCAAGAAATGAAATTATTAAGGCTCTTCAGTGGCAAGTGAAAGTTGTATCAAATCTGCACTGCTCTTGGTTTCATGTGAGCCTTGACAGCATTCGCACAAAACTTCATTCTTGTTCCTAGTGAATATATTCTTCACTAAATAACCCCTTGTCAAGGCAAGGTATCTTGCTTAGTGGGTCAGAAATTGGACTGAAAAAAAAAAGGTAGCAGTAAACTCATTCAACAACTTCACAACAAGCTTCATCTTTGTAGCGATCACAGTTTCTCTCTAAGTGCATAAGTCAAAATGTTAACTAGCTTTCCAACATTACCAATAGTGTTAACATAAGAACTGCATGGTATAAAGCACATGTTTTAGAACAAAACATTTTCAAATATTTGTGTTTTGCTTTTGGTTCTGTTCCAGGCAAGAAATCATGTAACTTATGCTTTATTTTCTTTCGCTGCTTCATGTTGGAAGTTACTGAAACATTACACAAATAAATAAATGATTTTCCCATGCATAACCTAAACCTGTATATAACCTCAACTCAATTATGACCCTCATGGAAAAAAAAATGCACACATAAATCTCAGATAGAGGAACAATGCTAAAACTTTTATAAAATTAGCCCAGCATCTGTGCAATCATACATTACTGCTTCCACTGCTGCTTTCCATTGGCTTCACTGTGACATGACTGGTGCCTATAAATAAGTTGGTATGGCTGTGCGAATAGTTATATAAAATCGAATATGGATTGAATAGTGCCAGAAGCAAATCGAAGCTAGAATACTTTTCAAACATTGTTTTCAAATAATAAACAGCCATTTTCATTATCAAATATAAAGTGATGTTCACGTCCTAGTATATTCACTACATTATTAAGCTTCTGTGATTACACGGCACATTATGAAGCATTGTTTACTAAAAGTATAAATGAAGCATTCAGAGCAAATAAGCAGTTTGTTTACATACTTGGGACTCTTCGATGAGTGCAAATGATAGCAGTTTAGCTGGAAAAGTCGTTCTCCCTGAATTACGTACAATGTGCTCCACTAAGTAACTTCTTGTGTTTTATTTATGCACTATGGCTGCAGGGATAAAATTTGTTGTACTTTTGCTTCAACTATGTGTTTGTTCGGCCACAACTGATGATTAAAAATATTCAAAAACTATTCGAAAAAGATTCGCATTTGCAAATAGCGACTATTTGATTTGACGACTAAATTAAATTTGACAATATATGATTTTGTTATTCAAAAGTCATGAATATTTACTCACACACCCCTATAAATTTAACTTCAAGTGCAGCTTCATGGCAATGTGCTCTTCAATTCCATAAAGCAGTATCTGGAGGTAAAATTCGCACACATACTGCACTCTTGCTTTGTACTTGAAACTTTTTTAAATGTTTAGTGTAGGTTATAAGTGCTAAAATACAATACTTCTGGTAAGGATGCATGTCAGCACTATTGCAAGCTTGCTACTACCACAAACCATACTAGGCAACAGAGTATGCAAGAACAAGCAAAGTGGCAACCTCTCAGCTCTGAGTGAAATTTATATGTATGGTTACGTCACTTCATAATGTGAATATTTTAGACAAAACTACTGTTTAGCACATAAAAAATTTAAGAAATATGAGGTATGAAGTAAAAAAAATGCCATTATAAATGAAGAAAAGAAACAGCAATGAATTTAAATTGTTAGTTATCGCTCACACAAATCCAGTACTTTTGTGAAATATCAACATGTTTTTGGTTCCTTAATCTAGTCTTCTCAGTATGGGTTATCTAATGTGCAGTTCCACAAACAAGTTGTCTTAAATGTACAGAGCCACAGTATCACCAATACAAATGCACACTAGCCTCATTCTACACTGATATATATTTTCTTTTCAAAGGGCCAGTAGAAATTATCAACATGGATCTTTCTCAAACAACTGTATTACAAGTGAAAAAACATGTTACTGACTTTGTGGACACAAGTGAACAAGTTTCTGGACCATGTAAATCCATTCTAAGAACACATAGAGATGTAAGCTGCAAGCAAAGAAGAAAAGGCAAACCACTGCTCACAACTCCTAAACGTACTCAGTATATAAATGTCTACGAATTGCTCTTTAGAGTTGTCAAAAAACACTTCTCACAGCTGCAAGACCTTTTTTTTTACCAGTGAGGCCATCCCTCCAAAAGACAAGGGTATTCAGAGTTTTTCAATCACGCCGGTTGCAAAAGTTCCCCCATAGGGCCCCATGTTTTAAAATACAGGCACACTGATTGGCAAAGAGCATTGGAGTATGTACTAAACATCATGTCATCTTCTGGGGGGAAAAAAGAAAAAAATAGCTAGCCAACCATGAAACTCTGCGCTTGCAGAGCTACATGATGACAGGTTTAAACAACATACAGCCCAGAACACAAAATGAGCAACCTTTTCAAATTAGCATCTGTTTACTGGCTGCACCTGCCATTTTAAGCAATTTCGTTTTCAACCGACAATAGCTGACGAGCTGAAATAATGCTTGATGTTGCCGCTCACAGCTTGCACATCAGTCAACCTCAACGGGTTGGCATCTGGTTACACCCAGCTTTTGCCAGTGGCACTTTGAAACCGGTGTGATATAAGAACTCTGAAGGTTACCAGTGGTACAGATCAGCTCTGTTCATAGAATATTAAAGCAACTCTCTTTACCTTAGTGGCACTATCGCAATGAGTGCAGCACACACAACACGTGGAAATGCGACAGCTATGTTGAAACACTCTCAAGATCAATGTGCGTAGCAAAAGCAGTCAAATATAGGAGCACTGAAAGCTAACTAGCTTCGCGCCATTATGAAGTGCAGTGTAATACTTTGCAGGAAGCATGGACAGTTTCATCAGTGAGATTCTCGACACAGTGCTATATACAGTTAGCATTAAATACACCACGTATAAAAGCTATCTACCTTCTGCTCATGCAAGTATGGCTACTTGCTCATATTGCTAACAAGACCCAACATCAACGTATGCAAAGTAATACAAAATATGTTGAAACCATTGGCAGCACCTCGCCACTTACACTATTACACGAGTGATTTTTCTTCCATACAGCAGCAAAATATCTTTTTTAAAATGTAGTGTAAAAATGAGTAGGGATCAGCAATACCAACTTTTACATTGCAAATATTTGGCGTGCTCTTTATTAATATTTTTTACAGGTCTTCAATTACTTGTAGCCTTGTCAGCTTCTTTCTGTAAGGAGCTTACTCATTTATTCCATTGAGTGCTCACATAAAAGTTTGCATACTAAATTAAGCAACACCTATGATACATCAGTCAGCATAACGCATAGTGAACACAGTTATCTTTTTCCTGTCAGCAGGAAGTTTTAGCACTCGTGAACTATGCACAGGAGTAGGGTGCGAGACCCAGCCTTAATGAGGTACGTGCAACAGCTACACATGCTGTTCATAAAAGAATGTTAAACTAAAAAAGAAATGCAGGTACACGTATCCTGTTCATGTACAAAAGAAAAAATTTAGGTACACCCGACTGCGGGGCACGAGGTCTGAGAAAAAACTGAATATCTTCACAATCTCAACGCAGTCTGGTATTTGAATTTTGGGCCTCGACTAGAATATGCTAACAACATTGTCCTATATAGTTTTACTGGCTACTGCTACAGGCTGCTCGGGAATTGCACGTTTTCAGAGATACCATGGTCCGTAAATGTTTGTCGCCGTCTGTACATGTAGTTTCAAGTAGCGACAATCTAAAAGGGATGCTAATAAATAGAGGTGTGCAAATAGTGATCTTTGAGACCAAATCGAATACAAATCTAATAGTGTCAGAAGCAAATCGAATCAAATAAGATATTGAATACTTTTTCTAATAGTTTTCAAACAAGGAACAGCCATTATCACAATTAATATAAAATGATGCTCATTTCACAGTACTTCTTAAAGTTAGTAAGCTTCTGTCATTACATAGCATGTTATCAAGCGTTGTTTTATTAAAAACACATATGAAGCAATAGGAGTAAAGAAGTGGCTTCTTTGCATGCACTCTTCAGAAAGTGCGAGTGATTGCCGTAGAGCAGGCAAAATATGGATACCTAAGTGGCATAGCCAGCTCCACTACACAAGTTCTCATGTTTTATGTCTACACTATGCCCGTGAGGGTGAAAATTTATCATACTTGTTCTCCAATTTTGTGTCTGTTTGACACGAAATTGACACACAAGTTGACATTCTGAAATATATTCCAATTTACGAATAGTGATTATTCTATTCGAAGACCAAATCAAATAGGACCCTATTCGATTTGTTATTCAAGAGTTTCGAATATTCACACACCGCTATTAATAGACACTAAAGCAATCTGTCACGGTAGATTACCCTTTCAAAACTGTCTCTCTTCATTTGTAAATGTACTACTGCAAAAGATGAACATAGCACCTTTTTTAAATTTCATGCCATAATGACATTGCCACTGACCATCTTGCACAACACCAGATTTTGCTACACTTTTGCAAATTTGGAACCTTTCTTTAGACATAATGTCCAACAGTTGTTAGGTTGAATTTTCATTTTTGAAGTATTAACTAGTCGCAGGAGAACCGTGCTACAATCATGGCGAGCTGAACGAAAAAGTTAAAAGATATTTTATTGTTTTCCTTGTCTTACATAATCTTATTTTTTTGCATGCCCAGCTTCTGCCGCTTCAGCTCATCCCATTGATGAGGCTTGGCCATGTTGTAAGATTGATGAGACATGTTTGAATATTCAAGTAAAACTGAAAGGCATGAAACAAAATGGGAGCACTGGGTGTATGCGTAGCATGCTCCTGTCTCTTTATTGTGCTTCAACTGTTTGAACCTTTTCGATATTTCCAAGTCTAACCTGCCAATAAAATAATATTTTTCTCTACCAACCATCTTTATAGAGTACGGAATGATGAAATCACATAAAACACAATAAAACAATGTTGAGGTTAATATCGACAAGCCCCTGGTTAGGATTTAATATAGTTTTAACCTTACAACAATCGCTTTATTCGGTAATAGTTGCCGTTTCTATGCCACATCTGCCCTATTTTTGTGATATAGCTTCAACAATGCATATTTGCTGTGCATAAACTTCAACAGCATGTAATTTCTCCTTTTTCAAGTAATTTTCCAAAGGTTGACCTTTCTCAATAAAAACAGAATTTTTTTAGATGATTTTGATGCACATTTTTTTTCTACTTTCTTTTTCTTTCATTCTTTCTTTACATTTAACAGAAAATGCTGAATCCGAACGAGTACAGAGCAAAATGAGATTATCAGGTGATGATGCTTGCAAGGCAGACCGCTTCGCCAGAACCACCAATTCAACTGTGACGGCACCAGTAAAAAAAAAAAAAAAAAGCACCGCACACTTGTTTAATCATTTTCAGCTATGTAGGGGTGTGTGAACAGTGATTTTCGTGATCGAATTGAATACAAATCGAATAGTGCCAGAAGTGAATCGAATATGGAATAGTTTTTGAATAATGAACAGCTGTTATCACACTTAATATAAAACTATGTTCACATCCCAGTATTCTTAACATCCTCATGATTGTAGCATGGTTCTCCTGCGACTAGTTAATATTTTAAAAACGAAAATTCAACCTAACAACTGTTGGACATTATGTCTAAAGAAAGGTCCCCTTTCAGCCACATGCTCTGGGACCTCCTTCTGTATACTAGTGTAAGCATGTATGTCTCCTCCTCATTAAATCAATAAACTGAAAGTGAAAAAAAGAAAGCAAGTTTCTGTCATTACACAGTACGTTGTGAAGTGTTTATTAAAAGCACAAATGAAGCATTAGGAGCAAAAAAGTAGTTTCTACGCATGTATAGGACTATTCGGAGTGTGCGAATGGTCACTGTATTTATACAACCTGTAAAGTATGGGTACCTAAGTGATGTCGCCTATTCCACTACGCAAATTTGCATGTTTTATGCCTGTACTATGCCTGTGGGAATGAAAATTTACTGTGCTTTCGCTCCAATTTTATATCTAATTGGGCGCAGTTGATGTTTTGAAATATTAAAAAAAGTATTTAAAAAATATTTGCATTTACAAATAATGAATATTTGATATTGAAAACCGGATTGAATAGGACACTATTCAATTCGTTATTCGAAAGTTTCGAATATTTGCACAGCCCTACAGCTGTACTTTCTCTCTCAAGCAAGACAGTTCAGTGCAGCGACCAGCGTGTGTGGATGTCGCAGTACCTCTATTACACGGTCCGAGAGGGTGTGTGTGATGTAAATAATAACAGCAACAGGAAGCATGCCTGTGTACAAATCCTTTCATCCCATCAGCTGTGTTTAACCAAGCCACGTGCTTGGAGAACAACAGCATTTCCTGAAAATGACAAATAGTTTATGGTCACCGATTACTAAATTTGAAATGGGATTCGGGGAAAGAAAATTACAATGATACAGCTATGAAATGATAAAAAGTAAATACAAATGTACCTGCTGCACATGCCGAATGCTGCTAATAGAGCAAGTAGACTTGGGTGCTTAACAATCGATCATTATTGGTACAATTTGAAAGATGAAAAAACAAGACAAAAAAGTACGAGAATCTAAGACAACATATCACGGATATTTTCAATGTTGTCCACTGTGGGGAAAATTTCACAAACCAGGAACATATTGAAGAGATTCTGCTGTACAAAATGCAAGGGTGGAAAGAACTGCGTTGACATCGTCAAATTAAAACTGAACTACCAAGTGCTCTACCCATGAAGAAATATCTGTTACAAACGATGCAAACAGTAAAGTGACTGCAAAAATGAATATGACATTTACAAAAACCAAAAGACTAATTGCCATGAATTGGTCAGAGAAGCTAATAATAGATTCATTGTAAATTAGAAGTGCTTCTTTGTGCCTTGCTGTTATGTGCTGTACAAATATAATGTGCATGTCAGAAACTAATGTTTCCGATGACAGGAAAATTGCATGTCAATTGCTATAGGCAGACAGCTTCAAAGAGAACCAGACTTACTTCTTCAATGTAAACGGTGTGGCTGAAAGACATTTACCCTAGTCTGCAACTTGCTCAACCAGTGAAGATTAACTATAGACCAGACGAACTGTTTTTTTTTTTTAATCACAATGTTATCTCTCGAAGTACCAAGCTGGTTTCCTTTGTAGTTTTCTGTCCATTTCCGAGAGGATGTCAAACTTTTATTTTGATTAGATAAGCTCCGCCTCAGTAACTTCTTGCAAAATTGTGTTGACTAATGATCCATTCCAGCATTACACATAAATGCATATGCCTTAGATGTTTCACCAACGAAAGAGCA
The DNA here is from genome assembly GCF_050947875.1 of Dermacentor variabilis. Classification (NCBI taxonomy): domain Eukaryota; kingdom Metazoa; phylum Arthropoda; class Arachnida; order Ixodida; family Ixodidae; genus Dermacentor; species Dermacentor variabilis. The sequence continues at coordinate 66,103,443 of NC_134570.1, forward strand.
TCAAGATTTCTGTTGAAAGTATCATGAACCACTTAATTATCATGACAAGCCTTTTATAGAAATTGTCTCCAAAAGCACTTGCAGCATAAATGGCAGGCAGACAAAGTACCATTTCACATCTTTTAAGCCTAAACCAGCAAGACAATTCCTTTTGCTCCGAATTAATCAAAGGACATGTGAATCCTTTCGAATAAGAACAAGTAGTAAGTGTTTGAATAAGATAGGTGCCTTTCAGTACTTTGGGAACAGAAGCCAAATTAAGGAAAGTTGACAAGTGCTGTACACACATTTGCTACTGAAACCTTACCTATGCTTGGGGGCGCAAAGGTGGTCCGATATACAATTCTCAGTCACTAGAAGTGATAGACTTTCTTTTACTGGCACAAAGTGCTCACGACATTCGTGGAGCTATAACGGGCACCCTGGCACAGTGAATTAAGGTGAAATCACCGGTTTCACACTGGGGAAAACTTGAACATCAAGTTGAACAACATTTGCAAAGAATAAATGTGACTACATATTATTAATTTAGGATCATGGTGCATGTTACAGGTCACGGATAACCTAGGCCGCATTGAGCACAATGATCCTCACATGGCCATGCAAAAAACAAATGAAACCATGCTAAAACACACTTTAACCAACATGCTAAGCAGTTATGATGAAACTCTTTTTTTTTAATGGAAAGTTCAAGCAACTAAAGCTAAAGAAAAGCTGTAGTCTTGCTCTGTTAATAGGTGGGTCAGTGTTTTTTGCTCATTCTGCTATTTCACGCCAGGTTAGTTCATGAATGTTCACTGTATGTAAATATACTTATCAACATGTAAAAAGGATAGGGCAGAAGTTCAAGCCGAAATCTTTATCCTTTATTAGAAGAGAATGGAGAGATGTTGATAGCTCACAATTGTACTTGTGACTTATCCAATGTGTTACCCATTTCAATGTTGATACTTGCTTATACTGAAAAGTAGAGACGAACATATTGCAGATTTTTCCTTCTTCTTCTGAATGCCACAATTCTAAGTGATTACGTAATTCCCAAACAATTTATTTTCTAACAAGTGGTTGCAGTTTTGATTTCTAGAAGTAAGGTGCCCGGCACGGTGTCACAGCAGCACAAGTGATGGCATTCATTGCATTGCCCTTAAATATGGTGCTGCGTCAAGGCATATTGTAGCCAGCTCTCTAAGATGTGGTGCGCACATTTTCCTGTGCTGTGAAGCATCACGCGTGCACCACTACATCTGCAGTCGATCTGCATCATCATGTTGTTGCCTTTTATGAGGTCAATGGAGGGTTGTTAGTAACTCATAACCATTTTCCTATAGAGAAGACACATGGATGAGGGTGCCACTCGTATGTATATAATCTGCGCTGCACAACTTAACCTGCGTATCACGTGAGATGAAGACAAGCAATTATGCTGCCTGTGGGTGCACTGGATTTAAGAGCCTGAAAAGCGGACACACCATTTCAGATTCGGTGCTAAGTAAACTGTGATTGTGTATGCAGTATTCTGGTGAAAACAGAAATGTAAGCATCCTTGCCTGCATCATTAAGCATTGCTGCCCTGCTGCCAACATTGTACAGTTGCACACCGCAAAGGTATTTTCAGGCAAAAGCATGCCTGAACCATTCAAGGTTATGACTTCACAGCAGAACAAGAATGCACAGGTGGAATAAACTGAACACAGATTGATTACATTTTATCCATTAATATGTTTGAACCCTGCAACCATCTTTCATTTTTATGTTGTTTCAAGTGGTAAATATGCTCACTATCCCAATTCAGATGCCATATGTCACAGGCTGTCAAGGCCTCAAAGCAACTTCCTGCAGGATAGGAGAAGGAGAAAAAAAAAAAACATGCCCATCTGCAGACTAACAGTGAGGTATAAGCTTTTGTTTTTTTTTATTCTTGAAGAAAAAACAGCACTACAATGACGCAGACTAAAAGAAGGAACATGTACGACGGACAGGCGCCTGTCCATCATACATGTTCTTCTTTTAGTCTGCGTTATTGTAGAGCTGTTTTTTCTCCAAGTATGTTACACCAACTCACCCGCATTGACCTCCTGCTGCTTCAGATTTTTTAATTATATTTTTTACGTCTGGAAATTATGCACTGTATCACATCTGTGGCTCACACAGGCAGCACAAAAACTACCATGACAGTAAATCACAAGCATGATAAAAAATTCAGTGCTTATCTAATCTTGTAATACGATAAAATAGATAAAGTTACAAGCAGTGCACTAGTATGGCATTTATGATACCACTAAGCCATCTGCATTCTTTAGGCCACCGTAAACGGTTGACCTTGTTTGATGTGTCATTATACCTGTGTTTACACCTGTTATGTATGCAGTACTGAACATTAGGCAAGTGATCAAGATCTAGGTGAAACAAGAAATGCAAGTTTAAGGATGACTAAGCAATTTTCTGCACTGTGAAAGTGTTACTACCATGGAGTATGCATGACCAAGTGTCACTATCACAAAGACTGCAGTACCTACAATCCACTTGCAGCAAAGAACATGTTAACAAATGGCCGGTGCTTTCAAAGAAGCAGTTAGCAAACTGTGGAATGGGAATCAAGTCTGTACATGTGGACAAAGACTATCATCATCACTGGTATAATGGAACTACAGTCAAGTGGTGGCAGGTGGTATGTTGCCAGTCAACTTTACGACTACATATTCAACAAAATGGTTGCCGTTGCCATCGATAAAATGTGCCTCGAGTTGTGTCAAGATGGGAAACAAATAGAGTTAAAAATGATGTGAAACGTAAAGCTCAAATCGCATCTGTTAAGAATGTGCAAACAGTGCGCAACAAACTGCAGTAGCAACATTTACGGAACTGTAGACTTGAAAGACCCTCTTGGTGAGAACATGCTGCCATGTGGTCACCGTTTCTCTCACCACATTCTAGAAAGCTATCTTGAGCCACACGGGCAATCGTAGATGTTGCCACAACACAAAACTGTCGACACATTTCGAACGTAGATGATTGGGGCTGCATGTCCAACATTAACAATTTCTGCGCTACCTTGATCAGCAGCAGCAAAAGGCAATTCCTAAAAGCACCCATTTCCCCCACACCCATGTCTTTCTCACTTGACTAGAGCACAACGCAGCAGCGACAGTAGCGGGGCCTACCACCTCCAACAGAGGGCGGAGGCGTGACAGGTGCAAAGTAGGCATGCACCTTCAGGTCCAGCAGGTGACTGCGAAGCTTGCGGATGCCAGCGCGCGTAATCAGTTGGCAATCGTACAGCTCGATACGCTGCAGATTCTGGCAGGCGACCAAGTGCTCCAACGAAGCATCTGTTATCAATGGACAGTTGTCCAACTCCAGCACAAGCAGGTGCTCGGCCGCACCAGCGCCTGCGCCAAGGTGCCGGATCCCTTCATCCGTTACAAGCTCGCAGTGCGAAAGGCTCAACTGCTGCAGCTTTGGGCAGCCATTGGCCAAATGCATCAACGTGTTGTCCGTGATGAGCACACACTCTTCAAGGTCCATTTTCTCAAGTGAGTGGCACGAGCGAGACAGAGCCTGGAAGCCGCTGTCTGTCAGCTGTGTACAGCCGGCTACCTCAAGCGTGCAGAGTGCGTGGCAGCCCTGGCTGAGGGACACGAGAGCGGTGTCGGTCAGATGCGCACAATTGGAGACACACAGGAAGTGCAGCTTGGGGCAGTGCTGGCTGACAGCCTGCACAGCAGCATCAGTGATGTTGGTGCACTCGTGAAGGTTGAGGGTCTGCAGGCCTCCGCAATACTGGGCCAGCTTAGAGATTGCCTCGTCATTGACCAGCGGGCAGCCCTTGCTGACGAAGCCGCGCAGCCTTGGACAACCAGCAGCCAGAGCTTCCACGCCATACTTGGACACCTACGCATGGGCATGTGTTGACACTAAAGTGAAAGAGGCGAGTCCACTGACTGATCCAGAGCACCATTCTCCATGCTATGTATGCATTTCGCAGACACAGTGCAAGATTGTGCATTTTGATGGTATGTTTTTAAATGGGCAGTGAAAGTAGCAAATACAGAAAATATGGACGCTCAATGCATAGCTTTCACACCGAGCAGGTCACATTTCGAGCACAATTTTACAGATTGTTCAATAAATGCATGTTAGGTGTAAAAATTATTGTACATCACTTCTATGGCCTGACTTGAGCACACTTGCCCAATCTATCTAATCGTGAGCTTACTTTTTACGCAGAAATGAAGTAAACACAGACATATGGAAATGTCCTGATCTCATTTATTACAAAGAAGTTATATGCGAAAATTAACTTCGTAACGCAGTCAGCAAGCGATTGCTTTTCTATCTACGCTCTGAGGCTGACACCTGGATTGAATGCTCAGCGCATGGCAAGTTTTGCCCTTAGATAATTTGCGCCCGCTGCTACAGCGTATCGAACCCTCGGCCTTGCGCTCAGTAGCAGAACGCCACAACCAGTAAACAGCCGCGGCGTTTTGCAAAAAGCGTGGCGACGCACCTGGTCGCACCAGGAAATGTTGATTTGCTCAAGCGCAGGACAGCCTTGGCCGATCGCCTTGAGTGACAGGTCCGTCACCTGGCAGCACGAGCCCAGGTCGAGGAAGGTCAGCTTACTGCAGTGCTTCCCAAGGCTCTGGCAGGTGCTGTCCGTCAGCTTTTTGCAGCCGTTCAGATTCAGGTCTTCGATGTTGTTGCAATTCTGGGCGAACGTCTTTAGCGACGCGTCCTCGACGCTCTGACAGCCGCGAAGGCTGAGCTTCTTGAGGAAGCCGCCGCATCGGCGCGAGATGTTCTCCACCACGGGACCCTCGATGTCCGTCTGAAAGTTGAAGAGGTCAATCTTCTGCCAGTTGCTTCCATCCAGCGCGAGCTCGTGCCACAACTTAGACACCTGAGCACAGGCGCACAGCGAGACGACGTCCAGGTAGGAGAAGATGCGAAGCAGCAGCTCCTTCGGAAGCTTCTTGTTGATGAGGGCATCGTCGTCCGCCGCCGTGACTGCTCTGACCAGCACTTCCACTTTAGCCTTGGGCGCCAGGGTCATCACTTGCTGAGGGACGAAGCGTATCCCAACTGGTGACGACTACGCGTTTTGGTCGCTCGCCATCACACGCGCGTCGCTTGCTTTTGTCTATTTCGCGGAACAACGCAGCGTCTCCCTCAGCTGTCGATGAAGGGATTCCGAAGGAGGCCTCAATTACAGCGCTGAGGCAGGTGATCGCTGAATACAGGCGATTTACCCTTGGACACTGCAACTCTAAAATGCTTAAACCACATTAACTAACTCTCGCGCGCCGCTCAGTAAACACAGTAACACGGGGATCAAGTTGTAAACATGCCATGAAACTCATCGCGGGAACGCGAGGAAGATGGGGTGAGTGTGTGGAGGGAAACGTGATAGAAACAGCAACTCTTCCTAAGGTCCTGATTCTAAATAATGGCTAGCGCCCCTATTATTTTATCCAAATATATTTATTGTTGTATTGTGCAGTACTGTATTACTTACTATACTATTTGGTTTTATAGCTCGTGATAATATGCAAATACAACAAATTGGCGCGCAGGTAGCGCAAAATAAAATTTTAAGCCTAATTATTAAAGTGCATTAACGCATATTACTAAATTACTCTTGCATTAATTACTGAAGTTTAAGCTAGACAGAGTATTACACCGTAGTGTCTTTTAGCTTACCTTGAAGTGTATCTAAAGCTTTAAAAAATACTGATCAGTTGCGCCACCTGTCTAAAAAGCACCATTGAAGGACTTTGTTGTGATGTGACGTAACTCATGGACCGCAATCGATTTTCTGCTAGGGCCCTATTTACGTCATGATAATCAGCAAAATTATAAGTACTGTGAGTAGAGAACTCAGTTTGCCTTCTCACATCTGAGCTTCTTGACGTTTAAGGTAAGTTCGATTGTTGTCTAGATTCGATGTAAAGCGTTTTGTTGCCGTCTATCGCCTTCATGAATGACTTGGTCTGTTGGGCATAGCTGTGTCCCGACGCTTGTAGCGTTCCGATTGGAACCTGAGGTAGCTGAAGTTTCCTGGCGATCTAACAAGAGCATTCTTGCACATTTGAAGAAACGATATAAGGTTTCTATTCAGCTGTGGCGCGAACTATTCATGTCGGGGCGAAGCTTAGCCGTCGCGGTGAAAGTGGGTCATTGTGGAAGCGTTCTTCCTCAGCAGTGACTCGGGGTTGTTTACATGGGCGCTTCACGCTGACTGGAGTCGAGATAGCGCGCCACCGTCTCACAAAAGCATTCCAATCGTTGACAGGGCGTACTAGTACACGCTGCAATGTATGCACTGTCGTTGTCAACGCGCGAGCTTGTCGTTAAAAGCCGAGCCTTCCACAATCGAGGTTCTCGACGCGTCTGGGAAAGGGAGGCGGGGGTTGTCACGAACGTCAGTGCAAACAGGCGGCCCTTCCTTGCTGTGCTTTCTTCGCTTGGTTACGCTTGGTCAGTCTAGCCAAGCAGGGCAACACAGGAATTGGCAATTGAGATGGCGGGAATGCGAACGGCTTCCTATATTTTTTCCCCAGTGTAGCCGATACCGAGGAAGAGAACACTCGGTCGGAGCGGAGCTAGAAATGAAAAAACAGCAACAAAAGCGCTGCGTCTGCGCGCGAGGTGAAGGAGCGGGCGCTCGCGAAGTGACCTTCAGCGAGTCGCGCGCGCTGGAGAAACTGCATTTACATTCTTCGGGACAGGCGACGCCGGCTACCTACAGTTTTCTTTTTCTCGGCGAGCGACTACTTCGGACTACTCGATCTCCGAATTCGGCGGCTTTGCCATAGAGCAGGCCGATGCGATTGTGTGCGGTTGCCGGCCTTGCATCCGTTCGTCCCTGTCGCGGAAACCCGAGGAGGGAAACGCTTGCTTCCCTTTTCCGTCGCTCGTGCGACCGGCGGCAGCTCGCCCCTGCTGGTCTGTATGTACGCCGCCGTCGCAGCCTTGTAAGCTCAAGGAGGGGCGGTGTGCCGCCCCACCGTCGTAGTCGCGTTGTCGTATCCGTCCCGTGCCTTGGCGCGTGCGCGCGCGCGCTCTGTACGCGTACACCGCCCGACCTACCAGCTCGGCTGCGTTGCGACCGCGGCGCGCCGGTGCCCGATTCTTTGTTTTGGAGCAGTTGGCCAGGTGTGGATCTGAGCGTGTAGTGATAAATGTATTTCGTCTATTCCGTCGGGTGGGGCACAGCTTAAGGTTCACGACGCTGCTGCCTTTATATGGTCCTAGAATCGCCAAGGACTACCAGCTACTGAATGTGGAATGTTATGCCTGGCATGCGCATAGGTCATTTATGCACTTGTTAACGTGGGCCAACCGGGGAAAAAAGAAAAGGAAAACAATGCGCATGTTTCGAAATGTGAACGCATGCTCGCCGCACTTTTCTTGATACGAAAGAAAAATGATTTGTTTTACCCCATTGCGTTCTCACTCTCTCCACAATTCCTCTTCCAGTTCGCATTCGATTGTCGCAACACATCTATGACAGTTGTGTTCGATTGCTACTGTTGACATTCTGCCAAAAAGGAAACTTTGTGCTTGCAAGTTATGTGTGCTTTAAAAGTGCTTGAGTATAGAGTAACTCATTCATTGTACTCCGCCTGTCTCAAGGCCTTTCAGCATCACTTGTCAAAGATGTATAGTGGACAAGTAGGCAAGAGCAGCTCGAAAGAGCACTCGCCATGAGCCCGTGCAACTGTTGTAAGCGTATGGTAGAAGGGGACAAGTACATTTGGCACTGCCTGATTAATTTTGTTTGGCCAGGTAAGCAGCTAGGCATTAGATAGCCAGGCTCTGAAGCTTCTCTCATAAGTCCATGGTAAAGCTGGTCACTGGTAATCTTTAATCATGAAATGCTTGTAAACAAGCTCTATGTTTGTAAACAAAGGAGTTTTACTTATCGTGTGACCAAGTAACATGCTGCTGGAGGCAAAGCTGCATAGTTAGTATCCAGCAGTCGGGTGCATGGTCATGCAGACACATGTGTCATGTCACTTGGGCCACACCGCAAACAATCAAGCGAGCATATATCCCTTTTCATCCACCTATTATCAAGAGTCAACATCATGGCTTGCTATGGCACAAGGTATGTACCCTCTGGAGAAAGTTTTGAGACTATGGCATCAGCCAAAAAATTATTCTTCCAGCAAAGGCATACATGGAATTTTCTCAATACATTGCATTGACTGGGCAGGCATGCATAAGCTACAGTTGAACCCAGATTTATCAACCTTGAAGGTGATCATGAAATAGTTCGATATATCAGTAGTTCAATATACAAAATAAAAATTTTATACAAAAATTTTAGGGGATATTACTGCTGTTTGTTAAACACAATAATTCATTATACCCGGGTTCGACTGTATGTGACTTGGTTTAAGCCTGGGTGTCTATGCTGAGATAAAATATTCTGTGGCATCTGAGGCTACCAAAGTCTAATTCTGGGGTTTTACATGCCATAACCACGATTTGATTATGAGGCACAGCATTAGTGGGGGACTCTCTATTAATTTTGACTGCTAGCCCCAATGCACAGGACACGGTCGTTTTTGCACTTCGCCCCCATCGAAATGTGGCCGCTGTGGCCGGTATTTGATCCCGTGACCTCGTGCTTAGCAGCGCAACAGCATAGCTGCAAAGACACTGCGGCGGGTGGTCACCAAACTTTTGCTCACAACATTAGTACATACCACAATACAGGTGTGCAGGTAACAAAAAGACATTTCAAAAATATAAAATAAAAAGCAGATAAACACATCACCTCGTCACCTCCTCTAAGCTGATGGCTGCTTTGAGAAATAATATCGGACAGCAAATTTAAAAAAACTTGTCAAGTACTAATTTGTCTCTAGACAACTGAAACTAAACGGAACTCACTCATACTTGCTCACAAAATATACTGTGTGCTTAGGACTCACTTGCACTGAGCCGAGGACTCGCAGGTCAGTTCGAGTCTAATATCAGTGTCACATGGGTCTCTTTCTTTTAATACTTTCAGAGGGAGTGCAGCTGACAAGGTATCAGTATTTAAACCTCCTACGAATACCAGCGGGATATCTTCTTTCACTGTTTAACACTTTCCGAAATTATTGACGTCCATGTAGGTTTGTCACAAGACGCACCTGTGGTAACATAGCCATTGTCTCTGAAGGGTAGATGGTAGAATTGAAGCAATGTAAGGCATGGGGCTTCGCTGCATGGCCATGGCTATCTGAAAAGTGCTCCTTGCATTTTGGTTATAAAGAAATGCACATATTGAAAGAGAATGATAAAGGTTTATTTTTGCTCCGAGGATCAATGGCCTTGGTCCAGGCCATCTCTGGCGAGTAGCTTTCTTAATTGTGAATTTTTCATTAAGGACTTTGATGGTCCTTAATCAGTGGGTATTTTTTTTTTTTTTGCACTATCTCTTTTTGTTCTTATAAAGCAACAGAAAACAGTGGGGGAAAAAGAAATTGTTGCCAATTCACATGGTGCTTGCAATATGTTCACTGTTGTGAGCTTATCACGCGAATGTTAGGTAAAAATATGAAGTGTGGCTTGCCACTAACAGCAGAAGTCAAAGCCCTTCCAATGTATTCTATCTTATCATACCACAACATGTGCGGTGTGTCGCGTCACTCTTTTATGTGTTGCCATTCTCGCGACAGACAGCGAAAAGCGTCAGATAAGGCATTTCTGAAGTACCTTGGAAAGCAGCACTGCAGCTTTGGGACGTTTACCTCAAGAGGGAGTTTTTTTGCTCTCTGTCATAGCTACACTGGTCTGGATCAGGTTTGTGTAGACCAACATTCTTTCATTGGAGCAACACTCTCTTAGTTTGTCCTTGATAAACCATCTGATTTGAGCTAGTAGCGGCGTTAAAAAGTTGCAACTTCATCTGAATGCTAAGTGTCGAGCAACACTACATTTGTGCTCTGTTGGACTGCCTTGGTGAATGTTTTAACCTGTTGTGCTATTCCAAACGTTGAACTGTTGACCTTGGTGAATACAAGCAATTGAGTAAACAATCATTTTTAGCTTCTATTGTACATAATTCTCTTGGCTTGTTTACACATAGGCAACGTGACGCGAGAGATTTATTTAGCACTCGTTGAGTCGAAGCCTTACCACTAACCACTATACTATTTTTTTTCACTGCAGCTTTGATGTAACTTTGATGTTTAATTGAAGTGGATGGTTTGTGGGTGTATCAGGTGACATGTATTACAAATCCGCATACTATGTGCACTTGTGAACGTCAAAAACCATTTTTCGCGACACTTCAGCCTCTTCAGCCATCAGTTGATTCTGTTCATTGAAAATATGGTTTCACCATAGTTCTTGCGTATCCTTGAGTAAGTTTTGTCAAGTATGCTGAATGTGGACTCCATGCAAGAATTTTGTGCAGGACATCGGATATGAGAACGCCAATTATTTCATGTCTATAATATTTGGAAAGCACCAGTCCAGCCACTTGAATAATATTTGTGTTGTAAAACATCACGAAAAACAATATAAGTGAACCCGCTACATGACAGTGTACTGACAATGAAAGTGTGGGAAGTGGAGATGAAATCAGGGGATGTGGAGATACCCCGTAATTCCACTCTTTTTAACTCCTCACATTGCTGAGAGTTGGACCATTCCCACTTCTGGAGTTTCTGAGCTGACCCTTTCCATTCCTCCAATTTCAGTAAATCAATGCTTTCTTTAAATTGTAGACTGCTTGCGCTTGTCTGCCTATACAAACTGAAGTGTTTTTGAAGTCTTGAGAATGTTGCATCAAATTTTCTCACACAAGAAACTTGCTTTGCTTCCTGTTATCTCTGCAATTGCCTGTAATCTCTCTAATGTCCACTAATATTTCTTTTTAGGTCATTTGTGCTCTTGCTAAACCAAATAATTCTTGACTAGAAGTTGCTCTCTTTAAACACACTTTAGACTTGTAATGCAGAAAGGTTTCTGTGTCTTCAGACGAGTAGAATAGGCACGCAGAATTCTGTGTTGTTTATAATTACCATGGCAGTAATAGTTACCTGTAAGTGGATACTGAAAGAACTGGTAGGAGAAATACAATATATAGGCCAAGTCTAATTTTGTCTAAATGCCAAATTTGCCGTTTTTGTAGGTTTGAAGTCTTGCATATCATCAATGCTCCAGTACTAGGTGTCTGTTCCATTCCAACTCCATTCCAATATTTCTGGCTTTCATTCTATTCCCATTCCATCTGTGACACTGGGGGCATCATTACATTCCAGGTGTCCTAAAATGTGGAATGATTCTGGAATCATTCCAACTCTGGAGTTGCCACTTTCCAACTGCTTGCCACTAGGTGTCATATAAATGGAAGCGTGCTATATGTGTGATGATGTAATACAGAGTAGGCCGCCATTTTTACATTATACATGCACATAATTTTAATACGGTATCCTAATCGCATTGTAAACTCAGGTTCCAAGTGCAATTATGAATTAGTCGCTGGCATGTGTATGTAAGTGCTTATGGTGAAAATCACAAGTAGTGAAACCACACACAGTACCTGTTGAAAGTAGTTCTCTTGTTTGATGATGGAGTGTTCCAGACACCCACCATATTACTGTACAAAAACGCAACTGGCCATATGGTAAATCCAAGCGTGCAGCAAAACATTGCACCCATTGCTGCTGGGCATTTCTCATATAGGTAAGCTTTCCGTACCACTCCATGATCATTAAAAGCATGCCCATAGTGGGACAGTGGCAAGATGAAAGAATGTCTACACTCTTCTACAGGAATCAGATGGGCAAACTAGCAATATTTAGAGTGAGTGCGCTTCGTCGCAGCGAATGCCGCTTTGGTGGCACACTACCCACCGTGGTAGTGTTGGGCTGCTGAGCACGAGGTCGCGGCGTCGAATCCCGGCCATGGCGGCCGCATTTAGATGGGGGTGAAAAGTGAAAACACCCGTGTACTTGCACTTAGGTGCACGTTAAAGAACCTCAGGTGGTCCAAACTTCCGGAATTCCCCACTACGGTGTGCCTCATAAACAGATGAGGCACACCGTTTTGGCACGTAAAACCCCATAATTTAGAAAACTGCTGAAGCCGGTGTTTGCTGCTGCTTCTTCCGTCTGTGCAGGGTTCTTGGCATGGAGGCAGGGGAAGGGTCCCCGCCCATTGATGATGGAGGTGGCACCCCGTCAAGTTTCCTGAACCTGACCGGGAGTGAGGCATACCCCAAACGGGCATTGGTGTCTGACGACCCATCTCTCGTTGTGCCATTCCCGTGCCTGCCTGGTGAAGCGGTAGAGTTCCTGGGCCGCTCGACACAAGGCGTGGTGGCTCTCTCATCATACCGCTTCTTCCTGGCGGGCCCCGAGCAACAGCTGAACCTTCCGCTGGGATTACTAGAGGCAGTCGAGTGTCGCGACATCTTTTACCTGCACCTAATCTGCAAGGACGCCCGCTCTTTCAGGTGATTTATCACTGCACTTGCTTTATCGCAATCTTCTCAAGCTTGGTCCTGAAAAATGTTGGGAAAGCACACAAGGTACTGGGCTGACTGTACTCATAATATATTAAGCTTCAGAAGTTTAACATTTCTAAATGTTAGTTCAACACCTCTATGATGAATTCTACAACGAAATTACCTGTATAGTAAAGGATTCCGTATGTACTTGCGGAATTCCTATTTTTCATACGCATTATCAACGGCTCTACAGATAAGATAAATTTGTTGCTTAACATTGAATGCACATAGCGGCACCATCATCACTAAGCTGCAGTGCACATAGGGAGTGCCAGTCAACACTGTAACAAAGACCGTGTGGGAGGGTGGGGACTCTGCCGTGGTTACAGTAGCCCGCACCTCCGACACAAAAGAGCTCCAGAAACTGCTCAAGTTGTACACCGCTTGTCGCACCACAGCAGAGGGTATGACTACGGAGAAATATGTTTCATGAGAAGCCAACAAAGACACCAGAAAACATGGGGGAAATTACTTGTACGTACTAATTGACTTAAAGAAATCATAAATTAATTGCAATGAAAGTGGATAAAAGAACAACTTGCCACAGGTGGGGAATGATCCCACGTCTTCGCATTACACGTGCAATGCTCTAATTGAGCTACGGCGGCCTGGCTTCCCCATCCACTTTCTTCGGTATTTATGTGTTCCTACTAGAACTAACCTGGGAGTGTTAGCCAGGGCCACCACCCACAAACCTTGGCGGCGGATGTGGAACATCCGTGAAGACGTGGGTGCATCCCCCACTTGCAGCAAGTTGTTTTTTCATCCACTTTCATTGCAGTTAATTTATAATTTCTTTATTTCAATTAGTAAGTACAAGTAATTTCCCCTATGTTTTCTTTATTGTCCTTGTTTGTTGGCTTCTCATGATATGATTAATAAAAATAGGGCCCCTCAGTTAACCCCCTTCCTTCTCGTTCTTACATAACGAGGGTCTTGAATCCAGTAACATTGATGCCTTCAGGTAGCATGTGCGGGTTTATTGACCAGTTGCCTTCAGCCAGAAAGGTCACATACTCGAGATGCCTGCGGCAGAAAGGATGTTCCACATCTGCCGCCAAGGTTTGTTAGTGGTGGCTCTGACTAACACTCCCAAGTTAGTTTTTGTGGTAACACATAAATACCCGAGAAAGCGGATGGGGAAACCGCACCACAGTAAATCAATTGGTTAGAGCATCGCATGTGTGACGCGAAGACGTGGGATCGTTCCCCACCTGCGGCAAGTTGTTTTTTCATCCACTTTCATTGCAATTAATTTATCATTTCTTTAATTCAACTAGTAGATGCAAGAAATTTCTCCTATGTTTTCCTTGGTGTCATTGTTGGCTTCTAATGATATGATTAATAAAAAAATCAGGCCCCTCGGTTAACCCCCTTTCTTCTCTTTCTGAGAAATACATTGTGGTTCACAATGGGATGATCTTCTCAGAAATGATGACCAACAATATCATCAAAGTCACACTGCCTGGTGCATGAACTTCAACATGGCGACGCTACCCATCCTTTATTCTTGCGTGTTCTCTAAGACTTTTCTTGTTGTAAGGGGGCTTTTCTGGTTTTCACAGCAGCTTAGTTTGTTAATACAGCTCAGCTGATCCTTCTCGTTAGTTTCCCTATAATCACGCTTAAAGGGCCCCTCACCAGGCCCCATAGTAAATTTTAGTTAGATGCTGGAAGTTGTTACATGTCCTCTAGAGCGCGTTCTTCCACAAAACTTTTTCAAATTGGCTCATTAATAGCCGAGATAGAAATATTTCAGTACTGCAAACCCATGATTTCGACAGGCGGGCTCCGCTGCCAAGCAAGGCGCTCTCTCCACTCGCCCTGTCTAGCCTCTGCAAATAAAATTCCTTCCCTGTGTTCTCCCATACCGGACCTCGGGGATTGCGTGACGCATACGTCAGAGGCCCCGCCTTCATTTTCTTTTCTCTTCACTTTTTTTTTCTATTTTTGGCTCTATGCACTTCCACTGACGGAGTCACGCGCGAGCTATTGTCTTGTTCGCGCAGCACACGATTTTGCGCACTGTGCACAAGGACACATGACTAGCGGAATTCAGTGCTAGACGAATACTGAGGCAGAGCAAGTGGATCGCAGAGCATGATCACGCGCTGGAACACGGTAGAAAATGGCAGTTTCGGTACTTGCGCATCTGTCTGCACGACCGTGGGAACAAGCAGACGAAGTGGAGGTACATCTCTCTTGCTTCGGTGCGAAGTAAAACAAAAAACATGCATGCATTCTGTTTGTGTGTTTTATCATTTCTCTTAACTTCAATTCGTCAATTCAAGCAACAGCTCACTCAAATAACAGATGTTGCCTTGAATAATTATCAAAGTAACGTGTCACTACGAGCGACGTCGCACTGTGGACACGAGCATGTAGGCGCAGGGACACGAGGACTTCACCATCCGGCTTGGCGCAGGGTCGCCGCGAGGCAAAGGGAAAATGGCGTTCGTATATAAATTTCAGACTCTTCCGCAGTGCGTAGCGATGCAATTATTTGCAAACACTATCATTAGCGCGCATTGTATGCTCTGCGCTTGTCAGCTCAATATGGCGAGACGTGGTGACAGGCTCTTTAAACAATTGAGGGTCAGCTTTGATAAACACTGTGAGTGTCCATTTGGCAGGTGTATGGTAATTTTGGCCCTTGTCGATGAGCGATATGTTATCGTCGGAATGTAAGCAAGTAATTGAGTGCCTCTTGTACCTTTCTGGTTGCTGCCATTGCAGGTGTTCATTCGCCACAAATGAAGACTGTCAGAAGTGGCACAAGCGCCTCACCAATGCAATCCAGTTGCCGAAGCGGCTCGATGACCTGTTTGCCTTCCGTTTCTACCTCTACTGCCGTGAAGAACGTTACGACGACCTCTTTTCCTTTCTAAAGAGTGGTCAGTTGATCTGTCCTTGCTGCAGATTTTTGGATAGTGTTTATTTTCTTCAGTTTTTAAGCTTTTTAATAATGTGTAAAGTGTGCATGATATGAAACTCCATCCATATGTGAAGGCATTGTGTTACTAAAGCAACAATATCAATTAGGAGGTTTTTCATTTGCGTTACGTTTAATGTAGTTTTTACCATTTGCACTGAATTTTAATGGGCCAACTAGTTCGCGAACTAAGTATAATATGTGGATCATCAGTAAAATGATTGTGCTAACCTGGTGCTGCATTTTGCCATTCCAGATAGGCCAAGTTTAGACAAGGACACCTCACTCCTGCACCAGGAGTGCAAACGTATGGGCTTTGACACAGACCTTGGGGGCACATGGAAGATCAGTAGCATCAATGAGAAATTCAAGTGAGTTGCTTTGTGTGCGAGTTGTTGTATGTGTGGAGTAGCTAAAACCACATTTTTAGTTGGGCAGGCCTCTTTTACATTGAATATTCATGAAAGACCATTGAAAGTCGGTGCACCCAGTGCACCAACTGCAGAAGTGCACATGTATGCGAAATTGACAGATTACACGAGTGCGTTGCCGGCCAACTACATTCCTAGCCAGAAGCTTCTGCACTTTTAAGTAATACAAGTATTCTTTACAAAAGCAACATAGGAAGGCAGAGAAACGACAACGGTTTAGCATTACAGCATACTAGTGCCTAGCATTATAGCCTGTAGCTCCCATGCATGTTTGTACAGGACTACATGCATCTTGCTAAAGCCGGAACAGAATTGTGCAGGATTGGAGGATAAAACAACAGCTCTTCCCTGCCACATTTCTGTAAGCAGTGACACCTAAAGAGATCTGAGCTTTTCATCTTGAGGAAATCTGTCTTGGTTGTGTAGATAAAGTATAAAATGCAGTGTGTCATCTGTCTCTCTGTGGGCTGTCCACTGATTCCGCGATCTGTCCACTGTGCCCCTTCAACAGATTTTGCAGCAGCTATCCGCGCTACTTAATTGTGCCCACCTCAGTACCGGACCAGGACCTTGAAACTGTGGCCAGTTTTCGGTACTCCCGGAGGATCCCCACGGTTGTTTGGAGGCAAGCAAAACGGTTTTTGCTGTTCTCGTTACATTGGGAATGCAACTGGTGTCTGTTGCTACCGGTTTCGCCTGCTGGTTGCTTTTGCTATTAACCAGAAATCGGCATGAAAAATTGCACATGTATGATGAGGGAAAGGGTCCCATCCCAGATGTCTTCATTATGTCTTGGGTGCCATCATATTCAGTTACTTGTAAAGCGCCACATTTCTGCTGGCACAGCGCAGAAAACTTTGACTTCCTCTAAAAGGAGACCTGGAAAGACAGCAAACCTTAACTGTGTGCAGTAATATAATTCCTGACAAGCCAAAGCCAGAACAGCAGGAAATAAAATGGCCCCACATGTAAGTCATTGGAAGCATTTTTCAGTTCACTTTCTCTTCTTCATTCTGAAAAGAGGATGCCTTGGCTAGGTTCGCAGTGCCCAGGAAGTGTGAATTCCTTTCATTATGAACATTTAGTGTTCTTTCTTTCTCCAGGTAACTATAGCTTTAACATAATGGGTAGGATCAGCAGATACCATAGTAAAACATGCTGTCTCAACCAAGATGTCTCAGCACAAAAATAACAAATGGGCCCCGCAACCTTTGACAAAAGATTTTTTTTTTCTTCACTCCCTCGCCTCCTGTAGGCACCACTTGTATGGCACGGTGATAGCACGCTCAGCGCAGCCCGAGGTAGGCTGGTTGGGCTGGCGAAGTCCTCAGGATGAGAACCTGATCCAGGCCATAGCAGATGCTTGCAGCATCGACCCGGGTCCCGCCATTGGAAACGGGCTTGACAGCCTGCCCGATGACCAGAGGCTTGACTCGGATGCATCAGACTTGTCCCTGCTGAATGGTTGTCTGACTGCTAGTGAGTGCTGCTGTCTTCACTTTACAGTGACTGTCGGGCTAACATGTAGGGGTTCTGCTTCCATTGCACAGCTGCATTTCTTTCTTTTTCTTGTCTGTTCCACCATTAATGGCGAGTCATCAAAGCATTCAATTATTCTTTGACAATACATTGCGCTCTCAGACTACATTTTTCTGCATGTGAATGCATACTTGCAGTAGAGGTGCTCCTGCACATGGATCGTTTCGTAAAACTGCCTAGCAAGTTTAGCGCATCTTTTAATTTCGCTGACCCTAGGTAGCTCGCTTACTTTCACAAAAGTTTGCATGTACCAGTCACAGTGAAGTCTGTGAAAATGTAATGCACCCTTTGCTTCTATTTTGACAGCCATTCATTGGTGTGTTTGTTGTAATTCTCTGACGTGAGCCAAGCAACTAGCCAGCACACAACAAATGGTTGTCGGAAGATGCGAATGTCATTTTGCTTTTTTAGAGATAGCAAAACATGAATCACTCTTGCATATACGAATACTTGGATAGAGCCAACTAGAAAATAAAATGAAATGGCCACACTGACCCTCAAATATTATGCCTCTTTAAACCACATGCTCTTGTAAATAAAGAACTATGCTCTATTTCTTGTACAAGAACGCATACATGAGTGAAATTGTCAGTGTAGTTCAAATAGTGGTGCCACAATATGGAAGTCGAGGTTTGCCTTCATAGCCAGGAAAAGTTATCTGTGAGTGTAGCTTTATGCCCGTTTTCAGAAAAATCATTAATGTCGCTTAATGGAAGTTCCTTTCTTTCTTTTTTTTTTCTTGTGAACGGCTGGGGAACTTTTTTTGTGTGTGAATCTCGTGGCACATTATTTTTTGTTTTTTCGTTTCTAAGAAACTCTTTTTCTGAAGGGCAGGTTCATTTCCACTGTAAGAGAGGTTGAGGGTAACTAGCATTTTGTTCTGTCTAAACTGAAGTTGCATTCAGAAAGGCTTCAGAGTTCACGGGAGAAGGGGGGTGGGTGTACTGTTCAAAGAATGCGAGAAAAAAGCAACACTAGATGAATTTATACTGCTAAATTATTTTTTCAAAGCTGTGTTCATTTGTTTGGCAAAATCGAAAGTATGGAGAAACTGTGCAGAATTGATAGCGAACCTTTAAAAGTCTTTCTTGAATTTTGCAACAAAATCTCTCCATCGGTATGTCAGCATGATGTCATGGGTATCAAGAGTGTTTTCTTGTAATGTGGCCAGTTTGGCTCAAGAAAGCTTTTCAAATCTTGCTAGTTGAAGTCTTCAGTTCCATTAAAAAGCGAATACAAGGTAGTCTTTCTTTGCCAGTGAACAGTCAATCAGGCATGAATAGACATTATCACTATTCATGACGCACTGATGCAGAAATTTGAGGATTGTATCACCACCTGTTTTCTGTTTTGATGCCTCTTCAGTAATACTAGTAATCGTTTTTGTCATTTTTACTAGTAGTCATTGCTTGCAGAAACTCGATTTACTATGACAGCTTAACCTAATGCTTACCGTTAAAGCACCTTTAACATGATTGTGAACCCTGTATTGATTCGTGTGCACTTTCCAGGCATGCACTTCGAGCCACGGCCAGCGCCACAGCGCAAGATGCTCATCCTTGACGCTCGTTCCTACACTGCTGCTGTGGCCAACCGAGCCAAGGGCGGTGGCTGCGAATGTCCAGAGTACTACCCCAACTGCGAGGTGCAGTTCATGAGCTTGGCCAACATCCACACCATCCGCAAGAGTTTCCATGCTGTGCGTGCCCTCTGCTCCTCCACAGCCGATCAGTCCTGGTGGGTCCCGGCTGTTCACTATGGTGAACGTTATTGATTCCACTGCTCTCACTGATGTCAGGAGGGAAAAACTCATTTTCGTTCTCCCTATGTCATACATCCATAGTCTGCACCATGATACTAACTACCGTATTTGCTCAAATCTAGGCCGACCCCGATTCTAAGCCGACCCCTTAAAGTCCGAAGCCAACAAAAAATATATATATATTACCTCGAACGTAGGCCGAACAAGAAAAGCGAGGACAGCGTTCACAAAATGCAAACAGCATTTATTGAATCTGAACATGCAGAGCTCATTCAATGTCGTCGTCGCTGTGTTTCTTGTCACTGTCACATTCAAACAGTGCACTATCTTCGGTACCGTCAAGCGCATTAGATATCCTGCACTTTTTAAAGGCGCGCACGATCAAAGTACCTGGGATGTTGTCCCACGCTGCAGCTATCCAGCCCGCCAGCTGCGATAGCGATACATGTTTGATGCGGCCCGTTGCTGTTAGCGTGTGGCCTTCGTCAGTCAACCCAGTCTGTGTAATATTTCCGCAGACAATCCTTGAAAGGTTTGTTGATGCAGACATCAAGTGGCTGCAACTGGCCCGTCATGCCGCCCGGTATGACAGCGAGGTCCGTGTTCGCTTGGGCGAGCGCAGCCTTCATGTTGTTGGTCAAGTGCCCACGGTAAGAGTCGACGACAAGGAGCGAGTTCTTTGTCAAAAGGGCTACTGGACGCCGTCGCCACACTATCTTAACCCACTCTTCCACCATCACACCCGTCATCCACCCGTTCTTTTGCCCACGCAATGACATTTCTTGGGAAAGTTTCTCGAGCAGGCAGCTGTAAGATTTGTCGGACGATCTCGCCGCTGTCACCATTTGTTAGTTGTCGGACGATCTACGAGCTGTAGGCCGATCTCACCGCTGCCATTCAGATGTAAGATTTGGCAGTCGTAGCTGTAGGAAGGAGCTTGACTCTTCGTCGGGACTTAGGAGAGCAGGATTTATTTACATGTTATTTACAGTTGAACATGAGATACATCAACAGTCTAGCAAGACTCCCAAATGGAGCCCGCAAGACGAGCATACAGCAAACAGCTTACGAGCACACACTAGCAGCCGACAATCGCTGCTTATGTGCACTCCGCTCGACGTCATAGTTCAACGTCATTGTAGATGACCCGCCCTTTTGGAGGAGGCGGGCTCTCGACTTGGAGGAGGATGAGGGCTCACACACACACACACACGTTCACGGTCCGAAATCAACACCACACGAATTTCGTAGAACTCCGAGCTGTTCCGGGTAGCGCGCCCGGGTAGCACATTGTCTTACGTCTTGGTCTGCACATGGGAAGGAGCCTTCGTCGGCTTTCCCACGACAACTCCCCCACCCGTAGCAGATCAGGTCCATGTTGTTGTGTTGCGCACAAAGCCTGCTTCGTCGAACTCCTTCAGTCACAATGGCGACGAGGCTAGAGCGTAACGGTGGCGGTTTCAGCACAAAGCCTGCTTCATCAAACGCATCCTAGCTGAAGCGACGGAGAGTGGAGGATGCGCGCATTGTTCCTGACACAAAGTCGACTTAGTCACGCCGTGGCTAGAGGTTGGCGGCGGCGTTCCAAGATGAGGTTGCCACCGCTGGCGTAAATGGCTGGTAAACTTGCACTGCAGCTGGCCGTTCTTAACACAGCGTCTTTCTTTTGAATATCATATAAGGAGGGAGTTCATGTCCATCAGCTGTGCAGCACAGCATGACAGTTGCGCGCTGCTTCTCGTAGCCCGCAGAGCACACCTTGACCTCCTTGGCACCCTTTTCATTCATGGTGTACGCCACTGGCGTATCAAAACACACAGCCGTCTGGTTGGCGTTGCCGATTTGCCTAAGGTTGTAGCCTGCCACTTCTCTTTTTCGCAGCACGTAGCACTGAAAAGCTATCAGCTTTTCTTCGAAAACGCTTGGCAGCTTCTGGGTGATTGAAGTGCGACGTCGGAGGCTGAAGCCGAAGCGCTTCATGAATTTCTGAAGCCAGCCCCGGCTCGCTTTAAAATCCTTTGGCGTTAGGCGTTGCTCCCTCGAAAGTTCCCTTGCTTTCACTTGGAGCACTTCTGTTGTCACTGGAAGGGCAGCTGCTCTCTGCGTGCGAACAAAGTCGGCCAAAACTGTCTTTGTGGTGACGGCCTTTCTTTGGTCCGCTAAATGCCATCCTCGTTGCGGCGCACGCAAGAAGCTGCTCTCGTTGTCCCCTCCAACGACGGACATTTTTCTCGTCGACACCAAAGTCCTGTCCAGCTTGACGGTTCGATGATGCCTCTGCGGCTATCACAACTTTTCGCTTGAAAGCGGCACTGTAGTGGCATCTCCTGCTTGGTGCCATCGCGATAACACCATGCCACACACCGATACGGCCGACACAACACAGGTTAAAATGGCTAACTTGCTTGTGCACGGTTGGCTACTGGCACGGCTAGTAGCGGCTGCGATACTGACTTTTCTAGATGGCGCTAGCTATGCACCATATTTAGCAGTTTCAATAAAAAACTGGCGCGTTTTTTAAAATCCTTGAATCTAAGCCGACCCTGGAGTTTGGAATATGATTATTTGAAAAAAAACTGTCGGCCTAGATTCGAATAAATACGATGCCTTACACCAACTCAATCGTTGCTTCAGAGACTCAGGTAAAGATTTTCTTAATTCAACGGTTCTTTAAAGGGACACTAAAGGTTACTATTAAGTCAACGTGGACTGTTGAAATACCATCCCAGAAACCTTGAAACGCTTGTTTCGTGCCAAGGAGAGACTTATTTTAAGAGAAAATGCGTTCTGAAGCGTCCGCGTACCTCTAGCGCAGTTCAAATCGCCCGCCCTCCGATCGAGGAGTACTGACATCATGGTCTCGTAGTGACGTTGCGCCATCGGTGAGTAGAACGGCATCCGCAGACAGCGCTACAGCTTTTCTGCGCAAAACGCAAACGCGCGGCCAGAAACAGAGCCAAGACAGAGCCGACAGGAGAGCGAAAGCGGGAGTATGGTGGCTAGCGGAAGGAGAAACGCGCGACCATAAGCTGGTACTTCTTTCTATGACGCAAACTTCGACGCTCGTCGCAATGGACCCTGACAACGACAGATTGGCTCGCGATGGTGGGCTCCACCCCAGCGATTTGAGCACTGACGAGCGCGACCTGCTGCTGAGGGCTCGCACTGCCGGCGTCGTTGCGTACTACGACGGCGGCCTCGACACCGGCTCTTTGGAGCGGGAAAGCAACGAGGGCTTCCCACGACATCACATGGACGTGGCATTCTCGCTGCTTCTTCCAAATGAAAGTTTCGCGAGCCAGCAGAACCCTCACAGCACGACGCGATAACGAAACTACTGAAACTCCAAAGTGTGCCCGGCGCAGAGTCGAGCGCGCAGAGTCGAGCGAAAACGAAACCTTTCGACCACCCATATTACTGAAGGGTAACGTCAAAATGTTATTTTTTCTTAGAATCGAATAGACGTAGACAAGTAGCATTTTTTTCCGTCTTATAATCGAATGAAATGATATTTTTAATATGAGTAGTTGAGTATTAGTAACACAAATTATGAGGAGTGCTTTCGTCATCGGGCTAGTACCGGAATGTCGCTGGGGGGTCTCAAATCGTGTCGTGCATTTACCTCAATTTCTCGGTTACTAAAGCTCTGTTCGCGATTATATTGACGCCTTAGACGTTCTAGAATATTGCTCTACCACTTTAACTTGAGTTTATGGTAACCTTTAATGTCCCTTTAACAGTTGTAAAGCACTAACAGGGACTTTCTTTTTAATTTTTTCGTAAGGTGTAAGATCCAGCAGCTGCACATAGAGTTTTGAGAGACGCTATAGTTGAGGGCTCCTGGGTTCTTTAGCGTTTCAAGCAAGGCACGGTACTTCAGCATTTTCGCATTCTGCCCGCACTGGAAGACAGCCGCTATAAGAGGGAATCAAACCCCCAACCTCATCCTCGTGCTCAGCAGCAGTGCGAGAAGAGAGTGGCGGCATAAGCGGACCGAGAGCTCCATGTTAGGCGAGGCAAGGTGCGATCCTCGGAGGCCACAAGTACAGCGGTGACAGAGGAAGGAAGATGCAGGTGGCGCAAATTGTGTGTGTTGTTTGTGGTGTGTGCGGATGAAGCATGTGGACAGTGTTGGGGCGGAGCCGTGGCGTGCAGTTATAAAGGGTGTGTTTGCAACGAACGTGTCCGCCTCTCGTCATTCGTAACAGCAGAATGCCTTATACACTGAGCCACTGCGGCGAGTGAACGGGGACTGTGGAGCCTGATGGGAGCATATTACTCCATTACCTGTCTGTGTTAAATAATTGGTCATTGTTGTGCTAGTAAAAGTCCAGAGGACCACTTATGAACAACTCAAACATAATGGGACCCAAAAGGTATTTTATTATTTCAACAGAAGCAAACATGCACGTCCATCTTGTAAACAATGTGACGGTACGACATGGAAATCAAAGGCAACTCAAGACGTGCCGCTTATTGTTTGGAGACACATGGGAAGGAAAGTTTTGAATGGCCTCCCCTAACCATAACCAATGTAATCAAGAATTTGAGCCATGGGCCACTCTGTATGTAGAAGAATGCTTAACTTGTAATCTCAGTGTTTGTAAACAAAGTAACACAATGCAGGTCAAAAAAAAAAGAGGAAAGGCAGGCTACATTGACATTTCTCTACTGCTTCGCTGTTTGCAGCTTTGAATGTTAAGCTTTGCCAAGTAACCTTTTAAAACTTGGCCACATATATTATTTTTACCTTCTGAGAAAATTCACGGTGGTGGTTTGCCAGCTTTTTGTTTACATGTAAATTGATGGCACAGCCACCACATCTTTGTGGCTTTACACCATAGAGCTTGCCTTTAGGACTCATCTCGATTTAACGAGGCTGCACTTTTCCCATTTGCCTATTGTACCCATCTCGCCAAGTCCATGTAGCGCTCGATAAAATGTGAGTTCCATTATACAACCAGGAAAGCAAACTAGAAGAAAGGCTCCCTCATTGTATGCCTCTGATTGCCCTCCGCTCGGCAGACCGAACACAAGCTTCAGAGAGGGATTAGTGGTGCATGGTTGGCGAGCCCTATTCCCTCCTCCGGTACATGCAGCTGGTTCTGTTTCTGATTGGCTGACATGTGCCCTATAGCCTTCACTGCACTGCACGGAGTTGAGAGAGAGTATATTAGTTGCAGTTAAATGGAACGAGAAGTGTGCAATGGCGCCAGCTAAATAGCAGCCAGATGTAAGCTACTGCACTTGACTTGATGACCGGCAACCATGCTTGTCACTTTCGCTCTCGCAGAATTCTCTCTTATGCACTCGTTCGAGACAAGTTTTATCTTGTTCCATTGCTCATGGTCATCACTATGTATCGCCATTTACAGCTGGATGTCAACCTTGGAGTCGAGCAAATGGTTGTACCACCTGTCAGGTCTGCTGAAGGCCTCGCTTGTGGTTGCCAATGCGGTTGACCTGGAACGGCGACCAGTGCTTGTGCACTGTTCAGATGGTTGGGATCGCACACCTCAGATTGTGGCCATGGCTGAACTTATTTTGGACCCTTACTACCGCACAATCGAGGTGAGCAGTTCATTCACAGGACTTAGCTTCACTAGACATGAAAAGGTCAACTGAATTGCTGCCTGTAGTCTCTCTATACGCTTGGATAGTCGGAACTGTTAGCTGCTTTCAAATGTGGAGCTATCAGGTTTGCCGAATTCTGATGCATCAACTGACCACATTGGCTTTGTTTTCCCAGGGCTTCCAAGTACTAGTGGAAAAGGAGTGGCTGGAGTTTGGACACAAATTTGGAGACCGCTGCGGCAACAGTGCTACGGCTGAAGACTTGGGCGAGCGCTGCCCAGTGTTTCTTCAGTGGCTTGACTGTGTGCATCAGCTGCTGGCACAATTTCCATGTGGCTTCCAGTTCAACCAGCAGTACTTGGTGAGCTGGTCACTCTTTATAGTTGTTTCACTTGGGTAAGCTTGGCAGGTAAAATAAGAATTTTTTTTTAACTTGTAAAACCTACCAATTCTCCTTTGCGTGTTTTTCTTCCATCCGTAACAGCACTTGAAAAATTGCCATTTGAGCTGTTACAACTATGAATAAGCAGTGAAATTGTACCGTCGTATCAGCCACAAGAATTATTTATCCTGTTTCATTTATTTCACCTGTCCTGTTGTCCTTGCTTTATTGTTCCCTCCACCCTCCCTTTTTATGCATTTTTGTTTCAAGATGAATTATTTATTCTTCACATTTATAGACAGCTGTTTGTTATGTTGGCTAACAGGCAAATCTATATTGGTTGGTTGTGATCTAGCTGTTCAACAGCCAGAATCTGGGAGCACACAGGCAAGAAAGAGTATTGCATGGCAAATTGCTTGGGACATTTTACCTGAAATGAGTCTAAACAGAGTTGAGATAATGATGTTCCGTGTTCTCTTGTGCATGTCCTACACATTCTGGCTGTAGAAGCTCTCATTTGCAATTGAGGCTTCTTTTTTGCTCATGAATTTGGGTGCATCCTATTTCTGGATGTGAGCTGTGACACTCTAAACATTTGCTTTGGCAGCCATGCCTCTAAGACTATCACAATGCTGCCAAGCCTTGTTACTTGGCAACTTGTTGCTTTTTTTCAGCACATTGCAGTAGTCACTCAATGTTCATCTACATGCTATTTACACTTGCTCCAACAGGTCAAGCTGGCACAGCACACATACTCAAGCCTATTTGGAGATTTTCTGGGGAACAGCACCATGGAACGGCAGCAGGAAGCAGTAGCTACAAGAACGTTCTCGGTGTGGACCTTCCTGAAGGCCAGACCAGAACAGTACCTCAACTACCTCTACAGCCACACAGATCAGGTGTGCTTGCAAGTTCACTCATTCTGCTTTCCATATGGTGGTTCTACTTACTGCTTTTCCAACAATTGCCCAGGTAGCTCAAGATAACTGGATCACAACATTGTGTACCTGTTCACCATGATGGCTGTATTGCAACAAAAATGGCGGCCACAGCAATGTCAATGTACATCATTGTAGGTGGGAAGACCAAGTCAGTGTTGTGCCTCGCCTACCTAGGCCTGCCTGTGCCCCTCTTTTTGCCTGATGCTGATAAAGACGGCTAATCCCTACACACATTGTGATACATTAGTACTGACATCAGTAGTGATACATCAGCACTGACCACCAAGTGGCCGGTGGACTTTCGTACGAGGGTGGCTAGTTCTTATACAACATCAATACCGGCCACATATTGTCTCGCTAATTAGGGTTGACAGCTGACTTTGTATAATAACAGAGGATGGCATATGCCTTCGTTCATCCAATGACTGCCATATCCCTAGGCTCTCTGTCAGTCATTTTCTAATCCTGTCTTGGTGTCTCATTCCTGGCATGTGAATGAAAAATGTTCCCATCCTCTCCATTAACAACAGGTCCTGAGGCCTCGGTGCCAGGTACGAGATCTGCGCTTCTGGAGCGAGGTGTATCTGCAGCCATCTACGGGACTGCTGTCACAAGGCCCGCCTTCCACACCTCCATCGGAGGCCCCAGAACCAGCTGAGGAGACTCCTCCTGAACCAGCTGGCAGTGGTGACACGTCGACAAACCTCGTCAAAACCAAGTCCGTGGACTCGCTGTTTGCAGGCAGCCAGTCTGAGCAGACGCCACCTTCCGAAAAGCACCAGCGACGACTGAGCGACCCGAGCCTAAAGGGTTTGCAGTCGG
The DNA here is from genome assembly GCF_050947875.1 of Dermacentor variabilis. Lineage (NCBI taxonomy): Eukaryota > Metazoa > Arthropoda > Arachnida > Ixodida > Ixodidae > Dermacentor > Dermacentor variabilis. Next base: position 66,130,340 of record NC_134570.1, read on the forward strand.
AATTGCACAGTGGGCACGACGAAAATGCCACGCCATTGGCTCATCGGCGCAGCCTGAGTAACGGAGCTTTGAATGGCAGCCAGGAGGAAGTGGCAGTGGATACCAAAACCTCGCTCATTGTGGCAAATTCAGCTGAAGAAAGTGTGCAACAGACTGAGCAGCTGCAGCAGCAACATGCGGTGTCCTCCATTGAGGACTCGACCGACACCCTTGTCAGTGAGGCTGGTGGATCATGTGTTTCAGCCATGACAGAGGCAGTGCAAGAGCAAAGTGAAAAGGACAGTGAGGCTACCGTGGAAGCAATGGTGCCGTCTGCCTTGCCACGGCAGACACATCTCCTCAGCAACACGGCTAGCACGAGTACGACAGACATTAGCAGTTCAGCTGTGTATAACATGTTCCCAGAGGTTGCCGTGGAGGACCTGCCATCCAACAAGTGCCCATATTGGTTGTCGCATAAGAATGGCGAGACCCTGCTGGCTGCAACCCGTAGCTCATTGGCACGGGCAGCAGCCATCAATGGCCGAGGTTCCCATTACTCTACACCCCTGCACTCTAGGTAGGTTCTTGTCTTATTGGGAGTTTGATTTTGAGCACCCAAAGTTTGGCAGTCGCAGTGCACCATAAAGGCCCTCACTTTCATTGTCCGCTGCAGTGAAACCTCGTTAAACCGTACTTGGCCAGAGCTCGGAAAAAGTATGCAGTAAACGGTGGTACTGCTTAACCGAAATAGCGTGAGATCGCCCACTTACCCGTAAAGAAAACGGAACTTGGAGAGAGTGCGATGAAAGGGCAAGAACATTCAGTATTTATTCACTTTGCTTCGATGCTACCATGGCCTAGCAGTGACGACAGCGGCCTCTTACTTATTGCAGCTGCGAGCCAGCTTTTCAGCCAGCCCCCTCTTCTTTGCAAACACTTGCAAGGCAGATTCCTCGTTGGTGTTGCTCATTCTCTGTGCACGCACGCGGTAGCGCTGTAGAAGTCGTAGGGTGCCTTTTTCATTGCGGGGTGCTGTTCTCATCGCGATGATTGCATTCACGAGGATGATGCAACGCGCTGCTGCTGCCACTGTCGGGCCTGAATCGCCGTGCTGTCGCTTTCCATGCCGTCCTCGTCACTGTCCCTAGACGATACTTCGGCAACAACAGGGGCAACGATGGCGAAAAATCGAACCTCGAAGCCGACCTCTCTTTGCGATCGCAACAGCGCTGCCGAGCAACTTCTTCGCATTCCAAATGCCATACGTTTTAGTCAACGGTAGATCCCCGTCACGTGCCAGCGCCGACTTCTTCATGTCGCGTTCGATAGCACGAGCGATGTCCAATTTTTCTTCTGTGCTGAGCACCCAGCGTTTTTTTTACCCGAGCTACAGCTTGACGAGAGTCTAGTTTGCGCGACGCCACAATGCTCTCTGGCATGACGCCACGGCGCCGAAATGATGTTGATGTGGCTTTACACGTGAATACACCGCGTGCTTGGAGGCAGTTGTGATCTTTGAGGCTTGTTGTTCTGCCAAGCTGCCCGATGGATCCGACGCACCGCTGTGATTGTGCGACAAAGAGTGGAAACACTACGTGTTAACCGATATGTACGCAATAAGCTGGTACAGTTTATGCGGATACGAAATGCATTATGTTCAATGGCCTCTGAGTCGGAGATTTGACTTTACTACTTTTAAATCGAAACTACTGTTTAAGCGGGTACGGTTTAACGAGGTTTCATTGTACAATGCATCAGTTTGGTGTCGCCAGCACCCACCGATGGGGCAAAAAGCGCTAGCTACCATGCCAGTCGATCATTGTTTGAATTACTGACTACTGTACCTCTCATATGGTTGTTTTAAAGTTGTCTGGTTAAAAAAAGAATGCTGTTGGGAGTTTTTTACTGTTTGAGGGGTCCTGATTCCAAGGGGTCCAAACCACCCCTTAGGCTTGGTGAAAAAACACGGTCCACGGATAGCATACATTGCTGTGAGCATCTCGGCTAAATTTTGCAGTCGTGCATGGTGCTTGAAGCTCGCAAGCTGAGCGCTAAGTCACCTTCTTCTCCACTATCTTTTCAAACAAGGCCTTCTGCTCACCCGTTTCAACGCTCCCTGCAGCTTCCATATATCATCACATGCAACATCCCCATATATGTGGCTGCTATTCGCCAATAGTTCATGTCAATCCAAAAAAAGGTGTCTGGATCAGTGTGATTGTTCCTACTGTTACTCTATATTTATTGATGCAGGTTACTAAATGGGCTGAAGTAATAAAAAATGTGAGTTTCAGATTTCGGTAAGCATTACATACTTTCGGAAGAAGCCCACTATTGTATCGTCGCGCTCAGCTGCAGTCGCCCACGAAGGAATTAAACTTTTGTTCATATTGTTTATTGCGGTCGTAGCCATTGTGTTTTGCTAATTTCAATTAGTTTTGACCACTTAACTGAACCTCAAGCCATGCAAAACTTAAGGTCAGACCACACGTACATTTTCCAATGCACGCTCACTCCTGGCTAGATGCCTTGGAAGACATCGCTTTGTATTCAGCTATTGATAGCCCTTCAATATGTGCAATTTGAATGTCGCACAAAATTCAGAGTTTGGATTTGGATCGTCGCAACTTGCTGGTGCAGAACAAAGCCAGTCTGCACTGCGTAGCATGGCCTGACTGGAACACGTGAGCACGCGCTCCAGCCCTGACATGCACAAAGCGAACATTGTGCTATACTAACAGCTATCCACTACAGTTGCATGCTGAGTCTGCTACTTTGCGTTGATACCGTGGCCACCGCAGGGTGGTGCGATGAGCCAGCTCACTGAGAACAACCGCACGCTCCGAGTGCTGTCTGTGGGTGACGCACATGGCACGTGGCTCCAGGCACGTGACGAGCCTGCCCAAACGCCAAAATCTAACTGGAGCAGGTCGTCTCCTCCTTGAGTTGCACACATTCAATGTTGGTTGCCATCATGGTCAAAGGTTGTTATGCTGGAATACTTTCAGTGCGAGTCTGCAATGCGGCACCCATCACTTCCTCGATGTTGCCGCTGCCAACGTACTTGCACAAACAAACACAATTGCACAAGCAAATATAAAGGCAACGCTTTGTTCGGCATCCTGAAATTGTGTGGTTGCTGCAGAGATAACTGCGAAATGAAACTTGCTACTTGCCAATTGGTGTGAGAAAACAGCCATGCATAGCTATCAAGTGCAGTTCAACTGAGCAAAGGGACGAGAAAACGTGAATTCAACCGTAAGTTAAGAGATAGCCTTTGAGTTAGGTACATCATACGCACCAAAATCGGAAGTAGTGTTGTCTACTAGAACATTCAAAATCAAATTTGAACTGTGCACCACGGTGACGTTCAGTAGTCACAGCGTTGTGAACATGCCCCATTCCACTGTAGCCTTCGCAGTGCAAAGCATTGAAGAAGGAGCGAGAGCACCACCAAAGGGATCAAAAATGGATCAAAGGGGATCTTTGACTGCCAATAACTTTGATTCTGCTGATTGTATTGAAGTACTTCATTGCTGCAAAGTGTTTCTGAACTTGTCTATTTTATCTTCAAATGAATTTCTTTACTTTGATAAAGCAACTTTATGGTTGATTGATGTAGGTGCGTGTTCATTGTTGACGTCATCTCCTTTTGTTTACCTTTTCGGTGATAGGTGTTTGTGGGAAGGCTTCTTGGATGGAAAGTCTTGATAGTATTCACCATTACTTTTAAATTTATCCAGCAGCAGAGTTTATAACACCAAAGTGGCTGTCTAAACTAGTGCACATGCTGGGCACAAGCATTCTCGAGCTGTACCGAAGTGCTGACTGCTGTCCGTTGCACACGACCTGTAACATGTGCGGCCTTCTCTGATAAACGGTGCGCACATTCCTGAGGCATTAGGATTTCATATGCACGATCAGGTAATTAACTACAGGGTCAGATGATTATCTTATGTAATTTGAAAGTGCTTGTTTAGTGAGGAGTGTTACCTGCACTTACTTAGCGAAAGCCGAAGCAATAGGATGGCATCATTCCAAAAAAGAATGGATCCCCTCTAAAATGCCTGATATGCAAATGCATACCGTCAACTTTTGTGATTTTATTGTAAAGGGCCCGATTTCTAGCGATTGCTTACGATTGTATCGACGCCACTAACTTTAAGACTTTTCATTCACATCATATTTAAAGCAAAGTTGATCTCAACTGAATGCAATTATAGTTGTCGAAGGATTTTTTAGAGCCTGTCTTTTATGAAAAATGGCATGTGGAATTTTGACCGCCATTACACGAATACTTCACAAATATTGTGAACATGTTGTTTTTCAGTGATGCAAATCATTTTTGCTGTGTATATAGAGCAGTATGCCTTCTCACAGTATCTCCACAGAACAGTGAACTAGTACGTTTTAATAAACAGCTTATGTCCTTGTGTAGAAGAAGAAGAAGAAGAAACTTTATTAAAGAATAGTCCGGCAGTTCTTGCTGTGGTGGCCTCAGGTGACGGCTCGAAGTCCTTGGACTTCGAAAACAATTTTTACTACTTTTCACCAAATTTTAGTTTGTGTTTGTGTGTGTGGGGGGGAGGGAGGTATTTTTTGCATCTTAAGGTTAGCAGGTCTGAAAATGTCACTAGTTTAATTGCATTGGGTCCCTGAGAAAAGTGGCCAACAAGCGGGTGTAACTACGTATTGACGAGACCAGCTAACTAGCGCAAAATCGCAGTAGAGCATCCAAAACACCAGCTGACGCTGCACTTTTAAGCCATTGTAGTACGAATAGTCCAAGAATATTTTAAAGTTATTTTCTTGTACCCACCCTTTCTTTATATTGTTTAGATAGGGATTTCTACAGGCAACAACTTATTGCCTGATGTGAACTGTGACAGTGTTACAGTGTAAGTGGGCCTACTCAGCTGCTCCTGTGGCATAGTTAGCGTTGCATCCAAGAGGTGGTGCCACAGACAACTTAACTGGAAGCTTTGCTTGCAGTAGAGTGGCCCTAGCAGAAGCTTTCATTTTCCTTGCGCTTCTGTTAATTGCAGTTCGAACAGTTCACACTCTTAATTGTTTTTAATTCCTGTATAATTGAGGCTCTTTACACATCCTTAGCAAGCACCATATTTGTTTAGGCCACAACATTATATTTGCCACAACAGTACCTTGTGGAAAAGGATGATGCCAATTCTTCGGCCATTTGCTGCCTATCCTAACCGCTAGACTTTTTATGCAAACAAGTCATCGCCGATGGATTTTACTTATGTGGGAAGGGCCTTAAAATTACCCGAATTATCGGGCAATGGTAAAAAAATTAATTCGAGAACAATTTTGTTGAATTAGAGGGTCGGTGACAATATTTACAGCTTCATGCTGTGTCTAACTAAGCCAAAATGATTTTGTATCAAGGTTATGTCTGTTAGTTTACCAGCGAATTAGTCGGAAAACAGTGTACGCATACTTCTTAGCCAAGCTAAAAAGAATGCAGGTACGCTAGCCAGGTTTGCACCTCTGCTTAGCCAAAATAAAATTGTATGGCTTAAATATCTTTATGTTTCACTTTAGTTGTTTTACGTGTGGCAGTAGCCTTCTGCATTTATTATTAACCATCATTATACAGTTACACTTTTGTTTTGCTTATGTACAGCAATATAAGAGCTTTGTCGATGTCACGGCATGGCTCAGTCACTGCAAAGCTTACTCATCTCTTGCGTGCTGCATGTGACAAAAACGCTGCAAGAAAAAGATATTCACACAGAAACTCCTCTGGTAGTTGTCTAAGCATGTGTAAGTATTGTGCCACTTGCTCATCTCCATGCAACTTGGAGTAATTATCAATGTTACGAAACTTGATCCGACCAGTAGTATATACCTTTATCAACCCTCATTGGTCTTTTGCTTGTCATCTTTGATAGCAAACATATAGAAGGTTTAAGAGAGTTCGTTATGGCACTGAAACCCACGACAGTTTGTGTTAATTAAAGTTAAATAGCCCATTCGATGAAGAAATAGTTAAGTCACTCGAACTCTCGACCTTTGGTGTTACTTAAGCTGAATTAGGGCTAATTTAGCGAAGCTGTTGTGAAATCACTGCATTTGCTGAGGGGGGATGCAGTGGCATAGCCATGGGAGGGTGCCGGGCTTCAACCCCCCTCCCCCTTTCGAATTTTTTTTTTTTTTTCCCGGCCGGTGCCCTGCTGCCTTTTATGCCTGGCGTGTCGCTTGTGAACAACAGTGCGTATCCTTCGAACACCCACCCCAGACAAGTAAAGGATGGTACACACCTTGAGGCAGACAAAGGGTCTGCTCAAGTTGATAGTTGTATTATTATGCACCACACATGGGAAGCAAAATCTTGGCCTCATGCCTGGGGGTAGGCAATGCTTTATTGATAGTTCGGGTGCTTGTTTTGAGCTTGTTCTTTATTTAAACGTATGCTGTTCTGTGTGTTGTATGGGTGATTTCAATGAATGTACGTACTGTTCGCTTCACTTTGCTGAGCGCTTGTTGCCTCTGCCTTAAAGAGGGTATGAGCCATTGCTTAAAGGGGCATGAGCCATTTATTATCTTACGTGGCAGACAAGTTTCTCGTTGGGCAGGTGTAGAAGTGCTTGCCCATTTAAAACCCATGCTACAAAGTCCACAACAACCCCTCGCAGCTCAGCAACTTGGGCTAATATGCTCAGGTGTAGCTCGGGCCGCTGCGCCGCCGCTCGGGCTATCGGAGAAGCGCATATTGTTGATGTTCACATATTGATATGTTGAGCTACCACACCGCATTGCCTCCACCACCAAGTGAGCCCACTGCCCCCTTCTAGTACACCGTAACGGGGTTTGTAGGTGATTTGCCCAGTGTTGCTCCCTGCACTCTGAATAGTGGGTGGTGACATTTGAGTGGCGCAAAGGTTGGCGCAGGTTCGCATGTTCTCAGAGGGGGGAAAAATTTCTTTCCCCTCCACAGACTATGGTTTGTAAATTGCTTCTGTTTTGTTATATTCTGCCATTCTTTTTACGTGCAGAACTCCTAGTTCCGGCTATCCAGCTACACCTTGTGATGACAGGCTCCTGCTTGATCCTGTGGCATCCAGAACAACTGCGGCCCCCTTGCAGCAGCAGCCGCAGCAGCAGCAGCAGCAGTTCGATGTTGATGGACTGGCATGCCCTGTTGACGCTGTCCAGCAAAGGTTGCATCAAATGGTTCTAGAGCACGAGGTAAAAATGCAACACTGCCACTGTCCTTGAAGAGTGCAAATTTTGATTTTGGAGCATGGTTACTGTACACTAAATATTGATCCCTGTCATGCTTATCCATTGTGAAGGCTGTTGCCTCGGTTTCCGAGAACAGAAATATATCTTTTGGAAGCTCCTTGTGCCACTATAGTTTGCGACCAATTTTTTGGATATGGACGGGGCAATAACAATGTAATGTCATTCCAATGGTAATGTCAATTTCAGCACCTTTTACAATGCCAGCAGTGAAGTAAATTTGTTTACAGCATTGTGCTCTATGATGTACTTTATTGAAGTAATATCTGCTTGAAATTTCGTGATGGTCGAAGTCACGGGTACACTCTGCATTCACCTGTCGCGCAGCTCAATGTGCATCATGCATCGATGTGAAGCAGGTATTGCAGCTGTGGTCTTGACTCTGTGACATTTAGTTTAGGCTGTGTTGCACAAGTCCAATTTCAAGCTTTCTGACCACACCCAAGGTTACGTGTAGTAAAGTGCACATACAAACTTGGTAGTTGTTCGCGGTTGTTACCACTTGATCACCCGTGGACCCAAACTCCACTTCATGAGCATGGCTATCAGTCTAGCACACGATCTCGCACCGGATCGCCAACCTTTACTGGTGCAAACATATTAAGGACAAACTTATCGTAATGAGTGGCCACCTGCCACACTCTCCAGCTAAGCCTAACAGCACCTCTTCATCGGAGTGTGACGACAGTTGTAGTTTAGTGCTGAGTTGACTTCGCATTTGTGACATTGCACATGCCGAACAGTCCAAAATTTTGGTTGTTATATACATTGCTTTTCATACGTGCCTGTGCCATGGGGAAGCCCAAATAATCAAGCAGGTGGAGGAGATGTGGCATCCGAAAAATTGGTCAGCAGCTGTACTAGTAATGCTGCAACTTTGCTCATATAATACATTGCAGCAAATAAATCGTAACTTTGATTACAACCCCTTGAAAACTGCATAACACTGCTCGTATCTTTGCAGATTATTTATACATGAGCAAGTCTTGTGGGGTCTCAAACATGCTCTTAGGACAAAGGAACAACAATACAGTAGCGCAAACAATCAAAGGGACATTTGTTGCACCTTTCATACACTAATACCTGCTAGCTGAATTACTAGAACATGCCGATAGGCACGCGACAAATCGAGGATGTCGAGACTCACCGCAACCGGATAGTGAACGAATATGTTTGCTGCCATGCTGGACACTGCCTGATCATTCGTGTATACGGTCACGCAAATGGTCGAGCGTTCGAACGATTGTGTTTGTCCATTCTGGTGTCCTGCTCCCAAGCCTTTCACAGGACGGTCCCACGGACAGTAGGCAAGCGCTCGAAACACCCATACAGCTCGCCGACTACGAGCCAAATAGGCACAGGCTTTTGTGCCCTGCCGTTAGGTGGCGTTAGCAGTGCAATACTCATGCCATCTCTCGCACTTGTCTGTATCCACACTGACCACCGCTGGAGGAAAGCCACGCAGCAAAGCTGGGTTACAGGAGATGCGGGCCATGCGAGGAAAACAATATCAGGGGATGCACTAGTCGAAACGATTCCTAGAAACAATTATTTTCTATATTAGTCATGGTTACTTGCACTGTGGCTCCTTGAAAACACTGTACAGAAAACAGTACTTTCCTCTCATTTTAAGGGGAGGGGGGAGGCTACCCTCTGATACCAACTTTTTTGTTTATTGAGATATCTTAATAAAATTTTCAGGATGGACTCATAGCAAAAGCATTAGAACTACAAAATTTTGTACAGTCATGTACACTGGTTCTCAAGTTACAGCAATATGTCAGAATGGTGCACACAGTTTTCTCATTCCAAGCCTGGAGAATTTTCAAAAGGTGCTGCAAATGTGAAATTCACTATGTTGATTCCCAGATGGATACCTCAGGCCAAGACAGAGCCCTTTTTTTTTGTAATTTCCTTGTAAAAAATTTTAGCAGACCACTAAGTTTAGTGTTGGTGATTAAGATTTTATCAATCACATTTTGATTAGATATCACAAATCACAGCCACAATATAAAAAAAGATGATCTTGTTTTGCCCTAAGAAATTTATTCAGATACACAATAAAAAAAATACTTCTGAAAATCTGATGAGCGGTTACAGAGACATGGCTGGAACAAGCAGCCTCACCAGCCAATAGTAATTTTGAGAAAATGAGCTTTGAAAGTTTTGAGCACATACATTGGTCTAAAATGATCCTGCAGCGAAACTGGAGATGTCCTTAGGCTCTCTCTTTTGCCACCTTCTCTTGCGATTGCTAAAGACGACGCGATCGCACTGTCCGAGGCAAATGAAAGAGAGGATGTGGAAGCTGCTGTTGATGAGCACAAGACACCAGGCGCACTCGTCACGACAAATTCTTGCGCCGTTGGAGCAGGAGTCGCGTTGCTAGAAGCTTCGACGAAACCACGCTCTTGCGTAGATGAAGCAAAAGCTGCCCCACAGGAACCATCAATATGATCATCGTTGGCGTGCGGGCGAGCGGGCTAGCACAAGCTTCGCCATGCGGGCAAGCTTCATAGAACGCTTCCTTGCACCGAACGCGTGTAGCGTCTTTAGTTTTTTGGGGCTCATCGTGGTCGACCGCACAACAATCGCCAGGCTAAACGCAACAACGGTCTCGTAAAGACTGATGAAAATCGTCTCGTAAAGCGGTAGAAACGTGTAGAATATGCGAACAGCTGCAAAGATAGACAATGGCAAGCGGAACACATAAAGGGTGCCGGCGATAGAGGAGCCGAAGCAGACGATGGCCGGATGCATTATGCAGGAGACCACTACGTCATCACACGCTGCAGCCAATAGGAGTCGCGGGCTCCCCCGCATCCCTGAGGAACACATGCTTCGCCCAATCTCGGCTTCGCATCTCAGCCGCGGGAAACTTGAAAGCTCTCGCGAGCCTTCCAATCATAAGCGATATACGCCTCTTCCATGTTACCGCCGCCACTGCGGGTGGCAGGGGAAAAAAAAGCAAAAGAATGCACAAACAAAAACAACACCGCGGCGCTCGAGGGAGCGGTGGAGAAATGGTGTTTGCACCAAGTAGGGGTATTTTGAGCGCTCGCTCTCTGCTCGAGGGCTGCCGTGGCTCGTTATAAACTTTATTTTAAATAGTTTCTCAGTGAATTAGACGTTGATATTTACTGAAATGGTAGCTTATAAGACATACTCCCCGAATATGTGGTTTTCCTAAAATTGACTTTTTCGAGATTTTTTGGTTTTCAAAGGCCGCATCTCCCCCTTAACATGTGGAATATTCTCATTGTTTCGTAGCAACTGGCCATGTGGCATTATCTTTGTGCTTATATTATACAAATTGGCAAACCTTCCTGCCTTGTCTTTATAAATACGCAGTTCACATTCTTTTATTCTTTTTTTTTTCCCAACAGCACCAATTCACTTTCATTAGTTACAAATCTTGTACAAAATCTTCACTGTCTTAATGTAATACAATACAACATAATGAATGCCATGTTTACCCAATTCTTATGTATCCCCTTATCTTGAAGAGACACTAAAGGCAAATACTAAGTCAAGCTAAAGTGATGGATTAGTGCTCAAGAATCTGCAAGGCGTCAATATTGTCGCGAACAGAGCCTTAATAATAGAGAAATTGAGGTAAATGCAGGGCATGATTAAAGACTCCCCCACGACATTCAAGCACTTGCCCGATGACGAAGGCACTCCTCAGTTAAATTCTATCACTAGTGCTCAACTATTTGTTGCAAAAAAACATCTTTGTGATGTATTATAAGATGAAATAAAATGCTACTTGTCCAGTTCTATTTCATTTTTGGAAAAAGTAACTCATTTAAATTGCCATTGACAACGACACAGGCAGTCGAAAGGTTTCGTTTTTGCTTGACACTGCGCCCCCCACAGTTTCGCTTTGCAGCACTTTCCTGATCGCGTAGTGCTGCACTGGTTTTGCTGGCTCGCGAAACTCGCACAAACTGCAAGTAGCAGAGAATTCAACTTCCATGTGATGTCGCAGGATGCCCGAGCGGTCCACGCCACTTGATCAAAAAGCAGCTGCAGCGGCAAGTCCACCGCTGTGTTTTGACTCGGTACCGCCTCTGTTGGGCGCCATTTTACTCACTGACAGCAGGCAGCAAGGCGTGGTGATGGTGCACGCAATGTCATTGCTTCCCCAGTTGGCGGGAGACGAATTTAAAAAAGGGCATTTGGACCCTTCAGATGCGATTTGCTCGTAAACTAAGTCTTTTCTTAGCACGAAACAAGTGTTACGAGGTTTCTGGGATGGTATCTAAACAATCCACGTCAAGTTAGTAGCCTTTAGTGTCCCTTTAATGAGCATTGTGGGGTTTCGGGCTCTCGCGGTGGCGTTGTGGAGCCGTTGCATTGCGTTTCCGGGGGCTCCGTGTCCCTCTCCTCCTTGCCTGGGCGGGGTGGCAGTGGGTCATAGAACACTGTTGCTCTGCTGTCATCCCACCCACAGAAAGGTCAACAGGCTTTCCCCATTGGCCAACATTTTGGTGGCATTCGGACCCTGCTTGTATGCACACCGGGCATGCGTGCGCAAGATGGGACCGGGGGACCACATCGGGGCGTCTGAAGGTGCATATGTGTTCCTCTCTGCCGGCGGCGGTGCCCTTTGTCCACCGCCGGCCGGTGGTTACTTCGGCTCGGCGGGGTCCCGGCATCAGCGGGCGTGCGCACTCTTCCGGCATCTCGATGTCCTGAGGCAGCATCTTCCTATCGTGGCCCCGTCTGTTCGTCTGTCATTTATTTCTATTTCCATTTTCTCTGCTGTGGGGCGCGCAATGGCAGGCACTGACCGAAGGATAGGCAGCCTCTTACTGCTGGGTTCTTTGTTCTCTCTGTCGCGGTGTGCCGTTAGCGGCCACCGGCGACTATTTGGCCATGTGTTGTGTCGCAATTAGATTTAATTTGGGCATGTTGATGAAACTGGTGTTTTTATCAAATCCCAGCTCAATAAATGTAATTTCTTCGTTCCCGAGTGCCTCGCCTTGGGTCTCTCTTGCTCCGCGTGCGGTCTCGCATTCCCCAAGCCGGTGCGGGTGGGGCACGGACGCTCCACCCTGTGTATGCGTGGCGGCTCGGAGTGCTCGAACCCGCGGTGGGTCGTCTGGTGCATGCAATATCAGAGCGTGTGCGCCGTGAACATAGTGAGGAGACCACAAGGGATACCCTCGGCAAAGCACTCTGGAAAGAAGGAATAACATTTATTAAGGTGGGATTCGATACACCAGTTTTATCAACACGTCCGAATCTGAATCTAATTGCGACACAATACGTGGCCAAATGGTCGCCGGTGGCCGCTAATGGCGCACCATGACAGAGAGAACAAGGAACCCAGCATTAAGAGGCCACCTATCCTTCCATCAGATCTGCCATCACGCGCCCCACAACAGAGAAAATGGAAATGGAAAGAAATAACAGATGAACAGACGGGGGCACGATCGGAAGACGCTGCCTCAGGACATCGAGATGACGGAAGAGTGCGCGCCCGCCGAGGCCCAGACCCCGCCAAGCCGAAGCAAACATCGGCCAGCAGCGGACAAAGGGGGCCAACGCCCTGATGTGGTCTCTCCGGGCCCCGTTCTGCGCGCGCGTACCCGGAGCACACGCAAGCAGGGCCCTAATCCCACCAAAATGTCGTCCAATGGGGAAAGCCTGTTGACCTTTCCGTGGGCAGGATGACAGCAGAGCAACAGTGTTTTATGGCCCGCTGCCACCCCGCCCAGGCAAGGAGGAGAGGAACACAGAGCCCCCGGAAACGCAATGCAACAGCTCTAAAACACCACTGTGAGAGCGAGCCTGAAACCCCACAGCATACAGTCTTCAAATATGGAAAAAAAGCAGCATGCTGCTCATTATTCATAATCTGGAAAAATGCAAAACCTACAGAATTTGCCTTGACAGAATAAAATTTATTTACTCCGAGTGTCCATCATAACTCTGTCTGTGCACCGTAACATGTCTTCTGTGGGGTCCATTGCATTATTTTATGTTTCTTGATTGGCTCAACACTCGCAAGTGAAATGGCAGCGCATGCCTCAGCTAACGCCTTCACCAGTTCATCTTCTAACACATGCAAGTCTCTGGAATGCCAAAAACACTTTGCATGGCTCTGTTGCTTCTGATTTAGCAAGTAGCTTATCTTTTTGAATGAGCTTTTGTAATGAAAGTCATGCATTGGTGTGCCTTTGCTGCCAACCTACAGAAACACTTGTTCTGCCACCATCTTGATGAGATAGCAATGAATCTGGCTCTGACAGGAGACTCGTTTGCAATACCATCAACATAATTTTGGTTTTGTGTCCAATAGCCATGCAACGGTAATTTTTCTACACTAATTTCTTGGACAAAGGTAAAATGAAAAGGGTTGGCAGTCATTAGTACCACTATTGTCAGAAAGCTTGACCATTATCACATTCTAAAGTGTGCACATTTGTAGATCTCTCTTTTTCTTTCTGTCTTCTGCGCTCAGGAGAAATTGTACTGATTGTTATTTCTTTGTTGCAGGCAAAAATAGAAAGTCTAGAAAATGACCTTCGCAGGGTCAGGCTTGCACTAGAGCGCTCATACCTTCACGTCAATGGCAAGGAGACATTGGAGTCTCTAGAAGATGCTGTGAGTTTTGTTTTCTTGATTAATATCGCTTAAACAGATGGTTTTAGGGCATGAATGGCATATGCATGCATGATCTTAATGCTATAGACCAGCTATTTGTTGAGTGGCTTAAAATTAGTGTTCTTGGTATTATTTTTGCAAACATATGAGCCTTTTATAGGAGGCCCTAACAAAGACAGCAAATTTCATCCCCTTAAATTATGCTAAATAGTTTGTTAAAAAAACCTAGAAACCATAGAAGAACTTGTTAGTGAATATTTTGATTACAGCGATGCAACGTAAAGGGAAATTAATACAATATCTTCTAGGGAAAATATTTTGGGGTCTCAGGAGTGCACTTGGGACAAAGAAACAACAACAGAGTAGTGTAGACAAACCAAAGGGCATTTATTGCACCTTCTATACAACGTCACCTAGCCAAATTACAACCAATGGGGAATTCTGATGGATGCTGATGAATCAAGGAAATGAGGTTCACTGCGCCAGGATATCAAGCGAACGTGTTCGCCCCTGCCAGAACACCAACACCTAAGCCGTTTGCGAGCACAGTCAAACAGAGGCGCATTCAATCATATTCGACCATCCCGGTGTTCTACTCCAAAGCCTTTCGCGGAAAGGCCCCATAAAGCACGCCGGCAAGCACGCAGCCATCCATGCACGATGCCGACCCCAAGCCAAAGAGGAGGGAGGGTGTTCCTCTCGCACCCGAGTATCCATGCCATGAAGTGGTGCTAGCAGCGAAACACTCGCACCATTCCTCTACCGTGCATCTGCAAGCACTACACGGGGAAGCCGGACTCCAGGAAACACGAGAGCCATGCGGGAAAAATATGAGGGGACGCGAGTCAAGTATCCCTATAAGATGGAACATTAACAGTTTCAGGCTAACCACTATTTGTATGCAAGATGACTGTCTTCTGCATGTGTGTATGTGAAATTAAATGCATGCAGTGTACCATGCTTTAAGGGAGAGGATGGTGTCTTAGAATCAATTACTTACGCACTGCTATTTCAGTGTTTTCACGTAAAGCATGGAAAGCACTTTAGACAATGGAAAGCAGCTCCATAGGTCTACTGACTCATTACTATTATTCTGATCACTTTTGGGAATACCATATTAACTCGCATAATGATCGCACCCCTGAATTTTGTCGTCAAAATTCGATTTTTTTTCTTTCCCATGTAATGATCGCACCCCGAACTTGTCGCAGCGATATGTCGTGTGCCAAGTCTAGCTAATGATGATCGCGCTTACCATCTGTCGAATGCTGTCAAATGCCACGCGAACGACTCTTGAAGACATGCCGAGTGATCTGCACGCACCCAAAATTCTTAAGCAGATGCCCGATTTCATCACTTTCCACACTTCCATGAAAAAAAAAAAAAAAGAAGAAGAAGAAGAAGCTACAACCAAACTTGCCTTGGCTTTATTACTTGTAGGCTTAACAACAACAAAAAATGGGCCTTTCGATTCTTCTCACCTGCACTCGTGGGCGCGCAACAAATCGCAAGCGGCAAATATAATGTCCACGTTTACACTGATACGTTAGAATTGTACCCTTTTCATGCGCCGACGCTTGTAACACAGCTTAGATATTCGCCCAACCTTAGCGGAAACGTGCCGCATTTCGACAGTAGTGAAGACAAATCCCGCAGTTTCCGCAGCATGCTTGCCATGTGTTTCTGTGTCTCTGGCAGCTACTCGCGGCCATCTCTGTTTCTGTCCCCATAATGTGGACATGGCTACGTTATTGTCGCAAACTTGTCGATATTAACGATATTATTCATTACTGATATGGAAGAAGCTGTTTCAATGCGCGTAATGTGCTCGCGAGAACAACAAAAATAGCGTTCGGTGCATTCGGTTTGCTCTGCCGGCCGTCATATTTTTTGGTCTCCTGCACTGTTACAGCGGCAGCCGCCTGCTTGTTGACCTGTTGTCATCCCGCAGCAAACACGGGATCAAAAAAAAAATTTTTTTTTCGCAGGAAATTTAACTCGTGTAATGATCTCACCCCTGAATTTGCTTCAATTTTTTTTACAAAGAAGTGTGATCATTGTGCGAGTAAATACAGTACCATCAATACAGGCTTTTTGTTTTTTGTACATAGATTTTGCCCTGCCAGGTACAGTACAAATTTGTTAATTCGGATTTTACAGGATCGAAATACATGTCGGAGGGTATCAATCATCAAGAATATCAAGAAAACAATAAACAAATGCTTACTACATCAATACGCTTTTATTTACTGAATGAATCAGCAAGTCATGTTTCTGTCTTGCACAAAAGCAGTGCGGAAGCTGCAATTCTTCTCGTGACTGATTAGCGCTTGCAGCGGCGAAGGCCTTGCGACTTCCTTCACAGTGCGGCTGTGGCAGGCGTCTTCATTCGAGATATGTCTTTCATTATCGCGCACACATTCCCATCATTTTTTTTCGCCAGTGAAATGGTCGCCAGCAGCTTGTCCTTCCATCGCAATATAGCCGGTGCTCTTCATTCTCAACGGCTTCGCACTGAGTGAAAACGAAACTACCGTTTACCATGACTGCTACGGACGAAACCGCGGCCGCTATCGACGCAATCATTTACGGCAGCCTTGCGGTTCTGAATGCCCACAGCCAACATGCACATCGAGCCAAATGAGACTACGGTTTGCTGCAACAGCTCCAAACAAAACTGCAGTGGCTGTCGACACGATGGTGAATAATGACTGCACAATTTTGAAGGCGCACGCCCGACTGCATGCACGGGGTCAAACCGAAACTACTGTTTGTCGCACAGGTTGCGGACGAAACCACGGTGGCTATCACCGCGATCATTGATGGCCACTATGCAGTTGTGGAGGCATGCGGCCAATGCAGTGCTGCGTAAACGTAAGAATAAAGGCTTTAAAGGCACAAATAGGGACAAAGCGATCTGGCATTGCCATCATTCACGTGATTTCTGCTGATGACTATGGCAATGCGGACTCTGCCACTTCATTTTGGTTGAGTGCCGTTTTTGCTCTTTTGCAGCACTCGCTGAGCTCCAGGAGTTGTTTGAATTGACCGATGTGCGCCGTCTGAATGTTTGGTTGCATTAAATAATGCATATGCATGCCAGAACCTGAGCACAAGTCTGAATTATCTGATTCTCCTAATTAACAAGGTTTTACTGTACTACTTCGAAAGCATATTTGGTGCCAGCGAACAAGGACAGAAGCTAGACGACACCACATTGTGCGTTGTGGTGTCATCTCCCTCCTGTCCTTGTTCGCCAGTGCTAAATATGCTTTTGAAGTCGGTTTACGAATAGCAGTGCTGAAGTTCACTGCACTAATGCCTGCTTTGAGCTGAAGGTCTGAAGAGTGATAGTGCCTCACCCCAGCAGATAACACCAATGGGCCCTGTTAGGAGGTCGCACCTGTGAATGCTCCTGTGGGGTAACACAATAAAATTTTCCAGTTCTTCTTCTTCTTCTTTCTTTTTTTTTTTTTTTGAGGTTGTAATACAGCATCCATAACGGTGCAGTTAACCAGAATTTATCTATTATAAGCTATTTATTTTAAACTGCGAGCTGGTTCGGAAACGACAAGGCAGCATCGCCGCAAATCTTTAGTTTTTCCATTGGGTATGGCCACACAAACCTTACTGTAATATTCACTGTTTTGTTATCGCAGAAGCTATTATCGCAGTCACTGTTTTGTAATCTCAATGTTACAGCCAAACCTGTAACTTCTGTTTAATGTCCCTTTTAAGTTTGCCTCTAAAATTTATTTCATAGATGGCAGGCAATGCTACGAAGGCTGGGGAGACTTCTCTCATTGCTTAATTTGTGACCAAAGTAGAGTGCATAACATGAAATAAATAAATGCAGCATCATGAAATTTGATGTAGCGTTAAGTCTCATACTACAGTAGTATCAGGTTACAATATATGATGTAAATATTATATGGAAAGTGTCGCAGATCTGAGCCTGTTAATCACCGAATGAGTGGAATGACACGTTTCTGCGATCAGTGACTACAACGCTGCTCATGCTCACGACCAAGACATAGTGCACCGCAAACGTGTGCCGTTAATATGTGATTTGATGTATAACCGTACATCCACAAGTTGTAGTTGTAATATATGAAATACAGTACAGTCTTACACAGAAGCAGCTGCAAAATTTTCCGAAATATCGGGCATCTTGAAAAAATAACTTCAATGAGAAAAAGAAATAATTTCGTTGAATTTGAAAGTTGGCAAGCAACAATAGCTTCATACTGTGTCAATGAGATCTTCACATCAGCGATACGAAGCGAAGCACGCGACATTTTCTTGTCCACTCTGGTCCCATGACTGATGGTGTTGTCCGCCGTGGGACAACACGGTCATGAAAAGTGTAGGCAGAGGAGAGTGAATGCTTTGTCTGCAACTTGCTTCAACGCACCTTCGAAACTGAAGATTACACGACCCTTAGCACTAAACACACTGAAAGGTTGCACACATGAAGCCGCAGCCATCTCGGCTTGCCTAGCTTTGCATTTGCTGCAGATTACCTCCAAGATAAGGTGCGCAGATCACTTGCGACTTCCTTCATGTGCAGCCACGGTTGGGCTGGAGGAGGCAAGATGCGGTTACACCCCCCCTCCCCTCCTTCCATCCTTCTCCCCTTGATCTCATGGGAAGGCAGCACGCATCAAGCCACCACCTTTCTTGACTCATCCTCACATCTACAGCATACGGCATGCAGAGTCACATTTGGACTTGGTATGAAACATGACGATAGACTCTTGCTGCTACGCTTCGGGGGCCACTCTGCCGCGCGGCACGCGATTGGAGCTATGTGTATACGCAAACAGTGTTATGATTGGGGGTTCAATCCCATCGCTCGTGATCTGTTGTCAAGATTGGAGTCGGGCATGAATTAGAAGGTAGCTGGCCCATGCCATCGTCCAACTTATCCCCGCTGAGGACGTTGATGAAGGGAAGGACTGCTTCTCATCGAGAACGAGGAATATGGGTTTATTTACAGTATTTATATCAGTCTAACATGAATGTTTGAGAAAGTACATCAGTCTAACATGACTGCTTGAGAGAGAGCGTCCTGAGCAGCCGCACAACAGCGGTTTTTAAACACTCGGTCCTCCCCCGATACCCAGGTGACGGAAACGGCCGTCCAAGCACCGTAGCAGAGTTGACCAGACACCGGAGGGGAGAACGAGGCACCGTAGGGGCATTTATTCCCCGAACTGCAGCGCGCCCGCCGGTCGCCCATTGTCTGAGGTCTTGGTCAGTGCGTGGGAAGGGGTGTCAGTAGGTGTTCCTGCGGCTTAGCAACAATAGTTCGTCCGCCGAGCCCGTTTAGTTGCAATGGCGACTTCGTCAAACTCGGCTCCAGCGACGGAGAGTCGAGGACGCACGTATTGTTGTTCACACACAGTCGACTTAGTCACGCCGTGGCTAGAGGTGTGCGGCGACGCTCCCTGAATGTTGCCTCCACAGTCTCAACTGGTTGGCAAAACTTGCACTGCAGCTGGCCGTTCTTAACAACAGCCACACGCAATTCACCTATTAAATTATCTGCAGCCGCTGCAGTTTTCATTTATTGCCTTGGTATTCCTTCGCTGTGGCAGTGAAATTTTGTTATATTGGAGTCTTGTATAAGTGCGCTTCTTCATGTTAAGGTTTAACTAGTCATTCCGTTGAAGGCGTCGCAGATAGAAAACAACTATAGTGCTAAACATGCAGAGCAGGGCTTCTGTGACTGCACTACTTGCGTAGCTTCCGCAGCGTTGCCTGCTATGTATGAAACAGAGTACAGTGTCCAAACACAGTTTGCCATCTTTCTGTGTGTTCTTTGTCTCTGAAGCAATAGTGCCCCATAAGCAGCTGCTCTTGTGCATGTTATGGTCTGTGCGAGACGAGTGTGTGGGGAGCGCGAGACTGACCCTGACGGGGCGTGCATGTGCCCTCACAGCAGCTTGGGTTGGACTGCAGCGGGGAGCCTCCATGGGGCGGGTGCCAGGACGGTAGCAGCTCGTCGGAGTTGAGCTGGGAGCAGGTGGACGAACGCGATGCTCGCGCCACGCTGTGGGTGCCAGACCACGCAGCCTCTCACTGTAGGGGCTGCAATGCCGAGTTTTGGATCGGGCGGCGCAGGCACCACTGCAGGTGAGGAACTTGCCACCTTTCTTTTCTGATCGTCTGTTCACCAACAGAAAAAAATAACTCCCATGACAGTGTGCATGCAGTTACTGCATTACAGGGCTTGTAGGATATGCTGAAAATTTTAATTTCAATGGAAACGTACGTGATGGTTCTGCGTTTTCAAGGAAATATCCCCCTGTGTCTCCTTCCATGCACTTAACCCTTTAAACTACCAAGCCCAAGGTGTACCATTCCTATCTGTTTGTACCAATTGATGCTAAAGAGGTGCCATACTTGTTAAGGCCACAGCATCTGCTTTGCTTTGCTTGCCAGAGACGAGCTCTGCTCATCAACTCTGTTTGCATCATACATTTGAGTTAATGGAGCCTTGGTGTGAACCCTTGGTAAACCCTGCAATATATTTTTTTTATGCCTGATGTGATATCAGTAAAGTACGACTGTACAAATGCCCATCACTGTATTGGATTTGGCCAGTGTCAAGCCAAAACATCTTGGCCCTGCAACTGGGCTCTTGACCAATGCAGCTACAAGGTCACATGGGGCAGCATGTTCTAAGGCCAAGCATACTGTGCATGCTTGCCTGGCAGCGAGTACAACGCTTTTGCTTTGTGAATTCGTACTGCAGAATGGTGAGATGGCACTGGCACTAACTCTGATTAAGCAGCCATTGTTGTGTGCTACAGGAATACAACCAAACGCACGCTCTTTGTCATGATTTGCTTCAATAGTGCAAGCATGCTCAATCTAGTTTCTTTTTCACACTAGCCAAGGCAGACAGGAGAACGAGAGTTTGTTTCTGACGAAGCAATGCTTGCTGGACAAGCAGATGAAATTGCGGGACATGTCAAACAGTGAATAGAGAAGCATATTGTGGACAAAGAGTGGTGACAGATGGAAGACGCAATCTTTGATTACTTGCCACAGGACCAAACCTAAATGTCCCTGGTAGGCTTTCTGCGGAGTGCTGAGGATCTCTGAAGCAAGTCCTGGCAATTAAAGGGGGCCCTGCAACACTTTTTGAACATGGTAAATAAGCCTGCTGAGTCACTGGACAATTCTCGCATGGAGGCCTGATGTTACTGCTCCTGTACACACAGCAAGCAGCCCTAATGTTTCGCTCATATGACCACCCCACCTTTTCTCGCGCTTCTTGAAACCCCTACCATTTCTAGCACTTATTATGATACACTAACAAACATGATGGCTATTTAGCCAGATTTCTTTAAATGTGATGACCAAGCCACGCCTCGGGTGAGGCATCAAATGATGAAATTTTGGTTGAAAAGGCAGCAGCATGATCTAGGATCACAAGCACCATGCAATGTTCCATTCTTGGAGGTCGTGCAAAAACTGAAGCTTAGCACAATGATGAGTGAAGCAGTGCAGGCATTGCTGCATATCAGCTTGGCTGTAAAGTGACGTTTCAATCATATGAGGCGTACTTGTAAACAGTTTTCTTGTAAAAGACTTACGAGATAATGTCCTTTCATACCAGTCACACTCCTTCAAAAGACGTTTCAGGGCCCCCTTTAAAAGTAATTGCAGTGACTTGGGGCAGCACCCAGGTGACAGAAGGGTTGCAGAAATATAAACCTAATGCAGCACAACACCCTGTATCGTTTCGTTTATATTGAGTGTGCTGCCAGATCAAGTTCGACATGGAGTCTCAGTGCTACTGTATTATTAAGTTTTTATGGGCTCTCCTTGTTTTGCTGTATTTCCTTTGCCTTGGTCAAAAGCGTCACTTTCTCTTTATAGTATTTGTATAAATTGGGCTAGGCTGTGTTACTTAAAGGGACTGACAACTGGCCAGAAGGTGTTTTACTGGAAATGAAATGACCATGATTTATAGCGATAGAATCTTAACACACTGGTCTCAATTTAAGTAGGAATTACGATTTCAAATTGGCAATGAAAGTCGCGAAAACCAGTAAGTGGCGTGGCCTGGCAGTGAAATCTTGGTACTGCGGATGTAGTATATGAGATTACTGTATGTCAGCTGGCGGTTGTTAAGTACAGCATGCTTATTGCTTAAATTGCAGTTCGTATATGATTAGGTGCTTGCACTTTATTCTAGGCGTATTATGAAGTAAAGAAAGTCCACGCTAATGAGCATCCCACGCATCCCTCAATGCATGGCAGCCGCACATGCTGTGCGAGTTTGCGAGTAAGTACCCAGAGTTATGTGGTCTCCCTGTGAGATACAAAGTGCCATGACTATTTGTGGCGTAAATGGGTGCCAGCACTACAATATTGGCTCAAGCGTGAATACGGCAACACAGTGAACTGCGTATCACATGTAAAAGCAATGTTTCGCTTTTGAAAACTTCAACTTGGCTTGGCTAAAGAACACTTTTGGCTAGTTGATGAGCAAAGCAGTTAGATAGGAAACCATGCATACACAGTGTTATTACTGTAACAATAATTTAGCACTTCAAAAAACATAAATCACAGGAACATCGACTTGACAAACAAAATGATACACTCTCACATCTGTGGCCGCACTTGTCGTCTGCCACCTGCGAATGCCGGCTCATAATCACTGTCACGCACACCTATAGCCGTTTTCAGCGTGCTTTCAGTGAATGATTACACCCTCGCTGCAGATTTTAAAAAAATCGGATGAAATATGTTCCACAGTGTTTTCTGCGTTACCACTTCATGGTTAGACACCTTGACCAGTAAGCTTTACATTGCACTAGAAAAATGAGTACCATAAAAATTGTTTGTCAGTCCCTTTAACTAATCGATTAGTCTTCGCCAATCATTGCTGTAACCTGTGACATTGCGGGCTCTTTTTGTTTTGTTTTGTGACTATGCCTGTGAGATTCAGCTTTTATTTAAGCAGTATATTGCCACCCATCCATCATTTTTGCATCACCTGCAGTAGGGGCTTGCCATGTGGTGTGGCTATGCCCAGGAATGAGGATTATGTGTGAAAAGATGTGGAGAGCAGCTAAGCAACAGTTTATACATTTACTTGTTGCTGCCATATCTTGCATGAAGCCAACCTGCACCCTTTTTTATTTATCTACTTTGCACGCTATGTGGCAGGCCATTTGGTTTGTTTGCTGTCTCGACAGAGCTTGAACGAGAAGGTCACTCACTGCTGGTGTGCATCCTCTGAAGCCACGTGTCGTCGGGGCTGTGTTGCAGGAACTGCGGTCACGTGTTTTGCAGTCATTGCGCAAGCCAGCTGCACCCTGTTCCTCACGAACAGCTGTATCAGCCGGTTCGTGTTTGTGGCACCTGTTTCGAGTCGCTGCGCAGCCGCCCCTGCCGCCCATCTGCTCTGGTCCCCGCAAACTCCCACACTGAGCGGCTGCTGGCCAAGTCACAGTTGGCCGCGGCTTCCACATAGGCAAGACGACGACGACAAGAGCGTGTACACCCGCACGTATCGTGCGTGCGAGCCAGCTCTTGGTGTGTGGATGGCGTTCACCTCCGCCCCTCCCCCCCCACCCACCCTCAATTACCCTGCATTTCACCATTCTCGCTCGCTTGCGATGCAAGATGTGAGACACTTGGGAATACAAGCGCAGGAAGAGGTGCCACCGTGTGTCTAGTTTCTCTGCGATGGGAGTGGAAACGAAGGTGTCGACAGAGTTCGTCACTGGCTGGGGGGAGATAGCAGGTAGGATGCCGTGTACTGCTTGCCTCAAAAGCTCATCCAAAGATGTTTTGTATAAACAGTAGCACATAGCCACGGAGTGGCCGAAGCTTGTACAGTGCACGCGGCTGCCCATGCTAGTCGCTTGTAAATGAGGATAGGTGAAGCCGCCAGCTGGAGCTTTCAACGCGTGGTTGGAAAGAAAAAGAAAAGCGTTTGTAGGTAGTCTTGATTGTTGTTGGGTGCTGCCAACATTCGGTGTTTCTTTTTTTCCAGCAGCTCTCCCTTATGTGAACGGAATATACTTCTCAGGTTTAGTCATTCTGTACAGCTGCTGTACCACATTTACGGCATTGTGTTTGCGCCCTTTACCATCCCTTGTGATCTTGCACCTTAAAAAAAAAAAAATAAAGCTAGAAGGAGGAGGCTTGCTTTCTGGAAAAGCCAAACTTGCTTTAGAATTACCAAGTTCAGAATATAATGCTTATGCCCTGCTCAGCTGACTGTCTGGATACTTCATGCTAGCATTTGGCTGCACAAGAAGTTTGATTTGGAAAAAAAAGGGGGGGGGGCCACATATAGAATGCTCCACTTTTGCGACGACTTGTGAATCTGCACTTTCATTAAAGGATGAGCATACAACACCATTAGAGATTAAATTTTAGAGCATTCTCTGAATCTGTGATATGTCTTAGCACCAGAAATCGACGTTATTGAATTGAAAGGGGCTTGCCACGGTGAACTTGCGGCCTTTTCGTTCCCAACTCCCATTGCATGTGGACTGTGTTAGAAAAATGTGCCAAAAGAAGTGCAGGGGTGTTTTTAAGTCTCCTGCGTCTGATGTGCTTTGTTTTTCTAACACGGCTGGGCTGACTCTCTTGTGCTTTTTATTTTTTCCCCCTTGACAATGCTGCCTTCTGCCGTGGTGATATGCAGCGGTTTCTTGTCACAGTGCACACCGCAGTTGGTTGCGTGTACATGGAGAACATGTTAGGAGAGTAGACGGATTAAAGAAACACATTCGAGAGGTAAAAGATTTTTCATTTTTTAATGACGCCTGCTCTAACATGTCTTAAGTGGCAAATATGTTCTCTCTTTGTGCTAGTGGTTACGTTGAGGCACCTCTGCTGGGCATCTCCTGCAGTTTGACTGCCGTTGTTTGGGTCTTCAGTATGTTCAGTGGGCCGCTGAATATCTTAGAACAGGTGTGGCATTCATGCGATGCTTGTGCCCAATAATCCTTGGCATTTGTAGTTGCAAATAGTTATCGAACATGGCTCCCCAAGGCGAGCAAACCTTGGGACACATTTGACAATAGCGGCAGATGTTGAGGACTCTTCTGAATTCGGCCACATGACCTGTTCACTGCCAGCCGAAACCATTGGGCTCCATTACAAGAGACCATCGGCCACCATTGCATCAGGCACAGAAAAAAAAATTGTTGCCATCTGCACTAGCATTCAGAGTAGCTGGTTGTACTTCGTAATAACTTGGAGAAAAAAAATTGGGTCAGGTCTAGTTTGTTGTTTTGTTGCCCATTAGGCTGCTTTTCCCGAGTACCCAAAGCCACAGATCGTCATTTACCTGAAGGCCAGAATTGTCATGAAATGTTAGTCGTAACAGCAACGTTCTGCTCAAAGCTCCGTTCTTGTTTATAGGACATCGCAGTTTACAAGTCTGGGCACTTTTTTGCCCAAGTTCATTAATCCTGGGAAGTTTCTCGCGTGGATATATGAGCTCAGTCTCTTAAATAAAACTGCAGTGCGGAGTGGCCTCTGTTCGCAATACTACTGTGTGACCCCGGTTCAAGAAATCTCAAGAAAATGAAAGAACTTAAAGACATAATGGAACTAGCGGAAGTTTTTCTGTCCACTTGCAAACTTGGTTTACGAGAATGCTTCATTTATACCCTAGCTTTTCCCATCACATATTATCATGCCAGCAAAGTTACAAAAGTTGCTTGCTAATTGTTTTTCTGCTAAGCTGGAATTTCAGGCAGAATGTAAAGCTTGTTTGCTGTTTTGTTTCATTATAATGTATGCTAAAAGTGACAAAAAATCTATTTTACAAGATTTGAAAAAGAAGTATGTCTCCTCTTAAGTGTGTGTGTACAAAATGGGCACTGGTTTGTGTGTATGTTGTAAGCACTGCACATATATGCCTTACCTTTTCTCTTTTTTTTTTTTTGCCACAATATAATAACCACCATATGTAACAGTTTCTTTTCTTCCAATGCAAAATCTGGGCTCTGCAAGCTTTCAAGTCAGCAGCTGCAGAGGACGTTTTTGTTATCACTGATAGCATTATGCACACTGCAAGCTAATGTTAAAAGATCAGCAGTATACTAAAGGCTACAAAAACATGTGGTTAACAAAAAACAGCTTGTTAGCCTTTCAAGAGCTGTTATTTGTCTTTCCTGATTGCATCTGCACAAAATAAGTCAGTTTTCTAGCCCCTTTGAGTGTGTTATTGTTTGGCATCTGATGCTAAACTGCTGTTTTCATTATTTTTGTGGCCATAAGATGAAACTGCAGAGGGAGCTAGTAAGCTGCAGTTGTGTGCTCGTTTATGTTTAATTAAAGGTGCACCAGTCTGCTCCACCTTGTGTCACTTTGCACACGCTATGCATAGTGGTGCAGGTAGGGATGTATTGAACTTGCATATCACTGGTCTCTTTTCTTTTATAACTATCATTACTTACATTTAGAAGTTTGCTAACGCAGATGCCACACTTTCTCAACTGTTATTAAACTAAAAGAAATGGAACAGTGAAAAGAAAGAAAGATGTTGCACTTATGGGGCAGGCAACTCCAATGCCCACTGTCTAGTGAATAATAGTGAGTGCATTCAAATAGCTGGAGGCTGTGATCTGCAGTTGAACGTTTCTCTTCTTGAGCATAAGGTGTTTCAATTCTGCATCTTGTTTGCCCAGTCGCAGTTTGAATCAGTTCTGATGGATTGTTACACACGTGAATCTGTCCGAGAGTGTTATCTGAGGGAATGCAGTATGCCAGATTTTTTTTTTTTTTTTTTGTCCCCTTTGCAGTGTATTTGCTTACTACTATAATTTTCCCTGTTTTGCCTTTGTAAGGTTTTTTTTTCTATTATAATATTTGAGGAGGCAGTTGTGTTCATTGTGTTGTTCCTAGGGAATCTATGTCCATGTTTTTCTGTGTACAGGACGTGAAAGTTTTGAAAGAAAGGATTGTGAATACATTTGCCCAGAAGTGTACATTTGACTGCGTTTTCAATGTAACATTCTAGAAAGGGGCAAGCACATAATAAAAGTTTTGAATCTGTTTGCCTCTGATGTTTTTTTATTGCTTGCCACACCTGAAGCTCATTGACAGCATCTATCCAGGGTAAGTCCAGATACAGGTTGCAACTTCTTGTTTAGTCTGTTTTGTCACAGCAAGTCGCACACCGCTTGAAGTAGTGCCAACTGACAATCTTCAAAAGTCTTTTCAGTGTCGCTCGTGTTTTGGAACTTTTCTGGTATGCTAAAGGCTGCAAGGCCTCTCTGGCTTTGCATTAGAGAGCTCAAACTAAGGGTCATCAGATGTGCAGGCGAGGCGAACAAGTTTGCCCTTGGCACACAATGTAGCACTCCACCACAATAACAAATTATGGCAGGCAGAGTGGCACTACGAAACAAATACTTGCATTTGACAAAATATTGGTGGCTATTGTAAACCTTTTCTCCCTCATTCACCTTGTGTGTTTATACTGAATGACATAACACCTCTGACCACCAGGTCAACAAAAGTATGAACCCACCAAGAATGTCTGCAAAAGTGATAAATAGTGCTAGCCTTAGCCTCAAGATTTACGTGTGGTTACCAGTTTCAACATTGTGTATTAACTCTATAGCCTATGAAGTGCTAGACAAAAAAAGTTCGGCAGCATGTTGCAGTACCCTGTAACGCATGAAGGTGAACGCTTTTTGCACACCTTCGTGATGCATTGTTAAACGATCGGAAGGGTCGGATTTATAGCAAGACATAACGGGTGCGCTGCAGTGTGAAGTACACATATGGCAAGCCATTGTCTGCGAGCTTCAACTTCCTCTCTACGTTGCCGTTGTGGGGATGCGCGACTCTCACGCATCCCCTGATATGCTGTTTTCCCGCACGGCTCGCGTGGCCTGGCGCCCGCGGCGGTCGGAGTGGTACAAGCGCGGTGCGAGAGCTGGCGCGAGTGTCGCGCCGCGGCGGGGTTACTCGGGCGCCGAGAGACAAGGCGCTTCCTCTTTGGGTTCGGGAAGCAAGCGGGACGGACGTGCCGACCTGCGCGTGCGCCGAGCCATGCTTCTGCGAGAACGCCTCGCGTGGCCGCCTTGGAATGCGCCACCGTTGGCGTGACCGTACACGCGAACGACCAGGCGTTGGGATCCAACATGGGGCGAACATATTCGCTCGCTATATGCGGTCGCCGTAAGTCGGACTTCTAGATTTGTCGCGCGCCCATCGGCATGTTTTGTGGGTAGCAACTCGGCTAGCAGGCATTTATCTATGAAAGGTGCAATAAATGCCCTTGTGATTGTTTGCACTACTGTGTTGTCGTTCCTTTGTCCCAAGAGCACGGGTGTGCGAGACCCCTCACCGTCAAGCATCGTCGCGTTGTGGCTATTTATAAAATTTTGATTTAAAACTCGTGCGGGAAAAGATGCGTTTGCAGGTGCATTAAATAGATGGCGCCACCATACGAGAAAAGTTTGGGATCACATTGATTGGGCACATCGTCTGAATCGCATCTTGTCGTCTGTGCATGTGTGCCTGCACAGAGTGGGAACGTGGCGGCGCTTTTGCAGTTACCGATTTCAATGCAAGGGCACAATGGAAAGCTTATCCTCTGAAGTTGGTTGTATCAACTCGGTGAGCTCCAAGTTATTTCAGCTCGGCAGTGTATTCCACAGAAGTATCAACAAAGGGTGCTAGTGGATGACCAAATGTAGGCTTCGTTGAAAAAAGTGTGTTTTCTCTACGGACCTTTAGAAGCAGCTTTAGCTCGGGAGGCTCCCGTCTAAATACATGGTAACGCGGAAATGGTTTTTTTCTTGGCAATCATGGCACCGAATTTGAGGGGTTTTTTTAATACTTAAAAGAAGAAGTTACGATATATCGACTGAAGCGAATTTTTTATTGAGGCCGTCAATTATTTTACAAAAATTGTTGAAAATTGCAAATTTCCAGAAAATGAAACTGTGATGATGTTTACAACTCTGCAATGAAAAATGATATTACAATTCTGTCAATTGCACCTAGTAGCACATCTAAAGTGGACAAAATTTATAGATTATAAATGGTTCTGAACTACACCACTAAAGTGACTAGGACTTCTGCAAAATCTTTGTAATCGTAAAAAATTCAGGTGAGATATATTAGCATATCGAATTTGTCTGTTTTGGATGCTCCAACGGATGCAGTTTAAAGCTGTGATACCCGTTTCCGGTGCAGTTAGATTTGTAAACTTTGTTCTTCCATTTTTTTTTTCAAGCGCCAATTTTTGGCACCTTCCATTTGAAAAAATATCGGGCCCTAAATCAAACTCGCTTCTACAGGAACTAGAAGTTATCTCTCAAATGCGACCATTGTCCGATTCTATGTCCTTGGTGGTTAAATTGTTAAAGTGTCATCGTGGGTTCAATTAGCAAAGCTTTTTTCTTTATTTGCGTTGTGGGGATGCGCGACTCTCGCGCGTCCCCCGATATGTTTTTCCCGCATGGCGCGTCTCCTGTAATCCGGCTTCGCCGCGTGGCCTGCGTAGTGCCCGCGGCGGTCGATGTGGTTGAGGCGCAGTGCGAGAGATGGCGCGAGTGTGGCGCTGCTAACGCCGCCTCACGGCAGGGTTACTTGGGGGCGCAGGGGTGAACAGGCTCTTTCCCGGCGGATCGGCTAACAGCGAGGACGTCCCGCGCGCGCGCGCCGACCCATGCTTCTGCGAGACTGTCTCGCGTGGCCGCCTTCGAACGCGCCACCGTTGGCGTGACCGTACACGCGAACGACCAGGTGTTGGGATCCAGCATGGGGCGAACATATTCGCTCGCTATCCGGTCGCGGTGAGTTGGACTTCTAGATTTGTCGCGCGCCCATCGGCATGTTTTGGGGATAGCAACTCGGCTAGCAGGCATTGATCTATGAAAGGTGCAATAAATGCCCTTGTGATTGTTTGCACTACTGTGTTGGCGTTCCTTTGTCCCAAGAGCACGGTGTGAGATCCCCACAGCGTATAAGCGTGTTGCGATAACCCACATCATCGTCAAGGTGTTTTTGGTGTTGCATGTCCTAGAGATGCAACCAAATTTTTCAGCTGATATTTATGCATTGCCTGTTCAACCCTACGAGCCCCCAGCAAGCTGGCAAAATTTGAGCGCATTCTGGTGCAGTAGAATATTTACATTTTTAAAGTGCAGCTCTTAGGCACCCGTTTCTGCGTCGGCGTAACCGAGCGAGCGACGAAAGAACGAATGTGGAGCACAACGGGGGATGAAAGATGATGATAGCGGAGAGCGCGAGGAGAATATGGTGAAAGAGCGAGGAGGAAAGCAGCATGCCGCATGAGACTACGGGTAGCCTGTTTTTTTACGTGATGCAATTTTCGTCGCACCGGAAGTGCGATTTCCGTCGTTTGCAACAAAAGTCGCAGTGCCGACCCCCCGGTTTTCGGCTGCGACCAACCGGTTGGTCGCAGCGATCGCTGCGATTTTCCGCCGAAATGGCGCGGGGAGCTATCATGGAGCTATTTCGTTGGTTTGTTTTGGAAAATGGTGTCTCGCACAACAAGTGCAATGCGCGGAGACGTGGATTGCCGAATTACTAGGCATGTGGCAAGCACTGGGCGAGCGCGTCCACCGATCAAAACGCTGGTGTGTGTTTCGGACCTACATCGCATGCGTTACTTCGCCCGCGCCACCGCTGCTAAAGAATGTGCTATGCGTTCCCGTGTTCGCACTTTCTTTATGTAAACTGTCTAATGAGCGACGCAACCAGTGGAATTCAAAACACCTGAAGAGCTGCTCAAACTTCGCGTTAGGGATCCTTAGAGGTTTCACTAACCGAGCGACGGCGTCCTCTTCTAACCCCAACAACCCGCACTATCCCTCACAAAATTCCACAAATTTAAATGCTAAAGACATCCTTGCTCATCAGCGCGGAGTTTGCAGAAAATACCCGCCGCCTCACCGACAACTTAGCGGGGAAGAGGCCACCGATTGGCGTAAAATACAGACCGGGGTATTTCCCCATTTAAAATTGCTAAACGCCATGTCTCCCACTCGTTATAGGGCCAACTGTCCTTGGTGCGCGGTGGCATACCTAGCCTAATACATATAACCTGGGAGTGCACTAAGCTCCCTCATAGGCGAAATACCAGCAACACAATGGAGCAGTGGGAGGCACAGCTCGCCCGCTCCGACCTTGCAGGACAAAAGTCCTCAATTATCCAGGTCAGGCAGGCGGCAGAGGCCAGTGGGGCCCTGGACTGAGAGGCTCCGACCACCCCTCCTTCAAATATTTTTCTTTGCAATAAAGTTTCTATTATTATTATTAATCATCAATTTTTTTATATCAGTTGAACTGTACAGCAGTCTGGCAACGCTGACGGCTTACGAAATGCGTGTTCTGCACTCTTAAGCAAAATTACCCTTTTGCCACACAACGATAACCGTTATCTGTCTTGTCCTCATTTCCTTTATCTAACGCGGCGAGCCCGGTACCTCCCAGCAACGAACGGCATGCGCGTTATTAGCATGACATATCATTCCAGACAGGAAAGTTAATGCGGGCGCGGCGTTTTCAAGAAACGAAACGCAAGCAAGGCAGATGATGATTATTGTTGTGTGGCAGAGATACACCCTAAAGGGTGTAACTTGGGCTAAGAGTGTGTGATCGAAAAATTGTCCCCGCCACGCACGCACGTGAGTTCGTTTTCTCAAGTGCGTCTCGGTGGTCGCCCCGATCGAAATAGTTTGTGTGGACGCGTGCTGGTTTCGGCTGCTTTTATCGCACGAGTGAAATATCGTACAACCTCGCTCATGCGTTTTGGGAGGAAATCGTACTAACCGGGAAAACATACGATCCGAAGTTTCAAAAAAAAAAAAAAATGCAACAGACTCGACTGTGGTTTACATCCATGTAATGCGAAGATTCGAGTGGTACCGGAAGAGTAGACTGAGCACGTGGGGGCATTTTCACGTTACACGGGCGAGCATCGCGGGAAGCTGCCCTGGCGGGTGCCTACTACTCTTGAAGGCTTCGTGCTTCGCGCCTTGTTCACATGGGATCTAGTGGACGGAAACCGTGTACACTGCAGTTTGGCGATGTACTGAACGTTAGTGCCGGAAGATCGTGTCTGGGTGCATACTAAAGGGACCACTAAAGGCAAATACTAAGTCGACGTGGACTGTTTAAACATTATTCCAGAAACCTCGCAGTGCTTGTTTCGTGCCAAGAAAAAGACAGTTTACGTGCCAAGAAAAAGACTTAGTTTACGAGAAAATTGCATCTGAAGGGTGCGAATATCTATTTCGACATTCAAATCTCCCGTCACCCAACCGGTGGGAGTGGTCGTTGCATACGCCATCACTACTCTTTGCTGCCGTCGATGAGTAAAACGGCATCCGACAGACGGCGGTACCGAGCCAAGACAAAGCAGTGGATTCACCGCTGCAGCTACTTTTTTGGTAAAGTGGCATAGACCGTTAGGGAATCTCGCGACATCACATGGAATTCTCTGCTACTTGCAGTTTGTTCGAGCCAGTAAAACCAGCGCAGCACTATGCGATAACGGAACTACTGAGACGTGAAAGCGTGGGCGGCGCAGAGTCGAGCGAAAACGAAACCTTTCGACCGCCTGCGTCGTTGTCAAATGTCTTTTTTTTTCTAAAATTTAAATATAACTGGACATGTAGTATTTTATTTCATCTTATAATATCGTACAATGATGTCTTTTGCAACGAGTAGTCGAGTACTAGAGAGAATTTACCTGAGGAGTGCTTTTGTCACCAGGCAAGTGCTTGAATGCCCGGAGGAGACTCTAATGTCCTGCATTTACCTCAATCTCTCGATTATTAAGGCTCTGTTCGCAATGATATTGCCGCCTTAGATTCTCGAGCACTAATCTACCACTTTAGCCTAACTTAGTATTTGCCTTTAGCGTTCCTTTAACCGTTAAAAAGTGCAACTGTATTGGGAAGTTCTTGCAGGGTTCTCGATTGCCAACGTTGGTGCTGGGAAATCGTATGAAGCGAGATCGTATCAGCGTACTTCTTCACCCTTCACACAAGCTGTGCCAAAATGGTGCTCGGTGGGAGGGGCTTAGGGGCAGCAAATTCAAACTGAAATTTTAGGTTGAAACATGCAGTGCTTTACGCGCATGACCATATCGACTTCTCCACTTTAAGTTAAAACAATAAACTGGAATTAATCGCACGGCCATGTCATGGCCCCTCCTAGGGTTAGACACCTCATGGTCAGCTGGTGCAATTTTGCAACAGAAAAGTTCTGTGTCGATGTAGTAACTCCGATAACACCTCAAAACAGCCACTGAGAAAACACTGTTCTTTGGGAAATCGAGAGCAGAGCGAGATGGTGTGCGAGATGCTGTGCAAATTCCACAGCACCTGAGGCACTCGCCAGGTGTGCGTTTTATCGCGTTTTGCTGGACTGAATAAAAGTTTATTCACGCACTCACTCACTCGTTCAAGTAACATTTAAGTCGCCAGGCCTTGGCCAGGCAGCTAAGACGCTGTCACTTCAGCTGATTTTGTTGCAGGGCCTTCTGCAGAAATCCATCAATTTTTTTTTTTTACTTAAAGGAGGAAAGACGCTTGACAATATATTTACGAGATATATACAATGGGTGGAAGACAGGCACACAAGATGGAGCCGTGCGCGTGACTGTTGGCGATCTTCATCTTCGTTAGTCTTCTCATCATCATTCGCTACTGCAGCGCCTCGTAGCAATATTATGTCCAGTTAAAAAGCTATTTACATTCTTTGATAAAGTACCATGGCTAAATTAATTTGAAGCCAATACACAATTAACACTAGCAAAACATAGCTTTTCTTCAAAGGAATATCAAAATATTTCTTAAGTCATACAAACTCTACCACAAGCTTCTCGCACATACAACGATGACACTTCGCAAGTGGACAGGCTGGGATACTAAATATTCCGATACTGAAGTAGGTCATGACGGATGTGGTGTCCACATTGCTTCGTGATGACAGCAAAATTAGCAGATGTAGCAAATAAGGCTAGATATGGTGATGTCCATAAGAAAATAAACAAGTTTGAGTGCTGCATGCATTTTTCGTGGCTGCGCTCTCGTGTGGCAGCTGGAGCAATCTTGGGGACGGATAACACCAATGAATGACCCGATCCACCCATGTTGGGTACTGAAACCAAAATTGGTTGGTAGTAATAAGAAAGCATTACAATAGATTCACTCAGATGCTTGTCTGTGTTTTTTCTAAGGTTTAGAGGGTTCGTGCTTTCAATAGAAAATCAAATCAAGAAAATGAAAGTCCATTGTTTCTCCAGAATTTTCAGGGTCCATAGTGCAACAAATGAAAAAGCTGTGTTGTGAAAGCTGAAGGTGTCACGACTTGAAGGGAAAGCACTTGGTCACATGAGTGGAAATGAAATCCCACGGATAAAGCTGAACTGCCATCTTACTACGGGCACCAAAAAACAGCACAAGGGTATTTTTTCCACTTTGTGCAGGCTCAAGATGGGAAATTTTACCTAGCAGATCTCGTACAATGTTTATCTTGGTGTCATTCATTTGAGAATGAAACCTGATCTTCCTGAAAAATTTAAGGCAGGTCATGATACGACTAGTCAGCCAAAGGCAACTCCTGTAGCCAGAAATTGAGAGCCCTTATTTCCCTATTAGACTAGTAATTGCATGAACAGAGCAAGAGCCCTTGAAATGCGAGCAGAGTCCAGCTGCCGTAGCTCCCTCTCCAAGGTGAAGATTGAGCAAGTGTTGGCTTCACCTGTGCTGGTAACAAGCCCAACAATTTTATTTTAACACATCCTTGGTCAGAATGCAACGAGTCAAATACAATGACAACAGACTTTCTTCTGGCATTAGTTTCTTTTGCAAGATTCTTGTCATACCAGCAGTATGTGCAACTTGTGACAACCACAGAGAACCTGTGAGAAACCAAGAACACCACACTTTCTTCCGAAATCATTTATTCGCTCGTTCACTGGCAAAGGTGCATGTGACCTTGTCTATACAACCCAGTTGATGTATTTTTTTTATACAGCACTATTTACATCAAGAGGAGAACTGTTGGGCAGGGGCCAAGTTGGTAGTAGCACACAATAATGAAGAAAAACAAAAACTTATGGGGTCAACATAAAAATGTAGGTAGCATGCCCCAATAGCTTTTCTTTGTTTGGTGCTTCTAATGTGCCTAGGGAAAAAATTAAAAAAAATTGAGGGACAGAGAGAAGGCAGACATAAAAAGGAATGGGCAGCTTACAAAATCTCCAAGCACTCATCGTTACTGAAACGGAAGACTGTTCGTCTTGAGGAACATCCATCTACTAGGCTCGTATAAAATGACAGCAACAAAGTGCACAAGAACATCTTGAGCTGTATGTGAACAGTGCGCTAGTGTTTCACAATTTTTTTTTTCCTGCTCTCAGAAATATGACCACAATTCCATCGAGCAGGGCTTGCTACAACCGCTGTAGACAAGTGCATGTGCAGCAACAAATGGCCATTTGTCCAAAATTTTCCTTTTTTTTTTGGTTTAGAAAAAGAGCAACTTGTGCTACTGCAATCTCTTGTACCGTTACCAGCAAAAGTGTTGTGACAGTGGGAGCATTGAAAGAACTAAAGCTTCCAAGCCACTTTGTGTACGCAACCAGACATTGAGGGATGCAGCACTTTAGTGAGCACATGACACCCAAGTTCGGACACTTCCAGCTTCCCGGAGGCATGTTGCATGCCTAGGCTGCAGTAAAATATATATATTTTTAATTTGTACCGTGGTTTGCAAACTTTCGCTGGCAACAGCACATTGAATGGCACCTGCATGACACCGACTTCTAATATGGGCATTACAAAATCTGCACTGTCTGTGTGCGTGTGTGTGTGTGCTTGTAGGAAGGGTTGTCACATTGGTTTGCCCTTTACTTTTAGGCCAAAATTGTTCTAAACGCAAGACCTACAAAATGTATGGCACTTGAACTCTGTTCACCACTGCCCAATTGCGAGCAGAAATAAGAAGAGAAGCTTCTTCGGTATGCACGCACAGAAATCAAGATGCACTAAATTTGAGCGGCAGCCACATGAATATATTTTTTCTTTTTCTGAAGGGGGCTTGGAGTCACAAGATGCTGGATTATCCATTTTGCACAATACAGTGACCACGACGTTATCACCAATTAAAATGAACACCGTGCGATATCAGCTTCAACTGGTAACCACAGGGAACACATTCCGACAGGGATCGCAGTACGGTCACGGCACTGAGCAAAATGGACACGCTGGCAACAACGCATCAATTACACATCAGAAATATAAGGTCTACTCAATGCAACCAATATTCCCTGCATCTAGGTCCTCGACTGTTCGAGGTGCCGCGGCACACCCTGCACTTCCCTCTTGGATTGCACAAGGTGCAAGGTAAGGCGCAGCAAGGTGCTGCCGCGGTGCTGTGCACCCTCGAACTTGGCAGCGAGTGGGTGCAGCCTGGCACAGCACGGCCTGCACTGCCTAGAGCTTTTCAGAATCAGACAAACCTATATTCAGTCCGGTTGCCGCTTTATAGAGCTACAGCCTTAAGACTGCTAAAATGGGCGTCAATACCCAAGCAGCGTTGCATCCAATGGAGCTTTGTTCTGCTGCTGCTCAGACAAAAGGCTAGCACATGCAGGCTATTTATAAATCTTGGTTTAAGGTGTGAGAGGACATTTGGTTTGCAGAGAAAGCAAAACAACCAAAGGACTGAGGTTCACAGACATAAAACTTTCGTATGACGATGAGAGTTTCGCTGCTATTCTTCTAAAACCCTGACACACACCCGGGTCGCCAGATTCAACATTGCTAACATTTAGCACAGATGTTTGTACACTTTGTGCATTCTTACTTACTTAGTAATATATGGTTTGCAGGCTGCATTAAAGCGGCCGCAATCCAGAAACAAAGTTGTCACTGCACGAATCTCTCTCTCTTTTTTTTTTTCTAAACACCCCTCAGACTACTACAATTTGATCATCAAAACTGAGCAGAGGAAGCCTACAGTGTCTCAACGGCATCAAAATGGCATCCAAGAAACTTTGCGACTTTGGCAGCGCACACTGCACCGGATTTTTCCAAGTTACTCACTATTTCTGCCAGAATCGAGAGGCACTGAATGTCAATGCCAGCTTTGCACCAGAAAAATTAAGGGGTAGGAAAAAATGAAATATATATTAAAAAAGAAAACTGAATCAATCAAAGACTACTTGGACTGGCCACAAGAAGTAGAGCACAGTAATTTCTATTAAAAAGAAAAAAAAAGGGGGGAAGAGTACCAGCCTTGTTTTTCAAAAAAGGAAACAGAAGCACATTATAAAAAAAAGGGGGGGGGGGAGGCTGGAAAAAAATGTTGCACTAAAAGGGAAACTATGTAAAGGATGCAGAGGGCACTGGGTACAGCATTTAAAATAAAAATAAAAGTTTTTAGCACCGTAAAATGGCATGCCCTTAGAAAAAAAAATGAATGGGTCTCAAGACAAAAAAATGGGCAGAGGAAAAAAAAAGCGCTAAAGAAGGAGAATGAAAAAAAAAAAAGTAACGCACCAGAAAGAAGAAAATCGACCTATAGTATTCGCACTTTTCTCTCCCCGCCACACTTGTTTAAAAAAAAAAAAGAAAAACAGACCACCTTTCAATGGCACTCCTGAGTGGGATGCGCGACAGCGTGCCCTGCACACAGAATGCACTGCACCGACCAAAAATATCGGGGGAGGAAAACAACCAAGGGTCAGGTCAACACTCCACCAACCATGCCACGGCAGCCTCGGGGTGCCAGTTACAACAACAAGAAGGGTTTTTTGTAAAGGGGGGGCAATCACTCATCAACATGGTCAGACCTACGGGACAGTCCAGGCAGTCTGCCACCAAAGGCCAGGGCCAGCTATAAACACCTGGCAGCATTTCTTTATCTGGTTTCTGTCTCGTCAGGCTTATAATAAACGAGCACGTGCAGACTGCGGAGGTGTGTGCACGTGTGACAATGCACTTCGTTCGCACGCTGTTGCATGGTGCCGTGGACAAGCTGAAATCACGTACGGAGAAAACGAGTGTTGCAATAAATGGAGAATTCCGCTGGTCCATTTGGGGAGCAACAATTTCTTCTTCTGCTCCGCAGACAAGAATGGGTGCTCGTCTGGCGGAATATGTGCGCAGTCACATGTTTCATCTTTAGATTAGACAGTCTAGTTTTAAATATATCAGTAAAAGCTACTGCATCTTTCACAAAATGAGCCTACAAAATGAGCATGCCGTTTTAATAGTATTTCAAACCAGCCAGTGGAATTCACCGTAAGCTTGCCTGTGCTGTATGCACGAAACCACGAGTGCAGCTGTCCACCCAAAAGGGCTCCAGGTCAGCTGGACACATAAAGCTGGATCTTGCAAAGGTGTTCAAGATTCAGAAACTAGGAAGAAATGCAAGAACTTTACGGTTTAAATATGAAGCCTGCAACTGATAGGTACGTTCTTGAATTGAGTATGGGGCCCAAACAGAGCAGTTCTTAACTGCAGACTGGAGGCTTTGGCTGTGAATTATGACAATTTTTTTTTTTTGCAATTTGCACCTCACAATACCTAATGAAGACATAATAGATTAGCTAAACATACTTTTCCTGATGAGTGCTACAATCCAGCTTGACTGCATGGGCTATGCTGAACTAAAAGGCATGTCTTTAATGAGCATTCAGACCCCACCCTATGGCAGAATGATGAGCCACACAATTCCTTATGTATTACAATACAAAACTTTTTCTAGATTATCAAATTTCAAATTGTCTTTTCCTCATATTATTCGAGTACCAAAGCTTTCAGAAGTTTGTGTGTGTGTGTTTTTGTTAAAAGACCAAAAGGAGGGAGAGAAGAGAGAGAGAGATTTTGTTCCAGCTGTATTATAAGCATTTTAACTTCTTCCCTACTTCCTGTTTCATGGCCCCAAAACTGCCTCTCGCAGTAAGTGAGCTAAAGTTTGTCATAATATATGCACATTTTTATGGCCACTGATTCCCAGAATGTCCCATTTCCCTTCTGTGCCCCATACACACCTCTTTCCAATTAGGCCATAACCAGCTTTACAAAAATAATTGATGCATTCATTAATTCCTTCATGGTAAACTAGGTGATGCTGGCCTGAATGAAATGATAGGCCCGACTCCAAACGGGGCAATATTGCCAGCTGTAGTAGCAATTATAGAGCACTGCATGAGAAAAAAAAAAAATTTGGTGCAGTGCTCCAAGGACGTGGACTACATGGCAATCTGGCATCCTCCTTCCATGCATTAGATACCACAGTGCTGAAAGTATAACCAGCAGCGTCTCTTCATAAATGTGAAAAACCTAAGCATTGTGAGCATTACGGCAGCTAAATGTAATAGTCAAATTTCGACATAACAAACACTAATGCAACGAACTATCAGATACAACAAAGGAAATATAAAGCTTCGTTAGCTATGCCTCAGGGAAATTAGGGCTCTACTCCAATAATGTAGCCAAAAATGCAGGGCCTGTTGGCATACCATCCCAGTGGTAGCTTAAGATATGTAAACCAGCAACAAAAAATTGAAAACATTTCCTAAAGCAACTAGTAATCACACTCTTTTGTACACTTGATTCATCTGATGCACAACAGTGCTTGCATCATTCACGAACAGCAAATGGAAGTTATCTAAAGCAACGGCTTGGTCCTTTCTGGTACTAAAAGGAAGCCCCAGAAATATAACTGCTGGACCCAATCATGTCAACTTTTATAATAATCATCCAATATAACAAACGCGATTTTTTTCATCTAGCTTCTTCAATATTTGACTGCAATGTATAACTAAGACAGTGCAGAATGTGCAAGTATGACCTGGAATGCATGTCCTGCTTGCAGCTCTGATTTGCAACACTTAGAGAGGACTGACCAGCTGCAGGTTTATCTATCAAGAAATTACATTCTGTCACAATGGCATGCAAAAATACCATTTGATTGCAACAAAAAAGAAATGATATATATATATATATATATATATATATATATATATATATATATATATATATATATATATATATATATAGAGAGAGAGAGAGAGAGAGAGAGAGAGAGAGAGAGCAATATTCTCCACACTGCCCATCTGAGCAGAGCAAGGAGTTCTTGAAAGTTCTTCCCAAGTGAACATAATCGACTCGGCAAGACAAGCCTTTCAATAACCTTGTACTGCACAGCTTCAGGCACATTGCACCTGGAGGTATGATCCAAAATGGGAAGCATGCCAGAGTAGGCGTCACCATGAGCAGCAATGAAACACACTTCATTCGCTGCTTCTCGCAGATCTCAAGTGTGGCACCTCCATTCTGGCACTAAAATAATTTTTTTTTCTTTTTCACAGTTCTCACAGTCAGTGCAAGATATCTTAAACCACTCCCACAGCAGGCAATTTGTTCCCATGCTTTATACTGTAAACAAATCTTGAATCTCTGCAATGACTGCAGTACCTTGAATACTTTCTTCAGACAAATGAACGGTTGAGCGAATAGGGCGGCGATTTTATAGCGGTTCCTTCCACTCGATATCAACCACCCTTCACGGCCGATTGATCCCTCTGGTAATGCGGACGAAGCGTCGCTGTGATCACTGATGATGTGTGAAAAGTGCAAAAAGTAATAGCATCAGAAAAGGTATCGCTACAAAATTCTGGCCAAGGTGTTCTACTTCTTTCTAGTGCCTACTACCCACAAGGTCTGCGGTAAGTTGCGTCCACAAGCAAAAGACAGCCTAGTGCATACGGCACACTACCCTTGCACCATGCAATATTGTGTTTGAAGAATAACTCCACACTGGCCTGCGTGAGTGTGGCAGACTGCCGTGACCGACCACTGCAATGTGTGACGAGGAGAGGAGGAGGTGAGGGAGAGGACAGGGGGAGTTGCCTCAGAGGGCCGTGTGGGTGAAGGAGCTGGCACTGTTGCTGTGGGCTAGGCTGAGAGTGCTGCCAGCCAGGCTGTCAGCATCCGACGAACCTAAGGACTCCCGGGAGGCCTCCGCTATCTCGACCGGATTGAAGCCCATGCGGGCAC
Organism: Dermacentor variabilis; assembly: GCF_050947875.1. Lineage (NCBI taxonomy): Eukaryota > Metazoa > Arthropoda > Arachnida > Ixodida > Ixodidae > Dermacentor > Dermacentor variabilis. The sequence continues at coordinate 66,171,256 of NC_134570.1, forward strand.
TCTCCTCGTCAAAGGCCTCGATCTCACGCGACTGCCGCTCGCACAGCAGTCGTTGCCGCTCAGCTTTCTCTTCTTGGAACTGCTGCTTCTCTAGCTCCATCTGCAAGGAACGAGCACAGAGGTGTCACACTTGTGTACGCAGCCTGGTCTGCCTGTTAGGCCTGGCCAAATGCCTCAGCTCTACAATGTGTTTGTTGACGGTTTTATAGCCACTGCACAAGGTAGAGTATGACAGACGCCATAGTAAAGTGCTCCGGATTAATATTAACCACCTGCGATTCTCTAGCATGCATCTAAGTTTACGTACATGAACATTTTTGCATTTTGCTCCCATATAATTGGAGCTGCCACGATTGAGAACCAGACCTGTGACTGTGTGCTCAGCAGTAGAACTCTGTAGCCACTGCTCCACCACTGTGGGCCACTAGAGATGTCCTGCTGGGCTGTGTAGTGGGCTTCTGTGGACCTTTTGCTAAACCCAAAGCTCCTAAAGTTTGCAAGACACATTCAACCAACACAATTCCAGCGGTGGTTGGCACTTTTACTCAGCACAATGACCACATTGTAAGCCCAGCTGAAGTGTACTACATGTGGTTTCAATAAAAGAACTCTTCATGACGCGAATTCCTTATCATCATCAACTATGATACCAGTAGAACCTCATTCATACATTCTGTAAAAAAAACTAGCCAAGAAACCACACAAAAAACATAAAAATTGGGAAAAGATAAGCCATGAAGTCACTAAAAAAATTTGGAAGACTCAACCCTAGTTAACATCTCTGTAATACGAAACATTGCATAAATCATTGCAGCACAAGACACAAACAATGCCGAGCTGTACGGGAGCTTCAACAGCTTACTATGTTCATGCTCTTTGAACTTGGCCTGCGACAGCAGCTTTTTTGGGTGAGGCATTTTGATGGGAAGTTTTGACATGCCCGCTTGGTGAGAATTGTTGCGGTAGGAAATTCCAATACACGTCGAGCTGGTGGGACCCAAAGAGAAAATTAAGTGCACGTAATTCGGGGAAGCTGCGGTGACAGGCACCTGCTGCTCTCGATCGCTCATACCTCGAGCCTTTTCTTGTTCAGATGGGATCTACAGGCCGGAAAGCATGTCATATGATCACAGTTTGGAGTTGTACAGAACACAGGTGCAGAAAGATTGTGTTTTCGTTAGGGATTTAATTACTTATTTTATTTATTTACATGATACTGCAGACCTTTTAGGTCCACGCACGAAGGGCAAATTCAAAGAAGGAATACAATGCATTGTACAAACAGCAACGTCCATATATGTTAAGATGCATCCATGTAGATATAAAATGCGACTTCTCGAATATCACCGATTCAAACGGTATAGTGAAAGTTTGAATAATTCAATATGCTTGGTGTAGAGGCCTGCACAGTGTCGGATGCCCTGCGGAGCCCCTCCTGCTTGATGCCGCCCAAGCGAGCGTTTCACTTTGTTTTTGCTGCAAAAAGAGTGCCGAGCGCACCGTGGATGGGCTGCCCCAGCTGAAGCAGTAGCTGGCTTTGTCCACAACAAGCGGTCTCTAATGCTGGCACGATGCAGGAACTTCACACACACACCGCGGCAGAACGCCACAATTCGCAGGGCTAGAACTGAGTAGCAACCTTCATATACTAGAACCGAGTAGCAATCAATGCTCGTACACTAATTCGGTGTTCCCTTTAATTAGAGAAGACCGTACTGTATATCTCGACTTCTATGAACCAATGTTACTGATAGCTTGCAACATTCTTGTTGTGCAATGCTAGGAGTCTTCCCAAGCATGTGCAGCACCGTATTTTCTTGCCCAAAATTTGTAAGCATTAAATTCTGTTAAAGAGTTGCTGATATTTGATTTGAACTTCACTTTTTTTTTTTCATGTTCTTGATTCAAAGGAATATTCGATTCGAGATCTACTATGCGGTATTTGCACATCCCTAGTCTTTGGGAAACATAATAACCGTTAAAAAAGCAGTTTAACTATACTGGAAAATTTTATGTGCTCTAAATCGTAAACATTGGTGCTGGGGAATCATACAAAGCAAAGTGGGATTGTATCAACGAACTTCTACTGTACCAGCATGGTTATTGAGTGGTTTGAAATGGATGTTGTGATGCCGGATGATGCCATACCAAGATTACTCTAGCAATTCGGTTCTGCATGGCTGTCGTTATTCTTTCTCAGACTCTTGGAGCATCATATGCAATACATGAGCCATAACGCAGGACCAAGGGATAACTTTGATGCTTTTGACAACAGTGCACTTCTAGGTGGCAAAACTGAGTCTAATCTCTGCTTAACAATCTGATAGGCACCCTCCCAATCGTCAAGGCCGATTGCATCATCGTTTGCCAGGAAATAAGCGAAGACGAAATCGCCAGGAATGTTTATGAAAATTTTGCTTTATTGGATGGCTAAGTCACTCCTACGGGGTATGCACCCATTGCAGTGGCGCCTCGTGTAGTGGATGCTTTTCATACAATTTAGAGTGTTGCAAGAGTGCATGCTGACAATGTTGCAGTGGTTCACCCGACAGAATGCAAAAGTAGCATCACATCACATATTTGTCGGCAAGCGCAATTGAGCCAAAAAAAGACTTTTGGAATTAGTGTAATTTTTCGTGCCACTAGACAACAGGTTTCACGGTTTGTAAATTTCATATTCACAATGTTGCACAAGAATTACGTTTTTTTTTTAGAAAGACCTGTCAATTCAATCATCGCTTCAGGAGTAACACTTATCTGTCTAGTAGGAATCATCACAGTGCAGAGGACGCAAAACGTTGAATGCTGTGCAACTGAGCAACGCACCTTCTGCTCCAGCAAGGCCCTGCGCACCGACACACGCTCCTGCAGCTCGTGGCGCTCCCGGTTGCGTTGGGCCTCGGCCTGCATGCGGATCTTGGACTGGAAGGCCATGAGAAGCTCCAACTCCTGTTGCAATTGCTCCTTCAGCTGGCGCACTTCTGTGTCCTGAGATTCGTCCAAGCGGATCTGGAAGTGTGAAGAGGGAGAGAGCACAGCGCTGCAGCAAGCAACAAACATAGAAGAGCATCCCAAAAGGTAAAGGGAATACTCTAAAATATGTGTGCACCCTTGCCAAACAATAAACGTCATCGGTCTTGCTTGCTCTCCTGACAAAAATATTATGTCAGGCTGATAACACGCATGCCATTCGTGACCAGGAAGTACTGGGCATACAGCATCAAAGAAACGAAAGGCACGCAAGATGACGATTATTGTTTTGAAGCAAGACGAGTCCCAAATGGTGCAAACATTTCTTGGAGCGAAAGAATGGTACACACAGAAGGGGCCACATTCCACATATTTATTTATTTATTTATTTACTTACTTAAGTATACTTACAGACCCCTACAGGCATTCTGTAAGGGGGGTGGGGGAGTTTAATCAGAGATTATAACATAAAATAATTAGAATACATATGTGAATACATACAGCACAGTCCACTTGTAACGATATCAAGAAAAACGAAAAATCTGATCATTATAACCGATCACCGCTATATCAGGAGTGACATAAAAAAAAAAAGGAAAAAAAAAGCCACTGAACATACCTTCCTAGCTCCGAAACCAAATTTCCCACTTACAATAAGAAATTGTCGTTGTGGAAAGTAGGCTGTGAAAAATAAAATGTTAATTTATGCCCCTAAGCTGCATGTCAAGCATTGGGCGTGCCGAAATAGTCAGAAATCTGCACTTGCTTTCGCGGAAGTTTCAGGTTCATAACCGAGGTGTGCACCGCTTACAAGGGGCTGTGCAAACACAGGCAGCTATAATTTAGCATGCATGAAATCAGTGAGCGATTCTATCGACGACAGTGCACTTGCGAGAACATTGGGGTCGATGTCAAAGATGGGCCACTGTCAATCTCGTCGTCACTGCAGCTGCTGTTGCCGCGTCCGTCGCACCATGCCGCCGTCCGTTGTTATGATTGGGGGCTCAATCCCATCGCTGGTGATCCGTTGTCAAGGTTGGAGTCGGGCATGAATTAGAAGGTAGCTGGCCCATGGCGACGTCCAACTTATCCACGCTGAGGACGCTGATGAAGGGAAGGACTGCTTCTCATCGAGAACGAGGAATATGGGTTTATTTACAGTATTTATATCAGTCTAACATGACTGTTTGGGAAAGTACATCAGTCGAACATGACTGCTTGAGAGAGAGTGTCCTGAGCAGCCGCACAACAGCGGTTTTTAAACACTTGGTCCGCTCCCGATACAAGGTGATGCGAACGTTCGAAACTAGCCGCCTCCCCACGGCACGGTTTACACACACACACGCACACACGCATACACACGCATACACACACGTGTTTACGGTCCGAAACCGACACCACACGAATTTCATAGAACTCGGAGCCGTTCCAGGTAGCGCATTGTCCTGCGTCTTGGTCGGTGCGTGGGAAGGAGTGTCCGACGGCGATCCCGCGGCAGCTCCCCCGCCCGTAGGAGATCAGGTCCGCTTTGTCGTGTTGTGCACAAAGCCTGCTTCGTCGAACTCCTTCGGTCCCAACGCATCCTAGCTGAACCGACGGAGAGTGGAGGATGCGCGTATTGATATCGAGTTGACTTCGCCAGGCCGTGGCTAGAGGTTGGCGGCGATGCTCCCAAGATGTTGCTTCCACAGTAGCAACTGGTTGGCAAAACTTGCACTGCAGCTGGCCGTTCTTAACACCGTGTTGCGACAACGATTGCCCTGTCGGAGATTCTTCGCAGAACGAGGCAGCGCTATCTGCACTCAGAAACTCTTCCATGGAAGCACCGCCTATCTTACTGCCAGTAGAGACATGCTCCCAGAGTTAATGTTAACGGCTGCCATTGCGTTGGTTTCACACATAGGGAGTTTTGCCCTGGTGCACAAGCCCGCCGTTTCCATTGATTGGCATGTTCACTGGTTCTACCCTTTATATTCGTGGCAGCGCTCACAGTTGTCAGAATTGTTGATATCGTCGACTGCGCAAGCTCGTACTTTGAGTCTTGCAAAATTTGCAGCTTTCAGGGTGTCTACCAAGTTGACACTTCCAAATTCCCTGAGTTTTCCAGGTTTTCCCCGAGTGCCTTTGCGAAATTCCCTGAGTGATGCAGAACTTTGTTTTATGTCAAGATGGACTGAAACCATATCTGCCGATGCTGTCACTCTCTAGTAAGCATACGAAAAAAGAAAAAAAAAATACGACTTAGTCCAATTTGAACACTAAGGAGAAGTGTTTATGTTATTCAAAAAGAGAATAGAAGGGAGGGGTTAGTAAAATGCCGAGCAAATAAAATGTCTTCGAAAAATATTGCAAATCGACTCGGACATTCTCAAATACGAATAAAGTGGAGATGCATACCGAAGCAAATATTTTCGAATAGGAGCTATTTCTATCAACTGATAGCAAGCTCAGTGGTATGAGGCCCGAACGTTGTCACAATTGAGATTCTCAACAACTCGTAAGTCAACCTCAACTGTCCTGACATACTTTCAGCCCGGGCACGACGTCTCAGTGTTGTGTTTCACTGCTTTAAAGAGTTTATTTTGGTTTGGATGAGGGACACCTGCATCTCGGCATCAGCCAACACTTTGTTTTTTGAGCTCAGCAGACCTACGAAGCGACGAAGAGGCAAGACCTCGAAGTTTCAATGTGGGAGGCCTAGGCGCAGCCCACATAACTGCTGGTTCTCATTAAAGTTCACTCTCTCTATATCTCTCAACTCCTTCAAAACGGCAGCAGCACGCTTCCTTTCCCGTTCATTCCTCAATGCGTAGGTCCTTTTTGTTCTTGTACTCATTCCGCTGCTCGTTCGCCCCATAGACCACTTGAAGCCCCTTCTTGGTCAGTTGCACAGTCCACGTCCGATTTTTCGAACTCCCTAGGGGCCGCAAAAACGTCAGAAAAATAGGCCAGTTGGAAAAAATAAATGCATGTCATTTACTGCCCTTAAGGGCTCAAACCGCCACAGGCACATTCGAAAATGCTGTGAAGGCCTGCCGGTACACGTATTAGGCATATCGGTGCTCGTAGTGTGACAAGAAATACCGGGTGCACGCGTGTATAATTAAGCAATACATACTGTGTCCAATGGCAATAGCCCCTTCCCGCACTTGTTATGCTTCACTGCAGTACTTTTGCATAAGCTAACTTTCGGTAACCGGCATTATGCAACGCACCATGCTTTCCAAGCTTCTAAGCCAATCGCGAGGACCACAAAGGCGGGGTCCGTGCCATTGCTAACAGCTGTGCGACTTCTTTCGATAAAAAACACGGCATCCAACGGCAAGAAGCTTCATAGCGAACGTCGAAGCATCTAGGCCTAGCGTTGCCGCCGTGGTGGCTACGGGTGCCAGCGGATCTGCGTGCGAGAGCGCCGGTTCGAGGTGGCAAGGTAATCAAAATGGCAGAGGTGGCGGCTTTGATTAATGCCGTTTCGGACCTGCAATCACGGCAAAACCTCCGGGAAATCGGACGGCGAAGAGTTGTTAAGTTTGCAATTTCAGACGTTCTGGTACATTGACTCTACGGGGTAGGTGGTGGTGCCGCGAAGCCGTCCAAATTATCGAGAATCCGGAAAGTCGGTCGTTGACTGTACATTGGCAACTCCTCCAGCCGACGACAGGGCGTCAAAGACGATTCATTACAATTCCTGTCTGTTAATCGAGCCAGCATTACCTTGACTTTCGACCCTTTCAATAAAATGACAGCTAATTTCCCTGATAGAAGCACAAATTCCCTGAGTTTTCCCTGAGTTTTTCCAGACTACTCAAAATCCCTAAGAATTCCCGGTTTTCCCAGTTGGTAGACACCCTGAGCTTTGTCCCAAGTGACACAGCTTTCTGCTTGCTCGGCGCACCAACTGCTGCTTCCGCGGTGCATTTCTATGCTCGTCGAGGAAGAGAGGACGATAGTAGAAAGGGAGCGCAGGCGTAGTCTGCTTCGCGTTTTTTTTTTTTTCTGGGCGCTTGCTGGCGACGCGGACGCGGAGCAGCTGGCGCCATCTGTGGCACATTGCACTACTTTCAATGCTCTCCGTGGCTTTCGCAATCGGTGCGCTGGCAGCACATGCTGCACGGTAATGGCGGCAGATACGAACTCGCGTCGGCAAACTTTTCACCCCATCTCGGTTAAGCGGAACTTAGCAACATAAATTTCACAATTATTCTACATGGAAAACGCCGCCCAAAAGGCAGAATTTCGATTGTTATATCCAATAGGCAGTGAATAACATTGTTATATACGTTCTTTTTCTCGTAGCCCTAATGAATAAGTTGATACTCTGAAGACGACACATCGTTATAAGCGATATATTGTTATGTGCGGTATCGTAATAAGTGGACTGCACTGTATATAAAGAATACAGGGTAAGAAATGTGCAAATATAGAGAATATAGTGTTACTATATGTGCAAGGAACAAACTGAATGCTTTTGAATGCAACAGCTCCTTCAAAAACAAAATTTCACACATTAAAACATAATCAATAGAATTACAGAGCAAGCAGGACATAATTAAGCTATAACAAAACAGTATTTAACGCATAGCTGTACATTAATAACAGGAAAGGCAATGACAAAAATAACATGTTAGGTTATGTAGAGTTTGAAAAATTCGTTGTTAGAAGAAGCCGGAAATTTTCTTGGTCACTCTCATAAACGATGGTGTTAGAAAGGTCGTTCCAAAGGTGAATGGCTCTTGTAAGAGCAGAGTAGTTAAATGAAATAGTCTTTCCGTAGATGTGCATGAAATTTAACTGACTGTACAACTTTTGTGACCTGTAATGAGGAGTTTCAAGAGGCAGAACTGATGGCGCTGTATTACGGGCGTATTTATGAAATAATGATAGCAGGGCTATATCATGACAATCATGCAAGAGCTGTAGCAAGAGGACAAGTTTAATTTGTGTTATGCTTTTGTTATAGTCATAACAATGTGAAATAAATTGTGCAGCGCTATTCTGAATAGATCAGAGTTTCTCAATCAGATCTTTTTGGTGGGGGGACCAGACGGATGCAGCGTACTAAAGTTGAGGTCGAACAAATGTTAGGTAAGCTAGATTAAGAGTGTTTTTAGCAGAATTATGTAACTTGCGACGTGTGTATCCTAATGATCTCGAACTGGCGCATATGTATGCAATGTGCGTTGACCGTGAAAGAGTCAGACTTAGGTTAACACCAAGATATTTAAGTATCATGCAAAATAGTGATGTTAGCTATGTCTTAAAGAAATAGAATTAATATATTTGTGGCTAAAAGAGGTAATTTTATATTAAAGAACATTAAACTTCATTAGCTAAGTGTTACACCAAAGAGAAATAAGCTCTAGATCTTTTTGGAGGTTTGTATTACCATTGGCACCTTTAATGGAACGTAAAAGAATGCAGTTGTCCGCAAAAATGCACATGTGTGAGGAAATGTTATTTGGCAAGTCATTATTGTATATTAGAAATAGTAACGGCCCAAGCACACTGCCTTGTGGTACACCTGAAGTAACATGTGAAAGAGGAGATGAAAAACTATTAACTGATGTGAATTGCTGATGATTAGATAGGAAATTATGAATCCATGTTAGCGTAAGAAAATCTAACTTAAGGGCAGATAATCTCAAAATCAAATGGCAATGTGCTACCAGTTCGAACGATTTTGAAGTCTAGAAACACACAATCAATTTGTAGATCCTCTTCCAAGTTAGCATGTAAATCAGTTGTTAATTCGCTTAATTGCCCCTCACATGAAAAGTATCTCTGAAATTCGTGTTGATTTGAAAAGAATTTGTTGGCTTCCAGGTGGCTGTAGACATTTGATGCAATTACATGTTCTAGCATTTCGCAGAATATAGATGGTAATAATATTGGACCATAGTTTTCCAATAAATATTTATTACCTAACTCATTTATGGGCATGACCTTTGCTATCTTCCAGTCTGACGGCAGCACACCAGTCTCTCATGATTGTGTGATGAAGCAAGACAGAATTTACAATGTGATGGCGTTTTTCAGAATTTTAGAATTAATGTCATCAATGCCACAGGATGTGGTTAGATTGAGGTTAGTTATCATGCATGCGACACCGTCAACTGTTATTTCTATAGGTGACATATACTGGTAGTTTATTTCCAATACATCCGGCAGATCAAGCCGATATGTGGTCAACATAGAAGAAAAATCAGTATTGAAAGTAGAAGCACAGTAAATGTCTGGAAGGGGAGTGTTAGTATTGTGTAAAGAAATGTTATTGTGGTCCTGATCTGGGCTTTTAATGTGTCCGAACTATCTGGGATGAGATTTTAGGAGAAATGGTAAGTCGTGAGTGAAGCATTTATCTTTAGCTGAAGACAGGCAAATTTTTAAGCTTTTTTTGCATGTGTCTTAATGTCCTTGCATGGCAATGTTTCCACTTATGCACGACTAATTGATATGCAGCATAATCTCTCATAGCAGCAAGGGCACTTCGCACCATAATGGTTCCTTCCTCTGCATATCCTGGCAATGTGCGCTAAAATGATGCTAAGCACAAGTCCTATTGAAAGGAAATTACGCTTATCACCAAGTTCCTAACGTCTACCTTGAAGGCCTAGCATGTTTAAGTGAAGGTTCCACCACGATGCCGTTTCGTGCATGAGAAAGAGAGAGAAAGAGAACAAGAAGCAAGGAGCTGCACTAGATTCAAAATGAGCAAGCTCCCTCAAGCCACTTCCACTGCTTCAGTCAATGTGGCACACAATATGGCACACACCATGGCAATAGGAGATTGCATAATGGAGTACTTTGGACTTACTTTCACTGCCTCACAATACTACAGTAGAACCTCGTCGTTACGATTCTGTTTGGTACGATTTCCCGGCGCCAACGTTAGTGATCAAGAACATAAAAGGTGAACCAGTACAGTTGCGCTTCTCTTTTACCGGTTAATATGATCCGGGAAAACATGGGTCTTTCGCCACCAACATTCACTACATCACCAAACTGCTGCATTTCCCGGCTACTAGATCCCGTGTGAGGAAGAAAAGGGTGAGCGTTTCCTACATCGGTATCAGCCAATTCCCTTGCGGGTAATCGCACATCGCATCCACAGCTATGCGATAAGCACCTTTACCTATATGTTTCACAGCGCATGTGATGTGGTACCATTAGAAAGCATACTGCAAGCTTTTAATAGGAAATACCCAAGCGTGCCGCTGCCGCCACCTCAAAACACTACACAATAGTAAAATGATAATGTGTGTCTCATGCTGCAATGATTCTCACGGAGTGGGCACAACAAAACTTCTTGCCAAAATACCCTGCCCAAACAAGCTGCTGACTCAGGCCAAATTTGAGGAACGCAAACATAAGTTAGTTGTAGCTGCTAAAATGACAAATTACATATCGGGCAGCTCGAGCCCCGCAAGCTTTGCTTACGTCAGCATCTAGTGCTGCAATGATTCATTGAATGCTTCGCAATACGAAAATGTCCACTATAATAGAGTTTGCAACAAATTTTTAGCAACTTTGGATTGTATGTTTTCCTGGTTAGTGTTTTTTCTTAGGCCTTTTTCCCAACACATATGAACGAGGTTCTACTGTAATTATGCAGTGAAATCGCTGCACAAGTGTCGTTACAATCTACTCAGACTGAAATGTGTGCAGGAAATGACAACCCCCAAAATCAAGTGACCAATACAGCCCCATGCTGAAAGAGTAGGGCCCTTGGGCAAAACGACTGACCGACTGCTTTTGAAGCATCTCGGCGATGCTCTGCTCGTACTGCTCGCCCAGGATGGCCAGCTTGCGGATCTGCTCCTCCTTGAGTTTCTTGATGACCGCCTTCTGGTCGTCCCTAGGCGTTGAGGCCAGCACCTGGTTCTTCCACGCCTTGTACTGGCGTGTCTGGATCTTGCACGTCTCGCGGAACTGCTTGCGGATCTGCAGCTCCTTGTGCTTGAGGCTCTTGGGCTGCTGCTTGACGGCCTGCGCGTGCCGCTTGTGCAACTCCCGTTCTCTCCGCGAGCAGTACTCGTGCTGGTTGGCCAGCTCCGTATGGTGCTGCTTGCGCACCTGCTCCTCACGCAGCTGGTGGACACCCCGCTGCTGCCGGTACTCCAGCTCCTGCAGGTTGGAGAGATTAGGGAAAACATTTTTATTACACTAGAGGGAAATGCAAGCACTGCATCAAAATTTAAGGTTGGGCGAGGCACTTTACATTCACCATCGAAATGCAAAACTGCAAAAATGCAAAGCTTTCATTTTTTCGCATAGGCCTGATGGTGATATTTGTTTTGTAACCTGTATCTGCATGTACACTTATAACACACGTCAGATATAAAACGGGGAATGCGGGAGATTTTCCCTCGTTTCCGCGTCCTCCCGCCTCACACCCCCTCCTCTTTAGAAGAACTCCACCTATATATACTGTGGCGGGGAAAGCATATGTCGCCTTGAAGAAGACAAGTCCACTTGTCGAAACGTTGGCTCCTGCATTCACCTTGTTCACGTTTTGCTCAACGTCAGATATAACTAATTTGAACTGTATCTGAATGTTATACAATTTGAACCAACTCTTTGCTACATTCAGTTGCAGGACAAGACCAGGTAACACAAGCAAAGACTGACAACAACCATTTTTTAAATTCAAATCAGTCATTGCTGTTTCCGTGCTCGTGTTAGCTGGTGTAGTCCCATATTTTGGAGTGCCCCAAGTACGTACCAACGTTAAACGAAGGCATGTCAAAGGTTAGCTTGCCTGTGTGGTCTCGTGGTGCCGCAGGAGCATGGAGTGCGCCTCCTCTAGTTGGCTCTGCCGCTTGGCCAGCTCCTCCCGGAGCAGCTCCTGCTCGAGCCGGTGGTACTGCAGCAGGCGCCGGCGCCGGTATTTGCGCACCTCTAGCTGAAGATAGTCTGCCTGGTGCCGCTGCAGCCGGGCCAGGGCCTCTGCCTGCCGCTGCTGCAGTTGCGCCTTGTGGCCCCGCAGGGCGGCATCGCCCCCGCCACTGCTGTCGTCACTGAGCTCCTTCTTGAGCTTCTCTTTGAGGTACTTGTACTCAACCTTCTGCTGCTGCTGGAAGCGCTTCGTCTCTTCCTCCTGCTGCTGCGCTATGGTCCGTGTCAGCCGCTTCTCCCCAGCCAGGTTGTGCTTCAGCTACAACAGAGGCACGGCAAAGAACAGAATGGTTCTACCGTAACAATGTGCCTGTACATAAAGAAAAGGACAAGCAGTGAAAGAAAAGGAGGATGAGGACTTGGCTGTTGGTCTGGTGGCCTTGCCGCATCCAGTGCTATAGCACTGAGCATTCAGACAAACCGATTCCCGCATAGTAACGCTCATCATCACCATCAGCCTATTTATGTCCACTGCAGGATGAAGGCCTCTCCCTGCGATCTCCGATTACCTCTGTCCTGCGTCAACCGATTCCAACTAGCACCCGCAAATTTCCTAATTTCGTCGCACCACCTAGTCTTCTGTTATCGTCCACAGCACTTCCCATTGTAACACTATGCTCCGTTTTATACGTATCGGACGATGCCGCAGCGACGACTTGGTTTTTGGTCTGGCGGCCTCGCCACATTCAGAGTTATAGCACTGACCCTTCAGAATAGCCACTTCCTGCCTTGGAACACAGTGCTTCGTTTCATACAGAAAGACAGACAATGCTGCAGAGGCTAGGAAATCTCCCACCGCTCACATTCGCGGCAAAAAAATAGTGCGTCACATATAAACAAACGGGTATGTGTCGTGCAATTGTATGCAACTCCCATAATTCTATATGACTAAGTATGGCCCCACTAAATAATATGCTAAGAGATTTATTAGCAATGGACACAGGCGAATGAGTAGCAGACACAAGCGTTCTACCAAGGACAGCAACCACGAGCTCATACCGGTAGCAATGGTGCTGAGGTGCAAGCAGGCTACTTTTCGTTACAATCGCCCTCCGCAGAAAAAAGTGCCATCCTGGCAGCTTAAGGCGAAGAGACTAGACGTGGACAAGCCGCGGCTGCGATGGCGTGGGTCCGTCGATGGCGTGAGGGGCTCTACGATGTAATTGATGGAGGACGTTTGCTCCAGGACGCGGTAGGGTCCTAGGTATTTTGCAACAAGTTTTGCGGAGAGGCCGGGTGTGGTAGTGGGTACCCGAAGCCATACAAGAGCCAGGAGAGAAGTTGGTGCAGAACTGTCGGCAGGTTGATGGAGTTGCTGCTGCCACTGGTCCTCGGTGGAAAAAGAGCAGGCAAGCTGGTGGCATTAATCGGCATGTCGAGCAGCTTCAGATGCCAGAAAATTTTCGAATGCGTCCGGTGTATACGAAATAATGGCATCAAATGTATTAGGTGGTTCTCGTTCGTATAGGAGAAAGCAAGGGGAAAATCCAGTAGTTGCTTGGGCCACAGTATTGTAAGCATACGTCACGAAAGGGAGAACTTGGTCCCAGTTTGAATGACCAGAGGCGACGTACATTGAGAGCATATCACCAAGAGTGCAGTTGAAGCGCTCGATCATGCCGTTAGTTTCCGGACGGTACGGTGTACTGGTGCAGTGGACGATTCGGCATTCGTCGAGTAGGGCCTTCAAAGCATCGGAAAGAAAGGCGCAGCCTCTATCTCTCAGAACTTCGCGAGGGGCATCGTGGCAAAGAATGAAATGTTGTAACAGAAATGATGCAATGTCGCCGGTGGTGGCAGTCGGAAGAGAGGCTGTTTCAGCACAGTGGGTCAAGTGATCCACTGCAACAATAATCCAGTGGTTGCCTGCTGGAGTGGAGGGTAGAGGTCCATATATGTCAATACCAACACAATCAAAGGGTTGACTAGGGCAGGGAAGGGGTTGTGACGGGTAGACTTGTCCAGAAGGTGATTTTCGGCGTTGGCACTGAGCACAGGAGCGAATGAACTTCCAAATGTAGTTATACATGCCGCGCCAATAAAATCGGATGCACAGTCGAGCATAGGTCTTGAAGAGGCCGGCATGCGTGCACTGAGGGTCTGCGTGGAAAGTGTCACAGATAAAGTCACGGAGATGGCGGGGTATCACAAAAAGCCACTTATGACCATCAGAAAGGTAATTAGGACGATAAAGAAGGCCGTCGCGAATGCAGAAGTGGGCAGCCTGGCGACGAAGAGCACGAGATGGTGAAGGGGTGGATGGATCAGAAAGGATGCTGATGAGAGCACTGATCCAGGGATCCTTGCACTGCTCCGACGACATGCTGCGCAGTTCATTAGATGTAAGTATGGGCTCAAGGGCGGATAGGCAAGCGCTATCAGCGGAGACCAGTGAGCGAGAAAGGGCGTCAGTGTCCATGTGTTTGTGGCCGGTACAGTAGAGAACGTGGATGTCATACTCCTGTAGCTTAAGGGCTCAGCGAGCAAGTTAGCCAGATGGGTCCTTAAGGGTAGACAGCCAACAAAGGGCTTGATGATCAGTGACGACATCGAAAGGGTGACCATACAAATGGACGAAATTTTCCAAAGGCCCAATTACTGGCTAAGCACTCTTTCTCCTTAACAGAGTAATTAGCCTCGGCCTTTGTTAGAGTTCGGCTCACGTAGGCAACAACATATTCATCAAACCCCGCTTTTTGTTGGGCGAGTACAGCGCCGAATTCGACGCTGCTGGCATCGGTGTGGACCTCTGTGGGGACTGCAGGATCGAAGTGGCGGAGGATAAGTGGTGAGGTAAGCAGGTGGCGTAATGTCGTGAAGGCGTCATCGCAGGCAGGCGACCAAGTGGAAAGCTTTTGTCGCCACTTTGTGCCAGTGCTGGCAGGGGTGCCCTTATGGAATCAAAATTTCTAATGAAACATCGGAAATACGAGCATAAACAAAGGGAACTTTTAAGCTCCTTTAACTTCTTTGGTTGTGGAAAGCCGGTGACAGCACGGAGCTTGGCTGGATCCGGAAGGATGCCGTCTCGCGATACAACATGGCCAAGAATAGTGAGCTTTCAGGCGGCAAAACGAAATTTTTAAAAATTGAGTTGTAGTCCCGCGTCTGCAAGGTATTTCAGAACGTGCTCAAGAAGGCTGAGACGTGTTCAGAAATCAGCGGAAAAGACAACTATGTTATCCAGGCAGCATAGACATGTGTTCCATTCGAGGCCGCATAAAATATTATCCATCATTCTCTCAAAAGTTGCTGGAGTGTTACAAAGGCCAAAAAGCATTTCAATAAATTCGTATAATCTGTCAGCTGTTACAAATGCTGTTTAGGTCGATCAGATGGTGCCAAAGGGACTTGCCAGTATCCGGAACGTAAATCCAGCGAAGAAAAGAACTCCGCTCCCTGCAAACAGTCGAGAGCGTCGTCGATGTGCAGTAACGGGTAAACGTCCTTACATGTTATCTTGTTCAGACATCGGTAGTCGACGCAGAATCGAATAGAGCAATCTTTCTTCTTAACGAGAACGACCGGTGACGCCCAGGGACTGTTTGAAGGCTGCACAATGCCACGCTTCAGCATGTCAGCAACCTGGTGGTCAATGACACGGCACTCAGAGAGGCGGATACTTGGTAAGGGCGTTGCCGTAGAGGTGCATGACTGCCGATATCTATCTGGTGAAAAACGGTCTATGTGCGGCCCAAACCGGAAGCATGGCTGTCGAAAGAAGTGCGGAAATTCTGCAGGAGAGCGATAAGCTGGCTTCTGAAGATGATGTTTCATCGTTGATGGAGCGGTGGAAGGCGTCAAGGAGTGACTGATCAACTTCAGGGTCAGAAGTAAGTGCACTAAGGTCCACAGAACTAGAAACGGCAGGAGCGTCAAGGATGCAAAAGGTGTCGACCGGTTAAACGAAGCCTAGGCATTCACCATGAAATAACGGTAAAGGGCAGGCCATTGTCGATGACCATTTTCGTGACGCCACTGCAAAGAGTAAGGAGAACAAAGGGCAGCGGAGAACATCTGTGGGGAATGAACACTCAGAGGGTATAAAGAGAACAGTACCATCAGAAATAGCAGCGCATGACACAGGCACAAGCAGGGAAGAGCATGGAGGGACGGCATTGTCTTCGAACACAAGCAGTTTAGCACCAGAAGGGCGGTTTTCGATAGTCTCAATGTCAGGAAGTACAGAAAGTCCGAGTTTGGCGTGAAAACAGTCAATAATGGCGTTATTATTTGCAAGGAAATCCCAGCCTAATATAATGTCATGGGAACACGAGGGCAGCACAACGAATTTGATGGTATACAACAGTCTTTGAGTGAAGATGCGAGCAGTACAGGCAGCGAGAGGCGTAATATTTTGAGCGTTCGCGGTTCGAAGGGAGAAGTCGGAGAGGCGTCAAAACCTTTCGTAGTGTGCCGCAGAGTTCTGTGGGAATTACGGATACGGCGGCTTCTGGATCTACAAGTGCCAGGACGGCTATTCCTTTGACAGACACTTCAATTACGTTGGCTGGAGAGGGACGAGGACTAGGACGCAGTTCATACCTCGGGAACTGCGGCCATTAGTTTTCCTGCTCGGTGGACACGGGACGGCACCGCAGTGGAGAAAGCGAGCGACGACCTGGAGATGGTGAGCGGCAGGTAGACACGGTTGGGCGGTCAGGAGAAAAGAAAGCGGTAGAAAAGCTGGAAGGCGAAGAGGAAAACTGAGCGGCGAAAGGTGGCGCTCGCCAGATGTTCCGAAGAAGCATGCAACGGCGACAATGGCGCACCACGTGACCAGCACCACCACAAGCAAAACATATTGGACGGTCATCGAAGGTGCACCGCTGGTGGGGGCAACGTCCGAGCCGTGGTTGATGAGTCGGAAAATGCTGTCGGTCTGGAAGCGGCATAGATGGCGGAAGAAATGCCGGCAGTCGATGCATAGAGGGCAGCAAGAGCGTTTGTGGACGAGATTGGGAAACTGCTTCGGCGTAAGTGAGAGGTACAGTGACTGGCGTATGCTCAGCGGCTGGAGGAACGGCTTGAGAGACTTACTCTTGAATGAAGTCAGGGATCGTAGGAGGCAAAGCGGGTGGTGGTTCCGGGACAGAAGACGTCAAAGATAGCTGGCGGGCGACCTCTGCATGAACGAACTCCTGAATATTTATGAACAGAGCAGCATGGTTGTCGTCGACTCAAAGGCTTGACAGAGAGTCACGGGCGTAGTGGGACATCGGGTGTGAAGCCGTTGCTTGCGCAACTCGTCGTAACTCTGACACAATTTTATCAATTCAACGACAGTGTGAGGACTCTTCGATAATAACATTTGAAATGCGTCGTCCTCCATACCTTTCATTATATGATCTTATCCTCCTCTGACATCGATGCATTCACCAATTTGCGAAGGTCAACAATGTCCTCAATGTAGCTCGTCGTAGTTCTGTGGTTCTCTCCGACCTCTTGGGATTGTGTTGCTTGACTGTATTGCTGGCCGACCAAAAACTTGGGTAAAGGTGGTGCTGAAGATCAACCACAAAGTGAGGTCGGCTTCATGGTTTATAAACCAGTATCACAACGTCCGTAAGATAGAATGCGACGTTTCTCAACTTGGTAACATTTCCCCACTGGTTATGGGCACTCACTCTCTCCTAAGAGGAGATCCGATCTTCATCTTTGTCATCTGTGCCAGAGAGGATAGGGGGATCTCGCTTACGCAAGGTACTGGCATAAACCAGGGTGAGCGCCGCCGTTGGAGGAGTTGGAGGAGTGCATGCGTCGTCGGGCATGATGGAGGGTAGAGTGCGACTCCGAAGTTCCAGGGTGGCCGAAACCCAGCACGTCCACCACTTGCTAAGAGATTTATTAGCAACGGACGCAGCTGAATGGGTAGCAGTCACAAACGTTCTGCCAAGTACGGCAACTACGAGTTCATACCGGTAGCGATGGTGCTGAGGTGCAGGCAGGCTACTCTTCTTCGTTACAAATACAAGGAAGGCATGCTAGATCTGAACTTATCTACCGCAGAACGAGCGGAGTGGCATATTTATGCGACCAGCGGCCACAGCACAACATTTAAGCTAGTGACAGAAATGTAGTGTGTTGCATACTGGAAGCATGAAGGTTCACAGATTATGCGTGATTCGATGTAACTTCACTTCCACAATTTGTAGTTGCAGTTGCACCACAGGTACAACAATCGCACTGCAAAACATGCACAGGGCAACTTCTGTGGCCACACTAGTTGCGTAGCTTCCATAACATTGCCTGCCAAGTATGAAATCCAAGTATAGTAGTCAGGTGAAGCCTGCAGTCTGGACGTTGTGATAATGCTGCATGGCTGAAGGGCAGCACTATGAAACAATGTGGCTAGTGTATAAGTGAACACTACGATTCCATTTATACAGTGCACTGGCTCTGTTTAGAGTGAAATTATATGGAGCTAAAAAAGGTCAAGATGCAGTGAAAATCTAAGCAAAGAAAACAACTGAATTGCATGGGCTCCTTAATGGTCTTTTAAGTTTCACTATGCCAATATGAGAATGCCCAGTCCTAAATATGAAAAGCGAAAGGCATGATCCTCTCAGGCTCACCAAGAAAAGAGCATGCAATACAGTACTTGTTCTGAAGTGCTAAATGTACAGCTCTTGTGCACGCTTCCAGGAAAGCTATTAGGATCCTGACAAGGAGACAAATCATCATTCTCTGTTCACTTTTTGAAACCTGCAATGCTTGCATTACATTTAAATATAACCAGCTTGTGAAGACTCATGGCAGTGACAAGCTATCAATATTGTATCGTATTTACACGATTGTAAGTCGACTCAAATGTAAGTTTACCCCCACTCCCCTATATCATGTGTGACAGGAAGAAAAAGAAGCATACTCAAGGGCGCAATCCATATAGCAAATGTATTAGTAGCTGGCATGGTCGCTGGACTACTCGTCTTCACTTGTGCCATCGTCTTCACTACTGCTGCCATCATCATTGCTGCTAAGGTCCCACAGCGCGTCATCGTCCAGCGAAATTCCACATTTGGCAAACAACCGCACCACAACATCTTGTGGAACAGCAGCCCATGCAGAGTGCACCCAACCACATGCAGCCATCAGGGAGGCTCTTTTGACATGTCCGGTTGGTGTAAGTTCGCGGTCTTCTGCCACCAGCCACTCGTACTCACGGCGCAGCAGGTCCTTAAAAGGCGTAGATCCACGCTTGTTTCATGACCATGTCACACTTCAGTGGCAAGGACTGATCACACACTTCAGCGACGTAGACCGCAAGCTTGGACTACAGCTCCGGAAAGCATCCAGACTTCGGCCCGTGGAAAATAATTCACTTGCCGTCACAGGTGAAAATTTTGCTTCGCTGCAGTCGCCACTCTCGCACCACCCAATCAGAGACATCGAACTTGCGACCCGCTGCGCAGTGATTTGTTTCTTCGGCGTAAAGGATAGCAGTTCTCTTGAACGCTGCTGTGAACGAGTGCCGAATGTTTAGTGGGCCTGGAGCACTCATGACGACTGAGGAAGCATGGAAGTAGCACGTAGCTGGAAGTTAAGTCAAACGCGTCAAAAAGAGGAACGCGTGAGCAGTGTCTGCTCTTCCATGAACTATCAATACACCCCATGTACTCCCTGCAAGCGCCGCCGTTCTGGGGGTGCCGCCACGAATGGAACAGCGGCACTTCCATCAATTATCGACCCCCCCCCCTTCATGAGTGTTGTGTGCTCTATAAAACTAAACAATGTTGAACACCCCTTCCGAAAAGTATGGGTATGGCCATAGTGCAAACAAAGTATGTTGTATTTCCCCTGATATCTCGTTGGCCTTGCTTTTTTGGCGGTGCCATGTTTTGGTTTCGATTGTAAATCGACCCCCCCAATCCAGGTTTTCAAATTTAAAAAAATAGGTTGACTTACAATCGTGTAAATACAGTATCTCGGCAGCTCGAGCAAATGTATCACAAGTAGGTTGGCATCACAGATGCCAAATGACTCTACCAAGACAAAAAGAATGCTGATGAAACTGGGAAAATGCTTACCTTTTTCTCCAGATCCTGTTGATGCTTCATTTGTAATTTTTCTAGTTCTTTACTAAACTGCTGTAACAAAGTTTCGTATTCCTTGTCAAGTTTCTGCTTGTGATCATCCATCTCTTGTATACATTTTGCTTCCATCTGAAACCAAGACAGTAGAATTTGCATGACGTTTTCAAAGCAGTTCAGAGCACCAACCACATAGAACAAGTTTTCATAGCAGTATTTTCGGCGCTTTCTCAGTGCATAAATTTCAGCACACACAATTTTTAAGCAATAATCATAGCTGAAATGAGTTCCATTTGCTTTGCCACTTTAAGGTGGTAGGCTGCAATCAGAAGTGAACTTTTTTTAACAAAATAGATTTTTCGCTGAGTTTTTAACATGTTATGCATGCCCAAATGTTCAGCAACATGTTGCAAAAAATATATTCCTGCCATCATTAGTTTGGGAGTTACAGTGAGTTTTCCAACCCACACTCTCGTATTGCAAAACTGAAAATCGGTGTTATTTCTTTTATATACATATTATTTAAAATAATTTTTTTTTATGTGATGTTGTCGCTGAGCGGCCACACAAATAAACAGAGACTCTACTGCATCTCATGGGGTCTCCAGCTATGAAACTGGTGCATTTTAGGCCTCTGTGTAGCTTTGACGTCTTTCACATGGTTCGAAGATTTGTTTGCGCTTTTCTCTAAACAAGATTTTGCTCCACCTTATTTTACGCAAACTTGGATAACTTTTTTTTAAACAAACATTTTGATATGAAATTTTACACACTCGTTCCTCACATAGAGATGTGTGCAATGAACAAGAACAAAGGAAATTGATGCAATACTTTTTCATTTACAGCTAATTTTGCGAAAATAAATTTGGTCAAAATTGGAAATTTTTGTTTTCACTTTGCTTAGCTTTTCAAACGTTACTTTCAGAATATTTATTGCACTGCATTTATCCTTGTTCATTGCACATGTCTCCAACTTAGCTACATAAATGCCAAAGATTTACTAAATTCAGCAATTTAATAGTTACTTAAAACTGAGGGCGCGACTAGCACTTTTACCACATTTTATGAGAAAAATTACCTGACAAAAGGTAAAATAAACCATTTTCTGTACTTTAAATCGTTGAACAAGCTAAATAAGGCATGCTTACTCAAGAAAAATTTTTTTTGTATGGCCTACCATTTTAAACAGTGAATGAGATGTAATTCCGCTATGATTACAGCAAGAAGTAGGCTTGCCAATGCCATGCCAAAAATGTGGCACAATTACATTCTACTTGGCATCCATTATGAATTAGTGTAAAATACAAAAATAAAATAGAGAAAGAATAGCATATGTTTGTTGTGCTATAACTGTCCGTCTCTCAAAATCATTGAAGATGACAGAAAAATAAGGAGCACACATAGAATTACAGTAAAAATTAGAAACAGCTGCACATTTTTGCACTCTTATATATTAATTGTAAAGAAATTACTACAGGCCTCCTGAAAGTTATGTCACATGCTTTAACATATGTTTGACCTTACTTAGCTCGTAACTGCAAATGTCTATAGAGCAACATATTCAGACAAAACAGGCATGCAGCCCTCTAAAAAAAAGACAAAGACAAATGAAGGACTTCACCCACACAAGTTAGCCAGAATTTCTACTAGTCTGGATTAAAACTACATTTCGCACATTGTTTGCAACAAAGTTTGATGCAAAAGCGTCAAGTGGCCCACTGAGCGAAAAATCCTCAAGTCTGTCATCTGCAGCAGCGAAAGGCACCTAAATTCGCATTGCCACTGGCTGCGACGCCACGGCACGAGCGCGCCTCGACGCAGCAGAGCAGCGTTGCAACGAAAGGGGACACCTGCTGCTGCTGCAGCGACTGTGCACCAGGCATCGCATGAAGGGAGAGGGCATCGCCACAACGCTATGTCACGCTCGCTCTTGCTCTCAAAAGCAGGTGTTACCTGCCTGTTCCTTCTTCGCGCAAGCTATTGCCTATGTTCTAAATGCGATGCGGTAAGGCCAAACCGAAATGCGCCAAGCCTGTCAATGTGCTCGCTTGCCCATGAGTTCATAACTCGAAGGACCGCTCAGTGGTGTTCAACTGGACATTAATGCTTTCGCATGCACAACTCGTAAGAAGTGCTTAGGTGTCCCCATATATTTTTTTAGATGGCTGAATAAGTTACCAACACTGAGCTCATATGCAAGTCATACACAGCACAGCAGCATTTAAAGGCCAGCTGGAACGAGATATTGGGCCACAAAAAAAAAAAAAAAAAAAAAAGAAAGAAAGAAAAGAAGCCATTGCAGGTAGTGCAGATATAGAGCAGCCTCAGTGCAAAATTTTCTTTGAAATATAAGTGGATGCATCACAAAAAGCACGCAAACACAGATGATACCAAAACTGAAATGATGAATAAACTTTACAGTTCTGAGCAACCAGAGTCCTCGCCCAAGATTTAAAAAAAACCTGGCAGAAGATGGCGTATCTTATGATGAATGTAGACATTACTGCGATTACCGCTGAAATAATGTGGCAACACCGTATTGCCACCGAACTCCTCTCGCGCTTCCCACCGGACATGCTGTGCCTTCTAGTGGCACGGCCATGACTTCTGCGCATGGCACATGTGTAAATGTATATTAGCACGTGTGAATCTATATCCAGACAAGATTGTCTGAATATACAGTTGAACCTCGATATAACGAACTTCAATAAATAACATAATTCTTGATATAACAAAGTATTCAACTTTTTGTAACTTCTTGTCCACAGAACACCATGTATTTGAATCTCATATAATGAAGTGTGCTTACACACAATTTCAATGCAACAAAATTTCACTACCACCGCAAAGGAATACTGAGAAGATAAACAGAAACTCCCACAGACGCAGATGGTCAAATGGTTGAATTACATGTGGCTGCTTGCAAAAGCACTTCTAAAATTTGAAGTCTTGCCCCGCACAGTGCATCCTTTATGTGTGTGTGAGGGTGAGCCGAAAAGAATTGTGGCTTGACAAGTGCAGTCTTCCAGTGCAAGCAAAGAAAAGAGAAAACAGGGGATGGGGAGGTCGCTTGCAGTGACCCGATCAGGCAAGTGGGAGGGTGGAAGGAAGTGGGCAGCAGGTTGGTGCGTCTCCTTTTCTAGCGCAGCCAAGCATGGCTGAGCGCATATGCTGCCTGCACGCACCTGTTTTGGAGGTAATTTCCCACAGGTGCAAAGACTGGGTGAGCTGAAATGGTGTGGCATCGTGTGCGCTGTCTTCTAGCCCGTTATGTGCTGGAGGCTACGTAATCTGAAGCTTCAGAGATGCGTTGAAGGGAGAGGCAGACAAAGCATTTGCTCTATGTTGCTGACACTTTTCACGTAAGCGTCGTCCCATTGAGGGCAACACTATCGGCCACAGGGGTGGAGTGGACGAGAAAGCGGAGCTTGCTTCGCTTTGTACCGCCGATGTGAAGATACCGTTGAGACAGCATGAAACCGTATGCCTTTTATTGCCAACTCCCAAATTCGACCAAATAATATATATTTTTTTTAAATGCGTAAGCATTTCTATGGTTACCCAATGAGAAAACTGCCCAACCCTCCTTCCTTTGTGTAAGACGATCGCTTTCTAGATGGAGCCAGCGAGCTGTGAAAGAAGACAACGACGAACGCATGCGCAGCGGCATGATAATTTGGGGGTAGGCCAACTTGAAATTCGGGGTGGTCCAACTTCAAATTTGGGGGCGGGCCAACTTACCGTACTTACTTGCATAATAATTGCACTTTTTTGCCAAAAAAATTGACGCAAATTGCGGGGTGCAATCATTACGCAAATCAAATTTTCTGCGAAAAGAAACGAAAATTTTTTTTCATCCAGCTTTTGCTGCGAGATGACAAGTCAACGAACAGGCGGCTGCCACCGTAACAGTGCGGGACACCAAAACAAAAATGGCGGCCGGCGGAGCAAGCTGAACATGCCAAACGCGATTTTTTTTTCTTCTCGCGAGTATGTTATGTGCATTGAAACAGTTTCTTCCGTATCAGTAGCAAATAATATCATTAACATCGGCAAGTTTGTGGCAATAATGTAACCATGTCCACTTCAAGAGGACAGAAACAGAGATGGGCATGCTTAGCTGCCAGTGACATAGAAACACGTGGCGGGCATGCTGCGAAAACTGCGGCATTTGTCTTCACTACTATCCTAATACGGCATGTTTCCACCAAGGGTGGGCGAATATCTTAGCCATGTTAGCCATGTGTTAGCCAAGTGTCGTGCATGACTAGGGCACTTCTAACGTATCAATGTAACCGTGGCTACTGTCGTTGCAGATTGCAATTCGTTGTGTGCCCACGAGTGCAGATGAGAGGAATCAAAAGCCGCCTTTTCTTTTGTTGTTGTTGTTGACCACAACCAATATAAAGCTTACAAATAATAAAGCTAGGGCAAGTTTGGTTGTAGATTTTTTTCTTGGAAGTGTATAAGATTAAAAGAATGAAATGGGGCCTCTGCTTAAGAATGTGTTTGGTGCGTGCACATCACTTGGTAAGTCTTGGAAAAGTCGTTCACCTAGCATTCGACAGATGATAAGTACGATCATCATCAGCTAGACTTGGCACACAACATATCGCTTCGGCAAGTTCCGAGTGCGATCATTACGCGTGAAATTTGAAAAAAATCAAATTTTCACGACAATATTCAGGAGTGCGATCATTACGCAAGTAAATACGGTAAATTTGGGGGTGGGCCAACTTAATTGTGGGTGAGCTCCCTTGAAATTTTGGGATGGGCCCAGTTGAACTTTCGGGATGGGATAGTTAGGGATGGCCCAAGTTGAAATCTGGGGGTGGGCCAACTTAAATTTGGGGGGGTAGGCCCAACTCGAAATTTTGGGGTGGCCCAATGTTCAATTGAACACTGCTGAACGTTTTTCGAGTTATGAACACCTCGCGGGTAGGCAAGCATGTTGAGACGCTTGGAATGTTTTCACTGGGCCTTACCGAGGTGCAGTCCGAATGTAGGCGAGAGCTTGTGCGGACAAGGAACGCGAGCATGGCGCAGGCTTGCATGAGCGACTGCGAGGGTGACATGGCCTCACAGCGATGCCCTCGCCCCTTGCGCAACGCCTCATGCGCTGCTGTGACAGCCGGTGTTCGCTTTCAACCGTTCTGCTTCGTCGAGGTGCGCTTGTGCCTGGCATTCCGGCTCAATTGGTGCAATTGCATTGAAGGGGTCGGATTCAGCGAGAAAATCTGTCAACTGTCTACTAAAGCCTAAGCATTCTTTGCCACCAGAAAGGCCATGTGTAGACGTGCATGAGCTAGGAAAGGCAAGTAAGCAACACTAAGAAAAAACGAAGTCACAGCTGAGCCAAACAATGCTCACACTTTAGTAGACAATTCTCAGTATATCTGTTGTTTTTTTTCCCCTTAAGTTTGCTTTTACTGATTGCCCAATAATTTGTAAAAAAAACTTCAGACCCTCCTGTGTATGAAATATCCACTGGTGACTGTACTTGTTTGCATAAAAGATCAAATTTCAATATCACAAAGCAAATTGCCGATTTTACAGAATTTGCTATATCGAGGTTTAACTGTATATGATGTGGGTTCAATTATGCCCTGCAATGGATAAATGTGAAATGATTTTTTTATTATTATTATTGAAGAGCTGCTACAAAAGATCCCCAAGTGTGTAATGTATCCCCAGAATGGTAATCGCATAAAAAAAAAAGAAAACATTTCCACTCGCCACACACAACCTAGAACATTGAGAACCAGCACGGCTCTTCGGCATCATCTCCTTTATTAGGTGGCACCCACATGACTGCAGCGCTGAAAAATTTTTTGAGGCGACATGCTGGGTCTTACAGTCATAAGTGTTCGCGCACACGTCTTCCCAGGCATTACTTAAAGGCTGCTAATAAGACAATGAAGAAAATTACCAGCCATGAAGTTAGCCAATATTGCTTCAATAGGCTGCTCATTTATAACCAATTTAGCCAAAGTGAATATTGCTGCAGTTGGCCTTTAAGTGCCTGCTATTGGAACAGCTAAAGTGAAATCTTGTTACTATGAGCACCACATTAACAAACTTTTCAGAATACTGAACTTTTCAGAATAAAGATTGTTATTCAGTTTCCATGTCGTGTTAACAACACCTCAGTACCAAAAACTAATATTCCAAAATCTGAGAATTCTTAAATTTCCATGTGACGACGCATCCATCGGGTTTTGAGAGCGCATGCTCCGCCCAGGCATCGGCCCCAGCAAGTGTCGCCTAGCAATGGAGGTGTGTCTCTTCATTCTTTCACCCTTCTTTTGGTGCACACCTCTTTCTTTCGCACTTCTTTCTGCAGCCGTACTAGCTATGTGCACGGAGAAATGTCACCTCCGTACTTGCAGGGTTGCCACACGGCCGCACTTTGCACTTTCCAGACGGTGTCGTTTACCCGCGCTTGCACATTGTTCAGGTGTCCGCTCGAGTGAGACAGTTGCGGCGTCCACGGGCAAGGAAATGAAAAACAAAAAAACACTGCGCTATGGAAGCGACGTGGAGCTTTTCTTTTTTTCTCTCTCTTTTTTTTTTTATCAGTAGTTTTCTCAGCGTCAGCGTCTGCTTTGCCTGCATCACTCTTAATATACCGTGCTTCAGTGGTGCATGGCGGTGGAATCTATGAAAAATAGCAACAGTGCCTGCCAAGAGCCAACAGAGACGTTTTCATGGATAGCTCAAACGGTGACATCTTATGAACTGAAGAGTTGATGGTGGAATGTTTAATTTTGGGGCTTTCGCTATGATGACCCATCAGAATAACAAACTATTTTTGGCGATCCCGCGTGTTTCGTTATATCGAGATTTGACTGTATCAGCCTCCCCCATGATGCAAAATGGGGAAAGCACAAAACTCTTGCTGTATGGTCCAGAGTAGCAGCATCGCAGAGTAGGCTCTAGTGCTGCTCCAGTTGACATTTGCCTGTGCTAGTCTTTGTTCCAGACGAGAGTACAGTATAGAGGCAAAGCTGAGATGCACAGCACTATGCCAGCGACGAAGCCACTCACCTGCTCTAGCGCCTTCTGGTGTTGGCGCCGCATCCTCTTGTAGCCCGACATTTGTTCGTGCATCTGGTTCTCCTGCTCATGCTCCTTCATTTGACGTGTCACTATAGATGTTGTCCGTATCGTTGCAAAATTATTAGTGGCCCCTGCTTCTGTACTATTCAAGCTGGTTGACGATGAATTCTGCAAAGGGAGGAATACAAGAGGGGCATCCAAGAAATCAGTCACAGCAGTTGTGTTACATCATAGCATACCGTGACAATTCCCGCATAGCTCCTACATATTTGCGCAGGATTATGTTACAATTTGGTACGAGATTGTACGGGATTGAGGAATAAAACAGCTATTTGCCATGTACGAGTCTGTAAGCACTGATGTGTGCACAAATGAGGGGTTTCATTCATACTGTACAAATACCTGCAACCATATTTTGAAATGATTACTTTTAGGTACCATGCCATCTATTACATGAATATGACTAGATGACTTCGCACAATTAGTCTAACATATTTCTGAAGTGCTTCCCTGTGAGAGCAGCTTTCTGCCGCATCAAAAGTGCTGCGGTAAGTGTTATCAGGTATGTCATGTTGCATTTGTCCCGGACCATACATTCTTTTTCTGTAGTCCCCTAAAGAACATACTATTGAGCATTCCACTGTGCACATCAAAGAAATGCAATGGGGAAACGAGTGCATACACTGTCCCTCGGATGCCGGAAAGAGGAAGGTGGGTACGAGTCCATCTCCGAGGCTGGGGGCAGGCTGCTGGTGCTGCTGCTGTGGCTGCCCGCGCTCACATTGCTGCTGCTCTGCTGGCTCTGGTTGGAGCGCAGGCTGCTGCTCTTGCTGCCTTCGCCCCCACCGTTGCCCGCACTGCTGCCCCCATTGCCCCCCGTGCTCACTTGGTCGTCCTCCTGCAACACGATAGGGAACACAAGGCAGACACCACGTCACATGCGGCATTCATTCACCGGGAGTATCTACCTACAGCACCAAAGAGGCACTACTGTGAAGAGGCCAGAAAGTTGAGAGGAAAAACATCGGAAATGAATGACAAGCCTTGGAAAACATTTTTGTTTACCTGGGCGAAGCTGTTTATGCTCGCCAAGAAGTTCAGATAGAACTTGAACAAGCTGGCAACAGCAGTCATGGCAGATCAGCCAATTTACGCAGCTTACTTATACTTATACAGTGGCAATATTCATTGTAGTTCAATGTGGCCACAAAGGAACAATTGCTGAAACTATGCATGTTGACAGAAGCCCCGTAACATAGCAATTAGCTTGTGGAGCAAGAAGTATTATCAGTTGCTGTAGTTTGCAATGCTGCTTGCTGCAAATTCATTACAGAAACAAATATTTAGGTTCCACTCAATTCACCGCTACACATGCCCTGTGTGTCCAGGCACAAACAACACGCCTAGACATGCGAGAGAGGTCATCTTATTTTTCAACAACAAAAAAGGAAGAAAAGGAAAGGAAAGCATCCCTCAGTCTAGAGCATCACTGGCAATATTTCTTAGTGCTTCCTTGATAACAAATTCAAACAGATATACACTTCATCAAGATAGGTGATGGCTTGAGTCAGCCGGCCAGCTGTGGGTGTGGAGAAGGCAAATGAAGTAGACGCAGTGAGAGCGGCCGTGGTGGGTACTCTCACAGTAGTATATTTGCATCGTTAGGGTATCTACCGCACCGATGACGAGGTGTGGGGCTCAAGGGGGTACCACAGTCAAGAAAAGTCGAAGAACTTACTGTCGAGTCATCCTCAGCCTCCACTGCGTTGGCCTCGTTGTTCTCTTGAGAGTCAATCATGAGAATTTTCTTCATCTTGCGGTAGTTGAGGTTGTCCAGTTCCCTAACTGCTGCCTTTGTCCGCTGGATTAGGTCTACTATCACCTTGCCTGAGCGTGGCCGCGTCATGAATGGATGCTGGACACACACAAACGAGGAGCAGCATGTAAACCAAACCAGAAAAGAAGGAAGGGATCCAATTCACGCACACATACTACCATGCTACAGACTATCCCATAGAACACTCTCTCCACCACACACGAAACTAATCCATGCAGAACCCACCACATGGTACCTGCACCAAACTAATACCTTCATCTGCTGGTTCAGACACTTCCAAGGTGGCATCACCACCCAGGTTTTTTCAAACAGTTTGTTCAAGCTTATCAAGCCTCTTCTCCCAATAAGAGTGGCTTCTTTAATATTGTAGAAGGTTAACTTAAAACTACACCTCAATTTACTTTTCTCATCAGTGTCATCAGTGTCATCAGTTAAAAACTTGGTATAAAGAAGTCAGTAAAATCAGCAATTTGCTTCGTTCTACCGAAATCTCATTGTTTAAATTTCAAATTTCAAAAAAGTAGTCGCCAATCGATGTTTCTTACATGGAAAGGGGCCGCAGAATTTTCCAAATTATCAGGCAATCGAAAAAAGCAAATTTGAATGAGAAAACAATTAATTCTGATAAATGTAGGAGTCGGTGACAAATGATATGGTTTCACGCCACGTACGTCGACGATATCTTCACATCGGCGTACGAATCGAGCAAATCCAGCCGTGCTTTTGTGTGCACTCTACCCCCCCGCTGATAGTGTCACCCACACTGGGACGACGCTATCAGGAAAAGTGCCGGCAGCACGGAGTGAATGCTTCGATTGCCTCTCGCTCCAATGGGTCTCGAAACTCGAGGTCCCGCAACGTCCAATACTAAACGCGCTGGAAGACAGCTTACAAAGTGCCACGCCCTCTCCGCATGCCCACTCTTTACACATGCGGCAGATTACTTCTAAAGCAGGGTGTGCAGCTGCCTATGCGCTCAGCTGCGCCTTACAGCTATGCTCAGCCACGATGGAGACACGCCAGAAATTGAGACGCGTGTCAACTTACCCCCCACCCCCTCAAGCGTGCTTGATCCCGTTACGGAGAACTCACTCCCCCCTCCCCCTCTTTGCCTTTGCCTCACCCTCGTACATTTTCACTCGCACCTAAATTGCACAGTGGGCGAGGCCTGATAGCTCTTATCGTAATTGGACTTTATAACAGTACAGTCCACTTATAACGATACCACATATAATGATATATCGATTATAACGATGAGCCGACTTCAGAGTATCAACTTATGCATTAGGACTATGAGAAAAATAACCGTATATAACGATGTTATTCACCGCATATCGTATATAATGATCGAAATTCTGCCTTTTGGGTTGCGTTTCCCATGCAGAATGATAGTGAAATTTGTTTTGCTAAGTTCCCCTTAACCGAGAAGGGGCAAAAAGTTTGCCTACGCGAGTTCGCATCTGCTGCCATTTACCGCACAGCCCGTCCCACCAGTACACCGATTGTGAAAGCCACGGAGAGCATCACAAATTGGCGCAGTGTGCCACAAGATGTTGCCAACTGCTTCGTGTCCGCGTCACCCGCAAGCACCCAGAGAAAAAAAAATCGTGAAGCAAGCCGCGCCTGCGCTCCCTTTCTACAGTCTCCCTCTCTTCCTCAGTGAGCACATAAATGTGCAGTGGAATAAGGTCCCTGAAGGACGTTACCACAGAAGCAGTGGGGGCTGCGGTTGGTGCACCGAAAAAGCGAAAAGCTGTGTCGCTCGGAACGAAGCTGCAAATTTTGCAAGACTCGATCAGTAGACGACATCGACAATTCTGAATATCGTGAGCGCCACGATTATGAAGGCTACAACTACTGACCACGCTGATCAACAGAAACGGCGGCCTTTGTGAGCCAGGGCGAAACCCCCCCCATGTGTGAAACCAACACGGTAGCAGCCGCTGACAAACCCGCACTCTGGGAGTACGTCGCTACTGGCAGTACAATAGGAGGTTCAGCGCTGCTTCATTCTCCGAAAAATCTCTGAGGGCGCGATTGTTGTCGTGACACATAGACGGCGGCGCGGTGTGATGGAGGCGGCGTCAGCAGCAGGAGTGACGACGAGATTGACAGTGGCCCATCTTTGACACCAACCCCCAACGTTCACGCAAAGTGCACTGTCGTCGATAGAGTTGCTCACTGATTTCGTGCACGCTAAATTATAGACGCCAGTGTTTGCACAGCCGCTGGACGCAACGCACGCTGCGGTTGTGAACCTGAAACTTCCGTGAAAGCAAGTGCAGATTTCTGACTATTTCAGCGTGCCTATCGCTTGACAAGCTGCTTAGAGGTACTATAAATAAACGTTTCACTTTTTCACAGCCTACTTTCTACAACACCAATTTTTTATTGTAAGATGCAAATTTGGTTTCGGAGCTACGAAATATGTTTGGCAGCTTTTCCTTTTTTCTTTTTAACAGCAGTCCAGATATAGCGATGATCGGTTATAACGATTGGATTTGTCGTTAGTCGTTATAAGTAGACTGCACTGTATAGAACATGATGCGGTTCCACTTCCACGGTCGCTCTTGTCGTATAGCATGCGATTTGAGAGGTGCGTTTGCAAGCAGCCGTATGCAATTCAATCATTTTATGATCAGCGTCCTTGGAAGTTTGCACTTATTGTCATGGCATTGCTTTACGGCGGCAGTTAAATTTTGTTATGTTGAAATCGCATACAAACACACTTCATTATATTGAGGTTCTAAATACATGGTGTTCTAAGGACAAGAAATTATGAAAAGTTAAATACTTTGTTATATCGAGAATTTTGTTATAAAGAAGTTCATTATATCGAGGTTTAACTGCATGCGAAAAGCAGCCATGCTTCATGCATCACTGCACAGTTACCGGCATTTAACTTGTGGAACGAGTTTCTGCCATATTCTGTTGTGTTCACCGCATGCAAGTAACAAATATTTCGAAGGTTGAAACAGAAAAATAAAGAAGAATCCACATCTCTGGTTCTTTAAAGTTTACTTTCGTAGGCACATACAGAGATGAGATAGTGCAGAAATGTGTACCAAGAAAAAAAAAAAAACTGTACAATAAGCATGAGGAGGAGTGCAATCAAACCTGTAATAGGTTGACGGCTGTGGGCCTATCTGCAGGGTTCTTCTGCAGGCAGGAATTTACAAAATGCCTGAAGACGTCTGACCTATGGAATGAGCAGAACCGGAGAGCAATCAAAACAAAACACAAGATACTGAAGAAAATGTAGTGGATGGGTAATGGGAGTCACTCATCAATAAAAGAGCTGAAATGCCAAGGAAGCTTGTTCGCCTGCTTTGTAGTCGCCAATTGGCCTGCCGGTCGTGGAGCAGGCAGCATGCAAGCAGAACTGCCATCTACTTTTGACAACTCTTGAGCAGCCAACATTATATGGATTCGGAGGGTCAAACGTGTCACTGCCATGACATGTTTGCTGCTAGCATGGACCTGGCTTTAAGTTCAAATATTTGTGATGAATCCTTAATTTTCCTTTTCTTCGTTTCGCCTGTTTTGGAAACTACAACTGTGCAGGGTGCCTTTGCTGGCAGCTGCACCTGACATAAAGCTAGAAGCTTAACCAACGTATTAAGTCATCTTAAAATTTAAAAGACGATGTGCAACACAAGAACATGTCAAAGTATGAAAAACAAGTGCCTAAAATCAATAGAGCAATCACTTTATTTAAATAAAGCGTGTTCACTCGAGTGCACCTATGACAAGGTCAACTTCAGATACTGAATAAGTAAAGCAATCAAGCCACAAATTTCTTAAATCAACATAGTTCTTAAAAACCAGGGGCTTGCAAATAGTGATTTCTGAAACTGAATCAGATATTAATAAATAAAGGTGACATGGAAATCAAATACATATTCAACAGTTGTAAAAATATTTTTAGAAATCTGAATGGCAGTGACCCAAGAGCCCAGTAAAAATCGACCTCTAGACCTTGACGGGACTGACAGAATTAGTAGAATTACCCAGTTGGTCAAATAAAAAGGTAAACTAAGGCAGAAAAATAAAATGCTGAACTAGCTGAACTACACCGCTGCTTCATTTGGCAGTGTTCACCTGATTCTGATGTACTCCCTAATATAACACACCCACAGTATTTATGGGCTCATAGTAGAACAGTATGTGCACCCAAATCTAACACACACCTGACTTTACCTAAAAAAATGCAGCTTGCCTTCAATTCTGGCAATCATAAATAAGATGAAATGTGCAGTTTATCTTCACAGAATATAAATTTATTTCATTTAATGTTTACCACTGGCAATATGGACAGTTTTTTATCGCTTCCTGTCAGCCACAATATATGTCAATCTCACTGCAGTCCACTGCGTCTGATATTCCAAATTTCTTGTAACTGCTATGCTACAACCGCAAACAATGTGGTGGCCCGCACCTAAACTAACCACTATGAAGCATGCAAGGGTTGAAGATACCGACAATTAGAGATGCAACCCTGTTGCTGCTAGCCTAATATGTAAAAACGCCTTTTGAACGAGCTTTTCTTAAATTACAGCCTCAAAGCAGCATAGCAACGTCATCGCCAACCAACACAGAAGCTGTTCTGCCTCGACACTCTGATGAAAATGGCAATGACGCAGGCACAACAAACACAGTTTCGGCCTCATATCCAACTGTTAACATGTAGGCAATTTTCGGACCAACTTTTTTGGAGAAAAGAGCCATGTACCAGATTTGAGTAAATTCGTAATGCTATTCATTCATTGTGACCTGCTGCTTTCACTTCAAAACCTGCCTAAGGCAAGCCAAAAATCAGCATTTTTGATGACAGATATTAAGTTGACATGTTTCTGACGTAGTCACTGTGCCCTGGCGCTACCAAGACAGCCATTGGAGTCATGACTGGGGTCACTCTTAGGGCCAGCAACCATGTGCAGCCAAGTCAATCTGGCAAGGGTCAATTTCAGGAGTGAAATAACAAATGTACTGGCCCATATGAATGTATGGGTGCTGGCTGGGACCTTCATTTGGTGTTCATATAAGCTAACCAGCGAAGAATTCCACATTCACATGGTGACAAAAAGCCACTGAGCACTTTTGATCCCTTCAATTGGGACGAAGTTAACTAATAAATTGCATTACAAGGGTTGAATTAATGAAAGTCTACAAAACAGAATTTTGACTTGAAGACCCAATCAAAATGCAGTATACTTTCAATTTCAACCGTCCCAATTAAAGATGATAGCCCTTGGCTTTAACGTCATTAGTTTAATTCACTGCTTCTTACAAGATGCAACTAAACTTGTTCTTTTTCCACTTTTTCCACTCGAGCATCCTCATCCCTATGCCTGGAGGGTTTCTGGCCTAAACATTACACAGACCTGCCACCATTATAATTACAGAAATACAACCGTCAAGCCAAAGAATTCTAAAATCTGGTGAAAAATAGTAAATATCGGACAATTTGACGCTGCTGCACAGGCGCCTCTACATAATCTGCAGATCAGAAAAATCAGCTATGACAAATTGGTCGCCAATTGTATCTGTGTTCTTTTGGAGTAACTTTTGCCCTAGAATAGACACAGATGAGAAATTGTAAAATTATTAGTGAAAATATGTCAACTGCAAACAAGATATAAAAATCGGGCATTTTACAATAAAATCATAAAAGTTGGCAGGTACAATTACATTGGAACCCAGGCTTTGAAGCAAAGTTGTACATGTGGACAAATATCTACTCACGCTCAGTAAAAACCACCACAAGGCATTCAGTTAACTATTGATGCCATCACCAAAGTTTCTCGCAAATTTTTAGCTGCAGATGAACTTTCAACACACTCACCATTCCCCTCCACTGAGTGTGGGCGAGTCATTCTGGGCGATATGGTACAAGGCACTCATGGCATTCATGTTGAAATAGGGAGGCTTCCTTTCACCTGCGCAGGCAAGGAGAAGATCCAAATACGAGTGTTTTTCATTAGATATGTGGCCCAGACATTCAAACAAGATTTTAATGGTTCTGGCTACATTCCCAAAAGCTTCACACCCATCTACAGAATCGAGCTGTTTCCTAGCATCTTAAGAAGGGCCCCTGATAAACTACAGTTACACCTCAATATAATGAAGTTGGTCAAGTCAGCAATTTGCTTTGCTATATCAAAATTTAGTTACATTGAAATTCAATCTTTTATGCAAATAAGTACAGTCACCAATGAATTTTTTCTTACATGGAAGGGGATGCAAAGTTTTCCAAATTATCGGGCAATCAGAAAAAGCAAATTTGATTGATAATAAAGGTTATGTTGGTGAATTTCAGAGTCGGCGACGAAAGATATGGCTTCATGCATGGTCGGCAAAATCTTCAAATGTTTGGTAGGAAGCAAAGCCAGCCAAGCTTTCTCGTCCACTATCTGCCGCAGCTGACAGCTTCGACCCTGCAGTGGGATGATGCTATCATGAAAATTGCAAGCAGCAGGGAGCAAACGCTTTTTCCACCTCTGGTTGTCTCCAAAACTCCGGGTTACACAACCTCCAGCACTAAATGCACCAGAGGACAACACCATGCCAAGTGCATTAACATCACGCCCTGTGCGCTGTGTGCTTTAGGTGCAAGTGAAAGCTTGCAAGGGTGAGCCAAGAAGGATGTTCGCTTGATGAAAGAGGACGGCACCTCATCAAGCCAACATCGCTCTCAGCCCACCCTTGCAAGCTTTCAGCTGCACCTAAAGCATACAGCACACAGGGCACGATGGGATTTTATTTCACTTAAACTTCTATAGCAAAGCGACCGCCTTGGCGGTGGCTCTGAGTCTTGCGGTGTGCGATCTGAGAGGTGCATTCCAAATCCAGTGCATGTAATTCAACCAGATGCGGAAGTTTCCATTTATTGTCTCAGTATTCCTTCACAGAGGCAGTGAAATTTTGTTAATACTGAAATCACGGATAAACATGCTTTGTTATGATGAGGTTCAAAATACATGACGTTTTAGGGACAAGTTATAAAATGTTAAATACTTTGTTATATCGAGAATTTCGTTATATTGAGATTTAACTGTAGTACAGTAGAACCTCGTAGATACGATCCTGTTACGCACTATTTCACGACGCCAATATTTGCAATCGAGAACTCAAAAAATGACCCAACACAGTTATTTTTTACCAGTTCATACGTTTCAGGAAAAGACGCTCTTTGGTTACCAAGGTGTGAGGTGCGCGTGTTAGAGAACACTAAGCTACTTGTTGCAGCAGTTTCTCCGCAATACTCATCAGCCAGTCTCACGCTGGTGCTTAGTTTCTTATTCCTTATTCCAGTTTCAGCAAATCTCCTTCTGGGTTGTCACATACCGCATTCACAGCTACCGTCGCCAACCCTATTTCGGTAAGCATCTTCACTTATCTGTTTCTCAGCGCGTGGGCAGTAGTGAAGCTGGAAGCGTGCTGCATGCTTTTAACCTTTTGAGGGTTAATGACGTAAACATACGGTGCCGCAAACAACTCCAAAAATGGTCGATGCCGTATATTTACGGCGCCAGCTGTACGTTTAAAAAGTGCGCCAATTTCCAAACTTTTTCTTTTCTGTCATGTGCTGCCACTATGTGGGAATACAGGGAATTTTTTTCTAGCGCCTCCCTCTCTCTGTTTTCGCTGCACGGTTTGTTTGCGCGCTAGTTCACTCCTGCGCGTCTATATATTACCGGTCGCGCATTGGCGTGCGTGCAGGCAGGTGGCAGTTTGGGTTTTGTTTTCGCAGGCGGTTTCGGCTTCTTGCGCTTGCAAAACTGATGGCTATCTCGTTACTAATCGCTCAAAAGGCGACCGCTTGTTTCTCCCTCGTTTAGTGCTCACAAGGGTGTGCATAGGAAGAGATGCTGCCGTGCATGCGTTTCCATTGCTCTTTTTTTCTTTTTGAGACTCGCGAAAACTGGAAAACTGGCCTCTGGTTGGCGATAAGATGAAGATTAGCAGGAGTTTGTCACACATTTTGTTTCTTTGACGGGCACACAATCGCACTGTTTTCTTGAGCGCGCGCACCTACGCAGTTCGATTACACTATGGATGTACATATTAGTGTTAGAGCAGGAACGTTTGAGTCTTGCAAACTATTCTCGTGTGCGCATTTTCAAAGCCTTGAACTATAACAATGCATTGAATTTTTTATTCTTGTAAGTTTATTTTCTTTTTTATTGTTGTTATTCATGAATGAAGAGTACATATATACCAACACAATATATTTTTTTCTCACTTTACAGTCACCCTAGAAAAATTACGGTAAACTATTTTCGAAATAAGTCCCCAAGAAGAATTGGAATCTGTAATGAAAACAATCTACCCTGGGCGGTCACATATGGCGAAAAAAATCAACCCTCAAAGGGTTATGAGTCGATAACCCAAACATGCCACCGTTCTCTGCTGCATGCGGTGCAAAGCGAGCATCATGTATCCCTCTGACGGCATTGCAGCATGTAGGCATTGTATTCTGTGTTGCCGACCAGGTCGATTTTGTTTATATTTACAGTCCCAGTCCCAAACCCCTAAGGAATAGGAAAACAATGTGCGCCTGGGTTACTTAGGTTCTACCAGCTCGGCCCACGTCTTGTGCCACCAAAATTCGTGCTGAGTGGGCCCACCAAAATGCCCCACTTGGAGAAGCTGCTGACCCAAGCCGAATTCGAGGAGCGCAAGCGTAACCTTGCCGAAGCAGTAAAAACACCGTGCGTTTAGGGGCTGCTCGAGCCCTGCCAGCTCGGGTCGTGTTGGCATCTTGCGATGCAACCGATTCGCACAATGCTTTGCATTACGTAGATGTCAACTACAGTTCAGTCTGTAAATTTTTTAGTGACTTCCGATTGTATGTTTCTCGGTTACCATGTGTTTTTCTTGCGTTTTCTTCTAAAATGCACGAACAAGGTTCTACTGTATTTACAAAGAGTTTCTCTCACCGAGTTTTCATCAGTCTAAACACACCAGGTTGCACTGTGCAAATACATGGTGCATGGCAGCTAGATGCTGTACTGTTGCTAGCGCTTGAGATGTTTTTCTTCCTCAAGCCACACAAATGCCCCGATATCCTA
Organism: Dermacentor variabilis; assembly: GCF_050947875.1. Lineage (NCBI taxonomy): Eukaryota > Metazoa > Arthropoda > Arachnida > Ixodida > Ixodidae > Dermacentor > Dermacentor variabilis. The sequence goes on from NC_134570.1 coordinate 66,209,121, forward strand.
AATACAGCGTGCGCATGCAACTTGCAAAGCCTCCCATTCAATCTGCACATGCAAAGTTTAGGACCCGCCATATTAATTACAATGTGCAAGGGCTCTGCATGTGTTACACCTAAACTTTATATACAATCAGGAACTGGTCCACTAGGGTCCACCATGGGCGGCACACTTATTCACCCATGTCACATTACGCAATAAGCAACTGGCCATTTGTGAACACAGACTCGCATACATCTCAACAACTTCAAACACACAAAAACTGCGATTTATTTTCTTAGCCAGGAGTTTGTCAGCACGGGAGGAGAGAAAAAAAGTGGATAGTCGAGGACATACCCAGTTCAATGCATGTGATCCCCAGGGACCAGACGTCCACTTTCCCATCATACTGGCCTTCGTCCATGGCCAAAATAACCTCGGGCGCCATCCAGTACGGCGTGCCCACAAAGGAGTTGGCCGGACAGATCATGGACGCCGAGCCAAAGTCCGCTGCAGCGACAAAAAATAAGGCACGTGGTCACGCTTCTCCCACAAGAAAGTGGCCAGCAGCTGCAGCAAGAAGGCTAGCATGTCGCACAACACTTTAATACCGATGCGCGTGAAAGACAAAAATAGCAGGTACTGTTCTAAAGACGTTTACGGCAAGGCGAGAACAAACAGTCCAGTGACACTGAACACTAAATGATAACTGGTGTTCGGGCAAATCTCATTATAACAAATACCATTCAAACTTTATCTGAATTAATTTTAGATTACCACTCATCGATTTGAAGGAGTCAGCACAGAATTGTTTTTTTCATCTCACATTCGCTGCGGGATGACAACAGGTCAACAAATAGGCGGCTGCCCCTGTATGTAGTGCGGGACACCAAAACAAAATTGGCGGCCGGCACAGCAAGCCGAACGCGCCAAACGCCATCTTTTTTTTCTCGTGAGTACATTACGTGCATTGAAACAGTTTCTTCCATATCAGTAATGAATAATATCATTAATATCGGCAAGTTTGCGGCAATAACGTAGCCATGCCCACTTTGAGGGAACAGAAACAGATGGGCGCGCTTAGCTGCCAGTGACATAGGAACACATAGCGGGCATGCTGCGGAAACTGTGGCATTTGTCTTTACTACTATCCTAATACGGCACATTTCCACTATGGGTGGGCGAATGTCTTAGCCGTGTTAGAAGCGTCGGCATATGAATAGGGTACAATTCTAACGTATCAGTGTAAACGTGGCTGCTATCGTTGCCACTCGCGATTTGTTGCGTGCCCACGAGTGCAGACGAGAAGAATCGAAAGGCGTCTTTTTTGTTGTTGTTGTTGACCACAGCCATTATAAAGCCTACACATAATAAAGGCTAGTTTGGTTGTAGCCTTCTTTTTTTTTTTGTCATGGAAGTGCGGAAAGTGATGAAAGGAATAAAATGGGGCATCTGCTTGAGAATCGTTGGTGCGTGCAGACCGCTTTTGTTTGTCTTGAAGAGTCGTTCGCGTAGCATTCAACAGATAGCGCGATCATTATTAGCTAGACTTGGCACACGACATATCGCTGCAGCAAGTTCAGGGTGCGATCATTACATGGGAAATAAAAAAAGCACATTTTGACGACAAAATTCAGAGGTGCGATCATTATGCGAGTGCGATCATTATGCGAGTAAATACGGTACGTTTCACGACAACTTTATTGTTGCGAAATGAGACAGCTCAAATAGGTAATGCATCGCAGAACGAAACTATACTGTCAAAATTCCATTAGCCTACTTTGGCACACTTGCAAGGATGTAAAACTGCATTGCTGACCCTACAACGTGTGCCGCACGCATCGATCAGCAGTGGCAGCACTACCGTAGAGCAGTATTTACCGTAAATTGCTTTTAGGGATACTATCATTTTTGCGATATTTTTCTTAAGTCGGCACCACATACAGAGCAAGAGCACTCCATGCATGCACCAGCATTTCTCCAGCGCCTGCTGTCATTCATAGGTGCCGCCGCGTCCGGTGCCAAGCACGAGAGTGATCGTATCTCGTACACCCGACAGCAGTCAATTGAGATTACGGCCCCTTCATGCAAATCTACGTCTGCCGCCGAATCCGCACGTGATTCCGGTCGAGTGGCGCCAAAACCAATGTTCTTGGAGCAAGTAATGCATATTCCCAGACAATCACTAAATCACGGCCCTATGCATAGCACTCCATGCTGCGACCGCCATCTCAAGCCCCGTAAGCATTTCTATGTCGGTAGGACGTGGATTTCCTTGTTTCTGATGAATTTTTTTTTTTTGCCGAGGAGCACATTACGCACTAAACTTGGGGAGCAAAAACCGTCGTCGCATGTCGGTAGGAACATGCTGCCACTTTAAACTGGTGATCAACAAACAAGATGGCGGCCATGATGTGTTTCTGGCACAATCGCTTCTGGCGCTTGGTTGTTATAATAAATAAACATGGCGGCACCCACGCAAGCGTAATGTGATGGTATTTTATGCAATTTTAGTGCAAAGAAATAGCATTTGAGCACATTTTGAAGCCTGCTAGCCGGGCATGAGTAGTTAATACGTGGGGTTACGTTCCTGCAAATTTCATTGACGTGGGATTGTAGTTCAGCGACATTTCGTTGTCGAGAGGTATGAAATGCATTAAATCCTATGGGCGTTCGCTGGGGATACAAAAATATTTCGTTGTTGCGAGAATTTCATAGTCACGGGATTTGTATATTCCGGGTTTCGACTGTAGTGTCATATGCTCGAGTGATAAATGTGACAGAAAACTTCTCGTAAGTGTCGAATGCTGCCAACAGTTCCACTTTTACACAATAACAGTGCGGTACTAAAATGACTCCCTGGTGTACTGCATGTGAGGAACGTTTCATTGCACAGTATGACTCCACTTTCCTGCAACAGAAGCACAGTACACTCGGAAGCTGTTAATGACTTCACAGCACTTCTCCTTTATAATGCTAAGCACGCAGTCAAAGTCTGTGCCAAAGGCCAGTGCAGATGTGTTGTTCTGACTCAGCAGCATCTGCCAAGTAGACACTTCATTTCCCACCATTTCTTTACTCCACGTCTTTCACCATGTAGATCCCGAGACACTCAAACGCGACGCTGACACTGCGGGTCTCGGAGGCTCGGTCACGTCATCACAACTGAGGCACCGAAATTCGTACAAGTTTTTCATAGTACACTAACTGGATCCTATCGTGCTCTGACTCCGAGTGCAACAACGTGGAACCCACTCTATATTGGAGCTAATGAAATGGTGCCTAAACCAAAAGTACAGCTGCTCGATAGACCAATTGAAGGAGGGAAGTGAAAATATGGCAGCGCTTCTCCTGTAGTAAACAAACATGATATGCTGAATGACATGCACTGCATGCACCTGCCGCCGACCTGACACCACAGACGCTTGCCTGCCAGCACCAAAGCAGCCACGTGATCGGAACTCTGCCAGATCTCGGTAGCGCTCTCACAACGATGGTGACAGCGCGCCTCCAAGCACTCTGAGCTGGAGCGCAGTCCCATAGAAGAACGAATGTATCTCGGGTGCTCCATTTCGACCAGCCATGTAAAATGCACTTCCAGAGCGCACTAGAGAGCTCAAAAGCAACTAGCCGAATGTACCACCGGATAAATCCGAATCTAATTTTTTTTTTTTATGGTCTAATCAGAGGATGGTGGAACACTGAGGATAGCTGCAGCATGCCCTCACCAAGCTTGACTGTGCCATTTTCGGTGAGCAGGATGTTGCCGGCCTTGACGTCTCTATGTATGCGGCCCAGTGAATGCAGGTACTCCAGACCTTGCAAGCCATCCTTGCATATTGCAGAGATCTCCTCCTCCCGCAGAGGCTTCTTGTGAACTGGAATACAGCAAGGCAATAGAAGGTCAGGCATTCGGACAGGATGTTCTGCAATAGTACACTTGTAGTATAAAGATGTAGACATTTTAGCATAAAGGTGCAAACAGAAGGTGCAGACCCTTTGTCTACTGAGAATGGTTGGAGTGCCGCCAATTCTGGGAACCAACGTAGGTATTGTCTAGGCGTTCTTCATTTTTTACCTCCTACTGAGGTGCCTTAATGCTAAATCTCAAGAAAAGATTTCTGGCATGGTGCTATAACCCCAGTTTTGCCATTCCTGGTGCTTTTTAATACGGCAGAGAACACACATCTGAAGGCACACTTGATGCCGAGCGAAATAATTTCGTGCACCTTACAGGACTTATTCAAACAGCCTCAACTTACAATGTAGACTGCACTGAGAGCACTGGCAAGAACAAAGACAGGCCAAAGTGTGGCTTGTATTGATTCATAAAAGCAGATATGACACTATAAGTGAAAACACGTACCTTCAATGATATCTGATGCGGACCCAAGACAGTACTCCATGACAAGCTGCAACAAATACAGATTTAACAGGAGATCTTTGTCCCCTGCCCCCAACCCACAATAGATTTGTTTCACTAAACCTACACTAGAACTTTGGTGATACAATACCGTTCCGTACAATTTACTGGCATACAATATACCAGCGTAAACATTTGCGATCGAAAACACAGAAATTGACCTGCTACAGTTACGCTTTTTTTACCAGTTAGTACCGTATTTATTTGCATAATGATCACACTTGTGTAATGATCGCACCCCTGAATATTGGCATGGAAATTTGATTTTTCTTTAATTTCCCGCGTAATGATCACACTCCGAACTTGCCGAAGCGATATGTCGTGTGCCAAGTAGTCTACCTGATGATGATCGTGCTTACCATCTGTCGAATGCTAGGCGAACGACTTTTCAAGAGTTACCAAGCGATCTGCACGCACCAAACACATTCTTAAGCAGATGCCCCATTTCATTCCTTTTAATATTTTCTGCACTTCCAAGAAAAAAAAATACATGTATAGAACCAAACTTGCCTTGGCTTATATGTAGGCTTTATAATGGTTGTGGTCAACAACAACAACAACAACAAAAAAGGTGGCTTTTGATTCCTCTCGTCTGTATTCGTGGGCACACAACAAATCACGATCGGCAACGACAGTAGCCACGGTTACACTGATACATTAGAAGTGTACCGTATTCGTAAGCTGGCGCTTGTAACACAGCTAAAATATTTGCCCACCCTTAGCAGAAACGTGCCGTATTAGGATAGTAGTGAAGACAAATGCCGCAGTTTTCGCAGCATGCCCGCCATGTGTTTGTCACTGGCAGCTGAGCATGCCCATCTGTTTCTGTGTGCACATGGCTACAATGTTGCCACAAGCTTGCCGATATTAACAATATTTCTCATTACTGATACAGAAGAAACTGTTTCAGTGCACATAATGTACTCACAAGTAAAACAATCGCTTTTGGTGTGTTTGGCTTGTTTTGCCAGTCGCCATTTTGGTTTTGATGTCCTACACTGTTACAGCAACAGCCGCCTGTTTGTTGACTTGTCATTCCATAACAAATGCGGAACGAAAAAAATTTTTTTTTTCCCGCGGAAAACTTACTCCGCATAATGATTGCCCCCCTAAATTTACACCATTATTCTTAAATGAAAAAAAATGTGTGATCATTATGCAAGTAAATTTGATATGTTCCCAGCAAACACGATCATAACGTTCAGTACATCACCAAACTGTGATCGTATGATACGCTTTCCAGTTGCTAGATCCCATGTGAACAAGAAAAAGCGTAAGGCATGTGCGAAGGAGAGCAGGAGGCGCCCACCATGGCAGCTTCTTTACAGTTGCCGCCTACCTGTATCACATGAAATTGCTAGCATACACTCAGTTTCCTCTTCCGGTACCAGCAAATCTCCTTGCGGGTAGTCGCATTCACAGCTATCGCAGCCACCCTATTGCAATAAGCATCTTCATCTATTGATTCCACAGCGCTAGTGCCGTTGGATGTGTACTGCACATTTTTAATAGGCAATAACCAAAATATGCCCCCGTTCCCCAATGCACGTGGTTTCAAGTATGTGTCATGTTTCGTTCTGGCGGCATTGTATTCCAGCGTCGCCCATCAGCTCAATTTCGTTTTGGTTATCCATCGCTGTATTAAAATACTATGCAATATTGTTCACTCAGGCCCAACCAGCTTGATGTACGTTGGTGTTGCCGCAACAATTGTTGCCGAGTGGGCATTTCAAAACTTCTCACCAAAAAGCTCCATTCAAACAAGCTGCTGACACAGGCTGAATTCAAGGAGCGCCAACATAAGCTAGACAAAGCCGCAAGAATGACAATGCGCGTCTCGGGCCGCTCGTGCCCCACCAGCCCGGCACAGGTCAGCGTCTCCCACAAGACTTTGCATTACGTAGATGTCAACTAGAGCCGAGTCTGCCAAAATTTTTCTAGTCACATCAGGTCATATGTTTCCCCAGTAAGTAAATTTTTTTTGCATCTTTTCCCAAGAAGTATAAACAAGGTTTTACTGTATGCAGTAAACCAACTGCGACTGCCAGTATCCATGTTTCACAGCAGCACATGCAGTGTCAAAAGCTAGGAACAAAGCTTTCCAAATGCAAAAAATGCACGTGGCACATTATTTAACATAACAGCAAGCTTAAAGGGAGATGATCCCAGTAACACTCACCCATGCGGTGTGCTCTTTTAAATAACATCCTTTGTAGTCTATTGTGTTCTTGTGCTTTAACTGGCGCAGGAACCTCACTTCTTTGACAATGTCTTGCCATTTCTGAAAAAGATTAAATAAAGATTGACATCTCAGCAACTGGCAGGCACAATAGAAAGGCCCCAAATTTCAGCGAAATATAATAAATGTGTGCCTCACCTCTGTTGACTGTTTGCCTGTAAATGACATCTTTTTGATGGCCACAACTTCTTTGGTCGTGACGTTCCGGGCCTGAGTCGACAGAGAGAAGATAGAAAGGAAGCAGAAAAAATAAAATTTGTTACTCTATAGAAAAGTTATGGCACTCCGTAAATCTTGTCTGTATCACTAACGTGTTGAATCACCATGAATAAAACTAACCTCCATATTTTATGTGCCTACCGATGCGAATCATCAACATATGTGCAAGTTGGTACCGTTTGAACCCCTTGACGGGGTAGTGCAAACGATGAAGAGACAAGAAAAAAAGAAAAAAAAATTGGTGAGCACGTTTCTTTCCTTTCCTGTGTCTTTGTGCTTGCACTGCCCCATCATGATGTTCAATGCGGATAAGTGTATATTTGACTATTGTTGATCTTGTATAGCAATCTGCCAACGAGTTACATTGTGCTGCAGTTACTCATTTGTATTTTTCTTTTCTTTTCTTTTTTTTTTTGCTTGGTTGTTTCACAATAATTGTGCACAAAACTGTGCTGTCTCCTACTGGGTGAATGTGGAGGTGCTCAAGCTGCTGTGGATGCAGCTTTTTTTCCCCCTGGCTACCTTACAATTCACACAATTACAATTTATAATGACTCTGCAAATTCTTGAGATAAATAATAATAACAAATAACATGCACCTGTACTTCATTTCACCAACTTCGTGCAGTGTAGTGGAGGCTATAAAGCTTGTGTCAGCCAATCAGCAATGAGAGCCGACTGCATGTCTTAAGAATAAAGGGTCGCTCATCAATTGTGCCCCACTAATCTTTCTGTGCAGCTTCCATTCAGTCGGCATCGCGGCATTCTGTGGAGGATCTCTTCTGGTTCTCTAGTCTAGATAGCTGACTTGACACGTACCTTTCACTGCCCAGCACGCAGCTCGTGAGACATAGTGTAAATGTTAAAATACTGTGTCTTGAGGCCTAAAGTCGCACTTTTGCAATTAGTCTTTTCTTTAAATCCACAACAAGTGTTGCAATAAGAAGCAGGAGATCTGCTTCATCTAGCAGGTTTTCGACTAGCTGTTTGATGAGAAAAGTCATTCTTGGGGACTTTTTTTACTGTACATCACCAAAGTTTCTTTTCAGCAGTACGCGTTACCTAAAAGATTTTGCCGATTGTAGTGAATACTGATGCTTTAGGATATTCTTTGCACAAAAACAAATGGCAATCATGAATCTTTTATATTACAGATATTGCAATCCAGTCTCCCTTCGTTCAACTGTTCAGCACATGTATTGTGTGACATGGGGCGATTTTCAGAAAATTATCAAGACCATCTTAGCTACTGAACTGCACACATTATTAAATATTTGCACACGTGCGTATCTCTAGTACCTGCAGGGCATCACACAATAATCAACATTTGTGTTTCTCAGGCATTCTTGTTTACTATGTTTAATTTTCCTTGCTGTTAAAGTTTTCCATAACAAGTTCCCACAAAAGTCCTCAGCAAAATTCTTCTAATAGGAAATGGCAGTGCTTGATCTCAGTGTCACATCCTCTCAAAAAACCCTTAAACCACCCTGAGCTCGGCATTTAGTATCATAGCAGGTGATTTGTACTAGTCTACTATGAATATATATAGCTGCAAGAGTTCCTTTTTGTTTTTTTAATGGCGCAATAATAACAAAGTTACAGGTGTATGATGAATGGGTATGCGGCCGCCGCTGTTCCTTGCACTTCTGTGGTACCCTCCCCACTTGTGCTCTCTCTCCTTTGCCACATATGCTCACCAACTCTACGTAGTGCAGTGAAAGCTACGAGTCATGTCAGCATACCAGAAGAAAGGCTCCTCTGCTATCCGCCACTAATCGGCCTCCACGTGAAGCTGACTGAACTGAAGCTTGACAAAAGGTCACCCTTCGACAACTAACCAATCGATAGCTCTCACCCCTGGTGACAGGAGGTACCCTGTTGACAAGGAGGCACTAAAAAGGCCAGGGAGGGAGTACGAGATTTTTTTTATTTATTTATTTGGCGGTTCCCGCGGGGCACAGTGCTGCCGCATTTGCCAGACATGATGGTCATGGCATTCTCTTCTCGTGATGCACACATTTGTTTGAAACATGCAAAAAATTTCCGAGGTTGTTTGGGCGCCGTTTAAATACAGCACACGGCAAACTGTGCAAGGCAGTGATGAAGGGCAAAATGGAAACAGAAAAAGCGGCCTTGCAAGGTCCCGCTCCTTAGTTCAGTCGCAATTGCACTTATACACACACGCAGTAGATCTACAGAAGGAAACACAACATGGAGATTGTCATGCATCAAGGATGTCAGGGCAGTGGCAGGTTTACAGGAAGAATGCAGATCCAGGTAATTGACAAAGTTGTCATTTGGCATACAGCTAAGGCCCACAGGACTGTATACAACTGCAGTATCAACCATTTCTCTTCAGTGACACTCCTACCAATCTTTCCGTGGACCAGAGGAGTGACTTAGGATACGGCTACATTTAGTAAGGCATTCGCGACTTTTTAGAAACGTCATTAGATACAACATGTTTACGCCTTCTTCCAAACATAGAGTAAAATCTTTTTTTTTCTTTGTGTGTGTGCGTGACAAATGTATTTTAGGCAGCAAACTCACATAATAGACAGCCCCGAAACTGCCGTGGCCGATCTCGCGGAGGTCCACAAAGATCTTGTCGGGGTCATCCTTGTCGAATAGCTCGGCAAGCTCCGGGTCCTTGAGGTTCCCGAGGCGCGAGAAGGACGGCATGCTGCTAGGTCCTTCCTCTCCTCTCTCTTCCGAGGAGGAGGTGGAAGGGGGCAGCAATGGGTGGGGGGCTGGCAGTGCCCACTACCGGGGCTGCAGTCCCCCAGGGGGGCCCCCTACAGGCCTGCGCTCGCAGCCCGTCCTACCCATGGCACTCCTGCCAACCTGCACACACAAACAGGCACAGAAGGTATATCAACAACCTCTTCAAATGCGAATGGTGCATGCCTGCCTAACTGCAAATATTAAAATTTGTAGAAATCTCACAAACAACACCAGTACAATGGTAGAGAGGATGCAAAACCTTGTCAAGAAACGACCGGACAGGAAAAAGCACTCACCCACCTAAATTTCTTTTTAGAGTCATTTTACCCATAATAAGTATGACTAAATTTTGCCCTAACAAAACGTCTTTTAGGGGATCTTTATTACAATATTACTATATTAACAATGATTTACTTTTACATGCAACACACAAGCAACAGCAAACTTGGAATAGCGGAGACTGACCACAGCGAATTTTTCAACGGCTTTGCTCTTGGAGATTTCGCCCGATTCGAGAACTTGTCCGAAAAAACTTGCCTGAAGCAAACACCCTCTAGCTCCTTTCATAATCAAGACTTTCAAGCATATATTGTTGAAGACTGAAGAGAGGAACTTTCTGAAGTGTCTTTCGTAAAATTTGACAGAACAAGCCCAAACTTGCGAGCCTTGTCAAAAATTCAGGTGTGTTGACACATATGATAGCAGCACTTTTTACTGATTGATCAGATTTAAAGGGACATTTAAGAGACACACTGAATCAGTTTGGATTTATATTCTTTTAGGAATCTACCAGTAAGAGAAAATGAAAGTCAATTTCATACCACAACCCCAGAAACAGTACATCAGTGCGACATTGCAGATTTCCAAGCATTTTCTTATATTTTCGGCTGTTGTGGCTTACACTAAATTTTTTGAGCTTGGCAAGTTCAGACTTTCTCTTTTTAAATGCAATGCAGCCCATCTTTATCAATGGAGAGTCCAGAGCAAATGCCATCAAAACTCATGACATCATGGCGAGCTCAAGCAGGAACTCCAAGGTGGCAGTGTCGCCACCGTCTTTCACTTTTGCACTTCCTTGTTGTTTAATTCTTGTCACAATAAGAGTGAATTTTTTGACATTGTAGAAGGGTAATTAACTAAGCTTAACTTATATAAACTCTTTAACGGCCCTTTTAAAGTAATTCCGACATCTTTTTTTAAGTTGTAGAATCTTTACCATGTTGTCCCCGCACGCAAAGGCATTGCAGTTAGCAAGTACAAAAGCTTGGGGAATATAAGACATTACTTTTATAATAAAGATGGTCTCGAAACACCGGGCTCTGCAACATCAACATTAATGCGATGCCGTGATACAGAGCAAAACTTGCCGACACCGTGCAGCAGAAAGCTAGGCATGACGACGTAGCTTGTAGAAAAATTTACATGAGTGCTGCACACATTTTTTTTGGCTGTGCGAGTCGATCTACGACATCATGACACATCCAGCTCATGGATACCGAAACCAAAGCTGGCTCATAGAGAAGCAAGTATGGTACCACAGTACATTATTTGGGGCCTTCCGACACTTGCCAGTATTTTTATTCGTGTTTAGAAGGTTTGTACCTTCATTTTAAAAATGTCATGTCAACGCTCCTTAAGCATCTCAAAACGCCGGAGCTGTAAAGGTTGTCGCAGAGGAAGATGGTGGATTAGTTTTCATGCACTTGTAGTTTTGTAAAGCGCCCTGGGTCACCAGGCCCCACCACAAATTTTCGTTACACTCTGGAAGTTGCAAAGCACCTGCTGGTGGAGTGTCTTACTGCAAGAATGTTTCTAATTGGTTCATTATTACAGGAGATAGGAGAATTAAAATGTTGCACCGTCATGCTGCCCAGCAGCGAGCTCCACTGCCAACATAGACTCTTCCTCACATAGCTTTCACAAGACACATTCCTTGCGTGCCTTCTCCCACACTGGAGCCGAGAGGTCGCATCACATGCACACCGCAAGCCTTGCCTCCTTTTTTCTGCGCTGCACGCTTCCAGTGGTGGTTTTGCGTACTGTGCAGCCGCTGATTTACCAAAGTGACGAGCCATCATTGCTGATATTGCAGGTAATATGTCCGACACAGAGGCATGTCATCATGTAATTATGCATGTCCCTTTAGTTCACTGGCAGGAAGTGGGGCTCCCTCTAGAGGGAGGGCACATGGGGTTTTGCTGGGCATTTCTGTAGTTTTCATGCTATACAGTGATCCAGACACAATCGTCAGCACGAGATCTATGCACATTATTTCATAAGAGGCTTGATATCAAGCCTCATGTAAATGGTTGCAGATGCCGGCCGAGAAAAGAAACAACTGGCAAGTGTGAGAGAAAAATGCAGCACAAAGCATGACGCATTGCAGGACTGAGGACATTTATGGCATTACATTCTAAGAATGTGCAAGCGGTTTTAATTAATGGTGCACTGAGAACTGCCAAGCACACAAGGTTAAAATAATACAATACTCACTCTACATCTCTCAGCATATTTTTCAACTGGAAAAAGGTAGAACTGAAAGGCAAAAAAAGATCCGTGCATTGGCATGTGGCACAAATTGTCCAGACCAATAACAAACAATTAGGGTTCACTGACACCGGTGACACCCCGGGGTCATGCATCCAACCTGGTTGCAATGCGACCTGTCATAAGTAGTGCAACTCTCAACGTGCTTACAGCTGAAAGAAGAGCGAGGGCGACTTAGTCAATGCACAGAGCATACACTGTGTTCTTCTTGCTAATACCCAGTGCATTTGCCGCATAGGTGAAGTGTATGCAACGACCTGTTTCTCCACATTGAGGGAGCTTGGTGAAGTAGTTCATGGTCAGTGCAGGTGAAAGTGCAAATAGAACCTAACCTGACTGCCTCAGCTCAGAGCATTCTAGAAGTCAAGCACAATCGATAAAATGGTTTTCCATACCACCTTTCCATGCCCCTAACAACACAGGAGAATCATGCATGTTGTCTTGTCTCCCTCCCCTTCAAACCGACCCTCCCTCTCCCAAAAGAACTTCTTGGCACCAACCCTGTCTCACAGCCCCGTAAGCTACATGCCTAAAGTAAAGCACAAATATACTTCCACCAATGGAGCTGACAGCAGAGCAAGTTGGCACGAATGTGTAAACACAAGAGCGCTTCAGAACACAGGACACAAAAGAAAGAATGGGAGCAAATGATCGCAAGTTCCTGCACTAGTTTGCTAACGTTCATGTTGAAGTTTACACAGTCCCACAGTTCTTGAATGAGATTTCACGGCTGTGGAAAGCCATCGAACTTAGCGAAACCCCTTTATGGGACAAGACAATAAGGCTAATCAGTCACATCCATCCCACGTCTACTGCAAATCATGTATTTCCACAAGATTAAAAAGTGGTGCTGCCATAATGTGGCAGCATGCACCTGTCCATCAAGAATAACAAGCCTCCCCCCCCCGCTCCCCCTACTCTACACACCTACAGCACAGCAACCTGCCCTCAGATCCTGAATTATTTTTTTTAACAAGGTGCTCAAACATTCCCCACTGAGTGCTGCAGTTGAGAGCCACAGGCCTAGCATGATGCACAGAGAGTCAAACACCAATAAGTATGCTTCCACGTAAATTTAAGTACACAATGTTGTACCACAGCTCTTTATCTAGAAGCTACCACACTGAGTAAATTCTGGCACACACAGAATGTTGTCCATATCTTTCAAGGCAAAAGAAAGACATCACGTAGCAGTGAACAGCATTTTTAGACTTTTCAAAAGCTTGACACCTATGCGTGCAGTGTAAGTGAATATATTAAGTGCGTTTCAAACTGTAAATGTGACCTGTGAAAGCAGGGCAGCTCCTTACATAGTCATGGTCTTCTCTTTCCAATTCCACTGGCACCCTAGCACTACACTTCCAGTGCAACATTCGACATCGAAGACTTTATGAAACCGTTGCATAATGACGACTGAATTTCCATCTACACACGAGCCATATAGACGTCTCGTGACAAAATCTTTAATCACGCGTTCTTCAAACACAAGCAGAGCTTTCGTGCACGATAATTTAACACTTTTTTTTTTTTTTTTGCAAGCGCTCGTGACAGACATGTAGCCGATAGCAGCCACCGAGCTGTCCGTGAGAAATTTTTTTTTCCCACAGGCCGTTCATTCACACAGGCCGCTTCTAGCACGGCAGGCAGTCACAGTGACAGGCACAGCCGCCGCCTTAACACGAGGCTGACTGAAGCACTGTACCAAAGTCTCGACTATAAAGACTGCAGCTCCGACGACTGTAGGAGCGTATGCGAAAACTTGGCGACCACTGGAGTTATTCCCACTGTTCAACAAAACAGAGCGAGACATCAGTGCATTGTTTTCGAGGTCCGATCACAGGTATAAGTTAAAGAAAAGAAAAAAAAAAGAGAGGAAGCACGCGGCTGCGTCAGAGGCAAAGCATCTTTGACAGGTTCACCGCGGAAACGGCGGTTGCCGTGCTGGCGTCTCTGCGTTTCTCGGGACGCTATTGCCTCCGAAAATTCGTCTGAAACATTTGATAGGCCGGATGAAGTTACGATCGTGTGTAATATACACACAGTTACATTCATCGAACTGAGTTCCTGCGCTCTGGAGAATACCTGGGACGGGGAATGTCGACAGCCAGCAGCAAACGTTGCGGCTCGGACGTGACTGCTCGGGCTTAATGCCTCCAACGCGCCTTCTCAAAACAACAAACGGGACATAATGCGATCGAAGGACATTCGGACGCCTTTCCGCGGTTCAGTTTGACGGTGCACAACGCCGGCGGTCCTAACATCGGCGCGTTTGACATGCCAGGCGTCCCCGAATGAATCATGACTAAAAAACGAAATTATTGGGAGATTTCGACAGACGTACCACTTCCGATCGGGATGCCTTTCACAGCCGAACAGTCAGATTAAAGCCCTTAAATGGACATTACGAAACAGCGCTGTCAGAGACACATTTCATAACGAAGAAGCGCACGATGCGATACGGTCCCTTCGCTGCACAACCTCGCGAATAAAATGTAGCCGATGCCCGCCCTAGTGCATTTAAGCCTAGACAGTGCATTGAACCGCACTAAAGTAGCCGCAAAGCGACTCCGGGTCGCAGCGGTTTGCGATCTGGACTGAGACACGCTTAGGTGGTACTCACAAGTGCTTGGCGTCGTTTTCTTCTTAGAAGGACAGGTTCTTGTCCAGTTTATTCACCACGAAAGACGCCCTTCCGACCCAACACAGATCAAAAATGGCGTACTGTTGACATGCGCACTTCGACACTTCAGAAGAAAAGCTAGATGCACCCTGTCGATGAAGGAAGCACAAAATTTCGGACGAGAACTCGTTCAAGTTTTCTTGGTTGCAAATTGTCGTTAGGCTCTTTATGTGGCGGTGAAAACTTCGGTAAAAAGAAAACAGTCAAGCTGCGCCGTGCTGAAGACATATGTAAAATTCCATTGGCTGCTCAAGCTTGCAAGAAATCGGCGTTCGGCGAGACTAAACCACTTTATCAAATTATTGGCCGCGCGCAAAAAAAATATGTAGATCACATAACGGGAACAAATAAAATGTATATCGTTCTCGCATAATACATGTGATTGTTTACTTTCGCTCCCGTATGAGTTTCATCACAAAAAATGTTTAAATGTGCTTAAGCCCAAAACAGCTCTTTAAAGGTAGAATTTGGGTTAATTACAGTGAACACGCAATATAAATGCAGCAACATTTATTATTTACGGCTAGAAAAGTTATTATGATAGAACGGTTAGTTTGAGGGCGCTCCTGTTCTGTGCGATCATATTGGTCTTGTTGGTCACGTCATGGTCACGTGCCTTGGCGCAAATTTTCAAAATTGTTGTGTATTCTATGATTGTTATGGCCCTCGCTTGCTGTCCGTTGTTTACTTCTATAGTACATTCTAGTGGCATTTCATCTGCACACTTTGTGGATGTGTCACATCGAGACGTACATTCGGGTAGATCTAAACATACGCTAAAATCGCTTGATATTCCGCTATTATGTTTACTGGGGAAGTGTGGAAGCCAAGACCTGAAAAGGCGATAGCACGAGCATGATTTTTACAAGTTCCAGTTACCAATTTTTATTGAAATTATGTTCCTACAAATGAGTTTTATTTTTGCACTCATGCACGACTCAATTCATGGCCGATGCCGAAGAGTGGATGCGCCAGGACACTGAGGAACAACAACTTGTGGAGCGGCTTGGCACCATCATCGATATACTGCAGACATTGTATTGATAATGCACTCACCCAAATAGCGCCGCCGTAAAGCGCAGTCAAAACGTTTCTTTGGAATCACACCGCACCTCTACACTACACAAGCATCACTTCTGGCCTTCCGTTTCAGCCTGCGGCGATCGCATTCACATCCACTACAATAATCGTCAACTTCCTTGCTTGCGTTTCCTTTCTTGAAAACTCTGCGCTCACTACTTTGATCCCTTAATGTCGAGAATGATAAGTCGTGCTGATAATGCGCATGCCGTTTGTGACCTAGAATTACCAGGCGCGCAGCGTTAAAAGAAAGGAATGCGGGAAAGATAACAGATGACGATTATTCAACTTGTAATCAGGGGTTACCGCGCTATAAACACACGGACAACATACGTAGAAGTGGACAGGGCACGCGCCCTGTGCACGCCCTGTTGTGAGACAAGTCCCAAAGGTTCAAACTTTTTAGAGAGTTCAATGCTTCTGTAGCGACATCGACGCGATCGCCGGCATCACAGCTGGAACCACCGGAAGTGGATTGACAACTTCCATCACCACGTCGGCCAATGCAGCGAGCTCTAACAGATCCTGGGTTGAAGTAGTGGTCAGCATTCTACCTGCTACCCGAGCGAATCGCACGGCTGCCCCCATTCTGTACTTGCAAGCCGTGAATGGCACTCGCATTCCGGTATTTCGACAACGCTCGCTCGTACTTAACCTGGGCCTGCGAAGAGCGTTCGATGGTTGTTCATGGTTACCGACATAAGTTCTATCACTATCGGGGTTGATTTCGTCACCGACCATGGCCTCATAACAGACGTCGAACGACAACGTATCCTGGACGAGACAACCTATCTCTCTGTGCAAAGTATTGCTACGCCGGAAACCACAGAATTAGCGCTCTCTTGCGGTACGGTTTCCAATGGACCCTTCGCGGCTTTATTGCGAGAAGTTCCCCAAATCACGTCCGGGTCACCAATCGCCTCTTTCATGGCGCGACTAATTATCAAGGGACTTTATGCGCGACGGCGCATGCGCCCTGCCCTAGCGGATTAGTCGCGAAACGTTTTGGAAGGCTCGCGCGCGTGGCCGCGCGCCGGGAAGTCCCCCGAAAAAAAAAAAAAAAGCGCTCGGACTCGCGCTGCTGCAAACACTCGTGCCGTGAACTGCGTTGAAACTCTACTGGTAGCTCGACGTCGGTGCGGTGCCGAAAACGTGCGCAGCGTAAGACCACAACTCTACTTTAAAAGAGAAAGCGGCCAGGGCATCGTCCGAGTTGTCCGGACTGCACCGTGAGCCAGGTAGTTGCCGCCTTTCATGAATGGCTCGCTAATTTAACGAAAAACCCGTGCGTTACACTTGGGCGACACTTACGTACATCACGTTGCTGACGAAGTCCTTTTGCAGCGCCGGTCCTCACTTGCTGGTGGTGGCAGTGCGTTCCTGACTGCACGTACTCGTAAGGCCCGGCCACACTGAGTCGATACTTGACCGACAAGACGCTCGCTCCAATGATTGACCGACTATTGTGCGTCACTGAAACCTTTTTATCATACCAAGTCGACAACGACGCAACCGACGAGCGCGAGTTGTACTGCGACAGGCTTTCTTGTCGAAGGCACCAGCAAAATCAGCGTGCCGACCATCGTTCGACCGAACCCCGCGCGATCGGTCGCCGAACTGACAACACAATAGCGACAGCGTTTTCGCTTGTATATATAATTAATCGTGCTCAAAATGAGTCAAGCACGCCTACCAAGTTGAAATGCACAAGCTTCGACCCTCTCAAGCCCTGCCCATGAAGTTTGAGCCAATGTCGATCCTGTTCAGCGAAGGTTAACTTGGCGCCGTCGAATTCTTGCACTCGCTACCGGCGGACCTGAACTGAAATGTAAGCAGTTAAGTCGAATGAAACTGCTTTTATAGTTCAATTCTGGCCTTAGCAATTTGAAATCAGGTACACTTCACTTCGCACGGCGCGCACACAATAAGCGGTAAGCGGCGACACAACGCTGTGCCAACGTCTGTACGTCACCGTGCCTGTAGGCTGTCGGCCGCATTCGCTACGTATTGGGCCTGTACGTGTTGCTTTGCCGACACATTTCTCAATTGCAGAGATGCCCTGTTTGCCTCTGCGTCAAGCGGCAAACAAGAGACGGTGTATTCAGTATACAGCAGCATAAACATCCGCCTCGCTCATTTATACCAACGCCGTGAGCGATGGAATCCGCGCGTTTTCGTGAGAGAACATGGCCTACAAATGAGCACTTATGCGAGCACAGTCTTCTCTAATAATGCTCTATGGCACGCTAAAACTGTAAGCATGATGGAGTTAAAGCGAGAATGAGTTAATTAACAGCACGTAATATATGTATCTGGATCACAGTTGCCGTTGTTTAAGTGGTTCGGCCGCTCATATTGACTCGTCTCGGGGTGTAACAACATGGCACATATGCGCAGATATGCATGTTTTGCGACATTTTGATACTATTTCATATCAGCGATGGACCTTTTCCACAATATTTGACGATAACAACGACCTGCGGCTGTAGATGTCGATGTAAACAAGTGCAGCGGTTTAATAAATCCGACGCAGAAGGCTGCGCTCGAAGACTTTTTGAATATGCGAAACGTCTAAATAATGTGTAAAAAGAATACAAAAAGTGACGTCCAAGTGCAGAAATCAGCGACAAATTCTAAGGCAGCCGTGCCGCCAAACGGAACTCAGCGTGCCTTTATTGGCAGTACTTCTTGTAGAACAGCGCACTCAGGCCTGATCACCCAGTAGTCATTGAGTGCTACATGGCTTCAGGCTACATGCTGTCCCGAAGAAGCCATTAATAATGATTCGTGATCCATGAAAGGCACAACCGACGCGCACTCAATGTGGGCGCAGGTACACAAATCAACCGGCGAACGCCCCAGGACCCTTCCAACGCGTTTTCAGTGGCGTGCGGCAGAGGGCAGCACAGGAAAATGAAAGAGGCAGATTGTTGAGCACATGAGAGAGAGAGACAACGAGAAGTTATTCCAGCACCGGAGCACAAACTCAATTGATCTTTTATTTGTTCGGTTCCCAGCCAACTCAGCGCCCGCGCCGCTCGTGGCATCGCCTGACCTCGTATTCTTTGCTCCCGTCAATGTCGCTGGCGCTATACTTCCTTAAATGACGACGCCCAGCCAACTATCTAAAGGGTCCTGTACACGGAATATAGCGTAAGAAGCCAACAAACACCAAGGACAACACAACAACACAGGGGAAATTACTTGTACTTACTAATTGAATTAAAGAAAATGATAAATTAATGGAAATGAAAGTGGATGAAAAAAATTGCCGCAGGTGGGGAGGAGGAGGAGGAGGAAGTAAACTTTATTACTCTAGAAAGAGTAATTCAGCGGTCGGGCCGGATGTCTTGACCTTCTACTGGTTGATGACGATCTCCGGCCTGCATGGTTGGCGCCCCTGTTCCAGGGCACCACTGAGCGTGGCTGCTCGTCGGGCGTGATCCACCAGGCTCCATTGGAGGCTATAGGGTCGCCGCTGGAGAGCCCGCTCTCGCACTGCTCCGCACTCGGATTTTCTATTTTGTGGAATTCCTTATTCGAATTGCACTCCCATGTGATGTGATAAAGTGACATGGGTATTGCACCACACCACGGGCATGTGTCCCTGTATTGACTTGGGGACATTTTGCATAGTATATGTAAATTTGGGAAGGTTCCTGTGTGCAGCTTTCGCCAGTAAACTGCCTGTTGTTGAGTGAGTGTATTGTGGAACGATCCTACGTCTTCGCATTACGCGTGCGATGCGCGGCGCCGTTCTCCCATCCACTTTTTGGGGTATTTATGCATTACTACTAGAACTAACCCTGGGAGTGTTAGCCAGCGCCGCCACTCGCAAACCTTACAACTTGTCGCAGGTGGCGAACGATCCCATGTCTTCGCGTTACGCGTGCGATGCTCAACCAATACAAAATTAAGCAACTAATATAACCGACAAACCACTAGACCGCACCCACTTGACGGGGACGGAGGAGGGGGGGAGGGAAGAGCCAGTGGTGCTGGGCAGGCGGCATCCTGGCACACAAGAAATTTCAAGGAGGGAATAGGCACGAGTGCAGTACACTGTAGGCACGAGAACCCCGCCCTCTCCCTCTCTCTCAACCACACTATGAGGCGGATCCCTCATTTGTTTTCGAGACAGTACACGCGCGGACATTTGGACACGATTTGGATGGACGAAGTATTTGCCCTGGGATATAGCTGAGAATACAATCGCCAACACCCCGAACAAGTATCCCTGAAAAAAAAATGAAAAAAAGAAAGGCGGGTAAACACAACCCTGGAGACTATAAGGGTTCACTAGAATGACCATTCACGTAAGTATGAATTTCCTTTCAGTCCGACACTGCGTATATATACAAGTACGAATCACACTGGTGCACCACAGCTTTCGACACACACATAGCACACACACACACACGCAAAATTAAACGGTTCATACATGCAGTTTTACTATGCAATCTAAACGGCACGTCCTCGTTGCAATGATATTCATTCGTTTACCGTGAACATAAAACCGTCGCGCGGACATTCATTGTAATCAGCTTTCTCTTTTCAATTGGTCCGCACTGAGTCGGCATTACCAAAAAGGGAAAGGAAAAAATAAAGAAAAAAAAACGGCGACATCAAATATATGCCACAGGAAACACGTCAACAGCCTTAGCAGAAGCTGACGTGAAAAACGCGAGGGCGAGTTTCTCACGCGACGTCGATGAAGAACGCGCGTGCGCAACGTCGTCCCTTCATTCGCAAGGCGCATTGAAACTAAGCGCCTCAGGTGAAAGCGGCACCGCCTCTAGCCGAGCGTTAGTTGCAGATCCAGCAAGGAGGAGAGGCCGCTGTGCTGCCGGGTCTTGTTCCGGAAGCGGCGACCGCCCTGACCGCTGCGTCGGCTCGACTTGCTGTAGCCTGCCTTCAGTATCCTGCGTAAAACAGTCATTGTGCAATGGAGTACTTGAATGAAGTTAGCATTCCGGTGACTATCTATCTATCTATCTATCTATCTATCTATCTATCTATCTATCTATCTATCTATCTATCTATCTATCTATCTATCTATCTATCTATCTATGCGGCGTTTTTCGATACATTGCCTAAGCGCTAATCGCATTAACGTCGACATTCGTCATGAGCTGGGTTCTGCCGGATTTCTTGCCAACACTAGCCAACTTGGGGCACTTTGCAGTCCATGGTTAGCCACCCTACCATGGTGTTGTGTTGGGGGAACCAAGTTCCAAACCAACCTTCGGGCCAACTTGTGTCATCCAGAGAGAGTGCTAGAGAGGGAAAATGACAAATGAAAGGCAGGGAGGTTAACCAGGATTAAGCACCGTTGGCTACCCTACACTGGGGGAACACATGGACAACATAAGACAAGGACAAGAATCAAAAGGATGCGTACCCATGAATCTGGGCAATTTTAGCTCTCCTGGTGTTTCTTGAGATCGCTGCAAGTGTTCCAAAACCTTTTCATTTCATGTGATAAAATTCCTCAATAATTCAATAATGAATCTCTGTCGAGCCAACTCGAGTCAGGAATATGCCGCTCGGTATATCCTGCTCTCCCATTAATATATTTCACACTAACTTGGGTCGCTTTGGTGGGCTGCTCTTCAATGACAAGAAAAAAAATAATTTCAAATTTCTTCAGTGATGGGTGGAACCGAACCCGTGTCATACACATCCAGATAATCTTGTCGGAATATATATATATATATATATATATATATATATATATATATATATATATATATATATATATATATATATATATATATATATATTGGTACACGCGTCACGCGCGGACTTCGCGGCGGCGCCTCTAGATGGCGCAGTGTGTCCAGGAGGAAGCGCCAGAGAGAAGCGAGGCTTCATAGACGTCTCATACGTGACACGTTTTGGGCGGCGGCAATGCGGTGTGCCGCTAAATTCCTTCAATGCTACAGTCGCATTAAGGGGGACGTGGCTTTCGCACCGCGAAAAAATGGCTAAAAATGGCTTATAATTTCCATCGAGACATTTTGCGTCATATTTTTCCTTTTGTGCATTTCCCTGCCACTATTTCTCTCTTATTTGCATTAATTGTCTACAATGGGATGTTAGTGTATTTCTTGTACGGTTCATCTTATGCTGCACCATGTGTTCCTTTGCTTTTGAATCTTTCTTGTAAATATATTTGTCCTGTGTTGTTTTTTTGTGCGTACCGCTTGTACCGATGCGCATGTGGGGGAAGGGAGCACCAGCGAGCTGATATTTAGCGACACAAAAAACTGAATTTTTTAAAATCACGTTCTCAGTTTGTATATCGCTTTTTTGATACGATTGCGAAATTTAATCGCTGAAGATCACGTAGAGGTGCTCTAAAAATTTATTGTATCAGCCAAGGTGGCGAAAATGTACGCGGAAGTCGGGGAAAAAAGGACGTTTTCCAAGCCGCAATATCTACGGAACGGCGCAACCGACCGCTGCCATCATGGTCCTATTAAATAGCTCTTTATTCTGTAATGTAGCGACGCTCTCATGTCTATGCCGCCGCACCCTCACCCACGCCACTCCTCCTCGCCACGCCTGCGCTTCCCTCGTCCTGATTGGCTGCGGCGCGGGAAGTCACCCTATCAGCTGACCTTCACGTCAGGTAGACGTCATGAAACTTGTTTAACTATTTTTTTTTACTTTTTTCTTTTCCGGCCGCCATTCGCAGGCCACGTGTTCATCGCGCTGCCACGGCGCACGTGCGTTTTGCAAGTTACATGAGCTTCGTTGTCCGGAACAATGCTTGGCTGTTAACCAGTGCAGTAAGCTTTCATGCCTGGGGTGAGTTCGCTGGGCACAGTACGTTGCGCAAATATTTAGTGCAAGTTAAATTTCGTGTTCATTACAATCTTACTGGCGTGCCCTGGGAGCTGCATTTATTTCGTAAAGTTATGTTCACCAAAAAGAAAAACAGTTTCAGGTTACAATAACTACTCCTAGGATAATGTTCGAGAGCATTTTTCTTCTTTTTGCGAAACGCCCACCAGTCGCGAACGCTTAATCACGCCTGCAACTCTCTGAACCATTTACTTCAATCATTCATTAGTACTCGCATCCCTAGAAGTTCAACAGTTCGTATATATAAGTGTCGGAAATTCTGGGACACCAGCGGTTTTTGACGTTTCGAATGAGAAAAAGAAAACTGCTGCCAAAGGTTATGTCGGCACCCGCTGTGCAATAAGCAATGTTACGGTTGGCGTGTAACACCCGGGGCAAAAAGGATGCTCATTCATCATGCCTCATTGAAACGGAGGGTGGATTCCTAATTTGCTGTGGTTGTCTCGTGTGGTTACCGGTCTGGCAGGTGCACCGCAATACTTGCAGGCCCCTTCGTGTGTGTGCATGCCTAAGCGAAACGAAGAATGGATTCCTAATTTGCTGTGGTTGTCTCGAGTGGATGCCGGTCTGGCGGACGCCCCGCCGTGTTCACAGGCCCCTTTGTGTGTCTGCCTGCAAGCCCTTATCGCGAACCAGACAGGACTCCCGGGCTGCCGCCAGCGGAGGCACGCTAGTGAAAACGTCAAGTGAGAGAATGAATCAGCCGCCCATCCACAACCAGGCGCCCTTTCCGCGAACCAATGACGCGTGAAAGAGAAGGGATCAGCTGCCTACGATCCCCAGGACCCGCGGGTTGCCACCAGCGGAGGCAAGCTCGGGAAAACATCGTCCTGGGAAAGTGGGCGCCACCGCCAAGCACCGTGGGACCCAGTGCATCTCACATGATGTTGACGTGAGCAATATCTCGTCTACGATTTTAGTGAGCCTATTTAAAGGGCCCCGCAATGTACTTTTTCACTTCATTTTCTCTTTCTTATCTTTCGCCAACCATTGAATAAACCGTGCAAGTTTCGCACTAGAAGTTGTCTCGTCGCTGCCTGATCGCCATGGTCTACCGGACGGCTGCAGCCTGTCGAAAACGCCACGCTACCCAATAGTAACGCCGGTAGAGATTGAAGAACCAGGCGTCGCAACAACTGGTCGGCAGCGGTGGGGTACGCTACCCTGGAGAACGCAACAGCTGCCAGCAACACGAAATAAAATCGCGTAACTGACGGGTTTTATTCGCGGCTTGTCACAGAACACCAGCTATGCGCACTGCATTCGGCCCATTAATTCTGGTAAAATTAATGTACATGTTGTATGCTGTTGGTTCATTGTGAAGCGGTGTGAGCGAAGTTCAAGCGCGTGCATTGTTTCCTTTATTCATTATTCACATAAGCCCAGAATACGTCTAGCGTGTAGTGGCATTCGCTCAAGTGCTTCGGTGCCCTCGATAAAGGTGGATTTACTGTAAAAAAACAATAATGTATATTCTTGCTCATTTTTCTTAAGTTGTTTTAATATCACGCATGTGAAATGAATACATGGATTGTCTGCACTGCTCAAATTTTCCGCATACCGTACTCCGCCGCGCCATTTATTGTTCAAAGCCATTTATTTGTCATTTATTGGTCATTTATCCTGCCAAGGCCATGGAGAGCAAGCCCTTGAACGATAGCCATTTTTTTAGAGCGCTTCCGCTAGTTTATCTCAGAGTTTATTTTCGAAAACATTCGTCAGCACGACCTACGAGAGGTTTACGATAACTTTATCAGTGTCCTTGGGCGAAGAATTCCACCGTAACGCTTCAAACGATTCATCCTTCCGCAGCGCACGACGGCCGCATGACCGTTGTTCTCCTGCTGCCTTCTAATCGTCCTTCCCGCGGTATTTTCAGTTCTTGTATTCTACAACGACCTCACGGATCTACCAAATCCTTTAATCAATCTTTTCTACCATGCATTATTGAAGACTGGAAGAAGCTTCAAGAGTTTATTGTCAATGAGAAATCCCTCAAAGTTCAAAGGTAGCCTTACAGCCATTTTTCTTACCTATATGTTTTGTTGTGCTTTTTGCCTCTCCCTCAGGAAGGAATGGACAACATTATTGAATCACCAGTTAATGAACGTCAGGAGAGAAATCTCTTCCCCGTGGTCTCTTAACGATATCTTTTCTGTATGTGGTTCTTGTTATATATAGTTGGTCTTTTAATTCGGTCCTTTATTTTTCCTTGTTCACTGTTATCATTTATGTCATAACACGCCCTGTAATATTTCCTGCTGCCACCCATCCCCCTCCTTATGTAATGCCCATGCAGGAAGGAAAATACAAGGATGGAGCGTCACGTGAATATTTTGAAGCCTAGTCACAAAAATTTAGAGAAATGGGAAATAGGCCCTCACGTGATAGGGAAGCGGTAGCTTTAGTCGGGTCGCTTTATTGTACTCGAGGCTGCTATCAATGAGGCAGTCTGCAGGTACAACACTGGATCTATATTCATGCCCACACAGAGTGCTATGCATCCCCAAGTTTCTTTGTTTCTTTGTTACCCCGCACTATGCATGCTCTTTGTCGAGCAACAGTAAAGAATGGCATGTAAAATAAAAAGGGCGGAGCGAAGGCATACCAGACCAGAGGCCACATGTCCAAAAAGCCCCGCGTCACAGAACACACCAAAAGTACAAATTTCGTGCCTTTTAGCGAACTGAAGAGAAGGAGAAACTTTGAGATCCGTTTTATCAAAACTGTTTCTTCTTTTCTTTTTCCTTTCTGCTAAGCTTTCGGAGCTGATTTCTTTGTTACCATTTGGCCTATTTTGACTGCGTTCTTTTGTCATGTTCCTTGGGCTACAGTGCAGGTTGTGACATTCTCGCTTTATGCGTTAGCTTGACTTTTTCTAAATTAATGTTGTGGCTATTCGTTCACCCCAAAAGTGTGCCTGATGTGAAGGTAACGTAAAACATGACAGTCCAAAAATTTTTTTTGCGAAAAAAGAAAAGCGAGAATGTCACGACCTTCAACGCGCATTTAGATATGCTGTCAATACTCAGCGAGCCTTCCATTGCATTTTTCAAGATCCCCACGTTCTCCCGAAAATGCAAAGGAGAAAAATTCTGCAGAATAAAATGTTCTCAACGTATCACTCTGATACTTTGGAATCATCAGGGAGACATTCCAAATATTTGCGCTAATTTTCATCGTCCATGAAGGAATAAGGAAGTTGATTGATCAAGTCGAGCGGACAAAATTGATGCAATTTACGCAACTCCGAAGTACACCACTAATTTGTGAGTAGGACTCTTGTAAAAGTGCGGCAAGCATTGTAGCGATTTCACGTAAGCTGTAAATTCACTTATCAAATTCGTCCGCTTCATGTGCTCTAACAGAAGCAGTTTGCCGAACTTCGATACACATTTTTCGTGCAGAGTTATGGATTTGTAAACTTCGTGCTTCAATTTCAGGCCCCAAATAAAGATTCTGCTTCCCGCAGTCACTATATAGTTCTTTCTAACGCAACACATTTCAAATCGGTCCAGTGGTTCTTACAAAAAATTAGAGGACGCTTAAGCTTCGCCTTTAAGAGTGGAAAGGCGACAGCATTCGAACATCCCTGACTGCTTCTCACGCTTCCCGGCAACTGCAGCTTATGTAACCGTAATGTTTACCGGCAAACGCTCGCGGCGAACGCTATGCACGAAGGTGAGCGTTGTATTTTTTTTTTTCGTGTCTTCTTCTTTTATTTTCTTTATTTTTTATTTTTTTGATGGTGTGCTAGGGGCCGAGGGAGCCGCGCCGATCCTACTAAGACAGACCTCAAACGGCAGCTGGAAAACGCGTTAAAAGAGGTTTGTGTTTGAGTTTCCGCGTACCAGAACTGTGTTTTCTCGTATATTCAAATTACACTCCGACGCTATCATGTCTGTAGGTTGTGTCTAAGGCGTACTTTACGATTTTCTTTTCTTTGTGAAATTCAATTAGTTCCCGAACTTCTTTGCGCTACGCGGAGGGCCTGCGTGGTTGGGTTGCACGGTTCGGAACGATTATTCCCGAAACGACGGTCGACGCCGGATTTTCTGCGTTAAAAAACATTTCCAGCCCACATATATATATATAGCGCCGGTTCTGTGTCTTATAATAGTGCCTTCTTCGCCTTATCTCGCCCAATCGTTCCAGCGCGCGGAAGAAGTGCTCGTACCGGCAGGGCGGTCCGCCCTGCGGAACGGAGACGGAGCCGTCGCGGCAATTGAAGGCCTCGGCGAAGGCCCCCGTTCCCCGCAGCGGCAGGTTGACCGCGTGCTCGGGCGTGAGCGCGTGCGCGCGCTGCGCGTGGTGCGCCTGGTCGCGCTCCTCGCAGTGGTCCAGCGCGAAGTAAAGGAAGAAGAGCTGCTCGGACGAACGACCGGGCAGACCGCTGTAGCGGAAGTCCATGTTCCAGATGCGCCGCACGGGGAGCAGCTGTCGAAACGCCCTGCGGCGAACGAGAAGAGGCACACGTGGAGGCACGACTCGCGGGGACATATCATTGGTTCTATATATATATATATATATATATATATATATATATATATATATATATATATATATATGGTGTCCCATGTAACCTTAGCACAACTTAAAAAATATGCAAATGCCACATAGTTGGACAGAACCAAGGTAATGTTTGCAGTCGCTTGTATACACTCAGATTACGGCGTAACTGTCAAGGGCTACTTTCTCGAGGATCGTGTCCGTGTGCTAACACAAAACTATCATCATCACGATTTGCCCCGGCGTCGTGGCCTTCTACGGCTGCAGCTTGTTGGCGCCCCCGGCGCTACCGCGCGAACGCGCTCGTGCCAGTGCTCCCGGTTCGTCGTCGTCATTAACGAATGAAGAAGCACAAAGACGTAACCAATTTTACAGCGAAGCTGTTAGGGGCTACTTCCCGCAGGATCGTGTCCGTGTGTAGACACAAAGCTACCCATACGTGGGCCGATATCGAAGATAGAGTAATGCCGGGCCGACCTGCGGCGGAAGTGAACAGGCGTTAAGCCTTCCCCGTACGTGAGCCGATTCCGAAGATAGTACAATACCGGGCCGACCAGCGCCGGAGGTGCAGTGCGCCATTAAGAGGCCCACATACACAACTTCGCTGGTCATCCAATTCGCCACAGAGTGGAAGGGTATCAAGTTTTTTTTCAGGCGAAGCTTGTATTGCGTCACTCATGTCGGCGTCGGCGTTGCCGAACGAAAAAACTCCCGTGCGAAAACAAAAAGTGCCTGCCGTGATTTATCGCTCACGGCCAACGCCGCGGACGCCGACGCCGACACCGACGCCGACGACACCGGCTTTTCTGCGACACGAGCTCCTTAACGCTATCGCGTTAAAATAGCTTGTCGGGCTGCGAATTCGAACCACCAACCTCCGGGTAACGAGACCACCACGCTAATCGATGGTTCATCATACGCGCCCCTTAAAGCGGGGTTGGAGAAGTAGACGCAGCGCAAGGCGCGAGCCAGTCACATGTGTCTCCTTCCTCCGGAGTACGAAAAGGTTTGTGATCGCGTGTTCGCTCGCCTCGGTGGGGGGTGGGGGGAGGGTGCACCGTTTACCGCCAGTTAAGGCCCGGCAGTCAGATGGGGAGGCCGCGTTTGGTTCGTTATGCCGAAAAGCGGGCTGCGTTGAAGGAACGGTAACGGGAGCAGGCCGCGCGTCGTGCGTTCGGCCGAAGAGCAGGCAGCGTTTGATGAATGCCACCGGGAACTCGCTCGAGAAAGGGCTCGTCGTCGACGTGACGTGCGACAGGCAGCGGCTCAGATCGCTACAGTCCTCTAACGTGTACACACGCGTCACAACTTCTTGCTTCCCCATTTACCTGTGCGCCAGCGCCATTGCCGTGGAGCGGTAGAGCAGGTCCTTCTCCACGTCGCTGGTGGCGAAGAGGTCCCCGTCGGAGCCGTAGGCCCGCGTCGCGTCTCGCGACAGGCAGCGGCTCAGATCGCTCGCGCGCAGGCGCATGTTGGCCACCTCGGTGATGGGCGCTACCAGCTCGTACGGGTCGTCGAAGAGCACTCGCACCAGCGCCTGGTAGAGGCGCGTCGCCAGCCGCGACAGGTGCAGCGCGAACGCCGTGCTGTTCGTCGGCACCGAGTGGTTGAAGAGCACGGACGGAACCCGCACGTATCGGTGCGACACGTCGAACGCCGCGTACGGGTGCATCTCGGACAGTTGCGGGTACCTGCGCGGCGAGGCATCCGCGCGGCTCTCACAGACTCCTCCGGGTCCCCCCTACCCCACGTCAATCACGCAGGGCGCTTACAAGAACCTGACAAAAGCAGGGCGACTCGGTTTATCGGCTTTCAGATTTGCCTGCATGGAAACTTTCTGTGTTTACAAACAGAGCTCCCCAAACATTTCCGGACAGGAGCTGTGCACCAACGAAAGTTGCAGTAGCCTATAAATATATAGAACTATCCTGCTGGGAGCACGTCTGTGGTGCTATATATATAGAGCTATTGATAAGTGAGTTGTGCTGCTAAGTAAAAAAAGAAAGCCACTTCCCACCACTACGTCGCGGTACCCTCAATCACTGATGCGGAAACTCAGACCAATGCAGATACCATTTGCTTAGAAACACACACCACAGACACTTTGACAATCCATACGGAGAGTCAGGCCGTGATGCAAGCACTCACTTGCAATACTCTTTCTCTCTCTGACCATCTTCGAGCAGCACTTAATGCGTATGTGCACGCCCACCCTAATCTTCGGGTCTTTTTGGAGCGTTTTTCTGGCCACCAAGTTATAGGGGGTATAATGAGCCTGCTCATGCTATAGCTTGAAGAGCAGACATATCAAGCGGCCCTTGCAAGAGTTGGAGGACAATCCCACCGCTGGCAACCAGTTGTAAGGGTTGGGGTCCGGCATGAAATAAGTGGTAGCTGGCCAATGCCGTCGTCCCTCACCCACGCTTGGTGCCTGGTTGTAGGGAGGAACTTGCTTTCATCACGAACGAGGAATACGGGTTTTATGTACAATATTTACATGAAGACAGGAGATACATTTCATCAGCCTAGCAAGACTGGAAAGTGAAGCATCAAGCCCGAAGCAAGAGGCACACAGCACACCGAACAGCCGAGAACGGCTGCTTAAAAACCCTCTGTCCTCCTTAGATCCCTAGGTGAGGGAAAACTGCCGTTCAACCTCCGTCAAATCGGACCGTCCAAAGACGTCGTTGGAGGCATAGCTAAGCCAGTGCCAATTTTTCTCTTTCTTTCTGTTTAACAAACTGGAAGTGGGTTTGGGTCATGTGTTCCCTGTGTGCGCAAACATTGAAAGCGAGCGTCCAGCCAGTCTTAGTCCGCACAGCTTTACGGCATATATTGACTCATCCGTATACCCACACTTGCAGGCGCATGTGTATAAGTGGGGATGGGTCGATCGAATCGGGGATTTGGCTGTTCGCAGCCATCAGCGATGAACCGGTTCGCACGCTCCATCTTTCTCGCATCGGTATGCTGGCTACCACTGCGTGTACATCTCGGACGGACGTGAACGAGTTGATGTAAACGCTGTCATGGTCGGGCCGTTTCAAACCGACTTTGGATTCGACTATCTTGCCGTCACGGGCTCGCGTAAACTATATACAATGCGTAGAAAACTTTGTACAAGCGGGGAGCACGTCGAGCTTTTGTCGCACATATAGTGATGACGTCATCAACCACAATGATCTTACAGGCGTGCGAGGATAACCGTGAAAGCGGTCATTCGTATAGAGCGCGTGGGAAGTCTTCGTGTACCAGAAAACATGCAACAGCGAAAGATTGGCGGCCATGCAGCTGTATGAATTCCCAAGGCAGTTCGGCATGAAGTCATGCATTAGATAGCTTCTACTTGGGCCTAGATTATTGCTAAAGAATTGGACTGTATACATTGCGTTCCCAGCCTAAAGAATGCAAGGACGCCACCCAGAAAGTTCCAGAGAGACTGTCCGGCGCAAAAACGATCCAGATATAACAATATACGTATACTTTGAAATCCGTTAAATCAACCTGGCGTACCGGCGCCTTTAATTAAAACAAAAATGCCTTCAACAGTTTAGAAATTTTCTCCACTAGTAACGAACACTTTTCCACCAAACGAATGAGAATATCCTTCAGAAAGAACATACTTGATCAGTGTGTACATGCCGATTAATGTATTGAGTTACAACACACTACCGTTGGTAGAATACACGCCGCGGTGGTTCTGGCGTTCTGCTGCTTACCGCAAGGTTGCGGGCTTGTTTCCCGACCGTGATGGACACTTCTTACAAGAACAAAATGCAGAAACACTCTTGTACCTTGTTTAAACTTAGTACCCGTCAAAAGAACGTCAGGTAGTGAAAATCTGCCACCCCGCCTACAGTTTTCAGTAAATGACTTGGCGCTATATATAGCCGCAGAGGTGTCTTTTCTTTCACAAAGAACTATATTTGGGCGGGTAAGTATATGGACCGTCGCCAGCTGGCCCGAAAAGTGCGAACCGCCGCGCCGTGTCTGAAGGTACCTGCACCTCGACAGCCAAGCTTCCAGCCTGCACACCACACCAGAGAATCGATGCCACACATCGATTCTCTTCGGGCTCGCGGTACTGAAAGAATGGAATTGCAGTTGAGCGCGACAAAGGTTTACGCACAGCGTAGAAACACAAGGTCCAAGGCGAATATCATTCAACAGGTTAGCGGCTAGTAAACCGCGCGTCAGCGGCGCTCAAGACATGCCGTTCGCTTCTTCGTCTTCTGTGGTCTGGAAACGCAATGCCCTGTACAAGAGTCCAGGAGCACGAGTCAGGAGTAAGAGTACACAAGGACACAGCCACCACGCACGCAACAATCGGTGCAGGGAGTACAAAAACATGGCGACCATGACGTGTTTCCGGCTCATCTAATCACTTCAGGCGCGCTGTACACAAAATCATGTCATCGAGATTGGCTTTTTTCGAGGTCAAGGTTTCCCAGGTGGCTTAGATGGAACCATCGCTAGGGGTGTGGTTACCCGGTTCTTTCGGGTGGCACCTATTAAGGACCCCCGTTCCCCCCCACCTCGTCTTCCCCCCTAGCGACGCTCCTCTGGGAGCGTCGCTAGGGGGGAAAGCCAGTCTCGAAGGCCAGGCTTTTATGCACTGCAAGTGCCAGAAGCGACTGCAGGAGCGGCGGAAACGCGTGATGGTCGTCATGACGTTAAAATTTGTTGATTGCGCGTCGGTTTCGCCCAACGACGCACCTGTGCGGAACCGCGTTTCCTCCGCTGATCCCCTGGAGCAGGGCTCGCTGTTGCAGCTTGGCCACATCGTGGAAGTGGCCCAGCGGACTCCCAGTGTCCACACGCGGGGATCTGAACGGCACGCAGTCGCCTCCGACGTACGCCGTGAGGCTCGCGATGGAGCGCCGCTTGAGCCGGTAGCGCACCAGCAGCGCGGACAGGTCGTCTATCCAGGACAGGTCGCGCACGTTGTGCGTGAAGGCGTCCACGAGCTGCGAGATCCAGTGGCGAGCCACCAGGTCGGCGCCTTCCGTGCGCAGGCGCTGGAGCGCCGCCTTAGCGAAGCAGCCGGGCAGCAGCCGCTCGGTGGAGAGCAAGCACATCAGGGACACGTCCCTCGTGCCGAACATGGAGCGGCCCGTCACGCTGTGGTAGAACAGCGCGTGGAGGTGGTCCGGCTGCTGCGACTGCCCGGGTATGTACGCCGCCATTCGGATCACCGCCAGGAAGCCCATGTAGTTAAGCAGGTGGGCGGGAGCGACCGACTGCGCATGCACCGCGTGCCATCGCGCAGACTATACACGTTTCTATAATACGTGGCGACAGGGAGCTCTGGGGAGGTATTCTGTAAGGGTCCACCTAGTGGACTGTCCCTTTCGGCCGCTGCTTATTGGATGCAGCTGTACGAGCGAGGAGGAGACGAGCGGCCGAAATGGACAGTCCACTAGGTGGACTCCTACAGAATACCACCACTGGGCTACGCATTGCAGTTTACGGAATGCCAAGACGTGGTTGGCATCAACAGCGCTAATAGCGGCATCCTATGGCATTTTGCTCAGCCACCTCGGAGGAGCACCGGATCTTTTTGTTTTGTTTTCTTTCACGTTGTTGTCGCCGGAGGAAACATTTAATAATTAAGTGGCTGTACGTTCGTGATGACGCTGTTAGGTTCATTTACGATGCCGTCACCACTGCGTGTGCCGTCACCTTTACGAGATGGTCTCATAGGCCGCACTATTCTTTATAACGAATTCCTGATCGTACTCAAGGCCAACGGTCCATGACTGAATCGTCACAAGGAATGAATCTATCTATCTATCTATCTATCTATCTATCTATCTATCTATCTATCTATCTATCTATCTATCTATCTATCTATCTATCTATCTATCTATCTATCTATCTATCTATCTATCTATCTATCTATCTATCTATCTGCCTGCCTGCATGCCTGCCTGCCTGCCTGCCTGCCTGTCTGTCTGTCTGTCCCAGACGACAGGGGGACAGGGAGGCGGGTCTCTTCCGTGGAAGGAAACACGCACACCGTACCTCCACGATAGTCTTGAGGCCTGTGGTGGCGTACTTGGGCGAGGGGAGCAGCACTCGCCACTTGCTCGTGTCGTCGTAGCTAAACAAGTCCCCGAGGAAGGTACGCAGGCCCGAGATGAGATCCGTCACGTTCACTGGTTGGTAGTTGCGCGCGTCGTCGAGCTTCACATCGCTCACCAGCCGGAACACGGAGGCTACTCCGTTGCTCTGCACGGGAAAGTATACCGCCATATATGGTTTGAACTGGTCGAGCCAACTGCCGGCCTAAACGCCGGCCGTGGGGCGCCGCTATAATTATATAATGTGAGGTTAAGAAATTTGAAGGTGTTGGTGGGCGTGGTTGACGCAGGACAGGGGCGCAATTGGAGACCTTCGGTGTGGTGGTTCGCCATGCAGTGAACCCATGATGGTGAGGGGGATTAACCAAGGGGAGATCAGTAAATAATTTTCTCTAGGCGCCGCTTAAAAGGCTCGTGCCCCGGTGCCCCGTCGCCACCAGCGCTGCGACAAAGAAGTATGCAACGTCTCCATCCATCCATCCATCCATCCATCCATCCCCGTACGTCCGACTGTCCGTCCGTCCGTCCGTCCGTCTCCGTGCACCCGCTCGCCGCTCGTTCACCATGCCATAGAACCACAAATTGCGCGCCGTCTTAGTGGCAAGACATTGCAGTCTAGCATTTTTCCTATGTATAAGTTATATTCTCTATCTTCCTTAAAACTTGTATCTCTCTTTTGTATGCATGGTTACATCTGCCTGTAACGACCGCGGCTCCATCTATTTCCTGAATATTTTTTTTTATTTCACCAATATCCTAAACATCTCTTGCTTACCTCGTCGGCAGCTGACCAGTCATGCCCTAAGGTCTAGGCGAAGTTTGAGGGGCATTATATATTTATGCTCGGCATTGTAGCGCCAACAAAGGGGCCTCGAGAGAAAGAGGCGCTAACTTTTTCAGCCCTTCAGGGAATCAACCAGATTCAGGGAAATGAGGCGGAAGGGGGTGGGGGATATAAAATAAGTATGCTTACATTTCCTCGAAAGAGGCTCGATCTATTTCTTGTACACATCGCAGGAATTACTTGTGAAAACGTATGCCAGATCCTCTGCTTTATTTCATTACGGCACACAGCAATAAATCATGTCATCTCTGACATTCGGCTATTTATAATCAACTCAAAAGATCTAGTTTATGCTATGAATATTTGAAAACATTTTTTTCATTCTTTTACGGAGGCAAGAAAACTAAAAGTTATGTCGTCTGCCACTTGTACTTGTTTACCTTTCTTGCACCGCTTCTCCGGCTCTAATTTCGCTATTCAAACGCAAAACACTAGCAAAATTTGTTTTCTTTCTATATTTGTGAATTTATGCATTCACGACCAATACAGCCGCTTTGTGCCTGCCGAAGTTGTAGCACGAGCGTTGGAACATATCACGAAAGCAGACGACAGCGAACAGGTTATATAATTAGCGCCACTCCGCCCGTACGCTCTGACCCTAGCGGTATGGTGCACATGCACTGGAATAGGGTAGCGTGTCGTCCAGTGGCGAAAACGTGCCTCTTTTTGCGATGACGTGCACGCCAGCGGTGCACAATGCAGGTGCACGCCGGTCTACTGCAGCGCCACCTGTCGCTGCAGCTTGGAGTTATTGCTGGCAAGAGGAAAAACAATGGTGCAACACAGGGCCTCCGGGATTGGCAGTGGTGGTCGCGGAGGTCATGCATATACGTACGGAGCTCGCTGATTGCTTGGTGTGGTTTTTCCTGCCGCGTTTGAACAATGTGAGCAGGAAGTGCTGAATTTCTAAATATCTCTGTGTGTGTATGTGCGTGCGCATTTTTTTTTTTCTTTCTTGAGTGAAACCTGGCAATCGCCTTTCTGGCTGATGCAACATGAAAGGAATCCCATGCAACCAACCAGGCACAGTGCAGGTGATCTTTCCGGGCTTGTTATTTTCGTGTGTTACGAAATACTAAAAACATATACGTGCTTACTGAACGCAACGAGTAGACGAGTGTTTGTCATCTGCAACCGAAACGCTGAGCAGACGATCAGGAACACTGCATGATCTGTGGTTGGAAACGTGCAAGCTTAGGCGCCGTTTTGATATATTCTAAAAGTTTGCAGTGTTTATTTTTTGTGACTTATGTTAATTTCAATTGTTTTGAGAGCATTTTAGTTCATAAATGCAGAATGTTTTGCACAACATGTTTAAATTTCGCGTGTTAGGCACGCCGGTCTATCGCAGCACCCTGCTGGTGGGGTCATCGCAGAAGCGTCCCCGGTTCTACCATTGTTTTGCTGTACGGACGACACACTGCTCCATTCCAGTACACCATACTAGCGGCAAAAGGGTTGAACTAGATAAGGCACGATGGAGAAGGCACATGTGTGCAGGTCTGGAGTTCAGTAGGTCATGGTCAGAACTATGCCGAAACCAGGACAACGGCTCCCCAAAGATTCCTCTAAGATATGGAGTTTCATAGTGGCCAACGCAGCTCGTGCCCTTTCCGCTACTACGCCCACCAGCCTGCTCTGCCATGACGTCACGACAACACATGCATTGTTATCCTCCCAAAGGCTTTCCTTTTCCAGTTGCCCTATGAAAATTATGGTTTTCTAATTTGTTCAAATCATATATTTCAAAACGTTCATGTATGCATTTTATATGTGTAAATCTACTCTACCTTATTGTTATTACAATTTACTTGTAAAGCTTTCATTGATTCAATAAGCCACTTGTGCCAGGCAGAAGGTCCAGAAGACTGAGTATCCTGCACTTCCTTGTGGAGATTGGGTAGGCGATCCGTTCCTACTGGAAGGAAGTCGTGGCGAAATACCGTGAACGATGTACCGGGCATTAGGCGCGAGATTCCGGCTTTCTCAGGAAGGTTATGCCACCAAAAGGCACTCAATGAATTCCCTATATTAAAAGGAATGTGTAGTTCGATCTCATTAATTCATTTTTAGCTCGTTTCAGTCTCTGGCAAATGTCCAAACAAAGTATCAAAAATGCAGCAACGACATATCGACCGACGATTACGATATTCCCTAACGCGAATTTTGAGCTTTTTGAATTCACGATATAGTGTGGCAAAGAAGTTAACTGTTAACGACACAGTCATGTCGGCAGCGGCATCGAGCCTCTGCTGGGGCAGCTCGTTTAGCAGCAGCGGGAGACGAAGCATTTCCACCGGTTGCATCGCTCATTGTTCAGAAACAAAGCGTGAACACGGAACGCGTGGCCCGCGCTTTGTTTCCATATATGGTATCGGTGGGCGCGCTCACCACATGCCTCGTCGCCACCGTGGAGCACGTCCGTTTACCTCCTCCCATCTTAACCCCATACTCTCCTCTTCCGCTTTCGTCCTCATGCTTCCGCTGCACCCTCCTCCTCCTCCGCTTTCCTTCTCGCGCTCTCTTCGCTCTCGCCGTCTTTCGTCTGGCGCTGTGCTCGTTCGCTCGGTTACGCCGAGGGACGCCGACGCTCAACGCAGAAACGGGCGCCTAAAGCCCAGACCACACGTACGCTTGCGGACGCGCGCAAGCTCGCTCTCTACGCGCATTGCAGCTGCCACGCCTCATGGCAGCTGCAATGAAATGGCAGACGCCACTTCGTACTTTGTTATCGACAGTGTTTCAAAATGCTTCATTATCTATCAACGTAATAGTTATACTTTTAAAGC
Organism: Dermacentor variabilis; assembly: GCF_050947875.1. Lineage (NCBI taxonomy): Eukaryota > Metazoa > Arthropoda > Arachnida > Ixodida > Ixodidae > Dermacentor > Dermacentor variabilis. The sequence goes on from NC_134570.1 coordinate 66,246,101, forward strand.
TGTTAGATCAGCACAGAAAGGAAAGAAGAAGCAATTTCTTGCATGATATAAATCTGCTTCACTGAGATTTGATTGAACCGCGCCGCAGCTGCGCAACCGGGCGCACCGACGCGAGGCATGGCGAGGCAGCCCAAGAGCGCGATAACGGAGAGGAGCTGTTCACCGTGCTCGCGCCGCGTTTCGACGCGTACGAGCCGTGCCGCATCGTCTGCGCATGCGTGGGTGCGCGGACGCGAGCTAGCGCGCATCCGCAAGCGTACGTGTGGTCTGGGGTGGTGCTCCAAAAGAAAGACACCTCCAAGAGGTGGTTGCCGCTAACCATTGTCTCTGGCGGCTTTCCGGTTACCGCGGTGTCCAGTGCTCCGACGGCTTCCTCGAAGCCGTCGATAACCATCTGCATGACGTCGCGTTCGGCCATCGCGCGGCTTGTGAACAGCGGTTCGGGGCGATCCAACTGGAGGATGGGACGCCAACGCGCGTCCGCGCGGGTGTCTAGGTCAGGATGCCTGTCGGGATCCGCGCCCACGTCTACGGTCACGAGAGTGGCGAGACCCAGATCCGCCATCAGTTCGGCGGCGAAGCGCCACACCATCGTTTCTGCATGCTGGTCCCGGGGGACATCGTTGGCTTCGAGAGGCCACCGGCCGATCTGCCACGACTTGAATAATTCACGTATGACTTCTACCGACGTTTGCGCCACCTGCAAGCAGCGCGCCAAAGCTTAGCCTTAATATTTGTCAGTCAAAGAGTTTATTCAGACAACGTGTGGTACAGTTGCCTAGGGCGCAGACCAAAAGGCAAGTGGTTGCCTGACAAGGAGTCTGCGCCCTTGCTCCCATTCGAGAGCACAAGACATTCAGCGCATAAAATAAACACTAAACGAGATGGAAATACAGAGTGGATTGGTAACATCGTTTTTATACATACATATTTAGGGGGGAAAAAGGATTGCTGTTTCGCCCTAATGGCGAAGCTTCGACAGCGACAGCAAAATAAAATATTACACACGGTCAAAAAACTCCCTCGACCATTTGAATGGACGCGTCCGAAACAGCTAGGATCCTTAACTCAGCAGATGGGTGTGACCTCCAACGTTGGACGAGCGGGAGGACGGCGCGCTTCAAGGCACCTTCCAGCCATCTCGGCTCGCCTCGCGCCGTCGCCCTCGCACTCGCAGCAAATCACGTTACCTCCAACAGATGGAATGCCCAACCGAGACGGAATGTCCAACGAGACTGAATGTCCAACGAGTATGTATGTCCACTACTGGACATTCCGTCTCACTGGACATTCAGGGCGCAAGCGCCGCGTCATCACTATTTCCAATTTAAAAAAAAAAGAAAGAAAGAAACAGCGGGCCAGTAGTCGTGACATTTCTCTAAAGTAAAACGTACGTCCAAAGCTTGGCCAAAGAAGCGGCGATCATCTGTCCATCACCCATCGATGCGTCATATAAGCGGCACAGGCCGTAGGGCCGGTCAACGAGTAGGTACCCGTACGTAATAGTGATTGTTTTTTTTAATATTGGCCCCGATTCATCGAAAACGGCATGCAAAGAGCTGCAGAGGCGACGCGCGAGAAGCATTGGGGATCCCGTCTGCTTCAACGGGTATACACGCTTTACGACAGATCCAAGCAGCGCTCGTCCGTATACATGAGCCGACGTACGTATATGGTTGTTCAATGATGCATTAGCTTCTGCAGTGCTCATGGACAGCCTGAACGAAAGTCATTTATTAGAAAATACTGTTGCCTCAAACTCAAACCGAGTAATCCCATTATCTGGCTAACACTGTTCATTCCGTATTATCATCCTAAGATAGGGCGTCCATTACCATGCGTCTTTTAAATGTTCATTTCATAATGATCATCATCAGATCGGGCGTCTATGCATTTTTGAACTGGTGGTGAATGACGTGAAGGACGTTGGTTGCTGTGGCCGCTTCAGAAAAAGTGACGTTTGCTGCCGGCGGACTTCTCTTGCTTTCCTCTCGCGACATTTAGAAGATGCTGCAGAGATGAGCTGTCTGTGTCCTCGAACGAAAAGTAAGCATCGCAGTTGTCAAAAAGGTCATCCCGTACGTTACACGGGACTCAATCCCGAAGCCACACCTCGCTGCCTGGAGAAACCACGTTTCAGCCGATCTCCTTTCCAACTTCCGCACATGGCAAAAAAAAAAAAAAAAATCCGCTGGAGGCTAGTTGAGGGTCCTTTAATGCGGCAGATGGGGGACATAAGTAGGTGGAGGTGTTAGTAGCGAACTCATGCAAATGGCCAGGGCATCGCATCGAAGGCATGAGGGCGAAAGCAAGAGCCTTCGAGTTTAGTCTCATTCACTCACAGGTGAGGTGCGCTTGCTAAAAAAGGTGACTCAACAGCGGTTAACATTGAAGAAGGGCAAGATCTTATTCGCTAGGTTAGAGAGGCTCCCCCAGAAGACCTTGTCTTTTTTTCTTCGATATCAACCACTGTAGAGTCGCCAAGTTCATTAAAACGGACGTTTGGGCGAGTTGGTAAGCCATTTTAAACAGAGCAGCGCGTATTTTGACAGGGACAAGGAGAAGGTCCATGTCGTGTCTCCCTCCTTGTCCCTACCAAAATACGCGCTGTTCTGTTTAAAATCGATAAGTTCACCATCCTAACTTGCTTTGGTGCTACACTGCCTTCGGGATTGGCTCACATTTTTGGACTGTACTATTTTCAGGATTGTCGTATTCATATAGGAGGTTGTGGCCAAGTACTGCACACGTGTGGCCAATCCTGCTCTGGTGAGGGAGTGCGTTACCGGTTCCGGTCACCGGAATCAGGCCGCACTCCAGGCCTGTTTATGCAATTTTATCAACACGCGGATTTTTTTTTAATCCGGTGCAAAATTGCGCGGCACCGGGATTCGAACCACGGTCCTCTTGCACGTGAGGCGGATGCTCTACCTCTACGGCACCGCTGCACCTTATGGGTCTAAGAATTAATCTGCAGAAAACTAAAGTAATGTCTAACAGTCTCGGAAGAGAACAGCAGTTTACGATAGGTAGCGAGGCACTAGAAGTGGTAAGGGAATACATCTACTTAGGGCAGGTAGTGACCACGGATCCGGATCATGAGACTGAAATAATCAGAACAATAAGAATGGGCTGGGGTGCGTTTGGCAAGCATTCTCATATCATGAACAGCAGGTTGCCATTATCTCTCAAGAGAAAATTTTATAACATCTGTGTCTTACCAGTACTCACGTACGGGGCAGAAACCTGGAGGCTTATGAAAAGGGTTCTACTAAAATTGAGGACGACGCGACGGTCTATGGAAAGAAGAATGATGGGTGTTGTAACGTTAAGGGATAAGAAAAGAGCAAATCAAGAAAAAAATGGTCATGGGCAGGACATGTAATGAGCAGGGAAGATAACCGATGGTAATTAAGGGTTATACGGACTGGATTCTAAGGGAATTAAGGGAAGCGTAGCAGGGGGCGGCAGAAAGTTAGGTGGGCGGATGAGATGAAGTGTGCAAAGACAACATGGCCATAATTAGTACATGACCAGGGTAGTTGGAGAAGTATGGGAGAGGCCTTTGCCATGCAGTGGGTGTAACCAGGCTGCTGCTGCTGCTGCTGCTGCTGATGATGATGATGATTTTCAGGATTCGCTTGCATTTTTATTTAGTAAAGCCACACTTCTGGCACTGGCTACAGGCGCACGCAGTTTGAACCAGCGCATCTGAATTTCACATTGGCATTTTTTTTTTGTGCCGGTTACGTATTATTCCTGCTCCGTGCATTTGCTATATACGCTAACTTGGCCCTTCTTTTTAGTTCTTAGCTTCATTTTGTTGTCTTGTTCGTTGTCGTACGCGTGGTCGTACGTACGCGCACTAGAACTGTAGTATTTAAGAGACGAAAGTGGTTAGGTACCCAGATCCCACGAAGCACAAATTGATTTGAACGCGTAGAAGGCCTTGCCTTCAAAACAAGCGCGAACTCATTTCAAACGTCGCTGCGCAAGAGTTGACGCTCTACGTGTAAATGACGGCGCATCGAATTAAGATGATGCTTTACAAAGTGCGATGCGCTGCAGCCGCGTTCAAGCATATTGGAAGTTCATTGACCCTACGTTATAGACCCACTCGGGGGCTCAGTTGCGTTATGCTTCCAAGCACGAAGTCGCGGATTCTATTCCCAGCAGCGGCTACCGCATTTCAATAAGGCGAAATGCAAAAAAAAAAAGCTCGTGTGCTTCAATTTAGGACAATTTATAAGCATATTTCTGAATCGAATATATAAATATTTGCTTCGAATATCGAATGCAATATCTTCCTGTCTTTTTTTTTTTAAATAACCGAAATATAAAGTTTGTCTGCAGTCGACTTGTTAAAAGAGAGACTTATTTACATTATTTCATCGATGCGCTAAGTGCCGTTTGCAGGTGTAAAGTCAGCCGCGGAAGCTTACGGACCCCGTACGGGATCCCAGAAACGTTGAATTCCCGAGTATCGCTTGTAACAGTAGCCATGTAGAAGAGTATCATAACAACGGTGTTCGCGCATACTGTAGTAAGTGCTGGAAATGCGAATGCCAGACTACGTTGCGAGGCTGCGGATATATTCAGATAGCCTCTCAGATCCGTTGGTGCGAAAAAATTTGCGGTTGACTGCATGTCCAATACAGCTGAAGAGCCAAATTATCAAATTTGCCATCTTCTCCGCTCTGACCGGATAAGAGGGCTAGCTGCTACACAGCCTCTCCGATTGGCTCTCAACATGCCGCATTGCAGAATTTTACAATATGGTGGAATTCGGCGATGTCCACAAGTAGCCTCCCGAAAGCGCTGCCGAACTACCTGACCGCGGCGCAGTAACAAAAATGCAGAAGCTCCGCCCCTGTATAGCTTTCGTTGATTGTCACAGAAAGCTGCCCACGGTGTTCTGGGCGGGCTGCCATGTGTATCCAGTGCAGACGCACCTTGTGGCGCTGCGTGCAGGCTTCATATACGCCGGTGGCGTGGATGATGTCCGGCTCTTTCGAGAGTTTGGCGGTCGCCAGCAACGCGCGCAGGAGCTCGTCCTGCAGCAGGCTGTCGGTCGAGACGAACGCGCCGGGGCCCCGCGGAACGCGGTGGACCTCCGCCCAGCGACCGCACACGTGCTCGTAGAAGTTGACGCACGCAGGTGTCTTTGCGTGGTCCATCAACGAACTGCAGACGGGGCAGTGCAGCCGCTTTGAATAAAGTCCCTAGGTAAAGGAGTTTGGAGCGAAGTTTTGTCTGGCGAACCCTCCCGGACTTTTAACGCGACAGCGTTAAGGAGCTCGTGTCGCAGAAAAGCCGGTGTCGGCGTCGGCGGCGTTGGCCGTGAGCGATAAATCCAGGCAGGCACTTCATGAATAAAAAACAACTTGCAAGATGGGCTGGGTGAGAATCGAACCAGGGTCTCCGGAGTGTGAGACGGAGACCCTACCACTCAGCCACTAGTTTTCAGATTGCGACGACTCGACTTGCAGAGTGGGTTGCACGCGGGACAGCACCATACTAACTTTACTACGCTGACTACGCTGAGTGTCCAGCCCACTGGCCTTGTTTATTACGGAATTACTCGGCGATAAGACGGATGGCACCTAAATAGCTTCATTGCAACTAATACGAGTCATCAAGAGCACAATTCCTTTAATAAAACAAACCTTTCTACACTTTCCTAGGGATAGGGATTTGGCCTATATACTTTCCTAGGGATAGGGATTTGGCAAACCTGCTTGGCCGGTCTTTCGCCGTGTAAGTGCAGTTTACTGTTGCGTTATCTCCAAGATCATCCCGCCCTAACCTGCGCGCCGAACCTAGATACAGTATTCAGTATCATATAGCACAGGGTGCCAATACCGGAGACAGTATAATGCGCGGTCACTTAGTGGGGGTCTCCGCGCCTCTCCGTAGTCATTACATCTGCCAGGCTAATCGCTATGGTGCAAAACGCTCTGTAGAATATAATCGGTTGCATGGCATTTATTTAACGCTTCACGAAATGTATACGCTTCTCACCATCAAACATGTGGGTTGCATCTGCATGTTTTTACTGTCGTTCGGCTGATAAGAGGATACATACTGATAAGAGTATATATACAAAAATTGCCGCAGGGAACTTTGGCGCGTCTACGCGAGCTGCAAGCATGACGGTTGTCACCGCGGCAGTGATGGACTCTTCTTCGCTATATATACATAGATGCCTGCCGCGCGCGCCGAGAACTATATATGCTCCAAACCCTCTCTTTTTCTCCTCTCCACGATGTGTCAGGTTGCGAGCACCCCCACATTTCGGTGAAAATTTGCAAATCACGCGGCTGTTTCTTTTACACCGTGGAAGCGACGAGCGCCAGATGCCTATGATACCTAGGCCGCTTGACTATTTCGTTACCACGCCTTAACTCTCGCAAACCGATCACCGGTGATCGACGCTTTAGATTGACGATTTCGACACGTTGGAGCCGTTTCTTATCTACTAAAGGCCATCCAGTAATTCGTGAAGGCACTTCGTTTTCAGAATTAGTTTAAATTTTCGCGCTCCGGCGACGTTGCGATTTTCGACGGACCTTCTTGCGAACTAATGTGCGTATGTTGTAGCGAAAAGAGGCGTGGCTGTCACCTCCTGCCGCGCTCGAGAACAAAGCATGCCGCCCACGTTTACGCCGCACTATAGCATAAAAATTTTGTAAGCAAATGACTCCCAGCAAGTCAAGAATCAAATGATATCGCCGGATTTGCCGTCCGTCAGTGATGAGCGGTGACAACCGAAACTGACGCCAGCTGTTCACTAGTGAGCTTTGGTAGTCGTTGTATTCCGCCAAAGTGTATTTCTGAAGGTCCGCCGATGTTGGATGTCGACTTGTTGATCTCACACCACGGCATTACTCGTCTCTTCACTAAATTCTGTATTTCCCCATTTTTTCCCAGTTAAAATTAAGGCCTACAGTGGATGTTTTTTCTTTACCACACGTATTCGCAGGTGCGCATGTCCTTAAACCGCTTGGATTATTCGCTAGTGGCACAGCGTCGTCCGAATGCATCAGCCCAGGGGACTCTATGCTGTAACCTTTGCCCATTACGGATGAAAGATAAATCAGAACCGAATTCCCAATTTTCTAGTCCTATTTCTATGCCGTTAACATAAAGCGTGGGTAGCAATGGAGAAAGAGGGAATCCTTGCCTCAGTACTCGGTGAATGTCTACTAGTTCTTTGAGTTCCTGGTCTTCCCTGATTTGTACTCGGTTGTCCTTTAGCAGCTACACGAAATCGTCATCTATGCCCTCGTGCTTGAAAATAACCCATAGCAATTCCCCGCCTACTTTGTCGTAAGCTTCCTTAAAATCTAGAAATCCTATCTATAAAGGTTTATTTTGAGCTAATGAAATCTCTATGCGCTTAGGTAGTACAAAGATTCTCTAGGCGTCTGCCTGGGCTGAACCATTTTGTAGTTCCTCCAATATATATATATATATATATATATATATATATATATATATATATATATATATATATATATTATCGACCCAATTTGACAACTAATTTTATGGCTTCCATAGCTATTCTGCTGCACATCACCGACATTACTGGGGCGCTATAACGTAAAGCTATTCCAAATTTTTCTATTCCAATTCTGCAATCAGCCCTCCACGAATGGCCAAAAACTATTTTGAACCTCCCCCCCCCCCCCCCCCACTTCGCCCGTCACTCGACGTCACGAAAATCGCGATAGCTTCCCATCTGATATGACGCGTACACCCTGATTATGCATCATTGGACAGAACAAACAAAAAAAAAGTTATTTCTGATTCGACGCCTTTTAGCCATTAACCCTCGGCTATTGGTCAAAAGTTTTCGGGCTGCGCCCACTTCAGCTGCCTGGCACGCGACCTCACAAAACCGCGAAAACTCACCGCGTCTAAGTGACGTGTACGCGTTACAGATGCATTAATAAGCAGAACAAAACCGTTTTTTTTTTTTTTCTGAATAGCAGCATGCAGGCTGCCCCGTTCCGTAAGGAATAGAAGATGGATGCCGCCGATCGCTCAGGCACTGGCTACTCACACCTGCCGGAGAGCATGGGTTTATTTGCGTACAATAAACCTTCTTGCGTGGCCATGTAACGTTTTCAAGCACTTTCGGCACGTTTACGACCTCGCTCTGCCAACTCTTTTTGCTGAGGATCCGTTTTTGCGGCATTCTTATCCTTCCGTTGCATGTCGCCGCGGTTTTCGTCGAGCCACCTCAAGTAAATTAACAAAAAGCGGACCAATCGCAGACCCTGGCATCACCCTCTTTCACCGGTTATCGATTTTCAGTGCACTGGCTCGGCCCCATCGAATCCCTCCCCACTTGAACGTGATCCTCGCCTCTTGTCAGCCAATTAAATAAGCCGCTCAATGTAGGCGAGTGATGTCATTTGTTTTTAAAGGAAACAAAAGTGACCTCTTATAAATGAGTAGAGCATTTGATTGGTCTCTTCAGACAACCCTGCGGGTCACCGCCCGATGCTTGCGTCGGCGGTTACGCAAATTTAAGGTCAGCAGATTGGAATAGTTCTACGTTATAGGGCCCTCAATGAGAACAGCGATGTGGAATAGGCGTCTTAAGTCCACGGTGCAAATTTCTGCAGCGTGAAACCAGCGTGTAAACAAACAGCTAATCTCAATAATAATAAAACATTGCCAATACTTTGTGTTCAGAGTGAGATTAGATAGCGAAGGTAAATTTCACCGTTTCTTTCTTGCTGTCACAATGGAGTGCAACCCGCAATCGCGAATTCAGATCAAAGCGGGCGTCCTGTGCGCTGCTATGTTACGCAATCACGGTAGCCGGCGGAAGCCGCCGCTCGCACTTCTTGCATGCGGCGACACGACACGCAACGTCGACGGATCGCCCTGTGCAAGGGCCGAACTTTTCGTTCTAATGGATAACAACTTGTTTGGGATTCCAGTTTGCCCTACGTTCTACTAATATGACGATATTTCTCTCGGGTGGCCATCGGGAAGGTGCGACTCAGAGAAAAATTGCAACAAAACCTGAGGTAGGCCGCTTCGCTATTGCAGAACGATGTCGAACACTCGTACACGCCGGCGCCTATCGTTACCCCCGGCGGCGGCGGCGGCAGCGGTGGTGGTGGTGGTGGTAGTGGTGGTAGTGGTGGTGGTGGTTTCGCAGGGGTCGTCCGGCTACCCGGCTCTGTACTAGGCGTTCCCGCTCCTCCGGTGGACGATCGACTGCGCGCGTAAATTTTTACGCTGTCAGACGTTGAGCGGACCCCGTGCGAATCGCGAAATGTACAGAAAATTCCAGAAGAGCACTGAGAACTGCGACGAGCTCGTCTTTGAGCCAGTAATCGCGACAATGGACGTTGTTTCCTCTAGCGCACGAAATATACATCTTATTTATAGCGAAGCTGTTCGTTTAGCGAAGCTGTTTAAGCAAAAGGTCAGTTCCCCAATTTTATGCAGAATAGCTTCATTCTATGCAAAAGCTTGTATGTCACATCACTTAGATAAGCGTTTTCAGTAGACTGTATATAGTTATAAATAGGCACCATTTTCAAGATCAAGATAGGCACCATTTTCAAGATATATATATATATATATATATATATATATATATATATATATATATATATATATATATATATATATATTGAAATACCACGGTCGAGACGACGCTTTATTCTAAGAAGGAAAAATGGCGTCGATGCAAAAAACGAACACGAGCTGATGATTGATGTTGACTTTGTACAGATGAAGATGAAGTCCGCATAACTGCTTACACTAATTTCCCCCGTGGACGGAAGCGGCCAGCCTGGCCGCACATTAGACAGTGGAACGGAGATTAAAAGCCTTCAGGCGGGAATCGTGTAACGCGGTAGTTCACCGGCGAGGTCTGCTCTTTGACTTTGTAGGGGCCAATATATCGAGACTCAAGCTTCTCACATAAACCGAGTGTTCGTGCAGGTGTCCATAGGAGCACATCGTCACCAGGGCGGTATGAAACGACGCGGTGAGCGGCATCGTACCGATGTTTGCGATCGTCTTGGCTGGCTTCAGTGTTCATACGGGCGCGAAGACGACATTGGGCAAGAAGAGACACAAACTGGTCGCAAATGAATGGTGAAGCGTTGGTGGGGCCAGGTTGTGGGCAAGGAGAAGCGTTGGTGTGGTGGGCGTTCTGCAGGAAGGCCAATTCCTCCTTAATAATGCCGCGCAGGTCAGCAGAAGCAGGTTGTACGTGAGCGCTGCTGCAAGGGGGTGAGCCATGCGCTTGCAATTCCTCGCGAATTATGGCTCGTATGATAGACTGGAGCTCAATACTGTTTGCCAGGGGGTTGTCGGAAAAGTTCGGTTGCAAGCGGATTAATTGCAGGGCGTCGAGGCGCTGACAAACGGAGACGACGTCCGACACCGTCGACGGGTTTTGAGCGCCCAGTGCGTTGAAGGCAGTAGATCCTATACCCTTAAGAAGGTGTCGCACGCGGTCAGTTTCTGGCATGGCACTGTCGACGCGGCGGCAAAGCGCGAGGATATATGTCCTCAATGTACGAGGTATACGACTCACCATAGTGCTGGACGCGCTCAGACAGCCTCTTGTTCGCAACTTCCGAACGAACCGTGGGGGTGCCAAAAATCCGCCGTAGCTGCTCCCTGAAAGACGACCAATCACGGGAGTCCCTCTCGCGATTCAGGAACCATGTCTTGGCTACTTTAGAGACGTAAAATGGTACGTTGTTTAATCTCGATGTCTCGTTCCAGTTGTTGTATTCGCTGACACGATCGTAGTTGTCGAGCCAGTCTTCAACGTCCTCACCATCAAGCCAGAGAAGATTTCAGGATCGCGATACCGATTGTTGGCAGGGCTGGGAGTGGGGGTGGCTGGCACTTGAACCGAGATCGCGGACGCTGCGGTCTGGGCTTGCGGCATGGCGGCCTCTTGGCGTGAGCGGCGTCCCGAACGTAGCTCCAGGAGAGATATTGAAGTGGATTGAGGTCGAAGGGATCTTAAAGCGCCTCCCCCACTTGAAATACCACGGTCTAGACGATACCTTATTCCAAGAAGGAAAAATGGCGTCGACGCAAAAAACTAACACGAGCCGATGATTGATGTTGACTTTGTACAGATGAGGATGAAGTCCGCATAAATGCTTACGATATATATATTGCTTGCTTACGGGGGTATCAGCCATTTATTGTCTTACGTCACGGACAAATTTTTCGTTGGGTAGGCATAGAAATGCTTTTTTTACGCATTTCATAACAGAAGCGATATGAGAATGTGTGAGTACCTATTGTCACGATTACCATCCATCAGGACAATAAAAGCACATCCAAGTGATGAGACATATAAGCTGTCGCATAAAATGAAGCTAGTGACACAAACATGGTCCTGCTAAAACCACCCACTAAGGCACAGCGATCAAGAAACTGTATGCGCGCATTCGTGTGCCGCCGATATTGAGTGAGTGAGTGAGTGTGTGTGTGTGTGAGTGTGTGTGTGTGTGTGTGTGTGTGTGTGTGTGTGTGTGTGTGTGTGTGTGTGTGTGTGTGTGTGTGTGTGTGTGTGTGTGTGTGTGTGTGTGTGTGTGTGTGTGTGTGCGCGTGCGTGCGTGCGTGCGTGCGTGCGTGCGCGCGCGCGTGTGTGTCGCCGATCAAGACCACCAATCAAAATAAAAGTGAGTTTGCCCATGGGTTGGGGGCGAATCGGGGAGCACCAACGACAGCTTCGCTAGCATATTCCACCTCCCAATTTTTCTTAGAACCACTTTACTTGATTACATGATTTACATGAGATGACTTGCCTTTATAGGTCCACCAAACACATTACCTTTAAAGACAAGTTACGCCATTCGAATAATAGAGGTGCCCACAGAAAGATGGAAATTTAATAATGATCGACATTGATGGAACAAGGGATGTTTCGCCACTGTACAGGCATTCGAAGTTCTCATTACAGTCTTCATCATGCTGGGACAAATTCGTAGACGAATAGTCCCGTTGTCAGTGGCAATGCGTGAGATCTACTGTTTCTCGGTGGCGTAGCCACAATTTTTATTTAGGGAGGCGGGGGAGGTGTGGTAGGACGTGCCACCTATACTGGCTACGCCACTGACCTTGTTCGACAAGGGGGCTTTCCCGTCGAAAACTGTGTTCAATTTGTCTCGGCCTTGCGAGGGACGACGCAAACGTTGGCTCAGACGCTACCTGTTCTACTACTATTGATGACAGAATTTCTGGCGAGACCAAGGGCGAACGTTTGACAGGGACCCGCAATGACACTCTGCTTCGTGTTGCAGCCGCTTGTGTAATCTTTCGTCTACACGCGCCGGCGTATATACAGAGGGAACAACTCAATTCGCTTTATGTGATCGACTTATGTGTCACTCCTGCTTCTTTTTCTCTCCCCCCCCCTTAATTTCCCCCCTAAATATGGACTGATAGCTTGTCGCATGACTCTGATTGCTTTGATTGCATGTCATAATGACTACAAGCACCTCCAGATCTCAAATTCCATGCTTGTCGCGAGCTAGAACAAGCTGCCAACGCAGGCAACGTATATGAGATGATTCTCCGCGGCCGCGTTCCAGATGGAACACACTACATATAGACCAATTCCCATCGACGCATTGCTAAGTGAACCATACACCATGTGCCTTACCTGTCGAGAACCGTTAAAAGCTCTGCACACTGAGATTTCGTGAACCGCTCATGAAAGAGAAAGGAGAAAACTAGTTTACACGTGTTACACGTGTTACCGTGCATCCCCACACCAAGTAATTATGGATACTGCCCCTTCGGTCATCTGTCGAACTTCACCGCAATGCAGTACCGTAGCTCGATGGGCAACATTTTCAAAAAAAAAAAATATTTCCAAAAATCGACCGAATTTCAACAACTTTCAGCTAACAAAAGACGAGTAGGGGCTCCTTTCTAATAGTATACGGATTTACGCCACTTATTCGTAACTTCACTGCTGCGTTATCGCAGCGTTTTGGTCAGGTATAAAATAGCTATAATGCACCAGGGTAGTTACCACTAAGTGCAGTAAATCCGTATATTATTAAATTTTGGCTTATCTGTTGAACTCAGGCACGTACCCAGGGGGGGGCCCGGGGGGGCCCGGCCCCCCCCCCTCCCCACCCACGCCACCACTCCTCACATATTTCTAATGCGCCGCCAGATCAATGTTGAGACTTGGCAGCTATTAATCGGTCAGCATTATGCTGCCTTTTTCACTCCTTTTCGATGGCGGTAGTTATCGGCATCTCTTGTAATGTGAAGGACAGTTTTCTCATAGATTCCGCACCCGTGCTATTAACTCAAGATGCGTTCAGTTGTTCACTATCGCCTAGTTTCCTATTTTAATTATGTTACTTTTATTAATTTTTATTGCCCAACACAACCCTTATGTCACTATCTATTCAACCGTCACACGCATAGCTGTTGCTTTTGTTAGTTCAACCTTCATTGTTTAGGCTGATCCTGGGACCAGGAAAGGGATGCGGCTGTTACTGAGCTGGTCTGTACTCTCGTGGAACGAGTTGCGGCCGGAGAAAACGCCAATTGCGTTTAACTTATCCCTTTGCTTCATTATTTCCTTGAGTTACGGCTCGCCGCGAGGCTGGCAGATGCCCGCAACCATATACACGTGATATGGGTTAGATAAGGTGGGAAATAAAATAATGTTAAAGTGCGTCCATCATGAAATCCTGCAATAACCCTTAAACACATAAGCAAGATGACTGTCGCCCGTTACCTCGTCTGTTTTCCCTAATTGTATAGCACTTTTCGTGCAAAATTGGCAACTGGAAACAAAAATCGCAAGGAGTTGAGAAATTATGCGATCTACTAAGGGAGAGAGCCAAGGCAACAACCAAACTGCAAGGAAAAGCGAAAAATAAAAAATGTTAACCGTTGTTTATGAGAATATTTATGGATCGACATCTTTTTATTTAAAAAGGAAGTAGAGAAAACGCCGCCGGAAGTGGAGAACAATTACTTGCTTTGAATGACGCTTCTACAGTTATCGGTCGAACCGCCTGACGTAGCCACTTCTCTGCTGTGCTTTTTGGGTGTTTTTCTAACCTTTCGCGGTGAGCGCAGTACATCCAGAATCGCAGAGTCCTGCGCTCTACGCGGCTGTGTGGGACTGGCAGCCGCACAGCGTTACGCAATTCGCGGAACTGTCAAAACTGATCAACAAGGCGAAAATAACTGATATTCGAAACTATAACATGAGAAAGACTGAAGAAGCTGTAAAAAATGAACGCAGCCTGAAATCAGTAAAAAAGAAACCAAACCATGATGTGTACACTAAAAGATAATGTCATCAGCAATCTCGAAAATATAGTAAAAGCAGCGGAAAAATTCTAAGCTGACCTGTATAAAGTACTCAGAGGAGTCACGATACCTCACTTAGAAACAGTAATGAACAGGATACAGAAACTCTCCTATAACTAGCGATGAGGTCAGAAGGGCCCTGCAAGAAATGAAACGGTGAAGAGCGCGGGAGGAGAAGGTGGAATAACAGTCGATTTAATCAAAGATGGAGGAGACATAATGCTTGGAAAACTGGCAGCTCTTTATACGAAGTGTCTATCGACTGCAAGGGTCCCAGAAAACTGGAAGAATGCAAACATTATACTAATCAACAAAAAAGGAGACGTTAAAGAATTGAAAAATTATAGGACCATTAGCTTGCTCCCAGTATTATATAAAATATTTACCAAAATAATCTCCAATAGAATAAGGGCAACACTGGAGTTTGTCAACCAAGGCAACAGGCTGGCTTCAGGACGAGATACTTTACAATAGATCACATCCACGTCATCACTAAGGTTATCGCGAGATCTGCAGAGTACAATAAGCCTCTCTACGTGGCTTATATAGATTACGAAAAGGCATTTGATTCAGTAGAGATACCAGCAGTCATAGAGGCACTACGCAATCAAGGAGTACAGAACGCTCACGTAAAAAGCTTGGAAAATATTGCTACATGCGTGTGGTATTTGTTTGTTTGAACGAGGCGCGTGGGCGCCATCACTCCAGAAAAGAGGAGGAAGAACGAACTGAGCTCTCGCTGTGAATCTAACCGGTCAGCGCTGCACCCGTTGTTGTAAATATAATCTGTAAATAGCTTCTCGTCTTACTGACTCGTCCTTCGCGTAAGAATATCTACAGAGGTTCTACAGCTACCTTAATTCTACACAAGAAAAGCAGGGAGATACCTATAGAGAAAGGGGTCATACAGGGAAACACAATTTCTCCAAAGCTGTTCACTGCGTGCTTAGAAGAATTCAAGCTATTAAACTGGGAAGGCTTAGGAGTAAAGATCGACGGCAAATATCAAAAGACAGGGGCAAATAAAGATCGATGGCAATGTCATCGGCAACCTTCGGTTTGCCGATGACATTGTTCTATTCAACAACAATGCAGACGAGTTACAACAAATGATTGGAGACCTTAACTGAGAGAGTGTAAGAGTGGGGTTGAATATTAATATGCAGAAGGTGAAGATAATGATAAATAGTCGGGCAAAGGAACAAGACATCAGGCTCGCCAGTCGGCCACTAGAGACTGAGAAGGAGTTCTTTTACCTAGATCAATTAATCACAGGGAACCCTGATCATGAGAAGGAAATTCACAGAAGAATAAAAATAGGTTGGATCGCATACGGCAGACATTGCCAGCTCCTGACTGGAAGCTTACCATTATTATTGAAAAGTAAGGCGTGCACTCAGTGCATTTTGCCAGTGCTGACATATGGGGCAGAGACTTGAGATGAAGTTAAGAAACGCGCAAAGAGCGATCGAACGAAGATTGCCAGGCATAACGTTAAGAGAAAGAGAGCGGTTTGGATCAGAGAGCGAACGGGTATAGACGATATTCTAATTGACATCAAGAGGAAAAAAATGTAGCTGGGCAGGTCATGTAATGCGCAGATTAGATAAGCGTTGGACCATTAGGGTTACAGAATGGGTACCAAGAGAAGGGAAGCGCAGTAGAAGACGCCAGAAAACTATAGATGGTCCGATGAAATTAGGAAATTCGCGGGTGCTAGTTGGAATTGGTTGGCGGCAGGACAGGGGTAATTGGAGATCCCAGGGAGAGGCCTTCGTCCTGTAGTGGACATAAAACAGGCTGCTGCTGCTGCTGATGATGATGATGATGATTATGGAGGTGGTGGGCCCCCCCCGAAAAAAAATCCTGGGTACGTGCCTGGTTGAACTATAATGTATTAAAGGTGCTGCCCAGTGACCGACATTAGTGCACAGTGGTGAAGTTCGACATGTGGTTAAAGGGGCAATGTCCCAAATTTCTGGGCATGTTCATCCAGCACATCTACACTTAAAGATGGACGAGTTCCACTACGGAATCTTTTTTAGGACTCTGCACAAACTTACGCAAACTTCAGCGAAACATAATTTGACTCTTATTGGCGTACAAAGTAGGAACTGCCGTCGTACCTGCTTAAAGTTGTCTCCCACGTTACGATAGGCGTCAGCAGCGTGGATAGCACCGTTGTATCCTCCGGCTGAGACGGTCCCTTGGCGATGATGAAATAGAAAGCCAGGACGGCGATCATGATGATGCACACGGCCAGCAGGAACCAGCAGACGGCAACGAGCGCCGCGTTGCCCTCCTTGTGCTCCACGACCACTCCTCCTGCACCTTTACGGGCGCCCTTTTTCCTTTTCCTTTTTTTCTTCTCGCCCTTCTTGCCCTTCTTGCCCTTCTCGCCCTTCTTGCCCTTCTTGCCCTTCTTGCCCTTCTTTCTCTTCTTGCCCTTCTTGCCCTTTTCCTTAGACTTCTTGCCTTTTTTCGAATCAGTCTTGTCTTCTGGTTTCTCAGGTCCTTTGGCCCCAGTCTCAGCCCCAACCGCGACTCCCTCCGCTGGCACTAACGGGCGCACGTCTGCTGCCAACATCTGGGTCATTTTAGGATCGAGGCCGGTCGTCGCCGTGTCCACTCCGGGGCCTTCCGGCTGTGATGGACGCCGCGGAGCCACCTCGGCCACCGGCTGCACGGTAACGCTGGGCTCCGCGACTATTATCGGTGCTGCCTCAACTCCCGTTGCTAAAACAGCGGCCACTTTCTCCTTGCTGTGTCTCCTTTTCGTCTTCGAGTCTTTTTTGCCCTTTTCCTTGTGCTTTTTCTTGTGCTTTTTCTTGTGCTTCTTGTGCCCTTGTGCTGGTGGCGGAGCTTCGCCCTTTGCTGGAACGGGCTGCTCGACTGATGCGCCTGCGGGGGCTCCTGTGGCGTCGTACTGCAATGCAGCCGAGGATGCGGCGGGCAGCGGCTCCGCCAACGATGCCGTTTGGCTAGTGCCGAGGGACGTGACGCCGGTCGTCCTGCTCGTCGGGCTCTGAACGGATGGCGTGGCAGGCGCGCTCGTCAGCGCGCCCGCCGGCGTGAGCACCGACTTGCCCTTGGGTTTCTTCTTTCTCTTTTTCTTTTTCGCGTCGCGCGGCTTGGGCGGCCTGCTCTCTTTGAGGGAGATGCTCTGCGGACAAATGCGCACAACGCTGGCCCGTCGACCGGGCGAAGGCGGCGTCGGAACGAGCGACGGAGTGGGCCTAATGATTGAGCCTCGACGACCTATGTGGCTGGTGGACCACTTCATCGCGCGGGACGGCTCGCATGTCGGAGGCGTGCTCATGCCCCAACGATACGTGGAGAAGAACATCTCGCGTACGAAGCTCGGCATCGTCGACGTGGACCACTTGAACGTGGTCTCATCAGCGGTACCGGTCTCTGGTGCCTTGCGCTGCTTCGCCCTGAGGGCCTTCTTAAGCTTCGCCGCATGACGAGCGGTGGCAGTGTCCAAGTCCACCTCACCGGGCGCACGAGGCACGGCTCCCTCCTCCAGTGAAAGTGCACTCCTGGGTGCAGAAACAGACCGCCGCCTCGCGGGTGACTGCAGCATGAGCGGCATTGCAGCGGCTCCTTCGAAGGCTTCCAGGTACTCTTCCAGCTCCTGCGCTCCGGCCGGTACACTCAGCGATTGTCTAGATTTTCTTCCGGCTGGCTTGCGCTCGAGCTCTTTACCCGAGGCAGCGCTGTCGAACGTGGGCGGCACAGCTGGCGTACTCTCGAGTTGTTTGGACCTCCTCCTCGAATCGGAAGACCCCTTCATTATGCTGCGCTTCGGCACCGGAAGCTCCGAAGTCAGTTCGGCCGTCTTGTCTCCAGCTGCCGTGTGCTCGTCGAGCTTCGCTTCTTCTCCCGACGCTGGAAGACCCCGCTGGTGCTTAAGCGCAATCTGACTGATCGTACCCGTCTCCACTTCCATTTTTTTCGCGGAACCCTTCGGCTGATGTCGCTTATCCTTGTGTTTCTTTTTTCCTTTCTTCTTGTGCCCCTTCTTCGGTGCTCCACTCTGCGACGCGGTGTGCATGTCGGATACAGATGTAAGCGCGCTCTTTTCCGCGTCGCCTTTCTCTTTGGACTTCTTTTTCTTTCCGCCGGCTTTCTTTTTCTTGTGCCCTTTCTTCGACGCGCTTTCTTTGCCGGAACCAAGCGTACTCTTTCCCACCTCTGTAATCGCTTCCCCTTCCGGCACCTTCTCAGCCTGCTTTTCCGTCGCGCTTGCAGCAGCTTTGTCCATGCCATAGTATCCCTCTTCTGGAGTCTTCCAGGGCGCAATCCTGGACTCCACGGCCTTATCACGTTCCGCTACGTCCAGAGCAGTGACAGCTGTGCTCTCCACTAGACGACTGTCGTCCCTATCTTTCGGCTTCTTTTTGTGACGCTTAGAAGGTTTCTCCGGCCAAGCCACAGTTTCAGGCTTTTCTTCGCGCGGCAAGTCAGCGTAAGTCGCCGTCTCCCCTTTCTCGGCCTGTTTCCTGTCCACAGCACCCTGCCGAGCCCCTTCAATTTCACGACCGATGGGAACGCCGCCGGGAGCCTCTTTGTGTGGGCTAGCCGGTTCCATTGCTTCGACCTCTTTCAGCAGCGCCTCCTCCATGTCGACCAAAATATCATGCACGCCTTCAGCATGACGTTCTGGGGAGTCGTCGTCGTCGGGAGGCTTTTGGCCATCGACATCCAGTGGCGCGGTTTTTACCTCAACCGGAAGCGACTCTTCAACGACGGCCAACATTTTGAGCTCCTCCTTAATCATATCATCTAGCACTCCGGCTTCCGCTATCTTTGGAAGTGCGTCGTCCTCCGGTTGTTGGCGTTTCTTCGACTTCTTCTTTTTCTTTTTTTTGACGGCTCCAGGTGAAGAGACTTCAGCGTCGCCCTGCTCCTCGCCTTCTTTCTTCAGCGTCTTCTCTGCCTGCTTCGACATCTCTCTGGGCTTATTCCCGGCAGCGCCGGAAGAAGCCGCTCCCATGGCACTGGATTTTCGGCGCTTTGTCGAGAGCGTCGTTCCCTCCGTCTGCGTTTTCTCTTCATCTTGGGCAGACTTTTTCCCCTTCTTTCTTTTCTTCTCTGCGCCAGTACCACTCGAAGACACCGCCTCTCTAACGCCGGATATTCGGCGTTTTGACTTCAGTGTGGTTTCGTCCACTTCCGTTTTCTCTTCTTCATGGGCATACTTCCTAGGTTTTCTTTTCTTCTTCGTCGTTTCTGTCGCGCCAGTAGAAGTAATCTCGGTGTCTGCCGCCGCGGCCTTGCCTTTTTTCCTGCGTTTAGGTCTCTGTTTTTTGTCCTCTGCAAAAATCTTTACATCATCGTCTACCTGAGCAGCGAGCGACTCTTCTATTCTACCCAGAATGCCCTGAACATCCTCTGTAGTTCCGCGCTTTAGAGACTCTCCACCAGAAGCCCTTCTGATAGCGGCAGCTATTTCCGCTGCCTTGACCTGGTCCACGAGCGACTCTTCCATCCTCTCCAGAATGCCCTGAACATCCTCTGTAGTTCCGCGCTTTAGAGACTCTCCACCAGAAGCCCTTCTGATAGCGGCAGCTATTTCCGCTGCCTTGACCTGGTCCTCGAGCGACTCTTCCATCCTATCCAGAATGCCCTGAACACCCTCTGTAGTTTCACGCTTCAGAGATTCTCCACCAGAAGCTCTTCTCATAGCGGCAGCTATTTCTGCTGCCTTGACCTGGTCCACGAGTGACTCTTCCATCCTGTCCAGAATGTCCGGAATGCCTCCTGCAGTTTCGTACTTCAGATACTCTCCGCCAGAAGCCCTTCTGACAGCGGCGGCTGTTTCCGCTGCTTTGACCTCGTCTGTTAGCGAGTCTTCCATCCTGTCCAGAATGCTAGGCACTCCTTCCATCGTTTCGCGTCTCAGCAATTCGTCGCTGGGTGGGGCAACTCCGCCACTCTCGTCGACGGGCGCGCCGGCACGCGGCCTGGTCTCCTTGGAAATCGCCGCAAAGCGAGCGCGAGCGTCCGCAGTCGGAATTTGACCGCCGACTTCGCCTCGGCCTATGGACTGCCGTCGCTTGCGCGCCTTTGGAACTCGCCATGCCCTAGCATAAGGATCCCAGACCGGTTGAGCGGCGCGCCATTCGGGCATGTATCCCCTTGGAACTTGCCATGGCGGGGCATATGCTCCTCTCGGGGGTCCTGGAGGGCCCCTGACGAGCTGGCTGCGGCTGTCGGAGCGCGGCGGAGCAAGCAGCCGTCCGATGATCTTCTCCACGTTCATCGATATGGATCGCAAAAGCATCCCCTGGCTGCTTCCCGCCGCGGTTGGCTTACTGAACTCGATGTCAATGTTGACCGCACGCTTTCCCGGGGAGACAGGCGAAAGGGCCACAGCGGAAGATATTTCTATGGAAGATGCAGCGTCTGCTGCGGCAAGATCCCTCAGGGAGAGCGGCCTGCCGTGCTTGGCGGTGCTCGGCGCCATTGAGCTGCGGCGTTCGGCAGGTCGGTCCGCACCGCGACATTTTACCTCCACGGTGACCGAACTGGAACTGGGCCAGCGATCCGAGTTCACGCCGTCCGCAGCACCGGCTACCCCTACATCACGCTCGGGCGGCGCCGTCGAAGGCTGCTGTCGGCGTCGGGCCATCGGCACAGGGCGCCGTTCGCTCTGCACGCTCGGAGGGACAGTGGGTGGACCATAGCGCTGCTCCGCACAGGCGGCGGCGGCAACGTCCTCGTCGCCGGCCTTGGCCACATAGCACGTGGTGTCGCCCATCTCGTACCTCGCCCTGGAAGGGCTGGCGTTGCGCTGTCCTCGCAGAAGTGACTGCTTCCTGTCTTTTCGGGCCACCGCACCTGGTGCCTGTGAAGCGGCGGAGCGATGGCGGACGCGAGCTCCCGCGGTCGACTCCGCTGGAGTGCCGTCAGTCGGTGACCTCGCCCTGGACGTCGCGGCTGCGTGACTCCGCCGAGAGTGCGGCTCGAGCTCTGGGGCGTCTCGCCGTCGCTTCGACTGGCGCTCGGGGCTCGCCGACGAGTGACGTGATCCGACGCGTTGAGACCGTCGCAGTGCGGGCTCGGCGCTGTGGCGTTGCCGCTGGCGCCCGTTGGCGAATCTGTCCTTGATGTCGCTCATCGTAGATGCGAGGCGTAGGCGTCCAAGAATTCTAGGCGGCCGCTTCTCGATTTCTCGTGAGAACGTGAAGCACGCGGGCTCGGGACTGGTTGATGACGATGACCGTGCGTAGCGGCCGAATACGGTTTTTGTTGTACGGTTGATGTTGACCAGAGACGGTGGCGCATACCGGCTGTAAAACCGAGCGACTTAGTGAAGCTATTCCGAAATACGCAAGATCACTTCGGTTAATAAAGCTCCTCCCAGGTGTCGTCAAGGAAAGCGTGATATTTAGGAGAGCCTAATAAAACGTCAAGACGAAAAGTTAATGAAACGAGGAAGAAAAGGAAGTGGGACTGAGCAGTCAGAAGCGGATCAATGCAACTTCTTCTTTGTCGTTGTGCACTTCTCTCACAGCACCTAATGGATCTCAGGTTTCGTGATTTTTTAAATCATTAGTACCTCAGCGCTTAACTTAGTAGTGATCCCTATCAAAATATCCGAAGTACACTGTTTCTTAATGGGCGTCAAAATGCACCATTCCCCGTGACTCGTGGTGTTTGTCAAGGGTGCCCTCTATTGATTATGATGAAGCCTCAATTATTTCCAGTACTATTAATTCTCAGTCTCAAGCCATTTCTTAGCTCAGCACTGAGAGAGCCTTACGTGCGCGGCTTCCCACATGCCTGGTATAGAGGTTCTGTGAAGGCAAAAGCCTTTTCCAATGACCTCGTATTGCATCTCGGGGAAGAAAGACAGTTTATCCCGTACCGTTCGCTTTTTCACTTACTACAGATATACTGTAAGTGTGGCAGAATTTTTCAAAATGTCATTTTGTTCACTAGTTCCCCACAGACACGCCTAAGTCCCTTTTTCCGTCTTCAAAAGAGCGTTTCTATTCGTATTTTAGGCATTTTGATTACGATGGCGTACCAGGCTCTGTGTGACTTTCAATTTCCTTCAACATGCGTAAGATGAAATATTCAGAATGTTGAAGGGTGTTACTTACCCTTATTACTCAGTACTCAGTGCAGTCTGTATATCTTGCGGCTATGTGTGGTACGTTTATCACGTTGTAGAGCCACCGGCCATTACGGGTTACTATAGATCTATAGGACTATAGTCCATTTTTGGTTCCTTCTTCTGGTCGGGTAGTACAGAACTGTGTCTGTTCGCTGCCGACTGCTTGTTCTGCGATGTCCGCCTCGCCCGTTACAAGGTGATCAGTGTCCAGCACGTGAACTCGCCTGCTACTGCCACGGCAAAAAGATTCGTTACCTGTTACCGGGCTTACGCTTAAATTGTGGGCCGCATGGTATTATACGCCCTGCATTTTACTCTACGGCCCTAGCATTTTATCGCCACGTACGACAGGTACGTGTCCTGATGTACACTTCCTCGAAAACTGTGTCGTGAATACAATGTCGGCCTTACTCCTTCCTGTGGTTTCGCCGGCGCGCCGCGCACGTTCGACAGATGTGTCGTGGGGTGCGATAACGGCATCCTTTCTGCCTGGTCACCTATACGCGGTTTCACGTGGCGTCTAGGGTGGCAAGTGCTCCCAACGCGTCACAGACCAGAGCGGTGGGGCATGGTCCCATCTTCGCTGTGTCCCAACTGCCCCCTTCAATAATCCAACAAGTATGTGATGATATGCAATGCGCCGTTGGATAGTTTGGAGGGCTGTGCTTGCTGGTTCCCTTGGCATTGGAGTTAATCGCTTTATCATATCTGGTTACCGCGTGCGTGGCCGCTTCGTGTGACACTTAATTGCTGCGGGGGGCCTTATGTCTGTGGCGTAACCGGTGCGAGGCGGTTGCCGGGGGACATCTTTGCCGCACTCGATGCATCCACGTCTGGAGCTGCTTCGCTCTGAGATGATGTCGTTTCGTTCCGAGGAGTTGTCATTCCTTGGGGAAGGGGAGTTCCTTAGACAGTGGTCATGCCGTTTCCGGTCGGTACTTGATGGACACGTGTGGCTTAATTTTCCACCAGCCTCGTTCTTGTATCCAGGCCATCAAAAGCATTCATGTACATGGTATGTAGGTGCCCATGATTTCTGTGCTTGCGTGCTCTCGTGTGCGTGTGGATTTTTGGATATACACATCTCATAGCATCAGCACATAATTATGTAAAGTGCCCGTCACATCGTTGTACATAAACTTTATGTACTCGTACACATTCAACACCGCTTTGTATAATGCGACGATTAGTTTATGCGCAACTGCGTTTCTATTGGTCTAAGTCGTTATACGTTAGCGAGGCCATGCGGACTCGGACACATCTTCGAAAGCGTGTCGTGTATGCAATGTTCAGTACTTTGTACACGTTATAATCCTGGTAGTATTGTGCCGTTATTGTTCCTCAAGATATTCTATCATCTTTTGCTGAAATAAACTATTTCTAAGCGCATAGACACTGTCGGTGGTATTGTGTCGTCATACATACGGTGTCCGCTGGACACCGCTTTACGGGGAAGCGTTGAAATGCCGCCATTGTTCAGTGTTCAAGAAGTTCTGGCATGATATATTTAAATATTCCTTTCTTTTGTGCTAAATGAGAGTCTTAGTATTTGTATTTTTCCCCTATAGGGTGTAGAGGTCCTGGACTTTAACGCAAGGAAAGTAATAATGAGTCGAATATACCATGTCAGTACTATATTGTCACGATTCACAAGCAACAGGAACTGATAAAAAAGGGCAGGATACTTTAATTGCAGGCCAACTGAAAAACGATCGCGCAGGGACCTCTTCTCTTCCGCAATGCGCGAGGTCGTCTTCCTCTACGTGCCGCGTATATAATGGATGTGGCATTTGCCTCCCTCCAGAGAGAGTATCGTCCCGATGCTCACTTAGCGGCAGGAAGATGTGTCAGACGAGGTGTGGGCACTTCAATCCGAACAATAGGGCTTCATGCGCACAATGTGCACAACTTCTGGTGGACGTTGCCTCGCCCTGGAGGAAGCAGGACGGTCAGGGATGACCTCATAGTTCAGGTCGCTGAGACACCGTAAAACCTTGTACGGACCAAAGTACCGCCTGAGTATATATATAGCTTTTCTGAAAGCCCTCCCCGACGGATGGGACGCCAAACCCATACTTTGTCGCCTGGCTGATATGTAATGTGGCGGCGCCGTATATTGTAGCGTCGAGCATCGTAGTCCTGTTGTCGGGCGATTCTGACGCGGGCGAGTTGTCTCGCTTCGTCAGCACGTTGAGCGAAAGCTTCAGCGTCCGTGCCTCTATCACCGCAGTCATGTGGCAACATCGCATCGAGCATCGTCGTCACTTCACGGCCATGAAGAGGGCTAAATGGTGTCTTTCGCGTTGTTTCCTGTTGATCAGTGTAGTGAGCGAATGTGATGTGCGGTATAATGTCATCCTAATTTTTGTGATCTACGTCTACGTACACATTCAGCATATCGGCGACAGTCTTGTTCAAGCGTTCTGTTAGGCCGTTCGTTTGCGGGTGACAGGCTGTGGTCTTTCCGTGAGCCGTGCCGCTGTGGCTAAGCACTGTCTTTAGAAGTGTAGCCATATGGGAAGTCCCTCTGTCCGTTATTATCACCGCTGGTGCACCGTGCCTCAGAACCACGTTTTCAATAAGGAATCGCGCTGCTTCGACGGCGGTGCCAGTTGGAAGGGCTTTGGTTTCTGCATAGCGTGTCAGGTAATCGGTGGCAACTATGACCCACTTATTGCCAGTATTGGAAGTTGGAAATGGTCCGAGAAGGTCCATCCCGATTTGGGAAAATGGGGTCGTGGGCACTTGGACTGGTTGTAGTAACCCAGCTGCTTTCATATATATATGGTGGTTTGCGTCGCTGACAATCGAGGCACGTGCGCACGTAATGTTTCACAAAGGTGGCAATCCTTGGCCAGTGAGAAAGAGAAACCACTTCATGTAGTCGCCTGCAGAACCACACCATGACTAAATGGCGCCGTGACGCGGGCCCTGACGTCTTCTCAGCGGGTGGTCTCTACTCAACTCCAGCGCGTGTTACTCCCGCGGTCGGTCGCCCTGAGGAGCAACGTTCCGTCGGTTTCGCTCAGCCTTTGTCTTTCAAGAGCCGCCGAGACCTGCTGGACGGCCCAGGTTTGGCTTTCGTGGTCCTAGCATTCCGCCGCAGCCGCGAGTCGCGGCGGAATCGTTGTACTTGTCGAAGCGTCGTCGGGGAACTTGGCGCAATCCCATAGGATGTGCATCAGGGTGGCCCTCTCCCGCTGGCACACGCGGCACACATCACTAACACATAATTTCGGGAATAGATGAGTCATTAACACTGGGGTGGGTAAGGAACCAGTTTGCAATTGTCTGAACAGCACCGTCTCCGCTCGGCTTAATTAGCCCCGGGTGCGGGGGTAATATTTCTCTTTGACTTGGGCCAGTGTACGCGTGTAGCCGAGGTGGCCAGATGTTGTTTCATCATGGCAGGCTTGCAAGACCTTATGACGGAGGCACGTTGGGACGACAAGTAGGCGGCTGCTTCCGCTTGCAGAGAAGTCTTGTAACGAACATTATTACGGAAGCAGAATGATGGCAAGCTCTTTGCAGATGTTTTGGGCGCACTTGTAATCCGGCCTTCTAAAAATTCAATAAGCGGAATGAGTTCGCTGTCTTCCCGCTGCTGACGAGCAATTGTGGCCGTGTCTAGAACACATAAAAAAGCCATGTCTTTGTCATCTCCTGTGACTTCCTGCTCACTCGGTGACCTTGAAAGACAGTCGGCGTCGGAGTGCTTTCGTCCGGACTTGTACACCACTGTCATATCGAATAATTAGGAACCAACGCACTAGTCGACCGGACGGATACTTGAAGTTCGTCAGCCAGCAAAGTGAGTGATGATCGCTGACAACACTGAAGGAACGGCCATAGAGATACGGGCGAAACTTCATAACTGCCCATACCACCGCAAGGCATTCCTTTTCTGCGGTTGAGTAATTAAACTCAGCACGTGAGAGCGTCCTGCTTGCGTATGCAATGACTCTCTCGGCTGAGTCTTGCCACTGCAGGAGCACAGTGCTAGCGTCCGTATGAATCATGGTAGGAGCGTCAAAGTGAGCCAGTACAGGAGGTATTTGCAGACGCTGTCGGCGATTCATTCTTAAACGCTGCTTGTTCTTCGACCCATACGAAGGCAACGTCTTCTCTTGTAAGGCGCGTTAACGGTGAAGCTATATGTGAAAAATTGGCTATAAATATTCGGTAATACGAGCAGAGACCTAAGAAACGCCTCACTGCATTCTTATCCGTTGGCGTTGGAAACTTTGCGACGGTCGTGATCTTGTCGGGTTCAGGGCGGACGCCTTGATGACTTACAACATGACTTAAGAACTGGAGTTCCTCGAAACCAAAGTGACACTTTTCTTCTTTTAGTGTTAAAGGGACCCTGAAACGCTTTTGACGATTTTCTACAAACGTACTGAGTCGTTAGAGTAGGTCCTTCTGATCATTAATTGACACATCTAAGTGTTTCGCGTAAAGCGTGCAATTTATTATAAGGTTTTAAAAATGCACATCGCTGCCGATCGCAGCGCACTGCTCGGCGGAATTTTAAGCCGCCCCTACCCATATGACGGAAATCACCCATATGACGTCAGTGGGGCGAGCTATCCGACTGGCTGACCAGGGTGCGCGGTCGATAATTTTTCCAACTTTATGGTAAACAATCTGATCTTCGTAATAGTTGGAATGTTAGTTAACTTGTTTTTATAAAAATAAAGAAACAAAAAGAATGCACAAGAACAATTTTTCAGTACACTTAAGCACTTCCGGCACACAGCAAGTGTCGTCTGTATAGTGTACTAGAATAATAGACATTATTCTAGTACAGTATAGTCGTCTGCTTGTGTTACAACGTACTCCATTTTGACGAGAGCTCCACCGTCAGTTTCGGTCTGTCTTTTCGCGAGCGCTACGGTTCGACTTTGTTGCGTTGTGGACTGCAAACGTAGCGACTAGCAATATATGTCCAGCTGCGACGTCGTGTCTCTCTGCAATCTGGTAGACGAGCGGACTGGCTGCAGCGCATCGGACTGCCGCTATCCGAACGGCGCCAGGATTTGCGCGATTGCGGCCGTCACTTTACACCGCAGTTCGATGGGGGCATTTCGCCCCCATCGAACTGCGGCCGCCGTGGCCGGGATTCGATCCCACGACCTCGTGCTCAGCAGCCTAACACCATATCAGAGGCAGCTCAAAGGTAAATTTGCTTGCTGCTGCTGCCAGTACGCTTCCTCGCTCCAGCGTTCTGAGAGAGATTTTCCGTGGTCATCTAGCGACATGCCTGACCTATACAAAACATCATATTGCGAAAATTGCCATAGCACACTAGACGTACATCACTTGCTCTGGCCGTGTGGTCGGACCCACGCAAACAAGGATCACGACTCCGCCAGGCTACAAGACGCATTACGCAGCACGGACCTGGCGGAGCAGCTCTGGGCCGTCCAGCGAGCCCACGATGCGGCCAGGGAGTTCCAACTCCCGGTCCCAACGTGGGAGTAGCCCGCTCTATGGGACCTTGCGCCCCGTAGCTCGCAGGACCTTTCTATAAAGTTACTCCATCCATCTAGCGAGATGTGTTCATTTGCTTGTGCGTGAATGTATGCTTTTTAGTTTGCGAGCGAATGTTTACAAGTTTATACAGTCAATAAAACTACCGCCCTTACTTTGTAGGGCTGTTTACCAATTTGCTATTGCAATCAATGCTTCACCTTTTGGGTGAAACTCCGGCTTCTTTTGACATGCTTAGCACCAAATAACACAGTAAACAAATTCCTTACTGCAGAATGAAGCGCGAAGGGAACACTTGGCGCCATGCTAAAAGCGGGGAGTGTGGCTCTTCAGTGGAATGGCTGTAAATATGCACCCCACAAAGCTTAACCCAAAGAATTGCCAGCGGCCTGGTAACTTGACCCTATATATGCACGCCAATAGCACTCGAGTTCCTCGATGGTGGTTGCCTCCTTTCCACCTCGTCCACTTCCTCCTCTCTCACGTGTAGCATCAGCAGAATTCAAAATACAGGACTCCGGCCACCACTCCAGATAATTTGGACATGCTCAGCTCCCATGCAAGATGCTTACGCATGGCTGCACCATTATTATGGTTCCAAAATTCCAGCTGATGACCAAGAACACCCAAGAACACCCAAAGACCCTAAACCTCTTCCAAACTGGCTTAGTTGCTGTGTTCCAAAACGCATGTATGCAATCATACAGCGCTGGATTATTGTGCTTAAGGTGGCTGCCTATATATGTGTCATGCAAACACATCAGCATTGCAAACAGGAGTAAATAAACAAAATCTTTACTTGAAGTACCCGTCTGTACCACCCATCAACACTTTCAAAAGATAGGTGTAGAAAGAACTTTTTACACCATATTTCCAGCTTTAAAGTAAAGCAATTTAATAGCAGAGCAAGATTGCTTCTACAAAAGACTGACAGACTAAGTAAAGCTGTCACAGGTTATACATGCCAACAGCAAACAATAAAAATTTGGTGTCAATAGCATGGTTCACTGGTGTGCAACGAGTAATTTTGTGCGCAGGACAACACTAATATACAACATTGGTCACCTTGTTAATGCTAACATATTACTGGGATATTCAGCTATCAAATAGACATTTTCTTTAATGAACACACTTGTACATTGTCCCAGCAACGTCACCTAAGTTTTTCATCATTTTCAAGGTTCTGGCACATACAAGTACTGCACCCAAAGTAGCATATGATGCATGAGTTTCTCGTTTATTGTACAGGCACGATTACTTAGTGTAGCTCAATGGTTTAATTTAGTGCCGATCTTCACACACAATGTGGATCATGAAAGCAACTTTCTTCAATAGCTCTTTGGTTTCATATAGAGTGATCACAAGCTTTTGTTCAGCTCCGCAATGTCCTTGAGCAGCTTTTGCGTATATTCAACACAGTTGACCGGGGCAACGGACATCACAGACGTCTTCAAACGACTTTCATCCTGCAACCAAGGTTTGAAACAAAGTAAGGAATAAGAAAGCTAGCTGGCACACGCTGTTTGCTATGTACAACCAATCCAGAACATGTGTAATGAATGCAGGCTTAGCCTCTTTCAAGCATCACCTCACCTAGCGCAAGACTAAATATGGTGGGACTTTGTTAATTATAACTCCAAGGGGGCCAGAAAATAATTAGAATGAAACAGTTTAAACAAGTTAAAGCCCCGCATAATATTGCATCCAATAATACGCACAATTGAGTCGTCGGCTAGTAATTTGAAAAACATGAAAAACAGGCAAGGTTCTGTGTTGCACAATGACGGTCGATTTCCTAGAGTCAGCTTCGCCGCAATACAGGCGATGAAGCGTAGGTACACTGCAAATGCAGTTTCGGTTTTGTATCTGACTGCACCATGTAGAAAATTTTTGGCCCAATTTTCGATAAAGGGCCTTCACCACACCACATAGTGAATTTCGGTTATGTGCTGGAATTTGTTATGTTCCCTCTAGGAGGCGTTCTACCACAATAAATTTTCGAATTGGTTCATTAATAGCCTAGACATAAATATTTCAGTGCCGCTAACCTGCGATTTCAGGAGGTGACCGTCACCACTACCACAGACACTATTTCCACTTGTCCTGTCTAGCCTCTGCAAGCGAAATTTCTTCCCTGCGTTTTCCCACACCGGAGCTCGAGGATCGCGTGGCACATACATCTTAGGCCCCGCTTTCTATTTTTTCCCTCACTTTTTTTGGTGCGCAGCTGCTGCGTTTGTCCCATTTCGCACAGTGCGCAATTTTGCATGCTGCGCACAAGAATACCCGACTAGCTGTATAAGTCAGTGCTACACAAACACTGAGGCAGACACAAGCAGAGTACAGAACATGATTGCATACTGGAACACGGTAGAAAATGACCTAGTTTTGTTGTCTGCACGCACAATGGAACATAGCAGCAAGCAGACGAAACGGAAGTAAATTTTGCTTGCTACGGTACGAAGTAAAACAAAACCATGCAGACATTCAGTTTGTGTGTTTTATTATTTCTCTAAACCTTAATTTGCCTATTGAAGCAACATATTACATAAATAACAGATATTGCCTTGAATAAATGTCGAAGTCACATGTCACTACGAGCGACGTCACAGCATAGAGATGTACGTAGGCACACTTGTGCTTAGGTACACTACCTCTCCGGCTGGGAGCGCAGTTCTCAAGAGGAGAAGGGCAAATGGCATTTGGTTTGAAAGTTCAGCGGAGTTTGATGTGTGTGCAACGCATCCACTAAAGGGGTAGCCATTGGGATTACCATAGGAGTCAGGTGCATGCAGGCTGACTGGTCAACTTATCCGGCGAAGGCCAATTTTAGGATCGAAATAACGAGGCTCCGGGCCCATAGAAATGCGTGGTGCCAGAAATGCATGGGACCTTTTGTCGGGATCGAATAAACCAAAAAAAATCAAATTAACTAGAGTTGAAATAATGGAAGTCTACTGTACAGACCCATAGATATCCCATGAAAATGGTGTAGTTTACAGTAAAACCTCATTAAACCGTACCCACTTAAAAGTAGTTTCGTTTTAAAAGTAGTAAAGTCAAATCCCTGACTCAGCGGCCCATAAACATAATGTGTATAGTATTCGCACAAATCGTACCAGCTTATTGCACACGTATCGGTTAACGCATAGTGTTTCCACTTTTCGTCGCGCAAACACGGTGGTGCGTTGTCTCCATCGGGTGGCCCGGCAGAACAACAAGCCTCAGAGATTGGCACAACGGCCTCCAAGCACCCTGCACGTTTGCGCGTGAAGCCACATCAACATCAACATCATTTCGGCGCCGTGTCAGGGAGCGTTGTGGCGTCGTGCAAACGGGAGCTCACGTCATGCCAAAACTCGGATAAAAACGACGCCGGGTGCTTAGCATAGATGAAAAATTAGACATCGTTCATGCTATTGAACGCGATGCGAAAAGTCGGCGCTGGCACGCGACATGGGTGTACTGTTGACTACAGTCTGTGGCATTTGGAATGCAAAGAAGTTGCTCGGCAGCGCTGCTGCGACCGCAAAGAGGTGTCGGCTACGAGGTCCGCCTTTTCGCCATCGTTGCCTCTGTTGTTGCCAACGTGTCGCCTAGCGACAGCGATAAGGACGACACGGAAAGCGACAGCATGGGCGATTCAGGCCAGACAGTGGCAGAAGCTGCACGTTACGTTAGCCTCATGAATGCAATCGTCGCGATGAGAACAGCACTTTGCATGAAAAGGTGCCCCGCGACTTCTGCAATGCTACCGGGATTGTGCATGAAGAATATGCAACGCCAACAAGGAATCTGCCGCGCGAGTGTTTGCCGAGAAGGGGCTGGCTGAAAAGTTGGCTCACAGCTTCAGCAAGTTTGAGGCCGCAGTTGTCGCTGCTAGGTCGCCGTGGCATCAAACAATAATAACACGTTTGTCGCGCAAAGTAAATAAATACTGCATGTTTTTTCCCCTTTCATCGCACTCTCTCTGAGCTCCGTTTTTGACAGGTAAGTGGGCGATCTCATGCTATTTCGGTCAAGCAGCACTACCGTTTAGTATGTACTTTTCCAGAGATCCGGCCAACTACGGTTTAACGAGGTTTCACTGTACTCTTAAAGCTGCATCAGAGAGGAATGCTACTTTTAAAAACCTCATGGACGACACTCTAAAGTTTGGAAATATGTATAACTAGCAACAAGCGCTTAGACATTTGTATGTGCCAGTGCCACACAGTTCTCAAAACAAAGTGCATTACCGTCATTAAAGCACTCTTCAGGTGGCTGACAGTAACAACAGAAGCGTACATATATTTGAATAAATAAATAAAAAATAAAGAAAGAGAAAGATAAGGCACAGCTCAACATGCATTTCTAACAGACTCAATGTAGACTATCAATATGAAAGAGAAAATATGAATTAGCCAAGGAGTTAAGTGCAACATCATGGCAACAGACACTGAGATGTCTGCAGCAACAGGCTGTTCTCACAAGATGCAGTGTCTAGCAAAATTATGTACCACTCTTCAAAGAAGCTACTGTTGGCTTCGCTATTGAGGAACTTGTTTTACAATGTGTTGCGTCCAATACGGCTACGCCACTCAAAATCCACAACACTCCTAATAAGGCTACCTGCATTTTCTAGACTAAAATCGCTATTGAAGTGTCAATGGTATGCAGAGTTAGATGGAATGAATTAAAGTCAAATAGTTCTATCAATACCAGAAGATGTGTACATGCAGGTATGAAAACAAACACTGAGAGAAATATAATGCTGCTTCTCACATTGTAAACTTCCATTTTGGTGCGAAGCCGGAAGATGAAGGGCTTGAAGGGGACCTCATTGAGGATGTCATCGTATCTACAGTCCTCCTGCAGCAGGAAACCATCAATCAGTAGTATTCAGAAAGACGGAATAACAGTGAACAAGGAATTAGACAATGTCCAGCAAACGACTGTTTGTTCAGATGCAATCGTTTTTTACCGCTCCGGTTGCTGCACATGCATAATAGACTAATATATACAGTAAACATTGTTTACAATGCAATCACTCTATACGAAGCTTTTCGCAGTTCCAATCGCTGTGCATGCATCTTGGACAGATCATTCGAACTAGAGTGACACAAGGCTACTCCTCACAAAGTACAAAGCAGAATATGCTAATGAGATTGGTGCAGCATACATTGCAATTATACATCAAAGACACAAACTATTCAATTGCACTTGAAACAGAGTAGAGTGCAGTACCAGAGAAGAGGTTATTGTGAGAATATACATACACGGAGGACAGGCTTCTGTTGCCTCGAAGAAACACTTATCAGGCACTAGTCATGCATTCTCTGTCATGTCTTTCTTCTCTCAAAAGTAGATTGCTCTATGATATCATTGTTGAGTGGTTTTCTTCAATACATATTTTTAAGAGCTCCTGCACTACTGGTCTGCAGTCTTTAAGTTACACCGCTTAAGTTACTAAAGCTCTCTCAGAGGTTACCTGCTGGTTTTAACAAAAGCAAGCTTTAATGAAGTCTGATTCCCGTCTCAATGACTTCATTATCATAAGGATTTGCCATATCAGCACCTCCTCATGCGATCAGTATGTTGACAGGGCAGACTTTACCAGGAGCAACGCAAGCAAAGCCACTTTTTGAAAACCCTTGCTGTATCTGAATAAGCAGTTCTGTTGGCAATTTGAAATGGGTTTTCCCCTGAACAATCAACTTTGATTATCTGCACTCCCCAATTCTTGCAATCAGGACGTGCTTTCAAAGCAGGTTGCAATGACCTCATCAAGAAGTCAACTATTCTCTAAATGCTTATTAAGGACAACAGAACAGTGTTTGACAAGTTCATCTCTGTATGGTGTACAGTGCAGGTGGTCAGCAAAGCATTAAAAGGAAAATGTTGGACCATTTGATTCAGAACCAAGGAATGCGAACACAGATGCTATGCCCTTGATGAGCGTGAGTAAATCCAGTGTGCTAGTCTAAAGGGGCCCCGAACGTACTGCCTGTAACAATTTTAATTGAAAAAAGTGGTTTTTGCAGAAATGCAGATATTATTCAGTGGACAAGTACAACAAGGAAGAAAAAAAGGGGGCGTGTGCTGTAAGCAAAATTTTGCATGATTTCGTTGCTGCAAAGAAAGAAATATTGGTGAGTGGCTGCGAAACAGCCTAGTAGTCCTTGTTTCTTTCAGACTTTCTGTTTAAGTGTGTGGCAGTGACATTATAGGCTATGTTACAGCTTCCTGACATCCAAACAAGCACGATAATCAAGCTACTGACAAGAAACTCATTAGGAGACAGCACGAAGTGCTCTACGTTAAACTAAGGCTTGACTACAAGTGCCCAATGAAGCCAGACGTGTAAATGCAGCCTAAGAAAATGAAAACATTTGAGAAACACTACAAGTGAACAAAGAGCCTAAATGGTTCAACGTCGTCTTGCCATGCCTGATGAAAACGAATAGGCTTTGAGGCAATACGCTGGTCAGGCCTCCGCAAAGCAAGATGCTACTTGTGATCCCTGCCCAAACTGGAAGCAAACATTTACAGCGACTAAGAATGAAGGAAAACAACGGACAGCACTGGCAAAAAGCTACTGCTGCTCTTGTCTATGCAAGACTGGTAGAACTTGATTTCGCAATTAATGCGCCGCATGCTGTATATCCCGAGAAGCAATGAGAACACATGATTTGCATCATCAGACTATTCAAATGTCCTTGCCATACACAGTGGAATGAGAATGCTCCTTCTGAGACTGTATTGATCATGGGCGCCACTTGCTTGGCTTGTTGTCTGTGCTTTGAAGAGACACCAAAAAGGAATCAGCGTGGAATGATAAATATGCTTCAATAAAACTTGGAGCTGGGCTAGTTGGTGATGCAATTTTTAAAACTGACAATAGCACTAAAAGGAAGAAACACTCGGTGAAAAGACGACACGACGACGAGGGAAAGCTACTGACTGGCTTATTTTTCAAAAGGGTTCAAAATTGAAGACAAGCACAACACATGCGCCTTTTAGACCTCAGACTGAGGATAACTAAGGGACACACTTGTTAGACGTATTTCCCATGTGCAAAGAAAGAGCTTTTGCCCTATGAATCGTCTCATTCAAAGACCGTACGAAGAGCACTTGCATCGCTCTGCATGGAACAGGCGCTTCAAAAGTTGTGCCCGCACGAAATGCTTTTTAGCTTCGACAATCAGGTTTGCAGGCTTTTGGCCACAGGCTTCCCTTGCTTGGTCCTTTTAGCAGCCGCTGAAACCCTCCTCAAGAAATTTGGTCCCTGACGAATGAAGGCTGCACCTGAACGCATGAAGACCAAACCTGAGGTGATGCCTTACATTCATAAGGTTTCACACAACCTCAAAAAAAGTGGCCAGCAGGCACAATGTGCCGCTTGTATTTTCTGCGCCAAACAAGTTGGCGAAGCTGTGCTCCCGCATCTGCGGTGAAGGTCAGCGCGGTTGCAAAAAGCAGCATGAAGATGTACTCGTAAGGTGCACCCTAGGAGAGGTATACTTTATTCCCCTGTCCTGCGGCAAGTGCTATATCGGGCCTCAATGACAGCTTAAGGGAACATTCCCAAAATTTAATAAATTTAACAAACCAAGCCAAGCTTGCGAATTTAGTTTCGCATGTGATAGTTTGCGAGTGCGTGGCATGGTTCAAAGAAGCAAAGATTCTGGGCAGAAGTGCAAGCGCAAAAGCTAGAGTGTTGCTGGAAGGATTCCACATACAAAAAAGGCGGGTCTGTGCATCAATGAAATAAATTTATACTCGGATGAGCACACACTTCTGGAGAGATGTGTAAAACCGTAACATATGGCTTTTCATCCGTTGCTGTCTTTTATTGGTCTTTTCTTTCACTTCTTGCTGCTTGGTTTTTATCATTTCACTTCCCGTGACTGCTTGCGATATTGCGATATCATTTGTAAAAGAAGGCTGGCGCAGTTCGGTTGTGCGCACGTGTTGTGCTTGTCTTAAGTTTTGAACCCTTTTCAAAAATAAACCAGTTGTCAGTAGCGTTCCCTCGTCGTCGTGTCGTCTTTTCACCGTGTGTTCGTCCCTTTTAGCGCTAGCATCAGTTTTGAAGTTTTTGGAATGCTAAAGTATTTGAAAACTCTACTTAAGTTAATTTTGCAGTAATCGGGAGATTATTACATGAGAAAATGAAAGTCAAAGATGTATTTTTAAAATTTTGCACTGAAATTATAATGCTAGGACGTCATGAACTTCAAGGTATTCTTTCGTTTATATTTGGGCCATTGTAGGTCAATGAGAGAAAATAGAAAAGTTCAACCTTTGGCACCCTTAGAATACAATCTTTATCGATAAACCAAACCTAAGGAGAAGCCGTATAAGTCTATGATAATACGATGAGCTGGTACAGAAACTTCAACGCAGCGGCACCACCTGTCCTTTGTTTTTGCATCTTTTCTGGCAAACCGTGCCTCCTCTCACATTAATAGTGGCTTTGTTTTGGAATTGTAGAAGTGTAATTTAATGTTACAGCCAACATAATGTTTCTCTTTAATTAAACCGTTTAACTTATACTCTCAGAATAAATGTCTGATAATTGAGTAGGCGTGCTTCATTTCCTATTGGCGTCCCCTGCACATGACTCACAGCAAAACACATGTTCACCTTACCTTGCTCGACTTTGAGTACATGTCGCCCAAGTCTTCTGCAGATGCCCCAATGAGCATCTCAGCCTCCTTGCCAAAACAAGTCACCCACTGGCCATCGCTGAAGTCTGTTAAATTTGCCTGTGAGCAGAAAAACACAGCAATACAATAGTATGGTACTGTCACAACAGTGACATATTGTGCGCATTTACAGTACATTTAAGAAACACTAAAAGGATCATAGGAGTCAAGTTTTGGGGAAAACACGGTAAAATATTCCTTAAAAAAAATTGTAGCCTCGTGCATACTGCTAACTTATGGTAATGGTGCTTCCTGCACACATTAAAGGGACACTTAGGCCAAATACAAAGCTGGCGTGGACTGTTCAGATACCTTTCCAGAAACCTCACAATGCTTGTTTCGTGACAAGGCTAAAGAGTTTACAAGAAAATTGCATCTGAAAAATCAGAATACCTTTCTTGAAATTCATATCTCCCGCCACCCAAACGGGGCAATGGTGATGTTGCATATGCCATCACCGCCCTTTGCTGCCATCGTTGAGTAAAACGGTGGCCGACAGGCGGCGGTACCGAGTCAAGACAACGCGGTGGATTCACAGGCTGCAGCTGCTTTTTGGTCAAGTGGCGTAGACCGTTTGGGCATCCCGCTACTCCACATGGAAGTTGAATTCTCTGCTAGTTGCAGTTTACGGGAGTTTCGCGAGCCAGCAAAACCATCACAGCACTACGCAATAACAAAACCTTTCGACTGCCTGTGTTGTTGTCAAGGGTAACTTCAA
The DNA here is from genome assembly GCF_050947875.1 of Dermacentor variabilis. Lineage (NCBI taxonomy): Eukaryota > Metazoa > Arthropoda > Arachnida > Ixodida > Ixodidae > Dermacentor > Dermacentor variabilis. The sequence continues at coordinate 66,283,479 of NC_134570.1, forward strand.
TGAGTTCTTTTTTCTAAAAATGAAATCAATCAATCAATCAAATGGACAAGTAGCATTTTATTTCACCATATTATACGACACAAGGATGTTTTTTTGCAACGAGTGCTTGAGCAGTAGTGACAGAATTTAACTGAGGAGTGCTTTTATCACTGGGCAAGTACTTGAATGCCCCAGGGGGAGTCTCTAACATGTCCTGCATTTACCTCAATTTTTTTATTATGAAGGCTATGTTTATGATAATACTGACGCCTTAGTGTTTCTCGAACACTTATCTATCCCTTTAGCTTGCCTAATATTTGCCTTTAGTGTTCCTTTAACTTTTCTGCCAAATCAGAGATATTAGCTGCGAGAAGAAAGGCCTTGCTGCAATACTCCCGGCCTTAAAATATGTGCAGTGAACATTAAAAAGAATGACTTATGCACATCACTACAATACGAACAGGTCACAGGGTCTATTCATGCATGTTCTACTGATGCCTATCGTCGACTTCAGGCCAATCCATATGCTGCTGTAGTTAAAAGTCTCTGTGGTTGCTTGCCTTGAAGTTCCGCCACAATTACTCAGGTGCCATACCGTATTTAATAGCAACATAACATGAGATGGACAGAAAAAGAAATGGTACTTTTATTCACAGAATCACAATTTGGAAACGACTTCTCTTCACTCATCATTGTTGTTTGAGAACAAGGCAAAGCCTTCACGGGGCGGTATTCTCGGGCGATCAACTTTGAAGATAGTTTCGCTCTTGCAAAACTTTGCATGATTTGGCATCGAACGCGTGCCTGACAAGTGTTTCTAGCGCTGTTCCAAGCTCGCTTCCTATCTTCACACGGTGCCAAGAGTGCTGTTGGATGAGCCGAGTCTTGCAGAAGCGACACTTTCTCCGAAAGTGATTGCCCGAGAATCAAGTAATTTTTCGTGTCATCGAGCTCGTTTGAGATTAAGCACTTCTCAAAACACCACACAACTACTTTATCGAAAGGCATCACCAGGCCACAATGAGCTCCAGAGCCCTTTCGACTGGCCTGGCATTTAAGCAGGGCCTCCCGCTGGTAAAACTCTTGCTTGGGCTAGTTGGTTCATGCTTGAAGTTGTAAATGCAAGGTGCAGAAGACCAGGACTCAGGAAGAACACAAACGATGGAACCAGCACCTGGTCCTGTGGTTTGTGTTCGCCTGGTCCTGTCGTTTGTGTTCTTCTTCCTGAGTCCTGGTCTTCTGCGCCTTGCATTTACTACTCCCGTTGGTATCGCCATCCACGAATCGCCGACTTGCCGCCGCCTTGCCGCCGAGCAGCGGCAAGGTTTCACAGCTCCTCAGCGAACAAAATTGCTCGTCTTTTGAAGCGAGCATCATGCCAAACAAACTTTGTCACCATAACATCGCAAATTTTAAAAATTTTTTTATTTATTTATTTATGGAGTCAAAGCACGAAAGGCGACTCGGTGCTGTGGCACTGTAACCCTAGTCACAAGCACAGCAAAAATGGGGTCGATTTGAACAAAAAACAAGTTTGGCTCCAGTCGACTTGCCTGAATTTGATCAAGATGTAAACGTACATGTTGCCAACGTAACGGTAAAAATTGCGGGATTTAGAATACATATTTGCCTTGAAAAGGTCAATTTTGTCGTTATTTGAAGGTGATGCAAAGGTCAAGTTCAAGCAACGGACATCACCAAGTAATAATAATAATAATAATAATCTTGCATTACAATAAAGTAAATACGGTACAATGTACATCTTTAACAAACTCTGGTCAAATTAGACTTGGAAGCAGTTGGCATTTAATTCAAATAGCTGCCTTTTATCAGTTTATCTTCCTCCACTAGGAAACACCACTCTAGATTTAAAAAAAAGCAGATCTATAAGCTTATGAAAAACTCCTAGTTTGGTAGAAGCTAGCACAAGGTTGCAAAATCAGAGCATAGAGTGACTGGCTGACTGAGGAGTTACCTGCAAGTAGATTTTCTTGAGAGCTGTTGAAAGAGCTCAGTTAAGAACTTAGAGAACTGAAAAGTACTTAGCTCTTAAATTGAGGTGTGGCCACGCCTGCCTTATATGGCAGCACTTCAGCTTTTTTTTTTATATATATATATATATATATGGTAAAAGCGTTACTCTATGGCCTTTTTCAATAAACTTTTGCACCCACCGAGACAAGAAGCCTCCACTTGAAATCCATGGTCTCTTGGGCGCATTTTTCGCAGCGGTAATATCCATTCTGCAGGTCAACCACCTTCTTGTTGCAATTCTCACTTGGACAGGCCTTGTAGAGGCAATTTTCTTTGCGGATGATCGACACGCACGCCTTGACGCTGTAGTAGTCTGGTTTGTCACCTTTGCCCAGGCCTTCTGCCTTCGCCTGCGCTATCGACTTCCAGTTTGAGTTCCCTCCACCTGTGAAAAAAAGATCACGACAATACCTTTTTACATAACAGATATGTCACTTTAGCTGAGCGCAGAGGCTCTGCAGGGCAGAAAATTGTGTAAAAGATAAAATGGCCAGCTAATCCAGCTTCAAATGCCTGAACCAACTCCCTTCGGTGTCGGATTGCAGCACTGACCTTCAAGTCGTTCAAATTATGAGGTTTAAAGTCCAAAAGTAACACAACAGTTACAACAGACGTCACTGCAACGGGGCACCAGATTAACTTAAACCACCCCAAGGTTCTTAATTGTGCGTCAGAAGCATAGTACACAAGCATTTTTGCACTTAGCTCTCACTGCAACGTGGCTGCCAAGGGCAGGAACCGAACCCTCGACCTCTGATTCAGCAGCAGAACACCACAGCTGCTGAGCTACCACTTCAGGTATAATCGGAGCAAGTCTAGTTGATCTCAGAAGACTATAGTTGGTTTGGTAAAATAATTCATTAACAGACCTCTCTTGTATCCTGTCCAAACACTGTGCTGTTTTTTAACGATTCCAGTTAATCATTTAGCACTACTATAAGGAAGGGTGAGAGCAATGAATTTAAGAACAAATTATTCGATCTGGCAAAATTTCATCACTTATCCTGTACAATGAAACAACCCAGAAAGGCAAAAGCAAAGTTCGATCTTGTTAGCTGCATTCTTCTCAGTAATTCATCAATTTGTGCTTGGCAAGTGCGGAGAGGGCGCTAGAAGTAATGTACTAAGAGCTCTGTTCAGAAACTATGCAACCCTGATTTACCACGTAAGCGAGATGAACTAGCTGGAGTCTGGTTAATATCTGTGGCGTTCTGAGCAAATGTCAGTGTTCACCAATCACTGGTATGCCGTCTCTTGTGCCATAAGTGCTAACCCTTTAATGATGGCATGTATATATACATGAAAAGAAAAAGAAATGTTTGTTTTCTATCTAAATCTGCAAAGCCCATAGAGAATAAGCATAATCAACAATGGAAAATTTAGTGGGACCTTTCTCAGAAATAGATGGGAAGCAGCACGCAGAAAACAAAGTGGGCTTCACCTCAAGCCACCTACAGCTTCGTTTGGCATTTGTACAGACTGGTCTTGCCATATGTGAATTGTAGGTGTACGTTTGTGTTGAATCACGTGTGTGACACCACTGAAACTGGAGATCTTACATCGGACTGTCTCTTTGAGAGTGCTTCCAAAGGAAAGTGAGTTGCACACCTAACTTCATTCTCATCCTGTGTTCCTGCTTTAATAAACCAACAAATGGCATACGCTGCCTGTCATTCAGTGTTGGGGAAAAACTTTTAGCCAGAAACTTTGTACTCAACACGGATATCGGCAAGAAAAAAATTTGTTCTGGTATATTGCTTGTGGGCACACTTGTTAATGAAGGGTTAACGAATCCGAAATTTACATTAACACCATAAAATGTAGTGTGACAAGCTTTATCTGCACATGCGTACAGGCTGTAGCGCATTAGAAGCTTTTCAGCTAAAGCAGGCAATTTTACTTTGTAAACATATATTGCACAACTTTTTTGCTTGCCTATATCATAACCCACAATAACCAACAGCAAAAAAATTTAATTCTGGTATTTTGCATGTGAAAGCCAAGATATGATTATGAGGCATGCCATAGTGGGGGTCTCCAGACTACTTTTGACCCCCTGGGGTTCTTTAACAAGCACCCAATGCATGGTAGATAGCCGTTTTTACATTTTGCCCACATCTAAATGCCACCGCCATGGCCGGGATTCGATCCCTCGCCCTCGGGCTTAACAGCGCAATGCCAAAGCCACTACGTTATCACAGCAGGTAATAACTAACAGTACTGTGAGCCTAAAAGGAATTCTAAAAATATAATGAACACCTTCAAAGAAGACTACAGAGGTCTGGGTATATACATAAAGCCTTTCCAAAGCAAGTGCACAATAGTTCTGATTGTACAGTCGAACGCACTTATAACGATACCGGTTTTAACAATATATTGGTTATAACAATGGTAAGCTGCTGCACCGTCATCTTTTGTGTCTTCTATGGGAAAATAACCCGCTTACTACAATGCCCCCATGTGCATTATCGGTTATAAATGATGAAGTCTGGCTGCAGGGTGCCCGTGCCGAAAGGTAATGGAATGTGAAATCCTTGAAAAGAAAAAAGAAAACGAGAAATGCGAGCCGCTGCATGACCGCCCGCCACCCCAACTGCCGCCGCACGCTTCTCTCCATGAGAGATGCACGCCAGCCTGGCATGCATATCTTCCATTACCCTTCCACCCCTCCAAGCACGATGGGCTGCGCCCATAGCTCTGCACCGTGCCACCCTCTAAAACGCGAATTGACTGCACCAACTGGCCTGGCAACGCCGCGGGCGCTGCTCCCAAATTGCTCGCTGGGCCCTCACAGTTGGATCTTTATTCTATGGCCCTCATTCTGCGCGATTCTGCTAACAGATTAAGTCGCTCAGGCTTGTCTTTGTTCGCTGCATCAAAGTCGTTCCTGGCCATGTTTCTCAGCCTTATTTGACTCGCCGCCGAAACGGAAGATGGCTGCTCTGCTGATCACCAGCAATGTACAATATTGCCGATGAAAAGAAAGCGCACTGCTATAAATTTGGAAACGGAAGTGCTACTAACAAAAGAGGTGATCGTCGCGAAAGTCGTTGCATCGAAAAGCGACAGTGACGGCCACAGTGGCAGCGCTGACACGGTTGAGCAGGCTGTCTCAACATTGTCCCCTCGTGAGGTCCTGTAGATGATTCAGTCCCTCATGGGCTTGTTCTCAAGAGGGACCTTCCGATTAGCTATGTGGAACACCTGGATGCCTTGGAGAGAGTGATGTTGGCAAGCTTCGTGTAAAGCAAGCAAGACTGATGGAAACGCGGTTTTCTCGTACAAGCCAGTGGAAAGTGTGCGACGAGATGCTTGTGGCCATCTTGTCCCAGCATTTCTTCTGGATTTCTCAAGCTGAGGTTCTGCCGCGGCAACCTTCCCGCATTTTTTAAAAGGCGCCTTTTGGGGGCACCAAAGCGATGCCTCGGCGGAGCTCGTATGTCACTTGCCGCCCGTGACCCTTCTTTGCAGTTGTCATAGCAGTGCCATTCTTGAACACGGACAGCCACGGCTTGTTAACAACATGCGATCGCAGCGCGCAGGAAGCAGGGTTAAACAGTTAAACGAGTCTACACAATCAGAAGCCAGATGGAGGAAGTCGGTGGGGAGAACTGGCCTCCCTGCCATTATAGTTTTATCGGAGCAGCTATGCCATGCCCCATTTTGATTTCATTTACCGGGTTATAACAATTATAGATTTTAAAATGGAATTTTCGTTGCAGTTCAATACTGTTATAAGTGGGTTCGACTGTACTCCCAAACGATCACAGATTAGCAAGACATATTCCACAGAAGACGTACTCACCCATTGGTCCACCAGAGCGAGTGGAAAGCGAGCGTGTCTGCAGAAGCATTCCCTCTCTGCTGTACCAGCCCATCAGGGCATGGGACTCTGGAATGTCCGGGTTTAGTTGCAGCATGCTTGAGCCAATCAAAGAGAGGGAGACGCCTGCAAAGTGATCAACCAATGTGTTGAGTGTTTCTGCTTACATACACTGGAGGAAGCATAACAAGAGTGGCCTTATTGGGGGTGTTTTCACGTCTGCCTGATGCCACATCTTTGGTGCAGCACCTCAGTGGATCGACAGGTGTTCTGTCAGGTGGATTTTAGCCGGCCAGCCTCCGCTAAAAGTGATGTTCCCAAATGAGATGGACCGAAAATACTGGTTCAGGTCCCATCTATCAGGCAAAAAGTGGAAGTCCTCTGTGGAGGAGGCTGACCACATGGGGCTTCAGTTTATGCATTAATGTGCCAACCTAAATGTTCGTATTAGATGGTACAGTGTCTGTATTAAGGGGGCCCATGTGCCTTCCGAACTAAAAAAAAAGAAAAAGGAAACGCAAAAGAAAATTTTTTTATATGGTATTTGAGTAACTGTAGGTAGGCTGATTATATACTTGCTGGCTACTCTACTAACTATCCAGCAATGAATATTTCAATATCTTTTTTTTTATATTGAATTAAGGGGGGAGGCTACCCTGGAGACCGAACTTTCTTATTTTTTAAGATATCGGGATGAAACTTTCAGGGTACATTCATACCACCGAACTATGAGGAACTGCAAAGTTTCATAAAACTATGTTCATTAGTTCCAGAGTTATTGAGGTCTAACTAAGTGGTTCATGTATATGCCTGAGGAAGAGCCTGGAGAATTGCCATGACATCGTAGGAAGCTGAAATTCACAGTGATGATCCCTTGATAGATGGGCTACAAAGCCCTTTTTTTTAACTTCCCCTCCAAAATGTTTTAACACAACTTTGAATTTGATGTAGCTAGTAATGACCACATTCATCAAAAAATAATTGCTTATTATAAATTAACTGCACCAGCTTTAAAAAAAAAGAAGCCTGTTACACCCTGGCAAAGTCATTCAGAAAGAGAATAAAAAAGACGGCACAGAAATCTGAAGAGCGGTTTTTGAGATATCACCTTCCCCAGCACCACTACTAGCGAAAAAATCCATTCTGAGAAAACGGGCCTTAAAGTTGAACCCGTGTTTTTTTTATTAGAAAAGCTACTAATCAGCTTTTGCAGCTCCGGGCACACTCAATGTGTCAGATTTGCGACTGGCGACAGCCGATACCACAGTTCCGCCGCTGAAAGCGTCAACGCAGTCGGCACTCGCTGCGAAAGATTGGAAGTTCGATGCTCGTACACGTTGCATATCGCGCTTCTGCGCACCGAACATCTGCACTGTCTTGGGCTTCGACGGCACGCGTGCGAAATTTGACTTCATTTTGGCATTTGCGCGTGTGTGTTGTGGGCCATAGTGGCCTCAAAAGTAGCGTTTCTTTTTTACTTTGTGGTTGAATTAGGTGCTGATAATTACAGAACAGGTAGTTTATGAGACATACAACCCGAAAATATTGTTTTTCAAAAATCGACTTTATCGCAATTTTTCGGTTTTCAAGGGTGGCATCCATGCTTAAATATGAGCTTTTCCTTTTTTTTCTATTTTTTACATTTCCACAGAACACCAATTTTGGGATCCATGCAATTTTTTAGAAGCAACATCTCAGCTATCAAGGCACCTACAATTATAATTTTTATTAAAGCAGGTTGCTAACTACATGATGCACTGTAAGTGCATCATGCACTGGTAAGTGCAGATCTTTCAAACGCTGGTTAAATATTTTTTTTCAGCTGTACATTTAATAATGAGCTAGCTACAGTTTGAATGCTTTGAAGTGCTGTGTAATTGTTAATACTTTTCATACCAAGAAAGTATTTCTACCATCGTGAACCTTATGCTTCCTAGTATCAAACTATGTGCCTTAAAGCAATATTTTGGTCAGTAGTTATTGCTCCACTGCTCCTCAAAACAATAGTTTTGTATTTCTATTTCACTTTGAAACTAATTGGCCCATTGTAAAAATATTTGCATAATTAAATCCAGCACAAAAAGCTGCACAATATTGCGCAGATTCATTAAATTTGTCGAAGGAGACTTTAAAGGTGGCTTGTCATTTCAAGGAGCATCTCCCCTTCAAACCCACTTACCGCCTTAAAACCAAACGACTAACTCACTTTTGATCATGCATTAGTTTTCTGCAAATTTTCTTTTTTGCCAGAGAGGGCAGTCATTGCTTCTAATTAAACCCACTGTTGGCTCACGAGAAATGTTCCCTAATGAAAGCCCAACACAAAATTGTGTAATACATGTGATAATGTCCTACATGCAACTAACACGTGGGATACTTGAAGCAACATTCAAAATCATGAAATACAAGTCCATGCTGCTGCCACTGTCACAACATTACAAGTTCTTAAAATTAAATATGCTGGGTTTGGTATCCGTAAACTTCACAATAGGTCATGAGGGATGCTGCAGTGAAGGGCTTCAGATTGATTTTGACAAAGGGTCAAACGAAGGGCCGATTACCGTTTTTTGGATTCCGCCCTTATCGAAATGTAGCCGCCGCAGTCGGGATCCAAGCTAGCGATCTTGCGCTCATCAGCGCAGCGCCATAACCACTGCACCACCACGGCGGGTATTACAGATTCTCATAATTACTGCTGAAGAATGCCACTCTGTGAAGCTTCTTTGTCAACAACAACAACAAGGCTCTGGAAACGCCACGGCTTTAAGCTCGGAAGCAAAATTTGATGAAAATATGGGGCATGTTTCATACACTGACAACAATGAAGCATGCAAGGAGAAGGAGGCAAATGGGTGGAAGAAGGCAGGGATGGAAATAGGAGACCAGAATTTTGGCAAAATGTCATAAACTTACCACTGAAGTCAGATACACGCACTCCCTTCACAGCCACTACAGGGTTGTCAGTGCCATCAAACTTTTCTGCCTGGAATTCAGGAACCCAAAAGGCAACGATTTAGCCCCAACATTTGTGAAGTGGTTTGACCCGCGTTATCACCAAATCAAAAGACGTTTGTATTATGCACTCAGGCACATTACAGTCACGCTGCCTTCATATTTTACAAAACCAGATACAATTATGGGATGGATAGAGATTAGATGAAAGGCAAGATTGGTACCTGCCTGAAAGTAACACAAAGCTACAAAGGAAATCAAAATGAATTCCTTAGGAGAGTGTATCTGGGTTTCCTTTGTAGCTTCGTGCAGGTTCCAGGTTAAATTGTGTAAGGTGTCAATTTCTCTTTTACAAAACTTGTTTCACCTGAAATATTGTCCCCTGAAATTCATCGTTATAGATATTCATCAGAAACTAGCCTAGTTGCAGCCCTGCAGAATATTTGAACTTTGATAATAAACCCACCCAGTCATTCAATCCCATTGTGAAGATTCGCTAGTGCTCACCTAGCAGCATCACTATTGGTCAATTCTGGCAACAATGGTAAAGGAAAGCAAAGACAGAATGAAGAAAATTACATTAGCTTAACTACAAGACACCACACACACACACCTGTGCTGTCTAGGCGTGAGAAGGATATTGTAGCATGCAAAAGACTGGAAAAAAAAAGCAACAGCTCTTTCACGAAAGCTAGCACCCCCCACAATCTCACCTGATCTCCCCAGAGCGTAAGAGACACTTCGGTGCCACTCCGATCCACCAGGCTTATATCCCGCTTCTTCAGTTCCTGATTTGTGGTGCGCCGTGTCACTGTCTGTATGTCACCTGCCGACTTGCAGACTCCGATGACGTCTGCAACAGCCCATCACCACAACCAAAAAATGCACGTGACAAGCTTGTGGGGACTAAGGTGCGCACCTCCATCCTTACAAGCTCCATACATAAAGGGCAATTTTATATACTGAAAAGGCCGTAGTTAAGCACATTTTAGAGCTACCAAAGGCCTAGTTGAGCAAGAAGATGAGCAACTATTGTAGAGTGAATGAACAAAGAAAGCAAAATGGCAAACAGCCTTAGATTGTGAAAGAAATATTTAACTGCAAGAAATGGGGGTTGTTAATATGTAGTAGCCTAGGCAACCTCTCCAGCATGACTATGTGGAATGTAGGATAATGCCAGAGGAAAACATCACAGATATTGACTATTACGCATTACATTAAGAGCAGAAGCAACAAGAGCTCCTTAATAATAATAATAATAATAATAATAATAATAATAATAATAATAATTTTTAAATGCAATCTCACCAATGACACTATCCTTGCTTACTTCCTGAAGACGTGGAATGGGCACAAAGTTGAATTGCAGTGTAGGGATGTTTGGAGTAACGTCATCGCATGGTGTAATAGTTGTTTCTGGAATGAACGACATCTCGAAGTCGTTCTTGATAGACGAAAATGAGTAGCCTTGTCGGACGTTCTTGATAACAGCTCTTGAAATGTAGTACACCTGCGAAGATTTTTGGGCGCATTATTACTTTCTTCAGACAGCTACAAATGTAGTGAAAACTTAACGCAACCTTCAGCAGAATGCACAACAAACAATCATTTCACAACGCTTCAAAACAAGCACCCCATTCACACTACTGGATGTTTGTACAATGCATCATCGTGACCCTTCGAACACAAGGAGGAGTTGAGCTAACCTTGTTGACTTCGACGATGTCGTAGAGTCTGTCACACTCAGCATTGAAAGCCGTAGCACGTATCTCTCCGCTCTCATCCAGTAGGTCCATTGAAAAGAGCTTTCCCTCACCCTTGGAGTTGCTCCACGTACGAATGTTGGACTTGTTTGTAACACGTACTCTGATGGTCCACCTTAAACATGCAAGAGGAGCATATTGAACACTCTACAATACAAGATGCAAATTGACTAACAATGGTTGCCAGCTCACTAGTCAATACTTTCAGAGTACTATTACTGATAAAAAATCTTACATCCCGCTTTCTTCCTTGGTTTAAAAGATAGCTGCAAACCCTGTAACAACACTATGGTGCCGGAATTACTTTAACGTGCAACAAATTGTTATTTGTATACTTTTCTAGTGTGACCAATTCAAAATGTGTGTCAAATTCAACGCAGCTTCTTAGTGTAGGGTGTCTTTACAAGAGCTTCCCCACAACTCAAAAATCGGAGGTGGTGGTCACACGGTATCACAAACCACTCATGCACGAGTCAGCCTGGTGCAGTGGTCGTAAACCACCAGATGACCATGCTGCTGAAAGATGGACACACTGTGTCGGACATTCTTAACATTTTCACTGCGCTTTTCTGGATTCAACACAGGGCAATACGCTTGGTGCCCTACTGTCACTTCACTCAGAATTTGTAGTGCACTTCTCAACCTCTCTCCCCTATGATACTGTAATCTAAAGCTTGCAGCGATATCATCAGAATGCGGCTTCAACCAGTGCAATGACCTGAGCATCAGTGATAGCATGTGACCGCCACTCCCGATTTTCATGACGATAGAGGAACTCTGGTAAGCACACAAAGCCTGCCAAGAAGCCATGTTAAATTTGGCGTACATTTTGAATTCGCTGCATTAAAAAATGGTAAAATTTATCATTTGTTGCACATTCAAGGAATTGAGGCCTCATACCATGATTACAGAGTCAGCAGCTGTCTAACAAGTGAAAAGCAAGAAAACTAGGCAAAAGGCAGTTTGAACGCCTCTCCAACGTGCCACACGAAGCTTTGTTTTGCACAAATAAGATGCAGCTAAAAACAAAATGAGAAAATGACTGCCCACAAGCACGTCTGTTGACAAGACCTGTTTAAGGGAACTGGGCGAACGTAACAAAAATTTAGGCAAGCATGATGTAGGGCTAGTTCTTGCATATCTGTCATTGCTTGTAGTGCAAAAGAGAGAACAAATGATTAGAGAGAGTCAAAGGCACTCTTTCTGT